>NC_090314.1:63662142-64273026 GCF_039906515.1 Pseudorca crassidens | reverse complement strand
CTTTCTGGCTTCTTTAAGGGATAAGGTAATTGTATTCAAATAAACATATTGGACTTCCCTGGTGGCGCAGCGGTTGGGGGTCCGCCTGCCGATGCAGGGGGCTCGGGTTCGTGCCCCGGTCCGGGAAGATCCCACATGCCGCGGAGCGGCTGGGCCCGTGAGCCATGGCCGCTGAGCCTGCGCGTCCGGAGCCTGTGCTCCGCAACGGGAGAGGCCACAACAGTGAGAGGCCCGCGTACCGCAAAAAAAAAAAAAAACCCCCACAAATAAACATATTTATTTAAAAAAACTAGGTAAGTTAGCAATTAATGAGCCCAAGATCAGTATAAACTGCTCAGATGATTAAAAAGACTGTATTCAATATCAATTTGAAGGAAACCTAAATATTACTCCTGGATGTTAGCTATAATTCCTTACTATGTAAAATAAGTCACCCCTTTTCAATCTTTTTTTTTTTAATTTGGAGGAGATGAATTAAGCAGCATAAAATAAAATATATTTACGAGAAGATTATAACTTCTGGATTAGTTTGTGTTTTGAATCTTTTTTAAGTTAAAGAAAACTGTTAGTTTAATTTATATTATGAAAATCTTTACGCCTACAGCAAAGTTGTAAGAATAGTATAATTAATACCCAATTGTTAGCGTTATGTCATAATTTGCCTTGTCTCTCTTTCTCTGTCAAATAGCTAGAATTTTTCTTTTTCCTGAGCCAGGTGAAAGTAAGTGGCAGACATCTTAGATGGCATTTCATTCATACTTCACCATGTGTCTCCTAAGAATGAGGACATATTTCTTCATAAACATAATACCATTATCACACCTAAGAAGATAATTCAGTAATACTAATAGTTATACTATCAGATATCAAGTCCATGTATAATTTTTCCTATTTCTCCCCAAAATATATTTTATTTCTTTAGTTTCTTTTTTTTAAAAATTTATTTATTTAATTTATTTATTTTTGGCTGCGTTGGGTCTTCGTTGCTGTGTGCGGGCTTTCTCTAGTTGCGGCAAGCAGGGGCTACTCTTCATTGCGGTGCGTGTACTTCTCACTGTGGTGGCTTCTCTTGTTGCGGAGCACAGGCTCTAGGCGTGCGGGCTTTAGCAGTTGTGGCGCACGGGCTTAGTTGCTCTGCAGCATGCGGGATCTTCCCGGACCAGGGCTCAAACCCGTGTCCCCTGCACTGGCAGGCGGATTCTTAACCATTGCCCCACCAGTTATTCTTTTTTTAAAAAATTATTTCCTCATTTGTTTTTATGTGATGATGCCTTTATTTATTTATTTTTTATTATTGTTTATTTTTGGCTGTGTTGGGTCTTTGTTGCTGCACGTGGGCCTTCTCTAGTTGTGGCATGTGGGGGCTACTCTTCGTTGTGGTGTGCGGACTTCTCATTGTGGTGGCTTCTCTTGTTGCGGAGCATGGGCTCTAGGTGCGTGGGCTTCAGTAATTGCAGCACCCAGGCTCAGTAGTTGTGGCACACAGGCCCTAGAGTGCGTGGGCTTCAGTAGTTGCAGTGTGTAGCCTCAGTAGTTGTGGCTCGCGGGCTCTAGAGCGCAGGCTCAGCAGTTGTGGTGCACGGGCTTAGTTGCTCCACGGCATGTGGGATCTTCCTGGACCAGGGCTCGAACCCGTGTCCCCTGCATTGGCAGGTGGACTCTCAACCGCTGTGCCACCAGGGAAGCCCGGTATGCTTTTGTGTTAATTATGCAGTTGGCTCTCTTGCGTTGATTTACATTTTATTTATAAAGCTCAACTGCTTTGGATTATGATGTGTTTACAAGGCTACACAGATAATCTGGAAGGGAAAATGAAGAAATACAAATGACAGAAAATGTTTTATAATAATAAAATTTTCTTGGCAAGCAGCAACCTTTTCTCAAAGTCAGTCTTTTAATATAATTTGCTTGCTTCATAAATATGGGTTTTTTGTTTTTTCATATCTTTATTGATTAGTAAGCATGTTAAATGACTTGGGAGGAATCTCTCTTCAAGAAATAATTTGGAATTATTGATCCAGAATGCTGACCATTCTCAAAAATGGGCCTGGAAAATCAAAGTAATAGATGGAAAAAAAAATCTCAATTTTAGCTCTTGATATAACTTTTCTTAAATTTAGGGTTTTTTTTTTTAATAATTTAAGTTACTAAAACACATGGTGGAAGGTCCATCAAGATATTTATTTTATGTATTTAAAGCATTTTACTTTGCTGTATTGAATTCCATTCATTCTGGAATTTAGGAGAATTTACCTCTTTATGAAAGAGATTATTCAGAGTAGAAAATGATTGATGACCTTCGCTTCCAGTTTTCTTCTCAATAGACTTAGTCTCCCTTCTAATGCTTCTTGCATACTCAGTAATTTTATAAGTTTTAGAGAAAAATGCAAGTCTGGCTGAATATTAAGCACAGTACAATAAGTAAAGCTTTTTTACTTTGCAGAATATTTTACATGTGTGTCCCATAGATTCATCAGAGATTCTAGTTTTGCATAAAGGCAAGTACATTTCAAGACAATACAACATCCCTGTCTATGACATTGGCATTCGAATGAGAAGTGAATTTGGTTCAGGACAGTTCTTGGAATGCTTGGCATGTAGGTTATTTTAGGTCAACTCTTTCGGAAATTCAATTAGAGTATTTATTGAATGGTTTTAGTGAGCTGAATGGTTGTCATGGGGATATAGATGATATAAAACATGACTCCTATTTATAAAATAGTTGTGTTCGTCAGATAAGGCATCTTACATGATGTATTTAATCCAAGATAATGGATGAGTAAGAGGCAGATCATTCTATAGGAAGTAATTTTGGTTTTGAGAGAGGCATTCTTAGGGAAATAGGCCTTGAAGTGTTCATTTAGAGCTGGGCAGGATTCAGGTCCGGAGAGAGGAGGGAAAGGATATTTGGGTAGAGGGAAGGGCATTGGCAGAGCCTCAGAGGCCTGACGGTCCCTGGGGCCTGTGTGGGAATGGTGGGAAAGTTGGGTTGCAGTCAGCCTGTGGGTGGCCTGGACGTTGGGTAATGAGCATGGCTGTCAGTTTATGGGCGCCCTCTCTAGAGTGGTCTGTAACTTGCTTCCTCCCTGAGGAAGTGTGACATGCTTGTGCTAGCTGCAGTGTCTTCCCCACAGCTGTGCTGTCCACTGAGGAGAAGGGGGCCTGCTCTGCCATGGCTTCCTTACTCCTCAGGGTATGGCATGTGAGTTATTTTAATAATGTATCAATCTGCTTTTTCTTTCTTTTGTCACAATGCATTTACTTTCTAAAGTGGTCTTGTTTTCAGGATAATAATTGGGTTTCCACAGGGAAAATAATAATGTATGAGGCAAATTACTGACTAAAGGCAAATTACTGACTTAAAAATATGAATCTCTAATTTTTTTTCTAGTAGTTCTTCTTTTGTTTAAATTTTTGTTTTGTTCGTTATGTAAAGAAACTTATGTATAGTAATTTCTGCTCAGGTGGATAGTGGTAATGTTTAGCACAGCTCATTGGTCTTCTGAAACCTTTACAAATGCAGTCTGATTCATTCCAGCCAAGTTAATTATGAGGTAGATAATTTTTTTTCCCTAATGGAGACAAATGTAAAAGACAGAGATACAGAAATCATCTTCAGTTTAGATTGAAGAAATTTTAGTTACTACTGTTTGTTCCTGCTATTTGATCACAGTTTATTTTTATTTTTTGAAGTCTGTCTCTAATCAAATAAGATTTAATTTTTTAGAAGTAAAAGAGGACCATGACTAAATTAATAAGAAAAGTTAATTTAGGACAATAATTGATTTTTAAAAATATAAAAGTATATTTCATGACTTGATTTCAAGATGATCTGGCGGTTATCCTTACACTGTTGCAGAAGGAAGTCCACAGTGGGACGAGAATGGTGCTTACAAATCACCTCCCTTATTATCTATTACTGAACATGTCTTAGTCCAGGCCAGTCTGCCTGCCACCTCGGTGGTACACTGTTGACTTCATTTTTCTTCCAGTATTTACTTTTGGTCCTGGACCAGTTATCTAGCTGTGATGGGATTCTTCAAAAGTATCCTACATTTTGTACCTAGTGAACTAGTGATTGTTCTGTTTGCAGACATTCTTTCTGAGGCTCTGCTCTTGCCTTGAAAACCTGCATTTGCAGAAAGGGAAATGTATAGATTTCCCTTTTAAATTTATTTATTTTTATTTATTTTTTATTTATTTTTGGCTGTGTTGGGTCTTCGTTTCTGCGCGAGGGCTTTCTCTCGTTGCGGCGAGCGGGGACCACTCTTCATCGCGGTGCGCGGGCCCCTCACTGCCGCGGCCTCTCTTGTTGCGGAGCGCAGGCTCCAGACGCGCAGGCTCAGTAGTTGTGGCTCACGGGCCCAGTTGCCCTGTGGTATGTGGGATCCTCCCAGACCAGGTCTCGAACCCGTGTTCCCCCCATCGGCAGGCAGACTCTCAACCACTGCGCCACCAGAGAAGCCCAGGTTTTCCTTTTATTAACAAACTTATCCTTCTTTATCTCTTTCCAGTTTTTTTTTTTTTTTTTTTTTGCTGTACGCGGGCCTCTCACTGCTGTGGCCTCTCCCGTTGTGGAGCACAGGCTCCGGACATGCAGGCCCAGCGGCCATGACTCACGGGCCCAGCCGCTCCACGGCATGTGGGATCTTCCCGGACCGGGGCACGAACCCGTGTGCCCTGCATCGGCAGGCGGACTCTCAACCACTGCGCCACCAGGGAAGCCCCTCTTTCCAGTTTTTAAAAACCGTGTCCATTGTGATATTGGGATTCATATTTTTAAAATAATTTAAAAATTTTATTCTTAAAATTATCATACACTAAAACTAAGTTTTTTCTTTTATTCTGTTAATTTCACACTTGTAGTTTGTGCAACCATCACTACAATCAGAATACAGAATAATATTATCACTCTCCAGAATTCCCTAATGCTATCCTTTTATAGTTAACTGTCCCCGTCCTATAACCTCTGCAACCACTGATCTTTTCTCCATTCCTATAGTTTTGTCTTTTTGAGAATTTCATATAAATGGAATCATACATGTAAGCTTTTGAGACTGGGTTCTTTTACTCTGTCTTTGAGATTCATCTAAGTTATTGCATGTATTGAAAGTTTATTCCTTTTTATTACTGAGTAGTTTTCCATTGTCACTCATTGAAGGACATTAGGGTTGTTTCCAATTTTTAAGTTACGTATAGAGCTGCTGTAAACATTTGTGTACAGACTTTTGTGCAAACATAGTTTTCATTTCTCTGTCTCTAGGGTAGCTGTCTCTGGGGAGAGGGGATTGCTGGGTGATGTAGTGAGTATATTTTTAACTTTATAAGAAACTGTCAGCCCTTTTTCCAGAGTGTCTGTACCACTTTATATTCTCCCACTAGCAGCAGTGTATGAGAATTCCCCCTATTCCACATCACTGATACTATCAGTGATTTTAATTTAGCCATTCTAATAGGTATGTGGTAATATCTTATCATGGTTTTAATTTGCATTTCTCTGATGACTAATGCCATTGGACATCTTTTCGTGTGCTTATTTGCCATCATTAGATCCTCTTAGTGGAGTGCCCGTTAAAATGTTTTGCCTAGCTTTTTTTTTTTCTTTTTTTGCGGTACGCGGGCCTCTCACTGTTGTGGCCTCTCCCGTTGCGGAGCACAGGCTCCGGACGCGCAGGCTCAGCGGCCATGGCTCACGGGCCCAGCCGCTCCGCAGCATGTGGGATCTTCCCGGACTGGGGCACGAATCCGTGTCCCCTGCATCGGCAGGCGGACTCTCAACCACTGCGCCACCAGGGAAGCCCTGCCTAGCTTTTAATTGGGTTGTTTTCTTACTGTTGAGTTTTGAGAATTCTTTATATATTTGGATACAAATCCTTTTTCAGGTATGTGATTTGCAGTTGTTTTTTTCTCAGTCTTTAGCTTGGCTTCCTATCCTTCTAACATAATAGTGTCTTTCAAAGAGCAAAAAGGTTTAATTTTGAGAAAGTCCAATGCATAAATTTTTTTCTTTTTTATATTATACTAAGATGGGTAGATTTTAAAATAAGTTTCTGTTCTATAAAAGTGGTGAAAAGTAACTTAGTGATGGGAATGTTCTCATAAAGTTGACTTTGTGGAAGGTGCAAATGTTATTTTCTGGCAAGGTAGTACTATATAATATGCTCCTTAGTCTTGGCAACACCTAGGACTTCTGTTTAACCAAAGAATGCAATTGATTGAGGTTTGTGAGGGTTTTCACACTTTTTAAAAAAATGATGATCACTAATGTGGTTAAGTATGTATACTTTCATAATGCAGAACTATGTAGGAATTAGTCCTTAAGACTCTTCCAGGGTTAAAATATTACATTCACATTTGATGCTTTTGGGAGTGCCTGAGTTTGAGTTTCTGCTTCACTGGAACAGCATGAGAACTTTGAGTGTAGGTTCAGATTCAGTGTCATGGCTAAAAGCACGAGTTGCATCAGAATATCTGCATTTGAATCCTGCCTTTTATTAACAGTGTAACTGTGGGTGAGTAACTTAACTTCTCTGTGCTTCAGTTTCCTTATCTGTTAGTGGGAATGATAATAATAACATCCACCTTGTAAGGTCGTTTATGAGGAATCAAGCAGATTACATAGTATAGTCATTTCAACAGCCTCTGGCCCACAGTAGGCATTCAGCAAATGGCTCTTGTTATTATTTTTATTATTATTGCTGAAATAGCTTTATGATAAAATTGTTTAAACAAATGTTTTGGAATATTTTCAAGAGTCGGAATAACCACGTATCACAGTAAGTCATTTCTCTCCCATGCCCACTTTTTTCTCTTTGCACTTATTATTAATCAATACCTGTGACCAGTGTTTTTAATAATCATGTGTATATACACTGTTTTACAAGACAACTGTCAGTTCATTCCATTTTTCACATCCTGTGAGGTACTAATCAGATATACATATATACATCAATTCGCTTCAGCTGCCTGAAATACCAACCTAAATTGGCTTAAGCTGGAAAGAAGTTTGAGTTAGGCTCACCTAACTGCGAAGTCAGGCACAGCTGGCTGGATTCAGGGCTCAAGTAAAGTCATCAGGACTCAGGTTCTCCCCACGAGTCAACTCTGCCTTTCCTTGTATGGACTTCAGTTGCAGGAGCTGTATGTTACAAAAATGGCTGTAGCATATTCACCCCCTGTAGCCTGTCAGCGTTTAGATTCAGCCGGAAAGAGTGCCTGTCTCTTTCCCAGAAGCCTCAGCAAAAGTCTTATGATGTCTCATTGGCTCTTATGGGGTCACATGTCTGACCTGGAGCCAATCACTGTTTGAGGCTGTGAGACTGGGATTGGCCAGTTCTGGTCACATGGCACCCCTGGCTCTTTGGCAGAGTCGACCCCACTGGAGCCATGCCGACTGAGAGTCGGAGAGAGGTACCTACTCTGAGGGAATTTGTGGGCTTTTATCACCAGAAAAAGGGATGGACGCTGGCTGGTCAAACGACTAATATGCTATTAGGCTCTTTTTGTAGATCGGCAACAGATCACAGGGGTTAATGGATTTGAATTAGAATCTTGGTTACTGATTCCAGCTTTTTTGTCTGTGAAGTTACATCCTCCAGGAATGCCGTTCCCCACAGGGGCAGGAGTTTGCAGAAAGTTAGTGTTGTGTATTCTTTTGGTGAAAGTTGGATAATTTTTAACACGAAGAGAAAGAGTCGAGGCAAATAGGGGTGGCCCTCGCAATGGGTGGACGTGGTGCTTCTTCCCACACTGGTGGGTTCAAGCGACTCAGCGCCCTTCTCCAGGCCTTTCTGTCCCCGTGGCAGAGGCTGTACAAGACCCAGCTTGGTCAGTGTCTGTCCACCACGTAGCAGGGTCGCGTGCTGTAGACACGGGTGTATCCGTGTATCCTGGCCAAGAGTGTCGGCTACATGGTGAGGTGTGTCTGGGAGCTGGCCTCGTGTAGAGGTAGTTTCTAGATCTGTGTTTTTTGTAGTCCATTTTAGCGTGGCTTGAGACATTGTCTCTCTTTGACCTCGTCTGGCAGTTTTTATTTTACGTTTTTCAAGAAGGCACTTGAACTTCTTCAGGAGTATGTGTAGCCAGGTCACGCTGTTTTCTGAAGAACCAGGGAAGACAGTTACCAGAGACCTGCCTTGTATGGAGAGCTACACTACAGAAGTACCTGCAGTGAGGGTCAGGGAGACCGCAGTTAGAAATGAACTGTTGGGACCTGATTAATTAACAAACGTAATTGTGGTAGGCATCTTCATATCCAGTGCTGAGGTGGGCACCTGAGCCTCCATATCAGAGACATTAACTCTTGAAATTAAGTCACTTTCCCCCATAGCTCCCAGAGTTAGTAATTCTGTCCCTAATCTCTACTTCTGTGTTACTTTTATTGAGATATCCCTGGCTAATATGTTTGGTGATTAATGTTGACGGTAGTCTTTGTGATCTCCCCTCAGAGCCAGTTTTAGGGGTTAGCTTGTCTTCGTCAGCGACGTACAAGTACACTTGTTTCTCCAGTGGCTATTGGGGAGCATAATCATTATTATGATTGCATAATCATAACCATTATTATTTTATCGAGATGGAGAAAATGGGTGAAAATAATTCCTCTGTCAAGTAGATAAAGTAGTTACATAGCATGATATTTTATTTTCTATGAATACAGTGTTGTATGTTGAAATCTGTAAAGTGATTTCCATTTTGTATAAATTGAAAATATGGAATTTTAGTGAAATAACAATAGCTAACTAACACTTACTGAGCACTCACTGTATGCCAGGCATTCTTTTAAGCACTTTACACGTATTATTTCACTTAATTCTTAAGTGAAAATAAATAACCATAGGAGGTAGGTATTAGTTGTCTTCTTGCCATTTTAGAGGTGAGCAAGTTGAGATACTTGAGGCTAAGTCATTTGCTCCAGGTCACACAGCTGGTGAGTGACACAGTTGGTGAGTGACAGCTGGTGAGTTCTGAATGTAAGTCCTCTGGCTCCAAGTCTGTGCTTTGGATCACTGTGCTGTGTTCTCTCCCTAGCAAAGATTTTAGCTCATGTGTTGTTAGTTTTTCGTTTCATTTTCCTTCTTTTTGTAATACTTTCTAGATGTGGGCTAGGAGTTTTATAGAGGAGATTTGCTAATTCTAGGACCTTTGGAATCCATGGATGTATCCATCTTCTGTTGCTGTTATTGGGCAAGCAAACACTGTATGCTTGTTCATACCAGTAGGTCTCAACCAGGAATGATTTTGCCCCCCAGGGGACGTTTGCTGATGTCTGGAGATAGACATCTTTAGTTGTTGTAAGTCAGGAGACGTGCTCCTGGCACCTAGTGGTCAGAGGCCGGGATGCTGCTGAAACATCTTATGAAGCACAGGACAGCCTTCCGCAACGAAGAATTGTTCAGCCCAAAATGTCAATAGCATCAGCTCTGGCCTATAGAATAAGTTACTGATGATCTTGTAATGCCATTCTGATCTCTAATGGGCAAAGTCACGTTAGTAATGTAGAAATGATTACTTTTGATGTTTATTTGATAATTGATTTCCCCAAATTAATGCATGTTTGTATAAGGGACAAAAACACCAACTATAACTTAAATATTTAAGTTCCCCTAAAGTAAACTGGGAATTATAGCCCACTGAGGGAGAGCTGAGGAAGTTTAAAGGGAGGCCATGTAATGCCTGAGGATACAATACTCTAAATATTTGTTGGATTACCTTGTGAATAACACAATTAGATTTCATTTTTTGTGTTAACTTGTCAAATGTATAAACATTTTAAATATCCTGTAATTTTAAAAACCGTGTTTTGGTATTTTTTTTAATAAAAATTTCATACTTAGAAAAGTGGAGAATATTACATTGTACCCCGTGTATGTACCACCCATATTTAACAAACGCTGACAAATACTGAAATCCATTTTGAGCTCTTTCTCATCCCATCCCTTAGGTGTTTCTACATTTTTTGTTATACAAAACATCTCAAAAGTTGAAGGGGCCTGGAACTCTTCCGATGTCTGTCATCAGGCCTCACTCACTGCTGCTGCCTTTTGTCTGCCTGTCAGCTTCTCCCCTCATCTTTCACTGCAGTATATAGGCGGCAGAGGGCAGAGCCAGGTTGTCTTTTCAGAGCTGGAAAGGCCAGGCCGAGAGTGGATATGCAGGCTGGAGGGAGGCGGGAGGACAGTAAGTATGGGTTTCCCCCGATGACTGAAAGCAGAGCATTCCCAGGAAACCTTCCATAAGCCGACATGGCGTAAAGCGAAGAAGCAGTGACCATAGGACACATCTTGCTAACGGATGCACAAAATAAATTGAGCTGAAGCACAGAAGTCCAGTGACAGTTCAGAGCTATGGTGGCTTGATGCTGAGGTGCTGAGTGTGGTTCCCGGGAAGGAGCTGGGCGGTGCCCCTTGCACCCACTTTTGCAGCTCACAGTGCGGATTGCCTCTGTAAGGGCTGCTGCGAAACACACGCCGAACACTGTTTTCACTTTCCCCCCTTTTTTGTAAAAATAGCTATCCTCTTTGGATTTCTTTTGGTTAGGAAAACAGGCACTAACGTGGGTCCTTCTTAAAAGCGAAGTGGCATAAATGGAGCTTTGGAAAGATGGAGGAGACCTGTACCTTGGGGCCATTTGGTAAGGTAGAAAGTGGGGAGAGTGAGCGAGGGTGGGAACAGGCAAGAAGAGCAGTCTCCATCCCGACGGAGATGGTGATAAGAGGTCAGCAAGGGTGATCCTCCGAAGCAGTGTTGTGACTCTCAGGTCCAAGGGTTTTAGGTCTTCTTTGCCCAGGTTTTCTGCTCCCTGCATTATGAGTGATAGAGCTCAGGAGAGGCTGCGCTTGAATTCTCAATCTCTATTACTTGGACTGCTTAGTGGTCTGTTATTAATGGCAATGCCTGCTTCTCACCAGTTGTTCACAGGACTTCTACATGATAGGTTCCTTCTTTTTTTTTTTTTTTTTGACCGCACCATGCTGCCTGCGGGATCTTAGTTCCCCAACCAGGGATCAAACGCTCCCCCCGCCCATTTCTGCCATGGAAGCGCGGAGTCCCAACCACTGGACTGCCCGATAGGTTCCTTCTTTATTTAAACACCTCCCATCATGCTCCATTGCTATGGAATAAAGCCCTCACTTCTTGTGGCATTGGAGGGCATTCTTAGCTCCTCTCCCTCCTTCTCTGACACACGTGGAGTGTATCGTGTGCTTTCTCTGCCGCGGTGGTTTCTCGTGCGTATTCTCTCTGAGAAGCTCCCCTGTGCTCTCCTGTCATCTCTGCACAGTGACCTTGTGTTCTTCTTCTGAGGCCAGTTCATGCCTTTCGGCAGATGGAAGGTATTTCTCGTTATTTTTCACTTGTGCTTTGCCGGTCTTGCTAGAATCTGAGTTTCTCGAAAGGAGTGATGACGTGCTTCCTCATTGAGTTTAGTGCTGCTAACACAGGGCCTGGCCTCAGGAAATGTTTGCTGAACTGAATTAATAGCCAGTTCAAACTTGCCCTTGAGCCAGTGTTTTGTACTGGTGGGAAAAATCCTACATGGTATGGACTTTGATTCTCTGCAGTCTCAGTTACAGAATTATAAGACCGAAAATAGGAGGCTGGGATAGGAAACATTTTTGTACCTTCTGGTTTTTAAAAAAAAGAGACGCCTTCATGGCTTATTACACTTTGTAATATTCAGCATCATGTTTCATTTATAAATTTGATGTATTGTTGGCATGATCCTGACTTACGGTTGATATTTTGCTTGAATTTTAGTGAAGACTTCATAAAATAGGAGAAGCATAGAGTTTGTAGCGTCAGTAGTTGCTCCTCAGCTCTGACCTTGATCAAAAGGCTGCTTGAGAGTAACTATTCAGATAGCTAGTTGGGCCAGTTGAGTTAGGAATGGGGCTAGAATTGATAATTAGTAACTTCTTAAAACCTTTTCTGATTTGTTCTTTCTCCCTGTCTTTAGGATTTTTGTCCCTGAGTCATGGAAGACAGAAGAGCTGAGAAGTCATGTGAACAAGCGTGTGAATCACTTAAGAGACAGGACTATGAAATGACCCTCAAGCACTGCACAGAGGCCCTCCTTTCTCTTGGCCAGTACTCCATGGCTGACTTCACAGGGCCGTGTCCACTGGAGATAGAAAGCATCAAAATCGAGAGTCTTCTTTACAGAATCGCCTCCTTTTTGCAGCTGGTGAGTAAACACTGTCAATGAGCCAGTGCTGAGCCATGTAAAATGGCTGTTTTCCCTGAGCGGGCCTCTTGCTGGCCACTGCTGCTACAGATCACCACATTCTGGGCCGAGGACACGAGTGAAGTGGCTAGTGATTGCTGAGTATCTCTGATGGCAAGTAACTGTGTTTTTAAGCCTTGAAAGTATTACTATCGTATAGCATTTTGGATTATTCACTCCATTCAACAAATATTTCAACCAATGTTATTCACTCAATTCAACGAATGTTTACGCTGCTCTAGGTATCTGCTATACGTTGGTGAAAGAGAAAGAGAAAGATCCCTCCTTCATAGTACTTTTTCTAGTGGGGGGGGCAGACAATAAACCATAGGCATTATAAATAGGTAAACACTTTAGATTGTTAGAAGGTAACAGTCTGCATGGAAAAAAAAGTAGAATAGAGGGTTACTAGGGTTAGGGTTAGGGTTGCAGTTTTAAATTGGGTTAAGATGGGCCTCGTGATAAGGTGATAGGAAGGAGGTAAGGAAGTGAGCCATGTTGAAATCTGGAAGAAGATCGTTACAGGCAGAGGGAACAGTCAGTGCGGAATTCCTGAGGCGGAAGCATGCCTTCCACGTCTGAGGAACAGTTGGGAGGCCCTTGTGCTGGAGTAACGTGCCCAAGGGGGAGAGTGCAACAGGGCTAGATCCTGTGGGACCCTTCAGGCCACTGTAAGGGCTGGTGTCTGCTCTACTTGAGATGGGACACTGTGCTGGGATTTTGAGCAGAGGAGTGGCATGGTCTGCTTTAATAGGAGTTATTTGGCCTTTGTGTTGAGAATAGACTGTAAAAGAATAAGAGCAGATGCAGGGAGACTAGTTTGGAAGCTGTTAGAATAATCTAGGCCAGCGGTGAAGTGGCTCAGATCAAAATGCTAGCAGTGGAGATGGTGAGAAGTGGTTTGTTCTGGTTACAATCTGAAGATAGAACGAAGCAGATGTCCTAATGTACTGAAGGCAGGGAGTGAGAGATATGGAGCAGGCATAGTTTACTTACTTTGCCCTTTTTTTGTCTGAGCAATTGGAAGCGTGGAGTTTCCTTACACTGAGATGAGAGGGCTGTAGGTGGGGAAATGGGAGATGGGAAAGAGTTCATTTTGGACATACTGATTGAGATGACGTTTAGATATCCAGCTGGAGATGTTGAATAAGCAGTTGGAAATGCAGGTCTGGAGTTTGGGAGAGAGGTCTGGGCTAAAGATGTTGATTGGAGAGTCTGTGGCCTGTAGATGATATATAAAGTCTTAGACCTGGGTCAGATCAGCAGGGGAATGAGTACAGGTAGAGAGAAGGGGCGGGCTGAGGTCTTAGTCTTGTGGCACTAGTTTAAGAGGTTGGGAGGAGAAGCAAAGACCTGAAAAGCAGCCCGTGAGGTTAAGGAAAACTAAGAGAGTAAGATGTCCTAGGAACCAATCAAAGAAGGCCTGTGTCCAAAGGAGGGAAGGTTCAGTGTCGGTTGCTGTGGGTGGAGTCGTGAGGATTGAGAATTGACTGAGAAATGACAGTGTGTCTAAATGGGTACATGTAAGTGTATCTAACTGGATCCACTGGCAGTCACTGGTGACCTCCATGAGAGCAGCTTCCATGGAGTGGTGGGTGAAAGCCTAATAAAAGAGAGTTTAAGAGAAAGTCAGCGGGAAGGGAATTGAAATACATGATACAGACAATTCTTGAGGAGTTTGCCCCACTGAAGCACAAAAAAATGGAATGGTAGCTGGTGGGAGAAGTGAAGTGAAGAGAAGGATCTTTTCAGTTGAGGGAAATAAGAGCATGTTTGTTTCTAGGACTGAACCGTTAGAAAACAAAAAATTAATGATGTAGGAGAAATAGAAGAAGCTTGCTGGAGCGCTGTTCTTGAGTAGGCCCTGGAACAGATCTGCACAGGCTTTAGGAAGGAACAGCGATGGCTCACCTGGTAACAGGTGGAAGGCACAGTGTGCCGGGAAGCGGGCAGCCATGGTAGTGGCCATCCGTGGAAAGTCTCTTCTCAGGGCTGCAGTTTACTCAGTGAAGTCATTAGCTGAGAGTGAGGATGGGGAAGAGATTTCTGGTGGCTTGAGGTTGGAGAGGGCGAGGGGAGGAGTGTGAATAAATGGCCTAGGGAAGTGTACTGTAATGTCTGTTTGTAGAATGTTGTGTAAACCTTGGCCAGAGGTAGCTTTACTCTGTGCGTATTAAATTTGCAACATGAGTGATTAAACTTTGAAACAAAGCTGAGCTTTTTGATAAAATCTGTTTTAAGCAGCCCTTGAACTACTTAACTTTATCTTGTATCTTTTATTTTGCAGAAAAACTATGGGCAAGCTGATGAAGATTGTAGGCATGGTATGTTTAAAAGCAGGATTCTTTTCTGCTGTGAAGATTTTGAATTATTTAATTGAGCAGTGTTTAAGATTTGTTTTTTTTCATATGCTAATTTCAAAAGTGATTATAATATTTAAAAAACCCACCTCATGGTGGTGCTGAGTGACTAATTTGGATGGCGACTTTCCTGCTATGATGGGTGCACACATGAACATTGTTCCTAATCACGAGTGTTGGCATTGCTGTCGCTCCCTTGGGAACATTGATAATGCCCTTTTAAAGTTTGTGTGAGTATTTTCAGTCAATAAAGAGCCATATTTTAAGAACTGTAGCACATAACACACATTGATTAAAACGTTAAGTTTGGATAAATTGAAAAGCTGGGCCTCTGCCTCCTAAAATGTTCTTTTCCCCTTCATTAGAAGATTTCCCTTAGAGAGCAGAGACTGGCTAGAATGCTCTTTAGTGCTTTTTCCTGTTTTCTTTTGGGCAGGAAATTGATTAGTAAGATCCGTGCTCTTTGGGTACTCATAGACTAGGGATCCTTTTCTTGGAGATTGCTGCCAGTTCACTAGAATGAGTCTAGAAGTGAGTGGGAGGAGGGTTCCGGGTACATTCTCTCACACTCTTGGTGGGAGTGTGGCACAGCTCAGTGATTTGGATAATATAATGTTTCAATTATCCAGATTGGGGTTGGGGGGCTGAGGTGTCTAACATAAGTTAAAGTTTTTTTTCCTATTTGCTCCTTTGTGTCAAAACTCTTAAAAGTATTAGCTCTTTTTGTTGTTAACCTTACAAAACCATCTTATCTACTCCTGGGGCATATTGGACATAATTTAACCATTCATTAAAGATTCAGTGACCTCTTTGTAAACCTTGCTTCATAGGATTGTATACTTTGGGAGTTAATTGGCATGAGAGATATCTAGTACCATCTTCCACTAAAAAAATCTTTACTATCTGTGGACATTTAAAAGTTACCAACAAGCCAGATAATAAGTCAGATAATATAGAGGAGTATGAAGAAGGGACCCACTTCCCCTTCTCCCCGATCTGAAGGAACCATGTTATCAGTTTGCTGCATCTTCTTCACCTTTCTCTGTAGTGATAAGCACAAATGCTTATAATACATAGGTAGGGTTTTCCTTTAAAAATTAAAAAAGAATTATGTGATCATCACACAGTTTCTTGCTTTCTTCTGTAACAATAGATTATGGACATCTTACTATGTTAATAATACATCAGCTCCAATTCCTGCTGAATATTCCATGGCATAGATGTGCCGTAATTTATTCAGCTATTCCCATATTGACGGGCATTCAGGTGGTTCTAGGTTTCTAGTTTGTTATAGTTCATCCTGTAATAAACATATATTCTTTCTTACTGTTGCCTTTGTTTCTTTATGGTAGTCTTAAAAGTTAGATATCTGGGTTAAGGATTTTTAAAAGTTGGATGTCTGGGTTAAAATACACTTGAATGCCTGTTTCCTGTGAGCTCACTAACTGGAACCTCTCAGTCTTGACGTTGTGACAGTCTTGTGTGTGAGAAATGGCCCCTCTTTCTTTAATGTTCCCTTCCATGAGTACTAGTGAGGTTGATGCTTTTCATTTGGAGACACACAAAGTCCCAGAAGAGTAACTGACTTGTGAAGAGTTGTCGAAGGGTAAACGCTGTGGGTGAAGGAACATAAGGAAAAACGCTGCGTTTTTTGTTAATTGTTTTATTAGCGTTTTCAAGTTAGATACTATTTTACAGCTGCTGAATTACCACAATAAAAGCTTAACCAGGAAACCTTGGGGATGAAGGATAAGCCTGTTACCTGGATTGTGATCATCGTAACATGAATGTATACGTATGTCCACACTCACCAGACTGTATACATCAATTACGTGCAGTTTTTGGATACTGATTATGTCTCTGTAATGTGGGGAGAAAAGTTTAACCAATGCCTAAGATAAGGTTGCAGTGAAATGAGTGTATGCTTGTGGTGTGGTAGAGTATGAAGCGGAATATGGCTTGGTAACATGTTCGTTCCTTTGACCCACTAATCTTAGTTCTGGGATACTGTCCCAAGTAAATATTCCAAAAGAAGGAAGAAATTGTATGTGGAATGGTTTTCATTGCAATACTGTGTGGAAAAGCAGAAAATCGGTTAGCTTGCAATAAGGGTTCATTGATTACACTCTGTGCATTCCTTGTTACCATTTATGTGATAAGTAAGAACATGGAAGTGCTTATTTAATGTATATAAACTTTGTCGTTTGAAATAGACATTTGGGAATATTGGCAAAGTTTACATGTGTATATTGCTAATTGTAGAGTTCTGCTTTTATATTATGTACATGTAATCTTTTTTTCTTTTCACCTTTTGGTAACTTGTGTTTTTTTTAATTGAAATACACTTGATTTACAGTATTAGTTTCAAGTGTACAGCAAGCTTATTTTTATATAAGGTAATAAAATACCACAGTTAAGCAGTCAGTAATAAAAAGCAACACGAGAATCTCAATCTCTGTTAATTATTATATTGGTTTGTAACGCTAGATAGCCCGAATAGCTCCTGCCTTAATGGCCCCAGAGCTTTGTTTGAATTTTATGTACTAGAGTATCATCCTGGTGTCTGCTCCCTCACTGTCAGGCTATCAGTTTGCATTCCTTACAACTCTCAACATGCCTCATTGCAGCTACCCTCCCCCTCTTCTCCACTTGCTGCTTCTGACCCTGATTTCACTTTCTTAGGCAGGGATAGGAAACCAGACAGGCAATCTTTGTCATGGAGTTAAAAAACATTGAAACATTTTTTATTATGAAAAATTTAAAACATACAGGAAACTAGGAGAAAGAGTATAATAAACATTCATAGTTTCGAAACTTAGGTTGTAACCTTCTGCCATATTTACTTCATTAATTTTTTTCTGAACTATTTAAAAATAATTATAGACATCATGATATTTACTCCTAAATACTTTAGTATGCATCTCTAATAAAAAATAAGGTCATAACTGTATAACCACAATATTATTATTAATCTAATAAAAATGGCCATAATTCCCTAATATCCAAAACCAGTCCATAATCAGATTTACCTGGTTGTTCCCAAAATGTTTTTTTTTAAGGCTGATTTGTTTAAGCCAGGAACTAATCAGAGTCATAAGATTTGATAGTTGGAATTCTACTTAAATAAGAAATAGGTTCTGAGTGAGGACTCAAGGGCATCCTGAAAATAAGCTACACAGACTTTAAGTTCATGGAGTTTAGTTCTGAGTTTGGTGTTGTGTTCTGGATAGTGAGGGTTGTCAAGCCAGTGACCACTGAGTAAGTGAGGTGGTCAAGTCTGTTTTCATTATCTGAACATACGCTGTATTTGGCGTAACAGGAAAACTTTCATAACATAAGGATTCTTTTTCTTCCTCTGAAATATTCATCATATAGGAAACTCACTTTTTTTTTACACTAACAAAAGGGAATGAGGTAAATGGAGAAGGTGAAATCAAAAGATAGTCTTATCAACTAAGAGTTTTGTGCTACATGTACTGTGTAGATCAAACTCAGTCATTATAACATCAATGAATACTTTCCATAAGGCTGCAAGATTTTTATTTTATTCTTTTTAGGCTGCAAGATTTTTAAACCCTAGGTGAGAGTGTCATTAATTTAAGAAATTAATGTAAACAAAGGAGTTTGGGCCATCAATTGATATTTATTATGTTGATAACTTGCCCTGTGAAGTAAGTGATTCAGTAACCAAAAAGCCCTGTTAAATAGATGCTGACTGTATTACAAAAGGCAAATTGATACACCTTCTATACTTTCCTTCTCTGAAGAGTTTTGATTAAATAGATTTTATATTTTATGGTAATTAAAAATGTTTTGGAAAAATAATTAATAGGGGTAACAATACTTATTCAGAATTATTTCTGAGTAAGACCCTCTGAAGTATTTTGTTTAATCACACTGTAATATCATTCCAGCTTTATGGGTGAGGAAACAGATTTTGTGAGATTAAGTAACTTGCTTAAGAGCGTAGAGACAGTCCAGAGTGGAGCTGTGGTTTTGAAGTGAGGTC
This sequence comes from Pseudorca crassidens, assembly GCF_039906515.1. Lineage (NCBI taxonomy): Eukaryota > Metazoa > Chordata > Mammalia > Artiodactyla > Delphinidae > Pseudorca > Pseudorca crassidens. The sequence goes on along the minus strand of NC_090314.1, from coordinate 64,254,437 downwards.
TTTGTGATCTGAAAGGCCATGCTCCTTCTCTTTATCCTAAGGTACAACCTATTTATTCTTTAGGGTTTTACAGACATTATTCTATTGAGTGTAGTAAACCTGAGGGGAAAAAGGCAAATGGGTATTTTATATTCTAGAAATGAAAAACACTGAGGCTCCGGATCACGTAGACGATAGTGGAGTGGGACAGGAGTTTGGATCTTTAAGCCTCTAGTCCATCCAGTTTTTCCTGTTGACCAGAATGTTAAATAGGGATGCAGTTCAATAATATTTCTTAATTACTTGTTCTTTAGATCCACTTGCGGTAACTATTTAAAAAATTTCATATATATAAGCTTCATTTCTCCAACAGGAATTAAAAAAAAACTTTTTACTTTGAAATAATTATGGATTCACAGGAAGTTGCGAATATAGTACAGAGTGATCCCATGTACCTTTCCCCCCACTGGTTACATCTTGCATAACTGTAGTACAGTATCAAAACCAGGAGGTTGACATTGGTTCAATGAATATGTGTAATTCTATTTCATTTTATTATGTGTAGATTCAGGTAACCACCAGCACAGTCCTGATGCAGAAGAGTTCCATCACAGTGAAGATCTCTCTCGTGCTACCCTTCACAGTTAACACTCACTGTCTTCCCTCCCTGTGTAACCCCTGGCAGCCACTAATCTGTTCTCCACCTCCATAATTTTGTCATTTTGAAAATACCACATAATGGAACCATATTGTACGTGATCTTTTTAAGGATGACTTTTTTTCTCTCACCATGTGTTTGAGACCCATCCAAGTTTTTGTGTGTATCAGTAGTTCATCCATTTTTATGGCTGAGTAGTATTCCACAGCATGGCTGTACCACAGTTTGTTCTTCAGCAGGAACCTAAGGCTTTCTGGAATAGGACCTTAACTTCCACTCTTCATTTCCCCATAATGCCTATTAACTGTTTTAAGTAAATTTCTTATATGTAAGTTGTTAGGGATAGAATATAAATCAGGAAAGTGTTTTTTTAAAATTTAAGTTAAGTTGGAGACCATCCTCTGAGTGTGCAGACTCCCTTTTTTTTTTTGTTTTGCTGTACGCGGGCCTCTCACTGTTGTGGCCTCTCGCGTTGCGGAGCACAGGCTCCGGACGCGCAGGCTCAGCGGCCATGGCTCACGGGCCCAGCCGCTCCGCGGCATGCGGGATCTTCCCGGACCTGGGCACGAACCCGCATCCCCTGCATCGGCAGGCGGACTCTCAACCACTGCGCCACCAGGGAAGCCCCAGACTCTCTTTTGTATGAGTAGATATTTAAGGAAGCAATAGTCTTTGAACTACACCCTTTGAACTCAGTTGCAAGAGCCTCACCATGGTTGTATGACTGTCTGTTCTAGACCTTTTCTTATTTATGCAGGGTGTCAGTTACAGTCATGAGTGACATTATAAATGTATTTCATGTTGTTTTTCACTCATAGAATAAATACTAGCATTAATTTTATATTAGCTCAAATTATATGTATACCATAAAAAGAGAAGATTTAAAATGAGTGGTACCTTGCCTTGTAAAATCTCAATAAAAACTATACCAAAGCGGGGCGGGGGGTGGGGGGGACGGACGGACACTGACGGGCAGGATGACAACGCTGAAATTAAGATTATTGTGAACACCTGAAAACATAGCCCTCTCACATAGTGCAAAGAAAATAGTCAGAAGAGGAGCAAAATGTCAGTTCTTCTCAGTAAGCAAATTATTTTTTTCAAAAGCAAGCAAATCAACCGTGGAAACAGTGAAGTAAGGGAGTGCCTTAGCAGAGGATTTCCTCTGAGTGCTTACAACGGACATAGAAAGACGTTGACTTCTGACGTTGACATAAAGGCACTGAAAGAGTTTTAAGATAAAAAAAATACAGTTAAGTTGATTTTTTAAAATAGAAACAACTTCCAGTTTTTTATAAATTTTATTTACTTATTTATTTATAGCTGCATTGGGTCTTGGTTGCTGCACTCAGGCTTTCTCCAGTTGCATCGAGCAGGGGTTAACTCTTCGTTGTGTGCACGGGCCTCTCACTGTGGAGGCTTCTCCCGTGGGGGAGCACCGGCTCCAGGCACGCGGGCTTCAGCAGTTGTGGCACACGGGCTCAGTTGCTCCGCGGCATGTGGGATCTTCCTGGACCAGGGCTCAAACCCGTGTCCCCTGTGTTGGCAGGTGGATTCTTAACCACCGCACCACCAGGGAAGCCCCCTTCTTCCAGTTTTTGAACAGTTAACAGAGATTAACTTTCCTGTAATGATACAGCAAATGCATCTTGGAAATTAGGGTTCTTTATAACGAGGAGGCTGAAGGCTCGGCAAGCAGCATGCTCTCGCTCTCTCTCTCTCTCTCTCTCTCTCTCTCTCTCTCTTTTTCTAATGCACACACAGTACAACAGGCTACTCAGGGGTCCAAGAGCCTTTACTCTGAGCTGCAGTTGAAGGAAAGAGTACTTCCAAAAATATACAATAAGGTCTCAGCTTCAAAGTTTATGGCACACACAAGAGGGCTGTAAAAGAGATGCAGAGATTTTTGTGACCAGGTTAAGGACTGAATACTGGAAGGAGCAGAGAGCAAGGTAGCAGGGATTTGGGGAAAAAGAAAAGAGAGAGAATGAGAGAGAGAGTATAGTATTTAAATCTGGAGATGAAATATTCAGAAGAGGTCTGTGTGATACCTGAGATTGAATACTGTTAAGGCTTTTCATTTTCCAAAAGCGTCTTATAAAGGAAAGATTATATCTGCAAAAGACCTTGGTAGGAAGGACATAAAATGCCGCAAAAGCTGTGGTCCGCATGTCTTAAAGTATTATGTATTACAATTGGAAGTAAAGAGAGGGCAAGGGGAAAAAGGGTTGAGACAGAGGAGAAGCATGGTGGAAAAAAAAAACTATTTGGAGAAATGGACCCGGGTGAGAGATTTGCCACAGAGTTCTTATTCTGGTTTACCTTATACTTCTTGTTACTTGTTACAAGTGGACATTTTAACCTGACTTAGGCCTTCTGCTGTTTGGAGTCTGTTTATAAACTCCTCCCCTAACCCCACCCCAATAGATGTTTGGCAATAAGTTTATTGCCCAAAAATTAAATGACTGATATTTAGGAAAGGAATTTATTTATAAATTATAAATTTGTTTTATATATTTATTAAATGAATCTATTTCATTTTTGATTCAGTTCCTGATGTGTTGGTTCTGAGAATGTGATTATTTCCAAGTGGTGAATAACTTCACTTTATTAATGACTCAAGGATTTAGTTTAATGGTAATTTTAAAATTTCTTTCAAAAAATTTGGAAAAATGCTACCTTGATTAGGCTATGCTCTTCAATAAAAGGCTTTAGAAATAACTAAGGACTTGATAAGAAAAATACCCTTTTATGGTCATGTTACTGAAAAAATACAGACTAATATTCAGCATTTACTGAACTTTAAGCTTGTTTTAAATTATCTTTCTCATTGCAGGTAATTCTTTACAGGCAAGGGGAATTACATTTTAATTGTTGATCCTCTCCTTTTGGTAGCCAGGGGCTGTCAAACACTTACAGAAGCTGTTTTTGTTGAAACAGTTGAATGAGTACTCCTTTAAGATTAGTCATATTCTGGTCCAAAACATTCCAAGTAAGACATATTTCAAGTGTTAGAAAATCTTACAAAAACTTAAGGATGAGAAGGGATAGAGACTTGAATTTAGCAACGCAACTAAGGTGTTCAGATTTTTCCTTTGTAACTCCCAGGGGAAGGAAGGAGTTATGTGCTCACTGTAGAATTTCACAGATAGTTGGGGGAAGAGAATTTATTTGTAAGGAATCATAACTTTTTTACAGTTGCCCAAGATTAGGTTATGTTTTAATGTCATCTCTTTTGGCAAGTTCAATTATTATAGCTGAGGCAAGTTTAAGAATACACTAGGCCATACTTTGTTTTCTTTCAAGCTTTTTCAAGATGTTAAAGGTAATACAGGACCAGATTGGCAGCACTGCAATTTGATTTTATCATATGACACCATAGCAGGATAGCTTTTTATCTATAGTAGTTGACTGTTTCTTTGCCATAGTTCCTCATGTGGGATCCTACAAGACATAAACTGAATTGCATTTAAAGACAGCCGTTAGAAGAAAGTACATCAGTAGTGTTTCTTGTCTAAAATGTTTAGAGAGAAGAAAGGGAAACATAATTTTGACAAATCTGGAGACATTTAGACATCAGTGTAATGGAAGAACTTTTGCAAAATAAAATTCAGCATATACCTTGTGCAAAACCAAAGATCTCTGCAAAGTGCTTGTAAAATATGTCATTTAATACTCTTTAAACATGACATAGTCATCTGAGATTGAAATATTCTTACGTTTTTTTCATTTCCCTGAGACATTCTTCAGCTCTGGACAACTAGTTTCTTAATATCCCAATTACTGAAAAGGAACTAGTCTAGTTCCTCAACAGTTCTTAATACTATTTTATAATTTTTAGAGGGGAACGTAACATCTAGGGAACTCTTGAGGAGACTGTGCTAGATACTTCATATAATTAACACAGTTAGTCTTTACCACAACCTTATTAGGTAGCTACTGTCACCTCCATTTTACGGGGGAGGAAACAGGCTTAGCGAATGTGAGTGATCCAGACCTTGGTAGGACTGTCATGTCTCTTCAGAGCGTTTTATTAATGCTTGCATTATATTATTTGATCCTTGCGGCACATTTTTTCATCTTGCAGTTCTACAGATGACCCCACTGAGGACCAGAGAGATAAAATGACTTTTGCCGAAGGTCATATTTAAGTAGTTTCAGGAATAGTAAGATCTGGGGGGAGATGTGGGCTTACTGTGGAATTTTCTGAGTTGCTCAAGACATTCTTAAGGATGCTCTGTTGTTGTTATTCATGTATTGGAATTGTCAGTTGAGGAGATAAGTGATCTGTAACATGGATGCTGTGACAGCAGGTTGGTCTAAACTGAAAGTAATTGAATAAAACCTTCTTGGATACAGAGACTGCAACTTTCAATTTAATAATCTGATTCAATAAAGTATATATGTAGAAAGATGTTTAATACAGTGTTCTTTTTTGTGTTTTTTTTTTTTTGCGGTACGCGGGCCTCTGGCTGCTGTGGCCTCTCCCGTTGCGGAGCACAGGCTCCAGACGCGCAGGCTCAGCGGCCATGGCTCACGGGCCCAGCCGCTCCGCGGCATGTGGGATCCTCCCGGACCGGGGCAGGAACCCGTGTCCCCTGCATCGGCAGGCGGACTCTCAACCACTGCGCCACCAGGGAAGCCCCATACAGTGTTCTTTTTAATAGTTAAAAATTGGAACTGTTCTGGATCAAGGGAATAGTTAAGTAAATTGATGTATCTACTTGATGGAACATTATATAGCTAATAAAATGATAAATATAAACACTGTAATATGGAAAATACTGAATATGTCAAGGGGAAGTAAAGTAGGATATAAACTGTTATATCAGTTACAGTCATGTAAAAATTATGTAAATATTGATCAGAATTTGAAGAGAACATGAATAAGTGAAAACAGTTTTTTGGTTGAGTGGTGAGTTTATGGTGAACTTCTGTGTAGAATTTTATTAGTGTTCTTTTGTTATGTTATTTGGGTAATAAAAAAATTGAACCATATAACAGAAGGATATATTCAGTACAACCAAAATAAATATATTAAGAACAGGAATTCCCTGGTGGCACAGTGGTTAAGAATCCGCCTGCCAATGCAGGAGACATGGGTTCGAGCCCTGGTCCGGGAAGATCCCACATGCTGCGGAGCAGCTAAGCCCGTGCGCCACAACTACTGAGCCTGCGCTCTAGAGCCCGCGAGCCACAACTGCTGAGCCAGCTTGCCACAACTACTGAAGCCCGTGCGCCTAGAGCCCATGCTCTGCAACAAGAGAAGCCACCGCAATGAGAAGCCCGCGCACCACAACGAAGAGTAGCCCCTGCTCACCGCAACTAGAGGAAGCCCACAGGCAGCAATGAAGACCCAACGCAGCCAAAAATAAATAAATAAAATAATTACATTTATTAAAAAAAAATATATATATATATTAAGGACGGACCCAATTGACTTTAAATGCAGTATATTATATTGATACTTAAACAAAACATTTCCTTGAAAATAATTAGAAAAAATGCAATTTCCAAAATATTTTCTTTCAGCAAATTATCTTTTTGCAAAGGAAGCTGAAGTGTGTATAAACTAAAAATAGAATCTTGGACTTAGCAGTAAAGAGAAAGGTACAGATTGTTTTACTGGTTGAACCATTAGCAGTTGTGGGAAATCATCTCAAATGACATGGCATAAAAATGAGTATATTCTGTATTGTTAGAAATATGTTCTCCTTGTGATTGTATTAAATTAAGTCAGTAAACCCTTGCAGACAAATTGGGTAGCATTTTCTCTGTCCATTTGACCATTGGGTTCTTAGTTAATCTTGCTGGTTTTGATAAAAGCTAATTCTTAATTACTTAGGAATTTCAAAATATTGAGGTTTGCAGTTTCTATTCTTATGCATTTTAATGGCACTGGATCTCTTTGTCAAAAATGCAAGAACTTTATTCAGCGAATATCTATCTCTGCAGTTTAAAAGCCCTCATTTACCCAGACATCATAGGTTGAACAGTATTTTCACTGGAGAGCTGTAAGATTAATTCTCCTCATGATTTTGTGGTGATCCTACCTGACTATAGGCTGTAGTAGGTTAGATATGTTGATTTTCCCATTTTTTTTCTTGGCTTTATGCATGTCATGGACAGAACTGAAACATCACTGCCTTCCTCTAGTAGTTGTAGTTATTCTTTTAGTATGAAAGAAGTCATGCTTGGGATAGTGTGCTAATAATAAAATTGAGAAAAATGTGTATCGAATGTTACGCGGTTAATGATGGCTGTTCTTTCATGACAGTGCTGGGAGAAGGACTGGCCAAGGGAGATGGTACCTTTCAAGCAGTACTTTGCTGCATGCAGCTTAAAGGAAAGCTCCAACTTGTATCCAGCATTCTTGCCAAGTCACTGACAGGAGAGTCCCTGGTATGTTGATGAGTTCTAAATTTGAATGTCTGAAAACGGATTCATCCATTTGACTCCTTAGGTGTATTACCTACGTTCCTCTAGGTTCTGTCAGAAATCAAAGTTTGTAAGTATCTTGAGATGCTTATTTCTCTTCAACAAACTGATGTTTAATCATTGGATTCTTGTAGTTTGTGATAATATATATAAGAATTGGAGATTTTTTTAAGCTTTGAAAGTATAGAATAAATAAATGATTTTCTTTAAAGGTATAATTTAACAGAACCTGGAAATATTTTTGAGTTTTAAAATGCTCCTGTGGACATATGATCTTGTAGGGTTCTTAAATTCAACAATTTATTTTATAAAATGCTTAAGTTTATCTAAACTAAGTAATAATTACTGTTGTTTCTGAAGATGTCATATGTGTAAGTTAATATTCATGACTGCTCTGATGGAGTTATCTAATTCTTTTCAGACTTTGGGATAAACGTTTGTATGTAGTATACAATTTTTGAGAGTTTTTGTCTGTTTTTGGATGAGATAATTGAAAGACTACTTTTTTTGTACTTTAGAGTTGGCAATCTATAGAAATTGGAAGAAAAGAGATATTATAACTTTTTTTTACCAGTTGGTAACTGTTACAGCATTGGCTGATATTTTTCAGGAATCATAATGAAAAACAGTGAAAGCAAGAAAATATATGTATACTTTGTTATACAGCATGAATTCTCTATACTTTTATTCTGAATTAACATAAATTGTGGAAAGCAGGAGCAAAGTTGTGTTTTCACTGCAAATAAATATATATTTGGTAAAAAAAAATGGAAATTAGGAAAGTACTTTGTATATTGTTGAGTGTAATGTAATGACCCGTCTCAGAGGGTAATTTAGTTATTTTCTAAGGAATTATTTTGCTGTGAATTGTTTAGTTGGTTTAACAGTATTTTTGGATGTCACCATTTTAACAAATGAATATAAAAGCTAAGATGTGTTATTAATATAGCAAAATTGTATGGGTATTTAGTTCTAAATAGATGATAAAGAATAGCTCTCTTCTTTATTATTTAGATAATTCTATCCTTAAGGAACTTTTCTATATAAGTTAAGCATATTACACAGTTTTACCTGTTGGATTTTTACTTATTTTATTTTATTATTTTTTAATTTATTGAGGTATAATTGCTTCACAGTGTTGTGCTAGTTTCTGCTGTACAGCGAAGTGAAATAGCCACACATATTCCCCCCTGACCCCAACTTCTGGATTTCCCTCCCATCTAGGTCACCACAGAGCATAGTGTAGTAGTCACCACAGAGCTGTACAGCAGGCTCTCAACTAGTTATCTGTTCCATACACAGCAGTGTATACATGTCAGTCCTAATCTCCCAATTCATCCCAGCCCCCCTTTCCCCCCTTGGTGTCCATACGTTTGTTCTCTACGTCTGTGTCTCTATTTCTGCTTTGCAGATAGGTTCATCTGTACCACTTTTCCCGATTCCACATATATGCATTAATATATGGTATTTGTTTTTCTCTTTCTGACTTACTTCACTCTGTATGACAGTCTCTAGGTCCATCCACATCTCTACAAATGACCCAGTTTCATTCCTTTTAATGTCGGAGTAATATTCCATTGTATATATGTACCACATCTTCTTTATCCATTCATCTGTTGATGGACATTTAGGTTGCTTCCATGACCTGGCTATTGTAAACAGTGCTGCAATTAACATTGTGGTACATGACTCTTTCTGAATTATGGTTTTCTCAGGGTATATGCCCAGGAGTGGGATTGGTGGGTCATATGGTAGTTCTATTCTTAGTTTTTTAAGGAACCTCCATACTGTTCTCCATAGTGGCTGTATCAACTTACATTCCCACCAACAGTGTAGGAGGGTTCCCTTTTCTCCACACCTTCTCCAGCATTTATTGTTTGTAGATTTTTAAATTTAAAATTAGGAAGAAGCAATTTGCTTTCAAATCTCAAGTGAAATTTGAATTTCAGAAGAGTGAATGTTTTATGTATTTTCCTTCAACAGCTTTGTTAATGAACCATCTTTAAGTAGTGTGATCATTGTATGTGAATCTGAGTCATAAGTAACTGAGTTCACCATTTTGTGAATCTAGCCTATTAGTTTTAGGAAAAAGGAGTTTTAAAAAGTTGAGGTTAAAAAAAAAGTTGAGGTTTATTTTTTTCTTTACTTACTCTATCTTGCTCTTCAGTGATACCCTTTGTGAATATTTTATTGAATTAATCTTAAATTCTTAGGCAAGGTGAATACAGTGTTTTAGGGCACACTGTATCTTTTGTCCTGTTAATCTTTTTAACTTTGCGCATAGGTGGTTAGCTTTATCATCACCTCAATGATGGTAATGGTAATGAGGATGGGAGATGAGTTTTCTTTTTACAGATGAACCTTAGAAACAGCTGAAGAGTTAAGTCCCCATAGTAAAGAACTAATACACTACTTGGTTTTTCCATTTTTCATTTGCCGTTTCAGAATGGGATGGTAACAAAAGATTTGACAAGACTAAAAATACTTCTCACAGAAACGGAGGTAAGACTATTTCAGTGGATCTCTTTGGGAAGAGTTTAACGCAGTCTGGCTAGTACGTGTTCTTTATTAAAATTTGGAAAATCACTGGGCATCAGCAAGGCTTTAAAGATGGGGTACTGCAACCTTTAGACTTTCCGTAACCAGGCTTGGTCCCATCCTAGGAACTTTGCTTCCTGTCAACGTGCCTCTGCATCCCAGGTCTTCTGTTTTGTCCCTAATTTTTGTTAGCTGCCTCTGGCCAATAAATGGAAAGATAATGGGGAAATTTTAGTTTTTAACTACATCTGGCTATTAGAAGATTCTGTTTTTAATAGTGAGATACTCCTCAAGCCTTCTGTGTTTTTAAGTAACTAATGGAAGTCTGTGATTTGAGGAGGTTTTTTAGGGAGTGAGTTTAGCTGGTGGAAATAATGTGTATCAGGGTAAATGGTGAACGAGAATGTGCTCTGGTGAAGCAGCTGGAGGCTGGGGACAGCAGTGGCACGTAGAAGGCCCGTGGCTTGTGCGTCTCACATTTCTGTCCCTCACACCGGCATATAGAAGTATTTTTATTCAGATGTCTCATTTTACAGATAGCCATTTTTGTCAGTTTTTATCATAAATGGAAGCCCATGTAAAGTGATCGCTTGGTTGGCTTATTTATTTAAAAAGTGGCGCCTACTGTGTGCTAGGCATTATGCTTGGTGCTGAGGATACAGCACTGAACAAGACACTCATGGTCCTTGTCGTCTGGGAGGTTAGAGTCTTGGGGAGGAGATAGACGGTAAATACATAAATTAATTAAACAAGTATAGGTATAATTCGCATTGAGGTAAGTGGTATGAGGGAAAAGAATAAGCTTTCTGTGATGGGGAAAGAATAAGCTTTCTGTGATGGAAAAATAACTGGCGTGGTGGTGAGGGGACGAGACACTTAAGCTGAGTTGAGAATGGAGAAGGTGCTGGTCTTGTGGAGAGTGCGATAAGGGTGCTCCCATCAGGCCAAGAGGATGAGAAGAGCCCCCAGGTGTAAACCTTGACCTCCTGTAGATTACTTTCCCACTTCAAATCTAATCATACATCGCAGTTCATACCAACAAATAAGTAAGCAAAGAAGATAGTCATCGTGAATTATATAAGCTGCATAAAGATACTGTTTGTTTTGCTACAATTAAATATAGCCTTTTAAAAAATGTTATTTTCTTAGTCTTATGTTATCTTATTATGAATTAACTGAGAATCAATAAGCTCTAATTAACTTCAAAGCCATTTCCCTTCTGGTATATATGTAGTCTTTTAATTTCTAAGAAGTAAAATATGACAGTTATAAGTGTTTTAGACTTTTAAAATGAGAACATAAAATAAGATGATTTGGGGCCTTGTTCTCCTCTTTTATTACCTTAGTTGAATTAGCAGCTTTACATCTGATAATTATACACAAATATATATAAAATTTTATTTTTAATATTTATAATCCTGTTATGTATAAGGTCACAAATATCACTTGACTCTCATTTTGTGACTGTACTTTTGGAATAAGTGACTTAAATTTTGTTTATAATTTCTTTTCTGTGTAACCAGAGTAGTAGTATTTTTGGTTAGTGAACTGGTACTATTAAAAAATCCATCTAGAAAAAGTTAACAAACAATGATACCCTTACTTATTATTGCACCTGACGTATTTAAAAATAGCAACAATTTGTTATTTAAAGATTGGGCTGAGCTGATGTTTAACCTGTAAATGCTGGTGGATTAGAATAAAGACATGGAACTAAAGGCTGACTAATGGAAAGAAAAACAACGCATATTCTTTAGAAAAATTTCAAATATCCAATCAATAGATTTGATTGTAAATTTACAGGAATTCTAGCAGTGTGAACTTCGGCTGCCTTCCCTGAAGGTCTCCATAAAGACTGAAAATCACAAACTAATTGATGTTGCCCTTCTGTCTTAGGGTCTGAGCATATAAAAAGGGTGTTAAAAAAACAAAACTAAACACAGTACCAGGAAACTAAAAGCCACAGTGGCCAAATATTCAGCCCAGGCTTGAGCTTCTCATTTTTACCAGCTCTTCTGATGAGGATGTGCTGTTCACCAGACCCCACCAGACTGAGAACTACAGTGTCAGCACATGCATACTCTGCCCGTTTGCAGATTGTTGTAGATGCTGACTCACTAAATACACCACGTATGTTTCCCTTCTGACAGTTATAAATGCTTTAAGCTTCATTTCATCACCAAAACATTTTTCCCCATTTTTTCTCACATATTTGGTAAATTTATTTTGATAAATTTTTTTAGAGGAGATATGCTCTTAAAAATTCTGTGCAGTTAGAATCATATTTTAAGGGCTACTGTGGGACTATGCTGCTTAGATTTTGCTTATAGAATTTTAAAGGATCTTTTAATATACCTTTTTGGTGCGCATAGAGTCCTTATAATGTTAATAATTACTCCTGATTTATTTGTTAGCTTATGTATTCTTATATTCAGTCCTTATTTTACAAAAAGAATGGGTTGTCTTTAAAAACTTGTTAGTAAGTAGTTTGAGAATCAGAAGGCATTTTCCTGTTGAAACAGTATTATGGTGATTTAGTTCCAGCCCAACCTAAAAAGGGTCCAATTTAATCAGTGACATGTAAATTATGGTGATATTATTGTTTCAGTTATACCCAATTAGCATTTATGCCATTCTTTCTATGGTACAAGACATTCCAAATATCATCTTGGGATACCGTTTCCTCCTTCTCATTCAGTTCAACATTTACTGAGTGCGTGTGCTCTTCAAGGTTCTTTGCGTTTTGGAAAGCTGAGAAATCCATGAAAAACAATCTGAAGGGCCAGCCCAAGATGTGCATAGCTAATGTACCCACAGGGCAGCCTGTGGTCAGCAGGTTCTGTAATGGAAGTACAAGCAGGGAAAGGAGAGATAAACACCCTGCAGGGAAACCAGGGAGGCTAGTGTCAGAACTGAAGTTAAAGGATAGAGGCAGCTAAGTAAAGACCTAGGAGTGACTTGGTACAATAAGTTGTCAGTCAGTTGGTTCAGGGGTAGATGAGACAAGTAGTAATGATGCTGTTACCTAGGATAGTGGCAGGGGGCGTTGAGTATGAGACAGACATGAGAGGCATTCTAGACCTGGTTGGGCAAAGATTTGGAGAATACTCGGAGCAGGACAGAGTCTGACTTTCAGGGTTTCAGCCTGGCTCTTTTGGGGGAAGATGAATCCATTCACTTGAGATAAGCAGCACTGAAGGAAGATGAGCTTTGGGGTTAAAGTTGATGAATTTTATTTAAACATACTGTGTTTGAAGTGCATGGGCGGTCATCCATCCATCTACCCATCCCCCCATACATCCAGATTTACTGAGCATTCATTATGTGCCGGATCCTCTGAGGCGCAGGAATGCAGAAAGGCAGTTGCAGCCTGTTGACAGTGGGTCTGTGCATGGCTGACAGTGACCCAGCATGTAAAATGCTATAGGATAGTTAAGCAGCACTTAACTATTCTCTAGCTGGCACTCAGTTGAAATTGGGGGTGTGGAGCTTAGAGTAAAGTTATAGCCAAAGGGGCAGATGGAGGTCTTACCTGCATTCGAGGGGTCGAGAAAGCCAGGAAGTCAGGGTGAGTGGGTCCCCAGCCATGGGCTCCACTGTGGGAGAAGGTCTCATCCTAGAGCAGCGAGGGGGACTCGGCCAGGATATGCTCCCCGGTCCTGAAGTGGTGGTGGTGCTGCACTTGATGCAGGAGAAGTGGCTGGTCATACTGTAGGCGTTAGCAGAGGAGAGTGCAGTACATACACGGATGGAAGGTGCTACTCCACGGGGTTCAGGGCTGGGGACTGAGACTTCTCTTGCACCCAGGTAATTTTTATGTAGGGAAGGAATCTCTATCAGTTTCCTTAATGAGGACCATAGAAGTACTTCTTTTCCATACTTACATATGGAAACTAGAGCAAAGAGCAAAAAACACCGTTTGCATATTAATGTTTATTAAAAATTTCTAAATATTCAATCTAAAGCTTTTTAAAAAATATTTAAAATTTCCAAGTTTAATTCAACATCAACTAGTTATTTCTTATTATAAAAATTTCTTTCATTTGAAAAATTGCAGACAGCAACTGGTAATGTCCTCCCTGGATATCACGTGGAAGACTTAGAAGAGGGTAAGTACGAAACTGCATAACTTCTGGTAGCTGTGATTTTGAGCATTGCTTCTTTATTGATTATTGGGAGGAAATTTCTGAGTTAGATTACATGTTAGTGGAGGTACAGGAGAGAATATAAAGATATAACTTAAGAAGTAGTGCGGACGGAAGCAGTTCATTCACTAGCCCCTGTCATGGAGTTATAGAGTACGGATATGGGAGGTAACCCCAGAAGTGACCTATTTTACCTTCTTTCCTCCATGTGCGCAGTTCTGAACTTGAATGAACCCTGCTCTTAGCAATCTGTAGAGGGAGGTCTTTTCTCCTTTCTCTCTATCACAGGCTAGTACAGTTACTACTTTTTGGAAGTGCTGACCTGTAAGCTGAGTTGTTCCTGCCACAATGAAAGTCTGTGATTCTCCTCTTCTCCTGCCAGGGGAAGGTGAAGAGAGACTGGCATTCATTGAGCGTTTGCTAAATGATGTCTACCACGTAGTGGCTTTCACAGAAACGAGTACTGACTTCTTAGAGTCTTTCTTCATCTTTTTGATAGGTGATAAAACTGATGTTCATTAAGGTTCGGTAATTCTCCCAGTCACGCAGATAGGAAGGGGTGAAACGCAGCTTTAAACTCAGCCGGGCGGAGTGTGTTTTGGGGGCGGGGGAGCACAGTGACTTGTGAGGGGGTAGAAAATGGCTGCAAGGTCCTGGGACACTTACTGCTGCCCGCTCAGCCTCTAGAGCTCAGCCGTTCTCTCTGACGCTTTGTTTTCCTGGCTTATTTGGGACCTTTTATCCACGTGCATTAAAACGCATTGTATTCAGAAGGAAACTAATGTTATTTTTTAGCTCCTATCTCAGAATTCACCTTTTTGAACTTCATTTCAATTATTAAAAAAAGATTACTTTATTCAGTGCCATGTGTCAGACAGCCCTAAGGAACGTGGATGGTAATGTGGAACTTCTTCTCACTCCATATGCAGTACTGGAATTGTTTTACAAAATTTCCTTCCAGGATACCATAATTTTCTCATTCCTGAAATAGTTCCTAATAGAGACGCGACTCATACCTAAGAAATGACAAGCATGCCAAACACATCTCCCCTTTAGATGCCAGGCAGGAGACTGCACTTGGAAGTATGTCTGCCAGTCGCTGGGGTAGAGTAAGGGCCATTGATTTGTCTTAGCTGCTGTGTAACTGCTTCTTCAGTGGTTTCTAAGTTTCATATGCTAAGTGATTTATAATTCATTTGATTGGTAGAGGGCTCTTTTGGTAGAGGCAAGCATGTCATGTTCTTTTTACATCATCTGAGATGATGTGTATGGAGGGTTTATAGTATTTCTTACACATTAAAATATCAGAATTATCAGCAAGCCTCAAATGATAAGACTATATATCCTGATTACTCTCTAGGATCTTGTAATGGTTGGCATTTCCGCCCACCACCTAGGGGAATCACAAGCAGCGAGGAATATACTTTGTGTAAAAGGTAACGTGAATTTTTTTTTTAAACCAATGACATGTCTTTATTCAAAGGATAGTTAATTTTCCTTCACTTTTTGAAAAGTAGTAATTCCGATTTAAAGAAGATAATATGTGAAGGAAGAAGCATAACAATTGAGTAGAATGGTTTATTTTCAATTTGAAACAGAAGCCAAAATGGTCATTATCATTAAATAATAAAAATCAAAACCATATTGATGATCCTTCTTTTAATTATAAACAACAGTGATCTAAATGGAGATTGTTAAGACTTCTGTAATACCAGTTGGATTAATATGACTCAATTTAATTGCTGATCTCGTTTATGTGAAATTTACCTAAATTATGGTGATTGAAGTTACCTTATTTAAACTGAAATGGAGCATAAAATAGATAAAGAAATCTTAAATTATTTTAATAACTTTTCTAAAAAAGAGAAAATCTATTATCACGTAATCTTATATAGAATTTATGAGTAATTTATATTTGAAGGGCTAACCTTTCAAAATTTAATAATTATATGTTAAGGTAGAAAGAATTTTTAAAGTTACATTAAGAAAGGTTCTTTTTATAAGAACTAGAAACTATTGGTTTTTTAGATATAAGTTCTAATTACTCTGGGTTGCTTTTGATAATGAAGGAAGTTTGATATGCAGCTTTGATGATTGAATAGTCAAGAGGTCAGGTTTGATTTTATTGCAGAAATAAAGAAACTAGGTAGTAAATTTTTAAAATCCTGGTGGCATCAATGTTGTAGGAGAGGTAGAACGTGATCCTATGCAAAGGAAGTATGAGAAAATTCGTAGTCCAGATGAGACTATCAAACCTTCAATTTTTAGGGAAATAATTTAAAGCAAAGCAATAGAAAGACAAAGAAATATTTGGCTTATTACGACATACTGAAGAGAAACAAATGCATGATTTTAAATGTGTCTTAAGCATAAGAGAACTTAATAAATAGCATAATTTAAGTTCAAGTACTTTATGTATCATCAAGAAAAGGTTTAAATACACTCGTCTTTTCAAATAGGGTGAAACACTTGATAATGTACACTGTGCTGTGGTTCATTTTGTATTTCTTATTATTCATATTTTTCCAGTTGAAAAATTATCTATAACATAACATCGCTTTTATCCATTTGCTATTTATAGTTTGATTTTCATTTTTTCTCTCAGAAGATCTTTTATTATTTTTTGAATGTTTAAAAACTGGCTGGATCTATTATTTTATAGAGTATTTAAAACTTAAAAAAGTTACTGATCAAAGTCTTGCATTTTTATCTGTTTTGACCATTGAATTATCAGTTGAATTTTCTGAGTCATAAGCATTGAGAAATATTAACCCTATAGCCTCTAAAATGAACGTTTATGAATTTACCCATTGAAGAATTTAATCTGACTATTGAATTAATTGTGATTCTTACATAAAACTTTTATTCTTTATTTATTTAAAACTTCAAGCAAATTAATATAGTCCAATATTTTCAATGAAATATAGGCAATAGTAATGTAGAGAAGAGTGAAGGCATTACATTTGAAGGTGAAAAGTAGAAGCCTTGAAATGTTAATTCAGTGACATATTACTTTTTTTTTTTTTTTTTTTCCAGAACAAAATTTCTAGTATGTGGAAAATTTTCTTTAGGTCGTATCATTTTGGGAAGTAGGGCATACCTGTGCTTGACGAACTAATCCACTTGATGTCAGTGTTGCTTTAGAAAAATTCTGCTCTAAGAGGAATTGTCTAACAGAGTTGTTATATCATGAAGGAAGCTACCTTTGCAATGCCAGTTTTTGTGGGTGGGGGGCGGTTATGAATATGTTCTGCTTTGTCATCCCCTTATTCCAGAGAAAGAGGTCAGTGAACATGGGGGGGTTTGCTGTTTTGATTAACTGTTACAGATGTTTCCTAAACGTCTTCTTCCTCTTCGGTGCAAGACATGTGATAAATATGGCCTTTCAGGAGATGAAGTTTTGTTTTTGTTATTGGAGAGTCGGAGGGCAAATGCTGGAAGTTTATCTTTTAAATGGTCCAACAAAGTATATGATAAAACAGTCTTTCCTATTCTACTTAGATTTTTAGAGCAAGGAATCTGTAGGTATGGTGCCCAGTGTACTTCAGCACATTCCCAGGAAGAACTAGCAGAATGGCAGAAAAGATATGCTTCACGGTTGATAAAATTGAAACAGCAAAATGAGAATAAACAGCTCTCAGGCAGTTACATGGAAACCTTGATAGAAAAGTGGATGAATTCATTATCTCCTGAGAAAGTGGTGAGGAAAATAAACTGCATTTTTTTGTTTGTTTGTTTTAAACAGTGCCCTTGTTTGAGTCTTGACTTTGTTTCGTGCTGTATCTTGGTTTATTTCCCTGTCCTCTATATGAAACACTTGATTCTTGATAAAGTGTTTTTAGTAGCAAAAGTAGACCCATTTGCTAAAATAAAGAGCAGAACTAAACCATTTGTTTGGAGACTTGCGGGTATTATATTAATTTGTCTTCATTCAGGGAGTTTTTATTGCCATTTTTTTTTGTTGTTGTTAGTTTTCTTATGTCTCTTATTTTAGCTTTATTATATTTTGTGCTTATAAAAATAACTGAAAATTAATGTATAAAATACCTTGCTTTGTAAACAGTTCCATCAGCATCTTTACCGTTAACATTTATTTACCATGCCAAAAGTGTTTGTTTGTGTTTTTAGGAATAAAACGTAACATTAGTTGCTCTCTGTTTTCAGCTTAGTGAATGTATAGAAGGAGTAAAGGTAGAGCATAATCCTGATCTGTCCGTTACTGTCAACACCAAAAAATCTCACCAGACATGGACCTTTGCTCTCACTTGTAAGGTATGAATTTTGTGATAGTTAAAGAATATAAATGTCTTTCAGTTTTTATAAAAGCTTTTTGGACCTTTAAATCTGTGTGTTGAAAGAGCATTGAAAATGTTTTATTCTAAGTACATTTTTATGTAGGTTCTATATTGTGATAAAGCATATTTCTGTATTTTGATCATGAAGGGTACAGATTTTTCTTAGATTTTGAGATAAAAGCTTTGTAGATGTTTAGATACTTGCTTATTTATTTATTTGGTGAAGAAGAGGTCTTCGACATGTTGTCTTCCAAACTTAAAACGTAGGTTGGGGTTCACGGCTTGTAGTTAACTATTTAAAAATTGAATTGTTTAATCTGGTGGTTCTAAGATATTCAAACAATGAGTTTGTTTTTAATTTTGATTTAATGAAATCACAAATTCTGTAATAACGGGTTTTTAATATGAGACATTTTTCTGCAGTGCTTCCCATCCTGAATTATAATATTCAAAGTTTAAGAATGAAGCAAAGTAAAATATTTCTGTGAATATATGCAGTGGAAAAGTTTTGTGTACTTTTTTGTGATGTTTCTTCCACTGTACCATCTGCATCTTGGGATGAAAAATCTGGGAACGTTTAGCTTTGGCCTTGAACCCAATTCAGTGTCTTCAGAGGTCACTGCTCTCCTATGAAGACTTCCTCCTTGAGGCTAGATGAAACTTTTTTAGGCCAAGGGTATGGAAAGTTGGAGGTGATGGTGATACAGGGTGAAAGCTTTTGCCACAGTGAAAGATGAATGTATCACAGAAAGAGCAGGGAGGCTAGTAATGTAGCGTAAATATATCGTTTTTGAAACTGTCAGCCTTATTGAGGTATAACTGACATCATAAATATATCATTTTAACAACTGATTTTTTTTTCTTAAATGGCTTACGAGTACAACTTGTATTTTTAACATAGTATCTTAGAAGCATGGGAAAGTAAAAGTCCCTTATGGCAGTATTTTCATTGAAGAGCCCAATTACAACTGGATTTTTCACCCCCTTGTACTCAACAAATTATTCTAACTTCCTTGTAGCCTGCAAGAATGCTGTACCGTGTAGCATTGCTTTACGATGCTCATCGCCCTCATTTTAGTATCGTTGCAATATCTGCCGGAGATAGTGCTACCCAGGTGTCACAAGAAGTCCCAGAAAACTGTCAAGAATGGATAGGAGGAAAGATGGCCCAAAATGGATTAGATCATTACGTGTATAAAGTCGGGATAGCATTTAACACAGAAATATTTGGAACTTTTCGCCAAACCATAGTTTTCGACTTTGGATTGGAACCAGTACTCATGCAGAGAGTAATGATTGATGCAGCTTCTACAGAAGGTAAAATTTAGACTTTTTTCCCCTGATAACGATGTATTAAAAGGCACTGTAACAGCATCATTAAAAGATAGGTACTGGCCCCTAAATATACCATGGACAGGGAGGGAATAGTAAGAAAAAGATCCCAAGTTTATTGACTCATTTACTGTGTAATGGGATTAGAATGGTTTGCATTATGCCCTGGTCACTTCATACTTTGAAGTGACTTTGAGGTTCCCCAGACTTGTATAAGTAGATGGTCAGGTCTCCTTTGGTCTACCAACTTCATTTGATGATTTTAGCACAGTTAAAACCTTTCAGTATTAGTTTGGGTAGAATGTAATTTCAATGGTAATTGTGAATACACCTACAGTGTCTATTTCCATGTTCAGCTGATGGTCCAATTAACTTTGCTGATATTAGTATGTTATCTCTGAATGGAAAGTCCTAAAAATAAGCTTTCATAACTTGATTTTACTAGTATAAAGGAGACCACAGTGCCTTTAATAGGATCTGCTTTCATGTTCTTGGGAAGAGGTCCCTGGTTTTAACATGCAGGCACCTGCAGAAGATGGTGAATTACTTTGTGAATTGTCATGTTACTGCCTAAACCTCAATTTTACGCCAGGATCCAGCTGGATAAGGGAAGGGCATGCTAGCCTCCATTTCCTTGGCTCTTGGTTGGATTTATAGGTGCTTTATTTCCTGAGCACTAAATATTTATTTAACAAGCACTTCGTATAGCAGAGCTGTCTGAAACTTGCTGTTATATTGGCTATAACTAAGCATATTGTGGAGGATGTTTTTCATTCTGTCCACAGTGTCCCATTTATGAGAACCTAGAAGTTTTTTTCATGAGTAAATGCTAGGACTTTATTTTTTGGACATAACGAACAGGTGGAACTGGTTCTGTCCCCTTACCTTTAGGTGTGAGTAGGGTTGAAGCAACATTTGTGCCAAAATCGAACGAGTAGGTGTTACCTTCTTGTATATGTGCTCATATTATTACCCAGACTTCATTTTACCCATATTTCTCATTTACTTTGATCCCTTTTACCTGTTTTTATTCTGTTGTGTTCTGCTTTTGTCATCTTTCTACTACTCTTTGGAATGAAAATATGTTAATTCCCATAGCCAAACAGATACAGTAGTTGATGAAATAAAAATACTTGATTTATATTTACTAATAGAGCAGTTAGTTGGCAGATTTTTTTCTGTAAAGGGCCAGATAGTAAATATTTTAGGTGTTACAGGGCAGATGATCTCTATTCCAATTACTCAGCTCTGCATTATAGTGAGAAAGCTGCCATAGACAATATGTAAATGGATGGGTGTGACTGTGTTCCAGTAAAACTTTTATTTTCAAAAACAACGCAGGCTGGATTTCTCTTGAATGCAGTGGTTTGTTTACTCTTACGCCATTACGTTGCTTTTAGAGACTAGAACTTGAGGACTACTGGATTGCACCTTTCTTAAATCATAAGGAGATTTAAAATCATACAGATACTGACATGCATCTCCTACTCTCAAATATAATTCTAAAAGGATGTTCTTGGCTTACATGTGGGTTGTACTTTAAAAGTTTGCTTTTAGATTGTGGCTTTTAACTCATGACTCATTTCCCATAAAAATAAGTTTGTAAGTGTTGTCAAAAATCTGTACTAGTTAATAAAAGCCTATTTAATTAATAATATAAAATATTAAATATCTGCAATAAAAAGAGGAAATGAGGAGGATTTCAGGGCACCCTCATGGGCTTGAGAGATTGAGGGTGCTTTGGCGGCTTTTGCCCCAGCTATGTGCTACTTTTCTAGTTGGAGAAACAGAGCAGTGGACAGACTTCAGAGTTAAATAGAACTGGATTCAAATCCTGATTTTCTACTTAATTCCTGTATGACCCTGGGCAGAGAACTTAACATCTCTGAGCTTCGTGTGGAAACTTCTGGTAAATGGGGCTAGTAGTATCTGTCATAGAGGATTATCGTGAGAACTGGAACTAAACCTTGCACAGCATCTGGCACATAGCAGGCATTCAGTAGATAGTAGCTGCTGATGTTATCATTAGCCATCATTAGGATAATTTCTGGTTTGCAAACAGAAAGAAAAAAGGAAGAGAGAAGGGTTTTTTGTTTGGTTTTGTTTTTGTGTTTTTGTTCTTCTAGTGAGGACCCAGACTAGGGTGCAGCCAGGGGACTGAAGAGCAGAGATGAAGACCCAAGTTACTGAGGCAGCAGCACTTAGAGATCTTGGCAAGAGAAGTTGTCCCAAGATGAATGATGTTTTGAGACTGGTAACTGGAAGAAATAAAGAGTCTCATTTCTGATGTTTCTGATATATCAGTTTGAAAATATAGTAAAATTTATATTTGATTCAGATATGGTAGCGGGAATTAATACAGACAGGGATGTTCTCCCATTTGGGACCAATACTATATACCCTCCCCCCTTTCTATACTACTATATCCTTTTTCTTAGTGACCTTTTTGCAGTTTGATATCTTTGCCTATTTGCCTTTAAACAAGGTCTTACTTCTAATTATGTTATGGAAAATAATTGAATAAAATCAAGCATTTTCTTGAACTAATTTGGAAACATTAAAACAATTTCACATAGTGAAATTTGTTTTTCAAGGACATAGGAAAAACAAATATTACAAGAGAACAATATAAAATCTACAAAATGTATTTTCTGGTAAGATATTTTGAACATTATAAAGAGAAAAACTTAAATCTAGGTTTAGGCAAGCTAGATGACATTTGATTGGCTTTTTTTGTCATTAATTTAGCTGACCTGTTGTGCTCATTTTTAGTTCTGTCTTTGATATTTTTACTACTCTTACAATTGATGTAGTTTTTTTCATTGTTTTTTCCTTGTTGGTGAGGTTTAGGTACAGAAAAAGGCATTATATGAACTAAAAAAATTTTTTTTGGATTAAAGATGTGCTTCTCACAAATTTGTGGCAAAGGACATTTACAAAAGAAGGAAGTTAGTGAGTTTCCCCCTTGCTTAGAACACAAACTGCATTATACACTTTATACCTCAATTTGAGTCATAGAAGATTTTTGCTTGACAAAACTGATCTGGAATTCTGCTTTGAATATCTGGAAACTACATGTTGGAAATTAGTTCTTATATTTAAATTTGAAAATGGTATTTATTACACATTACTTTTAGTCTAGCAATGTATGTTAAAATTAACATTAAAAGTACGTCTTAAAAATTATCTCTGGCTGTCAAAGTTGTTGGTAAATTAAGGACATGTTTATATGTATAAATATATAATGTTTACTATTACGGGGTCAGAAAATTAATAGAAAAATTGATTTAAAAAATAGGGGCTTCCCTGGCAGTCCAGTGGTTAAGACTCCACGCTTCCAATGCAGGGGGCACGGGTTCAATCCCTTGTCGGGGGAACTAGGATCCCATATGCTGCATGGCGTGGCCAAAAAGAAAAAAAACAGAACAAACAAAAAATAGTAGATTTGTCAATAAAAGATAAATGTAAATGAGTAGAAGCATGTAAAAAGTGTGAGGTACTCCTATGTTGTTACTCCGCTGTTTTAACTTTTTATTAGCCTCATTAAGAGAACAGACAACATGGATAAGCTAAGAGATGTTCATCTTACGTCTGAGTAGCTCTTTCAGTGAAAGGAACAATGTTGAAATGGATAGCTGAAGTCGTAGTTCGGGTTTCCTTTGGGATTTTGTTTTATTGTTGATTTGGGCTGTCAAGATTTGTGAAGCCACAGACCAAAATGTTTCCTAAGGAAGAGTGTTGTATCCAATTTTGGAATTAGGAACCATTTCGTCTCATTCTCTTTGAGTCCTAGATAAATATACCTGTTTTTAATAAATCCCACATTTGAAATGCATTTACTGCATGCTTCTTGTGTGTCAGCCTTTGTGCTGGGTATGTAGGACACTGCATGTTTTTCTCCTAACTTCTTATCCACGGTCTAGGGTTTGTTAAGGATAATTTTCAAGTCTGCTGTACTACATACTTCAAGATAAAACAAACCAACCCTTTGGATGCTTTATTAGAATAGTAACTATGTGGCTGAAACGAGAGCAGTTGCTATTCACAGTAATCAGAAGGGTGAGGGAAGTTGGGAAGCGAATCTTGTGTCAGACTAGTTATTCCAACCTTGGATTCTATTTTTGATAGTAACAGTTCTTCCCTACGTTATCTTCAGGAAATTATGTTCTAATTATCAGGTACGTTCTAATTATCTTTAACTTTTTCTTATGAATTTCTCTTAAAATACATGTGTAGCTTCTGCCTATCAAATCTCAGGGTAACACATTCCGTAGGTTTCTAATTTGTCAGCGTTTCAGGTTTATTATTACAGGAATTGGTTAATAAGTCAGTGTTAAACTCGCCCTAAGTGATTTTATGCATATTGATTCTAACCTGTTCACTTTTCATCTTTCCAGAATGTTTTTTTTTTTTTAAATTTTAGCCTAGTTTAGACTGAGGAAGAGTGCTTTCTTACCATGGATGGACTGGCTCAGGCTGCCCTGAGCAGTGTTCACATCTGGGTTGCATGTTAGCTGGTGCATGTGCTGCATGGGGGGCGAGATGAGCCCCAGGACTAGGGTGTCCAGTGTCCCCCTGGGGGAGCCCCAGCTTCCTCCTTTGTTTAAAGAGGAGCTCTTAAGACCTAATGACCTTTAAGCACTGTAAGTAGGTGGGTAATTAAACAGGTTTAATAAGAAGCTTTTTACAACTGAGAGGATTGGAGGCAGAAGTTAGTCTCAAGTTGAACATGAGCAGGGAAAGAGAAGTGGTTTTTGCAGAAGAAACCCTCAGTAGTCACTGGCCCCAGTCCATCTCGGACACCTGAGTTAATGGCCAAGGTCAGTGGTTTGTAGACTTTTTGATGCCGGCACACATGGATTTTCCCAAGATTCTTCTCCCTGCTCCCCTAGCTCTCCCCTCTCCTATATTGTATTTATAGTTATTAAAAAGATGGAATAAAATTTAACATTGTTTCGGAATTGTTTTGAAATTGTTGTGCTACCAGCTGAAGACATTCATTTTAAGAACTTCATAAAATCAGGGTGGGAATCATGGTAGTAAATAGGTAAAATGAGAAAAACAAATACTATTTCTCATGCCACTTTTCCCAAAAAGCCTGAATACTTTTAGCCCAGAGTAGAATGATTTTCTGCAAAATTTGCTTTGTATATTAAATAGGTGATACAAAAAGCTTTTTTAAAGGAAAGCTGTACCATTTTAAGTTTGTTATTATCCCAGTTACTTAAATGGCAGTTAGGAATAGCTAGTGACTTTTTAAAGAATGTGAATATAATATTGATGTAGGTATAGTCTGAATCAGTTTCTTATTTAAAATAAAATTATGAAATATAATTTCCCTATGCCCAAAGAATAGACATCCTTTTATTACCTATTAACTAAATTCTTCAATACTGCACAGAGTTTAGTGTTTTTTTTTTTTGAAGAGCTGGTTATTTGGTTTCTGTACCATTAGTGTTTCTCCTTTTGACTTTTGAATTAAGGGAAGAAAATTATGTACATCCTTGCTATTTTGTTAATAGTATCTGATCTTTAGTGATGGTATAATCTGTTTTAGGAATGTTGGCGTTTGTATAATTTAAATATTTTTTATAGCTATGATCTAATGAAAGGATAGGAAGGGCCCAATTTTAGAGTGATTTAGGAACAAAATGTGGTTAGTTTATGAAACTTCTCGTGAGGCTATTGCAAAAACAGACCATCATTATCTCATCCAGAGGATTTTAAAAATGCAAAATTTTAACAAGAAGACCATCTTTATATATTGATGGTTATAGTTGTGTTTATATTGCCATTTGATGAATAATAAAACTGGCATGTAAAAATGCCTTTTCAAGGAACAAAGATTAGAAATTAGGACTTGTACATTTTGATCTTTATTATGATACTAGGATAAACTATTTTCTAATATTGAGAAATTTCTCTTGGTGGATGACTATACTTATATGTTTATAGTTTATATATAACATTTAAATATAGCAAAATCTGTCACTAAGCAAGACAAGACAATTATACAGTCTGCTCTCATTTCAAAGATAGCACAGGATAACTTGTCTTTGCGCTTTGGAGACTGATCTCTGTTTAAACTTTTTATTATTTCTTCCTAAAATTTTAACTTGAGTTGTAAAAACCATCTTTCCAATTAGGTTATATTAAAACTGGATCTTGGCCTAATGAGTTAGTTAAGCAAATTTTTTTTCCGCTTTTGGTCAAGTTTCATATTTATAGGTGTATGTGTGTTCCACCCAATAGAAAACTAAAATGCACCGTGGATAGAGTGAGGCTACCCAATGCTCAGGATTTATGTTACGATGTATTTCACCCGGTGCTGGTATTCTGCTGCATTTTTTTTCCAGAGCTGTGAAAACTTGATCAGTCGTTCATTTTGACATTGTGCTCTACTTACCATGCAATTTAACTGAGGCTAAACTGGATTTTTCTGAAATGGCATTTGAATAGTACATTTTATCACTTTTAATGTGGAATTTAATGTGGGAAAAAAACACAAAAGGTTTTTGTTTCTCTAGTAGGAAGAGAAAAGTGATTATCACCTGATGAGATTTTGTCTTATGAGAAATTTACCATACTTTCTTCCTGCAGATCAGATTTCTCTTGACTAAAGGATTAAGTTCTGAATGTTAATCTATATTTTTTAAATGTTAATAACTATTTCTGGTATGTCCTAGCCTGAGGTACAAAAAAATATTTTTTACATGAATTCTTATTTATGTTATTTTGTTAACCTAGACAAAAACATATTTCTCACATGGGGAAAACACTCTGTCAACTGGGGTTTTATATTGTTTCATTAGCATACAAAATTTTCTTACCAAAATGCACAGTGTATTATTTGAGAATTTTAATGTTGTGTTCCTTTATAAATGTGTTTTTTGTTTCCATTTAGATCTTGAGTACCTGATGCATGCAAAACAGCAGCTAGTAACCACGGCTAAGCGTTGGGATTCTTCTTCTAAGACTATTATAGATTTTGAACCTAATGAAACTACTGATTTGGAGAAGAGCCTTCTTATCAGATACCAAATTCCTCTCTCTGCTGACCAGCTATTTACCCAGTCCGTTTTAGACAAATCATTGACCAAGACCAACTATCAGTCACGGTTGCATGACCTCCTTTATATTGAGGAGATAGCCCAGTATAAGGAAGTCAGCAAGTAAGTTACTTTAGAAACACTTTGCTTTTCTTTCTTTCTTTTTTAAAATCTCCCCTTTGGATAGTATTTTTCATGTTTAAAATACGGAGGGGTGCCTAAGCGCAGCCAGGTGGTGAAACGGTTGTTATTCAGTAGCTGTTATCCAGGATTGGTATATGAGCTTAAGGGAAGAGCTGTGCTCACCTTGGCATCCCTAGTGTACAGTGCCTTGCTGCCGCGTGCTGGGAGTATAAACGCATGGTCCCTGCTCTTCAGGAGGTCTCTGTCAGTGGGAGGGCAAACACTCAATGATTATTTGTCGAATAAATGTTCAAAAACTGAAGGAGACCACATATTTTGAAAAATAATCATGAAAGTAGTATTGAGGGAATTCATACTGGTTTCTTACATTTTAATTATAAGGATTGGACTATACAGGAACACTTCAGAGATAGTGTGGGCTTGGTTCCAGACCACCACGATAAAGCAAATATTGCAGTAAAGCAAGTCACATGAATTTGTTGATTTCCCAGTACATATAAGACTTAGGTTTACACTATTCTGTAGGCCATTAAGTGAAATATCAGGATGTCTAAAAAAAAAGGTACATACCTTAATTAAAAAATACTTTATTGCTAAGAAATGCCCACCATCGTCTGGCCTTCAGCAAGTCATAATCTTTTTGCCGGTGGAGGGTCTTGCGTCAGTGTTGCTGGCTGCTGACTGATCAGGGTGGTTCGTGGTTGCTGCAGGTTGAGGTGGCTGTGTCTTATTTTAATTTCTTAAAATTGCTGCATCGATTGACTCTTCACGAACAGTTTCTCTGTAGCAGCAACACTGTTTGATGGCATTTTACCCACAGTTAGAACTTCTTCCAAACTGGAGTCAATCCTCTCAAACCCTGCCACTGCTCTGTCATCTACGTTTATGTCATATTCTAAATCCTCTGTTGTCATCTCAACAGTCTTCACAGCCTCTTCACCAGGAGTAGATTCCATCTCAAGAAACCACTCTCTTTGCTCATCCATAAGAAGGAACTCCTCATCTGTTAGCTTTTTATCACGAGATTGCAGTAATTCAGTCCCATCTTCGGGCTCCACTTCTAATTCTAGTTCTCTTGCTGTTTCTACCACATCTGCAGTTTCTTCCTCCACTGAAGCCTTGAACCCCTCAAAGTCATCCATGAGGGTTGGAATCAGCTTCTTTTATTAAACTATGGTTAATGTTGATATTCTGACCTCTTCCCATGAATTACAAATGTTTTTAATGGCGTCTAGAATGGCAGATCCTTTCTAGAAGGTGTTCAATTGACTTTGCCCAGATCCATCAGAGGAGTCACTGTCTATAGCAGCCATAGCCTTATGAAATATATTTCTTAAATAATAAGACTTGTTAGTCGAAATTACTCCTTGATCCATGGGCTTTAGAATGGATGTTGTGTTATCAGGCATGAAAACAACATTAATCTTGTTCCTCTCCATCAGAGCTCTTGGGTAACCAGGTGCATTGATAGGAGTAGTATTTTGAAAGGAATCTTTTTTCTGAGCAGTAGGTCTCAACAGGGGACTTAAAGTATTCAGTTAACCATGCTGTAAACAGCTGTGCTGTCATCCAGGCTTTGTTGTTCCATTTATAGGGCACAGGTGGAGTAGATTTAACATATTTCTTAAGGGCCCTAGGCTTTTTGGAATCGTAAGTGAACATTGGCTTCAACTTAAAGTCACCAGCTGCATTAGCCCATAATGAGAGTCAGCCTGCCCTTTGAAGCTCTGAAGCCAGGCAGTGACTTCCCCTCTCTAAAGTCCTAGGTAGAGTCTTCTTCCAACAGAAGGCTGTTTCATCTATACTGAGAATCTGCCGTTTGGTGTAGCCACCTTCACTAAGTATCTTAGCTAGATCTTCTGGATAACTTGTTACAGCTTTTTGCATCAGCATTTGCTGCTTCACCTTGCACTTCTACTTACATTATGGAGATGGCTTCTTTTTTCAACCTCGTGAACCACCTCTGCTAGCTTCAAGCTTTTCTTCTGCAGCTTCTTCACCTCTCTCAACCTTCATAGAATTAAAGAGAGTTGGGGCTTGTTCTGGATTAGGGTTTGGTTTAAGGGACTGTTGTGGCTGGTTTGATCTATCCAAACCACTAAAACTTTCTCCATATCAGCAGTAAAGCTGTTTTTCTTTCTTACTATTTGTGTGTTCATTGAAGTACAACTTCTAATTTCCTTCAAGAACTTTTCCTTCATAGTCACAACTTGGCTATAACTGGTACACGAGGCCTAGCTTTTGGCCTGCCTCAGCTTTTGACATGCCTTCCTCACTAAGCTTGATCATTTCTGGCTTTTGATATAAAGTGAGAGACATGTGACTCTTTCTTTCACTTGAACACTTAGAGGTCATTATAGGGTTATTAACTGGCCTAATTTCATTACTCTTGTGTCTCAGGGAATACGGGGTCTGAGGAGAGGGAGAGAGATGGGGGAACGGCCAGTTGGTGGAGCAATCAGAACACACACAGTTGTTTTCTGTCTTGCACGGTTGCGTTTTGTGGCATCGCAAAACAGTTAAAATGGTAACATAAAAGATCACCATAACACATATAATAATAATGGAAAAGTTTGAAATATTGTGAGAACTACCAGAATGTGACACAGAGACATGAAGTGGACAAATGTTGTTGGAAAAATGGCACCTATAGCCTTGCTTGACTTAGGGTTGCCATAACCCTTCCATTCGTCAAAAACGCAGTATCTGCAAAGGACAATGAAGTGCAGTAAAACAAGGTAGACCTGTACTTTTACGTGGTCACCTTAGAATTTCTCTTTTTGAAAATGGATTGAATGAAACCTCTCAAGATTAGAAAAGATGTATTTCGGCTTGAGGCTGAATTTGATAATCAGGTTTATCTTTTTATTTTTTAAAGAAAGATGATTTTCTTCAAAGCAGTCCAGATATTAAGAGTTCTTTTTATGTTAAGTTTTAGTATGAGATGTGTGGAGATGGTAAGAATAATACTGCATTTCATTTAAGTTTTAGAATATGCTTCTGAGTTCTTTCAAGATTTATTTTCAACTTCTCTTGTCCTCAGCTACATGGTGTTGTGCATTCAATAATGATTCCACCTTGCAGTGAAATCGATTTCATTCTAAGATATACATTTTCAAAAGAAATTGGCTCTGGCTGAAGCTCTCATGTGCATGTGCATCAGAGTGTGTCGTGGCCTGCAGGACTGGGGCATTGTGGCTGCCCAGCACTAAAGCTGGCAGGACAAGCCCGATACGCGGACGCTCCTTTCATCATTGCAGTGGCTGAGGCCTCTGTTGATTCAACCTTGGTTCTGTGGCTCTGCCTCAACAGACCCAGCTGTTTTTTGGCTTATTACCATGGTTGACTTTTGTTGTCATTCATTTAGTCAGAAATTGCATGAAGGGAAACTCACTATATATAGCTTTGAAGTGTTTTGAAAGTTACACTCAAGAGGTATAACTATTTCTAACATAGATGGAGCCATATTTCTTTTAGCTGGAAGTATGGTTTTAAATCAGCCGGAAACTTCCATGGGCTACTATTCTGCCATTTCCAAAAATGTTAGGAATCCTGTAAGCTTTCAAGTTGATTTTAAAATGTGGCATGGAACCATGGAAAGATGGTTTTCCTTCTTTTTAAGACGTATCTTTGTTAATTATAGGATATATTTTGTATTTTAGGTATTTCTGAGTTACTAAATCTCAAAAATGCATATTATTTTAATACTTAAGAACGCTTACTAATGTCTTTTTAGTTTCAGCCTGTTAATCTTTTAGAAAAATTAAATATTAGTAGCTGTAACTTTGAGAAGGTCTCTAATGTCTGCATCTTGAACATACGGTGACTCTTCTGTAGGAAAAGCTGTATTTCTTAGTTCTAGTGTCTCTGCCTCAAGAGTTTTGTTGCAAGGCACAACTCAATGTCATAAAAGAATTCTCTTATTGCTTTAAAACTGTGAGATTAATTTTTCATGCCTGCTAAATTGTGATCAAGTGTTTTGGGATGGTAGATTCTAAAATAGATGTAACAGTAAAACTTTAATATATTACCCAGGTTAGTTGAGAAAACATTACAGGATTACAAGAATTTGTTAGGGAATAATATGAAGTAGGTGAAATGGGAATATGGTGCCTGGAAAAAAAATCAGATTATTACAAGCATGTAAAATTAATTCAATGAACAGAATTTATTGAGTATTCGAAGTGTTAGGTTCTAGGCTGGTCATTGCTGATTCTGAGGTAAACAAGTTACGTTTCGTTTCCCCAGAGCTTGAATGACATATCAAAGTCAGCTTTCTGGACCAGGTGGCATTTAAGCTGAATTTTGAGAAACAGGTAGAATTGTCAGGTGAAGAAACAGGACAAAGGTATTTAGTTTGAAGAAACAGGATAGGAGAATAAGAGCATAGAGTTGTGGGGGAAGCTGCAAGTCGGTCATCGCAATTTTAATGGAAGGGAGGTGTGTGGTGGGGTGATGAGATAGAAAGCTGTTTACACTTTACCCTCGGAGCCGCCTATCATCAGACTCGCATTTTACAGAGACCCTCTAGTGGTGGCTTGGAGAATAGATCTGAAGCAAGACATGGTAGGAGTTTGTTACAGTAATTCAAGTTAGAAATGTTGAGATGCAGATAATTTAGGAAGAAGAGGAATTAACAGGGCTTGGTGATTGTATGATGGGGAATGAAGGTTGGTGAGAGAGACAAGGTCAGGGATAACTTGGTTTCTGTCTGGGACAACTAGGTGGATAGTGCCATTACCTAAGCTGTCTAATACACGGGAGGATTGGTTTGGGGTGGTACGTGGGGAAGTCACATGGTGATTCTCTTTTGCTTGTACTGAATTTGCAGAGCATGTAATCCAATGTGCGTATTTGGCAGTTAGGTTTACAGCCCAGAGCTGAGAGATCTAGGAGAGGGCGTCCTCGTCTTGTGAGAGCCGGCAGGGTAAGGAGAGAGCAGGGTGGATGCTTAGAAGGGGGGTGGTGCTTGGATGGAAGACGGAGGAACAGCCAGAAAAGTAGGAGGAGAACTAGGAGAGGATGACTGTACAGAAGCCAGTGGAAGAGGGAGTTTAAAGGAAACGGAAAGTGGTCGCAAAGTAATAATAACTTTACAAAAGATCAGAAAGCTGGACATCAAGTTTAGCAACAGAGAGGTCACTTGTGAATTGAGAGTGGACTGCAAGGAATCTCTTTGCTCTGAGAAGGTTGTTAATGACCACACATCAGTTATATGGATGATAAAAACAAAGTAGAAATTTAACTTCATTTGAAAAAACGTGAAAAACCTAAGGGTTCCTGTTCTTCTGTAAAGCATATATTTTATTTTTTTAAAAAAAGGAAGGTGAACATAGACTATATGTAAACTGGGGAGGGTGGTATACTTTTGTTTCATTTTATGACTTATTTTTATATGAATCCTTAGTGCACATTCCAGTCTTGAAAGAATCAAACATAAGTAGATAACATACAATCTGTGTTTCTTTAAATTATATTGTACTTTTCTAGTTTGGATCTAGTGAAATATGGATAGAGAATGAGAGAAATATAACATGATTTTTTAAAATTCCATATATATATATATATATATATATATGATACACAGAGCAAGTACTCCTGGAATTCATTTGATCCTCATAGAAAGCCACGTTATTATATATTAAATTTATATTTATAATAAAGTATATTTTTACATATCTTTTTGGAGCCTTAAGTATTCTAAGTGTTTTTTAACTATTTATTTATTTTGGGCTGCGTTGGGTCTTTGTTGCTGTGCGTGGGCTTTCTCTAGTTGCGGTGAGCAGAGGCCACTCCTCGTTGCGGTGCGTGGGCTTCTCACTGCAGTGGCTTCTCATGTTGCAGAGCACGGGCTCTAGGCGCACGGGCTTCAGTAGTTGAGGCGCACGGGCTTCAGTAGTTGTGGCGCACGGGCTTAGTTGCTCCATGGCATGTGGGATCTTCCCGGACTAGGGCTGGAACCCATGTCCCCTGCATTGGCAGGCGGATTCTTAACCACTGTGCCACCAGGGAAGCCCTTAAGTGTACTTTAAAATAACTAATGGAGCTTATAAACGCTATGACTTGTTACGTGCATAAACAGCTGTTCAGATGTATTATTTTCCTTAAGTGTTTTCTTATTTCTGTTAAAATATTTATCTAGTTTTACAGTTTTCTAACTTTAAAGTATATAAATGGAAACTCAAAATTTGAATATAATGTTTTAATTAGAATTGGTTTCCTAATATTGTAAGCAGTACAAATGTTTGTGTTACAGAAGTGCATAATGTTTTAGAAAAGGTTTTTTTTTCTTTTTCCTTAAGAATTTATAAGACATTCTTGACATCACGTCAAGAAAATTCAGAAAATTTCGGAAAATCACAAGAAAATACAGTAGTACCATTAAAAAGTAGCCTTTTCCACAAATGGGTATATAGATTATAAAAGTTTTTTCATTCAAATTTTTTAAACCTTATTAAGAAAAAGGAGACAGGGCTTCCCTGGTGGCGCAGTGGTTGAGAATCCGCCTGCCGATGCAGGGGACACGGATTCGTGCCTCGGTCCAGGAAGATCCCACATGCCGCGGAGCGGCTGGGCCCGTGAGCCATGGCCGCTGAGCCTGCGCGTCTGGAGCCTGTGCTCCGCAACGGGAGAGGCCACAACAGTGAGAGGCCCGCGTACTGCAAAAAAAAAAAAAAAGAAAAGAAAAAGGAGACAGTCTTCCCGTTGTTACCACTGTGTCTTCTCTCTCACAGCGCCATTTCAGAGTGGCAAAGGAGAAGAGCTATTAACTAATTTAAATCTTTCTTTCACTTCATCTTTCTTGACTGTGTGAATTAATCTTGATTCTCTGTGCTTCTTGCACACACATGTTCTCTTTCATGCTCACGTGTGCTCATGGAAGTGGGAGTGAGTGCACCAGCCATTGTCTAATAAGATAGCCTTTAACTTTTCTTTCCATAATTTGGGCATGAGACCTGCCTTGATGTAGCCATGAATAAAAATGTATTCTGGATGTTATTCGCCAGCGGTATTGGAAGAGAAATTTTATGGTTAGAATCTTGGTAAGATCTACTTGGAAAGCAGCAGTTTAATAAAAGTCTGTTGTAGCTTCAGTACAGTACATTTCCTTCTGGCTTTAGGTGATTTTAAAGTCTTGATTGTCCTAATGGTATATTCAAACAGACTTTCATATTAACTAACACATGATATTTCATTTTATTAAAAAATCGTACCTAGTTTCATTTTAAATGCTCAAACTTAAAAATATGTGTATTCTTCAACACAACTAAGCATGCATTTTTATAAACTTGGAGAGTTTATTCACTTAAAGTTTTGTTGTTTCCAGCTTGGATTAAAGACAGTATATAATTTGTAGCTCAGTGGAGTGGAATTGATAATGAACCTTTAATTTTTCTATGTTTATATTTGATTTGTTTTACTCTCTTATTTAGTTTTAATGTTTTTGATGTAAAATATTCAAACTCATTTTCTACTTCTGACTTAGGTTCAACCTTAAAGTGCAATTGCAGATTCTAGCAAGCTTCATGCTCACTGGAGTTTCTGGAGGTGCAAAGTATGCTCAGAATGGACAGCTTTTTGGCCGTTTCAAGCTTACTGAAACACTTTCTGAAGATACTTTGGCCGGACGGCTGGTGATGACCAAAGTCAATGCTGTTTATTTATTACCAGTCCCTAAAGAGAAGTTAGTACAGACCCAGGGAACCAAAGAGAAGGTTTATGAAGCTACTATTGAAGAAAAAACAAAAGAATATATATTTTTAAGGATATCCAGGGAATGCTGTGAAGAACTTAATCTTCGGCCTGATTATGACACACAGGTATGTTTTGAAGTGTGGCAGTTTCACTGTGGTTGTCTGTAGTTTCCCTGTCAGCAGATCCTCTTCTTCTGGTTTGTTTTCCCTCCCTCTGCCACAGCTAGAAGTGCAGTTGACTTTGAAGTATTGATTCTGGTGGGTGGAGAATTGGACCTTTGATAACTTTTAGAGAAAATCGATTCTCTTTAAGTAAAATCTAAAACATTCCAGTTTTATACGAGGTCAAGCTTTCTGATTTCTGTTTTAAATCAGCAACAGAAGAACAGATTAAAATAAACTAAGCTAGATCCTGTGGCAGTTCTTATCTGAAGTTGTATCTGCTCCTGTTCTTTTTTTTTTTTTTTTTTTTTGTGGTACGCGGGCCTCTCACTGTTGCGACCTCTCCCGTTGCGGAGCACAGGCTCCGGACGCACAGGCTCAGCGGCCATGGCTCACGGGCCCAGCCGCTCCGCGGCATGTGGGATCTTCCTGGACCGGGGCACGAACCCGTGTCCCCTGCATCGGCAGGTGGACTCTCAACCACTGCGCCACCAGGGAAGCCCTGCTCTTGTTCTTTTTGTCTTTATTGATTTTTAGGTGAACTGTGCTCAGTCTGCCATATTTAACTGGAAAGCTACTCTTTTTTTCTTTTTAAATATAGCATTTGGTGAATATTATCCATTCATAGTAAATCAATACGGTGTCATAGGCCTGGTTTTAACCCTTGAGAGATGATATTTCACAGATGTTCTACTAATTTTATCAAATATATTCTTCTTAGGAATGGTGGAATCAGATAATCTTTATTTAAAGATTAAGTAATTTACAAGTGCCTCAGTTTCTTTAGATGAAAAATGAGGTTAATAATAGTATACACGTCATTGGTGCTATTAAATGGGATAATCTATGTAAAGTGCATGTTACAGTGCCTGGCACTGAATAAACAAAGCAAATATTAGGCATAGTATTATTACACTATCTCCACAGAGCATTCTAGGAAGCTGAAAAGCACTGATGTTTGCTTTAATGCTTTTAAAAAAATTTTTTTTGTTTTGTCTTTCAGGTTGAACTTCAGTTTCAATTAAATCGATTACCCCTCTGTGAAATGCATTATGCGCTAGACAGGATCAAGGACAATGGGGTTTTGTTTCCAGACATCACTATGACTCCAACCATACCTTGGAGTCCCAACAGGTACAAAAAAGAGATATCTCATTCCAGAAGTTACATAAATTTTAAATTGAATATCTGTATCAAATAACTCATATGTTTATAAGAAGGTTTCCATATATTCTTCAAGAGAGATGTTATTAGTTGAGAAAAGAGAGTACAAGAACTCTTAGAATGAAGCATTTGAAGTTCATCATGGATTTTCTTCACTTTTCCTCAGAGTCTAAATGAGTTCTATTGCTTTTCTCAACTGCCTTAATTTAATAGAATGCCAAGCAATTTAGGAATATTCCTGAGTAGAAGCTGAATAGGGAAACTAGGGCCTTTCTAAAGTGGTTCAAATAGTTAATTTAAAATAATTTTTGAATAGGGAAGACATTTTTGTAATTTAGGAAAATGGAGGAAGTATCATGGAAGATGCTGTAAAGTTAATTGTTATGTAAATATTTTTCTGCTTAAGTCTCTTTACACATCTTTACATGTAGTTAAATATGATACCTCTGTTTTGTTTCCAGACTAACTGTAGTGACAGCTCTATGACTGCATCTTTTTTATTCTTTTACTGGATTTTATCCTCTTGGCCCCTGCCCATGCCCAGCTCACTCCACCTTTTTTTTTTTTTTTAAATCTCAGTGGCTCCACAAACTAGTTTATTTTTTAATCACTTGTGTCAATCTAGTCATGGTAGCGTGGCCCTGCTCCATCTCTGACGGAGGCTCTGGTATCTTTACTGAGTGGCTTCCAAGGTCACCCTGGGTGCTGACATGAGCTGGCAGAAGGGGAAGCAGGAGCACGGAGGGCCATGTGGGAAATTTTTATGGGCCAGCCCTAGTAGTGACTTATATCATTTCCCCTCACACTTCATTTCTTCTGGTCCTAAAAACAGAACAAAGAAAAATATGCCCTATAATACAAAATCCAAGTCATTTCTCCCTTGCTTTTACTTTCCTCATTCTTGTTTTTACTGCCGAAGTTCTTGAGCAAGGGTGGCCACCCTACCTGCAGTGTATTCTCTCTCCTCGCCCCCGTGATCTTGCTCTCTGCTGCTCTCACCCTCCTGAAAGTGGTGAGTGGCATCTCATAGTGTTAGCTCTTATGTGATTCAGCTTCTCTGCATCCTTCCCTTTCCATCCCTACAGCCAGTGCGTAATTTAGAGCTGGACTATTTCAGTAGCCTTCTGGTCGGTCGTCAGTCCTGCTGTCTGTGTCTCTATTCTGTGGTCCAACCCACATACTTCTTCCAGAGTTACTTTGCTA
This sequence comes from Pseudorca crassidens, assembly GCF_039906515.1. Lineage (NCBI taxonomy): Eukaryota > Metazoa > Chordata > Mammalia > Artiodactyla > Delphinidae > Pseudorca > Pseudorca crassidens. Next base: position 64,217,636 of record NC_090314.1, on the reverse strand, counting down.
AAATAATCATTTCATTTCACAGCTTATAAACCTCTGAAGGGCTTCTGCTTGATATGCAGATAAAGTCTGAACGTCCTAATACAGAACTCATATTATGTGGTCTCATTGACAGTGCTTCTCAACAGTATCTTTTCAGGTTTCTTTTTACTTTTTTCTTCTTACTCTCCCTTTCTTCCTTTAAATCGTCATATAGAATTACCTTGATGTTTGTTTAATTTGCCCTGAACTTATTTGCCTCCTTATCTTTTAAAAAATTCTTTAAAATTAAAAAAAATCGTGGTAAAATCTACATAACGTAAAATTTACCATGTTAACCATTTTTAAAGTGTGCAGTTCAGGAGTGCTAAGTGTACTCACATTGTTGTGTAGTTTATCTCCGGAACCTTTTCATGTTGCAAAACTGAAACTTTATACTCATTAAATGCTGCATTTCCCCCCCCCCCAGCCCTGTGTTCTATCTGTGTTTTTTTCTCCCTGAAATAATGTTTGCCCAATATTGATCTATTGGAGGATCTACCTGTCCTTTAAAATTTAGTCCCGCTCAAGGGCTCTCTCCTTCTAGTAAATGAATCTGCTCTTCCTTTTCATTATTACAACAAATATTTATTGATGCCTAGTATGTGCTAGGTTCAGTCAGTTTTGTACTTTCAAGCATAATTTCTCTAAAATTGATTTTTCTCAGTTGTGTACATTTCTGCTGTTCTCATTAGACTCTGAGCTTTTTAGAAGAGACCACATCTTATTTGTCTTTGAATCTCCAACACAACCTTGCACATTATTAACATATGACACATTTAAGTTAATAAGAATATCATGTTTAAAGAAGAAAATTAGGGTTTCAAATGTGAGGCTATACCAGTAAACTTATAGGCATTGACTTGATATGTTCACTTCTGAAAAATATATTGTGTATAGCAGTATATTCAAATACCACTGATTGCAAGTGTTAACTGCAAAAGTAAGGAAATGTCAAGTAGCAGAAAACTTTCAGGCAGGAAGAGATCTCATACCGCTATAATTTAAATAGTAATGAAAAAGTATCTAGGTCTAGGAGCGCTGAGAAGCTATTAGCCATTTAAAATCTTTTCTGGAATAAGGTGGAATATAGAAAGATAAATGAAATTGAGAAATTATTCTTGAGCATGTAGTCTATAAATTAATCACAACAATGCGTCAGACCAGGAAAAAAAAAAGAACTTATGGTTCAGGGAATAAAATAACTCTTATTTTATTCAGAGTAAACTTGAAGAGACTTTACATTGTTTTAATTGTGAAATTCAGAGATGACTTTTACCAGCATGTTTATTGTAAATCTTCTTCCCTTTATTAAGCAGGTAGTATAATAAATAGAGACAATTTGTTTTACTTATTGGCTTTCTGTAAATGTTCATCATTCATGACCAGAAACTATAGCGATGACTCACATTGGTAAAGTTTCTGATCTACTCTGAAGCGTTTATTTGCACTGAAACAATTGACAAGTAGAATGGTCTATATAAATAAGACGAAGAGATATCGACATATTTTAGAATTACACCTGTAAATCTGTCACTAATCTCTTAGATTTATACTTATGTATATAATCTAATATCGATCTCATTCATAAGTTCATTAAAGTCCCCAAATTTGAGAGATTAGAGGGTATTCTAAAAACATTTTTTGATTTTCAAAAGTGTGTGCTGGTCAAGTAATATCTTCTTTTTCTGAGATCCTCAGAAAATATTATAGTAATAGAAGTCAAAGTTAATTTTGCACTTATTGCTCAGTTATTTTTCCTAATAGCTTACATGCATGATCTTATTTGATCCTTTAAAATATCTATCTGATGCAAGTATCATTACCTCCATGTACAGATAAAGGAACCATTGGGGCCAGGTATCGTAGAATCATAGTGGTCAGGTACAGATGCAAGCGACAGTTTGTTGGATTGACTGTGGCTTAAACAAATAGAAGTAGAGGCCCAGAGCTGGGTGGTCGAGGGCTGGTACGGGGGCTCAGCAGTACCTTTGCAGACCTAGTCTCCCTTTTCTCTCTACTTAGAGAGCATATTAGTTTTCTTCGTGATGCCTGTTGTTGCCTCATGATTATAAGATGGCTTCTGCAGTTTCATTTATCATGAGCTTTTTCCAGCAACGTGAAGGAGGAAGGCAAAGGAGCAGGAAGGCTTTCTTCTAGAGAGGCTTTGTTTTGTTTTATTGGGTATAGAAGCCCTTCTGAGGGACTTCTTTTACGTCTCGTTGACCAGAGTTGGGTCTCCAGCCACAGAGGCTGGAAAGGTAGTATTATAGCTGTCTGGGCTCAGTAGTAGAAGGAGGAAGAGACGGGCACCGCAGGTGGTTTGGGGGTAACCATTCCACAGTGTCTGCCACGTGTAGTAGCTCTGGACTTAGTACTTACCTAAAGGAGTTTCCTTATTTATAGGAGATGGAGCATTGCTAGGTACTGGCAGAATTATGAGTAAAGAAACTGGTTAATGCTGAGGGATTCTTTGGAGTTTTCGTGAATGGCTTCCAGGAAATCTAGTGCCACTGGTCAGAGTCCTTTTGTTTTTTACTTAAAGAAAGTTAAATTTCAGAAAAATAAATAATAACATGTTTATATGCTTAAAATTGTTTTTAAAATTCGTTTTCTAAGGTTTTAAATTAGGAGAATTTTGTTTGTTTGAAGCTATCTATCATAATATATAGCATTAGTTATAATTTTTTGAAACTGAAAGAGTTAAGAAGACTTTCCATAAATAACTAGCTTCTGTTTGGGTAGAGTGTAGCCTCACGGAGTGGGCATTTTGCTGTCTAAACTGTGTCCTCCTATTTCAGGATTATTTTGTAGGCATTTTGCAAATTTTCTAAGAGTCTCTTTACACGCCCTTCCTATTTTGGTTTACATCTCTATCATTTTTACCATAGTTGTTGCAATATTTAGTATTATAATTGTAGTTATGAGAAAGAATGCTGTTGATTCTCCACTTAGTTTGATCCCTTTCAGCATCTGCCGTCCATTTAAATCTTCAAAACTTAGCCAAGTCATAGAAGGGACACTAATAAGGTAGATTTCATTACAACAGCCATTTGTGTTGCCATGACAGGTGTTCTGTACCCAGAAAAATAGGACGTATGTATGTTATTTGTGTGTGTGAAAATAATCAGAAAACATTTCATACTGTTTGACCTTAAAAAAAACCCTGCTATTTTCTGAATTAAGAACTTTGTAAAAGTTTGATATCTCTTAACCAGTGACACAGGTTTTTCTCTTTTTCTTTTGTTTTAAATTTTACTGAGAGGTCTTTCAATGGATTAGAATTTGAAAATCAGTTAGTTTCCCTTTTCCATTTTATTTGCTACGCAAAGAAACTGCTGTTACATAGCAACTAGACTGGAAGTGTGTTGTGATGTCTCTTGGTTAGTTACCAGAATCTTTTTGCACTTGGAAAGGACAGGATAACTAAAGTGAATTTTGATCAGAGTAGTAAAACACCCTACACCGACTTTGTTGGGAATTTTTTAAAAAGTAGTTTTAGAATAAGCATTTGTTTTTATAGATGCTATGTTATGTCAGTATTTTTAATGGTTCAGTGAAATTCAAGATACTTGTGTGCCATGTTCTGCTTATGAATAAGATGCATGTGTTTAAAATAACTTACATATTAATTTTCTTTAGACAATGGGATGAGCAGTTGGATCCTCGGCTAAACGCAAAACAGAAAGAGGCTGTTCTGGCCGTTACGACCCCACTTTCAATACAGCTGCCTCCTGTTCTCATCATCGGCCCCTATGGCACCGGCAAAACATTCACCCTAGCTCAGGCCGTCAAGCACATTCTCCAGCAGCAGGAGACCAGGTGAGATGGCGTTGTGTGTGCCCTGGTCTCATCAGCAGGGCACAGTTTCTGTCCTTGTTGTGAAGACAAAGCAAGGGCTAGAGAGACGATTTTCATCTTGCTTGTAAAAATTTAAAAAAGATACAAATAAAGAAAAAGAGCCACACTCAAACCCCAAAGCACTAAAATTTGAATTCTCTGAAAACGTACTGTTTTTAAAAATTGGCAACATAGAGAATGGTAGCTTTTAAATAGTCCTCAAAACGCCAAGTCTGCTAAGAGAGTGTGATAAATGTTAGTGCCAAAAGGGTTGGGTTTTTAAAAAATAATTTTATATGATAGATTTAAAAATAATTTGGGGGAACTTATCTCCTTTACAGCTTAAAGAGTAATTAAGCTTTAGTAATAATTTCCTAAAAGCATAACTGAATAATATGTTAGAGGTTACTGAGTAGGTTGAGGGAAATGTATTATATTAAAATGGCCACTGCTTTTTTTTGGTATTATACTGCTTGAATGGTTTTGTGTTTCATCATTCTTTTTATTTGCACCATTTATTTCAGCAGGATTCTCATTTGCACCCATTCTAATAGTGCTGCTGATCTCTACATAAAGGATTATTTACATCCATATGTAGAAGCAGGCAATCCCCAGGCAAGACCTCTCAGGTATTCTTTTAAGGCTTATTATGTCTCTGTATCATACTTTATTATTCTTAAGAAAAGGTGTCTATAAAGATTTTAGTAACTTTGAGAAAACCAAAATCTTTAACTGTGCATTGGCATTTGGAGGTTATGCCTTTTGAAGAAACCATTTAAATTAAGGAAAAATTTAAAAATCTTTGACCATTCATTTCTTAAACATTAAGTAAAGAGAAAGACATCCTTTTTTAAGTTTTGTATGTAAAAAATGTGGTGACAATCTGAGCCGATTTTGATGTGTTCCTCTAAAAGCTACTATATATAAATTTATGATTAGATCAGTTTTAATTAAAATTCTAGCATAGTTTGCACGGCAGAGTAGTCATGCAGTGATAGTTGTTTATGGAGATGGACTTTTGCCTGTGGTCACGCAGGTGATTTCACAGACGCCGCACGTTTAGGGAAGCATAAAGTTGAAGTGATTTCTGCAGCACGGTGTAACCGACTGGTACTTACAGCTCTTTGCTGTCATTTAAGAGAGAAAGAAAGTTCTAGGTTAATACAGGTCTACTAAGTGTCTATGGATAGGAAATGTTCTTAGATGTAGGGTTGTGGGGGAATAAAATCCTTTTCTTCAGAAAACAATAAAGAACCATTAAATGGTTATTATACCATTTGCTCTCATTGTTATATGAATTAATGTTTAGTTTTGCCATTTTACAAACTAATATATCATGCCCTATGTTGTTCAAATACAATTATTGTTTAAAAATTAATTTCTAACCACACTTTTGAATCATAATTCACTAACTTTTTCTTTCTAGTTGAGCTTAGGCATGGAAAAATGAGGTTACGCTATTTAATTCTTTAATAACCATAAGCAAAGCCATTCGAATGATTTTGCAATTGCATTAAAAAGAACAAAAGAGAAAAAAGTGGCATGGCCTGTTAACACAGGTTTTTATGCCGTACTCTGTTTCTACTCTGAAGACAAATTAGAGAAGAAATAAGTATTTTAAGTAGAACTCAGTTTTATTTGATAAGAAAATATCACGTGTACAGTCACTATAAATGAAAATGTGATATTTACCAATGGATAAATTCATCGAAAACTAGTTTGCTTCAGATTCTAATCTTTTTTAGCCCCTAAGTGAAATTGAGTTAGCTAGTAGCATTTTGCTGTGAGTGTTCTTACTTCAGTGTCGATAAGATGTTTTATTGTTGGTAGAGCTTGTGTGTGTGCTTATGTTTGTGTATGTATGTTACGTAGGAACTGTGACAATCTCATTTATCATTGTACTTGGCTTGGAAACAGTGGAGTGAAGACCCCTCAAAGCTTGGTTGACCTAGCATAGGTCATTTGACATTTGGGGCAGGAGAGCTGTGGTTGATAAACACTGAACTCCATTATTTGGCTAGCATTATGTTTAGCTTTTCCCATGTAAAATTATGTTTTGGGCGTTACAATCCAACATGTAGTGCATCTAAACATGTAGGATAAGAAGTTATGTTCCAGTAGGGTCTGTGTATAGTTGTAGTGGCCCAAATACAGAAACTTGCCCTCTAGCAGAAAATATTTGAATTTATTTAAATACAAATTTCATGTTATTTCATTTAATAAGTGGAATAAAATAAGAAAAGACTTGGGCCTTTATGTGGCGCTGTATTTTCGCCATAGTTTTTCTGTTCAGGAAAGATGTTAACTTGTGAATGTATTTCCTAGGAGGGTTACTACATTGAAATGTTAGGATTTATTAGCACCATCTATTATGTTAACTGAGATTAATTTATAATTTTCCTAATGGACAACAAATATGAGTGGTATGGGAGATGCAGTAGAGAAAATTAGAATGGCCGAGCACTCTGGGGAGATCAGCTTTATGTGAATTGTCCCAGAACGCAGGGGAAAGAACACAAGAGGGCCCTAAGTGTCCGCATGTGACCTTGAAGACTTGTCTCTGTGGAATAAGAGATGATGACAAGTTTACCTTCCCACACTGTAGCTTAGTGGGCCCTAGTAAACGTGACAAAGTAGGGAAATAGCCATAAACATTAAATAGTTAAAACAGTAAATATGTTTAAATATGCACACTTGTCGTTAAAATGTATAAAAATTCTATTAGTTGCCAGGAGTTGAGCTTAAATTATTTGGGGATGGAGGTTTTAGAATCCATTTTAATTATATTTAGTTTCAGTTTTTACTTCTTACTTTATTAGAATTAGAAGATTTTAAAATGGAATAGAGAGGAAAACAGTTTCTGTGTCTGCTTCTGAAAATCAGTAGCTGATTCTGGCAGAGTTACCACTTATTAGATAAAGGCTATCTATGGAGAAAGTGGACATTTACTGTTTTCTGGACAAATAGAAGGTATATGTTATTTTATAAAGATCTTTCAATAAATAAATAAGGTCTTTCCGATTCTGTAGTATCTTATGTAATAATATTTTGGGGGTGTTCATTGCATATGAATTCAATACATGAATAAAATTTCAGTGAATTGAAATGGTATATTACCAGACAGTCTTCTGTTTTAAATTTCAGTATAATTCATGTGGGGTATGTGGACAGTTTATTTCTAGAAATATGTAAATTACTTAGTTGGTGTCACCTTTTATACCATGGACTTGAAAGTGTCAATTCTCCAATTTTGAAAAATGTTGTTGGATGTGTTTTAAGTAATCTTATAGACAGTGTCTACCTTAAATGTTGCACAAAATGAAAGTACTGAGAAAATATTTAAGTCTTTTTTAAGTCAGCACTAGACTATTATATTTTTAACGAAATGGGCCTAATGATCAAACTTTGTATTCTTACTAACTTCATCTTGAGTTAGCTTTCCAAGGTAACTACAAAAAAGTCAGTAATGAGGCTTAGAACTTCAATTTCTATTTTTTCTTTGAGAAAGAAGCAGTGCTTGGAGTTAGATTTGATAAGTAATTTGGAAAATGAATTTTTCAATTTTATAGTGAAATGTTCATTTAAGAAAATATGGGAAAGCATGAAGAATAAAAATTACCTATAACCTTACCAGTCAGAGATAACTACTACTAACATTTTACAGTTTAATTTCTAGTCATTTATATGCTTAAATACACACACGTAAGTTAATATTAATGGAATCATAATTTGTAAATACTGTTTCAGATAATTTGTAAAATGAGATTTTTCATATATTTAAAAGTAAATTCTGCTTTGCTGATTTGATTAAATATTTTTTATTAAAACCTAAAATATGTTTAAGATTTTTACATCTTTTAGGAGTGGTGTTGGTTACTTTCACAGTCCTTCCTATCATAGTAATGCTTTTAAAATACATTACTTTCCTCTATTACAATTTATTTATAAGTTAGGGACATTTATTAAATGCTTTTTTTTTTTTTTGCTTTGCTTTGCTTAAAAAAAGACAACCAGTTTTAATTGTTTCATGGAGGGTTAGGACACATTGTAGAAGATCATGAGGTTAGTGTTTGTGCATATGACATTTGAGCTGCCTTTGAAACGCTCTAGAGGAGACAGATGTCAAATAAATAGTTGGATATGCATCTTGGAGCTCAGAGGTGAGGTCTTGGCTGGAGAGAGAAGAATGTGTGAGTCATCAGGGTATTGGTGGTAATTGAAGCCATGGGCCTGGGATGAGATTGTCAGGTGAGAGGACAGAGCTTGATGAGAGCACTAAAGGCTAAGCCTTGAGGAACCAGCTTAGAGAGGTGGAAGGAAAGCAGGGAGCGGTTGAGTTATCGCAGCCGAGGGAGAGAATATTTCAAGGAGGGAGCAACCACAGAGCTGGATGCTGCTAATAAGTAACGTGATGGGCCCGGAAAATGTCCAGACGATTTAGTGACACGGAAGCTTATGTCCCTTGATTGGACCCTCACAGTCTCCTAAGTTCTTTGCTGCTTCACTGATTGCTGCTTCCCAGTCTCCTTTCCTGTGTCCCTCCATTCCCCAGCCTCTACATGTGGAAGTGGTCCATCAGCCATTCTTCCAACTAGTTTCCTTTTTATCTACACTTACTCTCCAGGTGAGCTCTTCTAGTCTCAGGGTTTAAGTATGATCTCAGTTGTATATTTCTTGTCTTAGGCATTCTTCTGAACTCCAAACTTATAAATACCTCTGCTTACTGGATATCTCTACTTGGATGTCTACTACTAAATATGTCCAAAATTGAATTCTCAATTCCCACCCCAAATTTGTTCCTCCCTATCACCACTACTGCCACTCATCCAGTTTCAAAGCCATGGAACATCCTTTCTCTTAAATTCCACATCTAGTATATCAGTAAATTCTGTCAGCATTACTCTCAAAATATGCAGTGATCTGACCATTTTCACATCTCTACTGTTAACACCCTGGTTCAAGCTATCATTTTTTCTTGTCTGGATCCTTACAGCGGCCTCCTAATGGGTCTCCTTGATATTGCCCCCTCCCCCTGCCTCTCTCCCAGTCCCTGGTCTGATGGAGCAGCTGGTACTGGTTTGTGAGAGCCAATCATGTGCATATCTTCCCAAGTTCATGTGAAATTGGCCATGATAGTAGGTTTTATACCCCAGAAACCAGCTAACACTGCAGATCAGGTCACCCCCACCCCGAAGGCTGATAGTTCAACATTTACCACCACATCACTGTCCAGCCCTCTTCCTGCCTCCAAAACTGTGTATTCTGTCCAAAGAAACAGAGGGGTCCTTTAACAACCTAAGGCGTGTCTCATGACATGTGCCCTGTTACAACTCTCTGATGGCTTTCCATTGAAATCAGAATAAATCCAAAGTCTTTATGAAAGTTTGCAAGCCATGTGACTTGCCTCTGTGCTGGACCATAGTAGATACCCAGCAGATCTTTGTGATGTGGGTAGGTTAGGGATGGGGGGAGGTGGGTGGGTGGATGGATGAGTTGTTTCTGTACCATCTTAGTAATCTGTTGTGTGAGTCCTATTTCTGTTTTTCTTTTGCAATTAATAGACGAGATGCTCTTTCTTAAGATTCTTCTGATGGTCCAGAATTTAAATTTATTTTTAAATTTCCAGAACTTTAGATAGAGGTCTATTTAAATATAGGTATAAGAATATATTCTAAAGTGAAATGCAAGTAACTTTTAAATTTCTCTTGTAAGTATGCAATTCACTATATTTTATTAGCATAGATAATTAAAATATAAGTATATTTTTGTAAGAATATTCTAGGAAAAAAAATAATTCCCAAATGGGAATGTTCTGAAGTAAAAAAACGAATGCTTATGAAACTCTGTGTGTCATTCTGTTGTAAGATTATTCTGAACACTTAAAAATAATTAGATATTTATCTTATCATAGTGTATATACTTTCTGCTTGATTCATTTTTTGGTGGGGGGAGTTACAGTTGTATGTTAAATTCTAATCCAGTAGAGTGTTAACAGTTACCAGACTTATTTGTTAATTTCCAGGTATTGTAGTCTTAACATCATAATGTCGCTATTTTGATAATCAGGTACTGGTAAGATGTTAATAAGTATAAATAGGAAATGTTATCTTCTTTTATAGGGTATATTTCAGAAATCGCTGGGTAAAGACTGTCCACCCAGTTGTGCATCAGTACTGTTTGATCTCAAGCGCACATTCCACCTTTCAGATGCCACAGAAAGAAGATATTCTTAAGCACCGAGTGGTTGTTGTTACGTTGAATACTTCCCAGTACCTCTGTCAGTTGGACCTTGAACCTGGTATGCTGACTCAAGGCACAGAAGGGGTGCCTGAATGCACAGGGCTCTGCATTCAGTTTAGATCAGGGGTTGTGTTGGCCTGTGGGCCGTATCTGGCCTACTGTCTGTTTTTGTAAATCAAGTTTTATTGGATGGAACACAATCATGGCCATTTATTTACCTATATTTTCTGTGGATTCTTTTGTGCTACAGCAGCTGAGTTGAGTAGTTGCAACAGAGATTGTATGGCCAAAAAAACCTAAAATGTGTACTGTTTGGCCCTTCACATACACAAAATTTATCAACCCCTAGTTTAGACATTTTAGTGACTGCTACTCTGTTTGTTCTCTAATTGATCAGATGGTATTTACTTACTATTGATCATGTGAAAAATTCAAATTTGGACAGTGTTGGTCTTTTTACAATTTTCCCAAGTTTTTAATTTTAAAATAGTTTTCCATTAATACAGGGTAGAGACAACAATCATGATAGGTTTTTTTTATGACATACTATTAAGATTATTTAAGTACAGGAACTATGTAAAATCAAACTAATATTATACAAAGCACAGACAGATGGTGACAAGAAGTTCTGATAAATATGGCAGAACTTAACCATCAAAATGTGGTATCACTTTAAGGTAGTTGCTTTGGAAGAATATTCATTTATTACCGCTTTATTATAATTGTTGACATTGGTCAACGCTTTTTTGCTCTCTCCTTTTGGAATTGCTTTCAGAGCCAGTGACAAATTCTTTTAAGTCTCTGGAAGGTAGAGACAGTTCTCTTCATCTTGTATTCTTGGCACTTGGCCCAGGGTATAGACACCTGGAGGCCCTTGATAAACCTCTGTTTATCTTAAAGAATGAACAGTGGCCAAACTTTCTTTTTTGAGGGTAGAGTTAATTTTAGAAAAGCTTCAAAATCTTTCTGAGGCATATCTGGTAAATAAGGTAGGTTATCAAACTGAGCAATACCATTAGGGGTTGAAAAAAAAAAAGAGAGAGACGTGCCTCTCATGTAATGAGACTTATTTTTCTTGTGCACGCAGCTCATAGCTGGCTGGTGAGGGCAGTTACAAAAGCAGAGTTTCAAAAATGTTTTGAACAGTGGCTGCATCCATTGGAATGAGTTATATTTCCTCTCAGCTGACTTCTTTGATGGAACAACACTTATTTGCAATGTAAATGTTGGTATGTTTATTTAACAATCAGTCTCATTACTTCATGATTATACTCTGCATATTTGCCACGTAAATTAAATACCCAAGCCTCCTAAACAGTATAGTTTTGAGGAAGAGTAAAGAATGGCTTTGAAGAGCAAGAGTGTAGAACATTTATTGCAAGTCAACGATCTGCTTTGTTTTAGGCATTGTTTATACTTTATTTAATTCTCATATCAACTCTGTGGAGGGTTATTTTACAGCTAAGACAACCAAGGCTCAGGCTAAATCAGTTTGACTAATTCAGGTTTCTTTTACTAGCTTAAGCAACAGTATAACAATTTCATGATTTATTCAGTTCCTGATTTAAGCCTAGTTCTATTTAATTAAAATGTTATCTAATGAAAACAGATTTTTTTCACTAGTCTCAGTTTTTTCCAATTGATCCTATAATTATATAGTCATCTTCCTTAATTAGTCTTGTAGAACAAAAAGCACAAATTCTCCTCAACAGGGAGAAAAATGCACGTGTCCAAATCATGCTTGGGCCACTGTCATTAAATAGACAACAGTTATTGATACTTGTACTGTCAACACAGCCATTTGTTTGAATGGACCGTGATGATGGTGGTGATGGTGGTGGCGGTTATTACTGCCAGTCAGTAAGGTTTAGAAAGTTCCCAACCTAGAAACAAGTTGCATTAGGAAGTTGTATAAACAGATTGTTTGGAACTTGTTGCTATCCGTAGAAATAGAGGTTAGGTTCTTGGGCCAACTCACAGGAGGCTAATTAATCTAGAGAGTTACAGCTGGTCAGAGAAGCTACTTTGTGTTCTTTCCTGTGCTAGTAAAAACAGGGCCCCCCTCTACCTCAGTGAGCTGGCCATAGGGGGCAACATTCACTTCTCCACATTGAGACAGCAAGATTTGTCTCCTGTCTCCTCTTTTAGGGGCAAAGAGGCTTTTCCTCCTTTCTGTACACAGATTCCTGTGCCTCAGTGTGAGTGGCAGCAGTAACCCAGACGTGGGTGTTTGCATCTGGGGGATATTTGAAAATGTACATTTTTGATACTTGTGTCACTTTTGTTTTTTTCTTTTTCAGACTGGTGATAGTTTTACAGCCAGGATAGGGTCTTAGGCTAAAACATTGTATATCATCTGTACGCACACATGCACGCGCGCGCGCGCGCACACACACACACACACACACACACACTAAACCTAAATAATCAAAATAGTGAATTTGCTAACAGATGACCTTTGTTTTTGGTCAAAGTTAGATTATCACTTTCTCCTTTATATTAGATTTTGGGTATGATTTTCTTTAATGTCTAATGTATGTGTTTAAGCTAAAGTTACTTATAAACTACCATTGTTTTATTTTTGGTGTTTTAGCAAATAAATAGTGAAAGGATTTTGGGCCTATCACTGTTTTGTTGCCAGCTTTTCTTTGTGGTGAAAAGCTGCTATCTTGTACTTTTAAAGTCTTTTTTATGTGTCCTGATTTAACTGTTAGTCTTGGGGCCATTAGTACCAGATGTCATTTACATATCTATTGTTGAGTAAAATAGTTATTCCTTTCAACTTCTATTTTTAAATAATGATTTAAAGATATGATCTTCTAAATTGAGGACTGGCATTAAAAGTACTCACAGCTCTTAAATCAGGACACTAAACTCTTTCCTTAAAAGAAAACACTACTCCTCCCTTTATCACTGCTGTAATATGCGGTCCTGTGTTTATACTGTACTTCGCAGGGTTTTTTACACACGTTCTATTAGATGAGGCTGCCCAGGCCATGGAGTGTGAAACCATTATGCCCCTAGCATTAGCAACTAAGGACACGCGGGTTGTCCTGGCTGGTGACCACATGCAGGTGAGTGCCCTCTGAGTCACCGTGTTGAAAGAAACTTCTGTTATATTTTGATGTTTAATGTTTTGTTTTCTAAAACAGCCTATGAAATTGTGCCATGCATGTCAGTTTAAGTACTTTAAATATCTCTATACTAATAGTGGAAAATGTTGGTGTTTCTGAAGGAAAATTGCTACCCCACCCCACTTTTTTTCCTTCTTTGGCTAGAGAGTGGAATGAATGAGTCTATCAGTGTTCTAATTGTCATGTTTATTAATTTGAAGTTCCGTTCTCTGTAGTATGAATATTTGATTCTTACTTTTCTTTATCAAATAAATTTAAATTATCCTTCTTACGATTCCCCAGTTCCTGTCCCCAACATTTGTTTTCCTGAAGGGTTAATTTTTCATTATCATGGGAAACAAAGTGCCTAATTAAAAATAATAGCCAAAATCTCAAAGAACTTGTCTGATCTTAATACCGATGCATGAAAGAAAATTACAGTTTTTCTATTAAAATATCAGTTTTGCAAAGTTTCAGTTTGAGGTTCTTTCTCTTTTGTCACGGTTGGTTGAGATTGAACCTACACAGTGTTGTAGCTATCCATTTAGGAAAGAGTTGAAGGTAGAGGGACAAGTTCTGTTTTTGTTTCTTTGCCAGAAGTTTAATTTTGTTCTTAGCATCAAAGTTATAATCAAGGATGGCTCCTTACACTTTACGAGATAAAGATGGCTTTTTTGCTAATTATTAAAAATAAGTGTTTTAGTCATAGGCGGTGTATCCTGCTAGCTCACTGTTTAAAATAGTTGCTTAATTTTAGTGAGACAGTTGATTGACTCCCCCAATGATGCAGTGGGTTGCATCCCTAAAATTACTAAGGTAGTAGCTATTTATTATTAAGTTGGAAGAGTCTTTTTTTTTTTTTTTGCGGTACGCAGGCCTCTCACTGTTGTGGCCTCTCCCGTTGCGGAGCACGGGCTCCAGACGCCCGACGCGCAGGCTCAGCGGCCATGGCTCATGGGCCCAGCCGCTCCGTGGCATGTGGGATCTTCCCGGACAGGGACACGAACCCGTGTCCCCTGCATCGGCAGGCGGACTCAACCACTGCGCCACCAGGGAAGCCCGGAAGAGTCCTTTATTAACCTATGTGTAGAAACTCTAGGTTAGTGTTGGCATGCTGAAACGAAAAGTTAGAAAATTTAGCCTCATTCTATATAGTAGTAAAATTGTTCCTAGAAAAATATGTTTGACTCTGCTTATTCCAGCATTCAGCATGTTGAGGTTTAGTACATCAGAAGTTTCAGCATGGTGGATTTTTTTTAAAGTATGTTAAAAAAAATACTACTTGTATATTTAGTTAAATTCTCTCCATGTGTCTCTCTGTTACAGCTCAGCCCTTTCGTTTACAGTGAGTTTGCCAGGGAAAGAAACCTTCACGTTTCACTGCTTGACCGGCTCTATGAGCATTACCCTGCCGAGTTTCCCTGCAGGATCCTCCTGTGTGAGAACTACCGCTCCCACGAAGCTATCATCAAGTAGGTGTGAGCTGCCCCTCTGTCACACTTTGTGTGGTCCGGTGGAAGGGGACTCAAAACAGCACTGTTCCTAGGGACAGATTATTCCCAGCAGAGTTACATGGTGTCCCTAGTGTTGCAAATTATGTTTAATTTTATGTCTGTGAAAGTATACTTCAAAAGTCAGTTGTAATTTATTATAGTAGGGCAGTTCTGGAAACAAAAACTTCAGGTTCTACTAGCTATAAACATATTTTTCTGTGACTAAATATATAATGTATGTGTAAAACTACGTGATGTAGTAAACAAATATGTTGACAAGCCGCATAATGGTTTGCGCATGTGTGTCTGGCTGTGTTATACAAGGAGTCTATTTGAAAAGAAAGGAAGGATGGGAGGGAGGAAGGAAAGAAAACCATGCAACTTAGTAATAAAGTTTTAAAAGTTCTCTATTAAACATAGTATGCATCTATACAAGTAAAAGTATCATAAATGGTAGCCCAGTGAGTAGTCACAAACCAAACGTACCCCTCAACCAGCATCCAGACCAAAAAACAGAATGTTCCCAGCACCCTGGGAAGCCCCTTTGTGCTGCATTCCTGTCACTGTCACCACCAAAATCTTAGGATTTTTTCAAGTTTAGTATAATTTAATAATATTGATTATGGCGGTCATGTGAAACTAACTTTTAGGTTTCTCTGAAAGCAGCAGGAGAGACATAAAACTAAGTTTAGATTTAAATACGGCTTTTATCAATATCTCGAAATGTGATTCCCCTTATTGTTGCCAGTGATTTGCTGCAGTCAGTGATGAATCGAGCACTACGTAGTATCTTCATTAGCAGAGTATTCACTTTACAGTTGACTGGAATACCCTTCAATTGTGTGCATTGTTTCAGTGTCTGTAGATCTTTGTGTTTGCATAAGTATATGATCCACATAAATAAAAATACACATTTAAAAAATTTGAGTACAGAAAACCATAACAGCTAGCAAATTTCCTCATGAAGCAAGAGTTCCATCTAGTACTGAACTGTCGTCATTTCTTCCTTTTCTTTCTATGTTCTGACTTCATGCCTTCCCCAGGTCAATTCATTTATCGGTGGTATACCAGGAGCCCACTGTGTTTTCATTGCTGTGGCTAATTTTGGTGAAAATCTTGGCATCATGGGTATTAGATGTTTGGATTAAAATTAATCATGGGCATAAATCAACGTGAGATTTGACTGGTAATTTTTTCTTACGGGTAAAATTAATTTTGATGATAGGTTACTTTTTATTTATATATTTATTTCGGTCTTTTTCTGCAGTTACACCTCTGAGCTCTTCTATGAGGGCAAACTGATGGCCAGTGGAAAGCAGCCAGCACACAAGGATTTCTACCCACTAACCTTCTTTACAGCACGAGGGGAAGATGTACAAGAGAAAAATAGCACAGCTTTTTATAATAATGCAGAGGTACCTTAGTCCTTTTTGCAAATTGTTGACATTTTTGCAGTCATATATATAGTCTGGTCTTATTAAGCATTTATTTAAAATTTTGTGTTGATATTTTATTGTGTGTTGACTTCATTTACATGAAAATAGTATGGAAGTTTATTCTTTCTTGTGTAACATTGATTTGTTAAGATGAATCTGCCATGGGAAACAAGAACTTTGATTTACATTTTGTCTTATGCCAAAATGCAGAACCTCATTTAAAAGAAGCCATCTAAAATGGACTGAGGTCACAATTTATAGTGCACACTCCAATGAGGCATCGTTTTACATGAGTAAAAAGACTTGACTTGTGGAATCCTGCGCTCCGGGGGGTCACACAGACCCACATGACGATGGTGCTAACCCATTATGTGCTGCAACGTGTGTGGTTCTCTCACAGTTTCTGACTTTTTAAGTTCAGAGAAAATGTGGGGAGTATGAGGGGTCAGATCAGGTAGCAGACTAACACCTGTGATGTCTTTAGGGGCCAGCGGGCCAGAGAGCCTGAGGTTTGGTTCTGGCTGTCACAAGGGAGTGGAGTTCTGGACTTCAGGAAACCCAGGGGAGGATGTGTGCATCGTTGGTCATTAGAAGAATGATTCGTGATATGTGATCTCCATCTCCCTTTCTTCCCTTGAGTCCCGTGATTTACTCATTTTATTTACCAAAAAAAATGCCATTTATTAGGTAATAGTAATTCATCTTTCCATTAAAAAATTGGTCAGAGGCCTGTAGTTAGAAGTCAGTACAAGAAAATTGACAGTACCTACTTGATAAACTCCTAGCCAAAAGTAAAGAAACTTGACATTTTAATTAGTCTGTGCCAATTAATTTTAGCAAAAGGTAAACTTTTCTTTACCTGTTTGAAATATTGACAAATAACTCTAGGGTTTCCTTTATTACTTTTGCACTCAGGTTGGAAACTGCTGGCTGGAAAATCAGTTAAGAAGAGAAAGGAAAATAAATATACTATTATACTGTCTTTTATAATTAACCATGTAATTACCTTTAGTAGTATGCTCTGTTTGTGTGAATTCAAATTACTGTCTGGTGTCACTTGCTTTCAGCCTGATGAATTTCTCTTAGTGTTTCTTTTAGGGCAGGTCTGCTAGTAAAGAATTCTTTCAGTTTTTGTTTTTTTCTGGGCATGTCTTTATTTTGCCTTCATTTTTGAAAAGTAGTTTTGCTGGATATTAGATTATTGAGTTACTTCTTTCAGCACACTGAAATATGCTTTCCTGCTGCTTTATTGCCCTCATTGTTTCTGATGAGCAGTCATCTGTTAATCTTATTAGAGTTCTTTGTAAGTGATGAGGTGTTTTTTTGTTGCTGTTATCAAGATTTTGTTTTTGTCTGTGACTTCTACCGTGTTGACTATGGTACGAGCGAAGGAGACAGCCTGCTTCACCCACTGTCCCACGCAGGCCCTCCCTGTGCAGCAGGAGGTGGGGAAGGGGAACAGGTGCCACCCAGGTGCTGCCAGCTGCTCATGGCCTCCTGCTGCACCTTGCTGGGGCAAACGAGATCTCTGATGTTCATCCACTGCTGTAACCGCCTGGAGTAGCTCTTTCCCCCCAGGGAGCTGGAGCAGGTGGGAGCTACCCCTCAGCTGCCGAGACAGTCCTGTAGGACAGGGGGCTGCGGGAGAGCGGGGCAGCCCCAGCCTTCCACTCTTCTTCCTGACTTCCTGTAGACTTTGGTGAAACAACGCTTCTCAGTGTCTTGGCAGCTCTTTGATCGTCTCCAGAGACTTCGAACGATTATCTGTTGGCCTTGACCAGCTTCATAGATGTCTATCTGGGAGAGGGCTTTCCCCAAGCTCCTCATACCATTCCAAGCCTGTGTATTTTGACTACAGTTTTATGCTGCCTATTATATAAGGGGTAACAGAGGGACGAAGTGGAGAACTGGTTATGTGTTGCTTGTTCCTTATGGGTGAGAGCGCCATGTTTTCAATCCAGTTGACTCATCGGAATCCTTGGACGGTCTGGGTAGTTGTTTCACTTGCTGTTATTTCATTATAACAACAGGATGACTAGAGTCTGTTCCTCTGTCATTCATTGAATTTATATGTAGAAGTGGGAACTGCATCCTGGCCATTAATCCTCGAGTTCTTAAAAGGAATAAAACTATCAAATTTTTGTATATTTACTATTATAAATTTAAGTAGATATTAACTAACAAATAGTAAATAAATAATGTATTTAAAAGACATTAAAATTTTCTCCTTCCTCTCTCTGCCCCTGGACTCTTGCCTGACCCTCTATTGAGCTTGCCTTATAATACGTATTTTAAATTAGGAATCTGTTTTCTAACTATACAGTAATCTCTTCACAGGCAAGGAGCGTGTTTTAGTAATCATTTTGTCCCCTACTGTGCCAAGCATCAACACTATTTGTTTGATGAATTCATCGAATCAAAGTAGATTAAACTACACTAAAAGTTCTACTCTAATTCACTAAGTGGGGTCCAGAAAATCCAGATGGTAAAATACGGGCTTACTTCACTGCAAGGTTAATGACAGGGCGTGGGCAGAGTTGTACCATGAGAAGGCAGTGAACTCTGAGAGTCTGTCCTGAGGTCCAGATTTGCCCCAGTCCCAGCTGCGGTTTGCTGCCAGCTGTTGGCTCTTCTGTTTACTTATATCCACGGGGAGAGGAGGAAGGGTAGCCCTCGCACTGCTGAGACGTTGGCGGCGCTGACTCTAGGGCTCTCCTAATGGGTTTCATCGGCCTGAGCTACAGAGTGGACTGAGAAATACTGGGAACGTGGGGTTGCCGGTCCCACGCGCCTCTCTCTAAACAGGAACCCGAACCTGTCCCCATTTGAGAAGGGGGGCCAGGTAAGGGGTGGGGCCAATGGCCAGTTACATCGTCTCCGATTTTCACGTTTTCACTGGGTGCACTATTGTAGAGATTTACTGCTTGAAATGTAAGCAAACATGTGTTCACGTCAGCAAAGCATCATTCCTGGTTTGAGGCGGTCTTAAAACGACATTTGCTAAAATGGAATCCTTTGTACATCAATTTCAGTTACCATATTCTTTTCTCCAAGCACTTGTATAACTTTAATATGTATACATGTACGTTTGTTTAAAGGTCTTTGAAGTGGTGGAACGTGTGGAAGAGTTAAGAAGGAAGTGGCCAGTAGCGTGGGGGAAGTTAGATGACGGCAGTATTGGTGTGGTGACTCCGTATGCCGACCAGGTGTTCAGGATACGCGCTGAACTTCGAAAAAAGAGATTATCTGATGTTAACGTCGAAAGGGTGCTAAATGTTCAAGGTAGCTATTAATGGAAATGAATTAAGTTATTCAAATGGTTAGATCTTAAAGTGTGTGCACATTTGATTTTTAGTTTTCAAGATCTCTTTTCTGGACAAGCAATTATGTATTCGTTTCATACCAAGTTCTTTAATGCCAAATTTGGCAATTCAAGGTCGAGCTCATTTACATGTTCGTTCAATTTCTATATCCAAATAAAAGAAGTATCAACAAATGGATTTCCTCCATGACTGTAACTGCAAATATCTGTATGCTGTAGTTGCAATCGCAGTAGCATACAACACCTATTGTTGTTATAATGTATCTGAGGACTAATTTGTTTATAAAGATTTTTAAAAGCTTGTACCTGTCAAGCAAATTTTTAAAGGCATAGCTTGTTCTTCATCTAGATTTTCCTAAGTGAATAAAGCAACTCTTTTAAATTTTCATGTAATTAGTTGCTATGAAATTTGTGCATTTAAGTAAGTGAAGCAGCACTATAATGTGAGTGCCAGAAAAGCCCAGTACAGTCTGAAGTTTCATGGTAATATACAATAATAAGAGTAATACAATTTCTAGATTATGGGGGAAAAAAATAGCTCCAGTATACCATGCATTCAGATCACGCAGAATTTGGGTGTGCATTTTAGAAAGAATATTACTAATAAACTAGGAAGCGTCCAGAGACGACCTAGCATAGTTAGTGGTCTAGAAACTGCCCTGTGGAGTCAGAAATGGTTGAAGGAACTAGGATTGTTTGGCCTGGAGAGGAGAGAACGAAGAATTGACACTAGAACTGTATTCGCATCTGTGGAGACTTGTCATAGAATGAGGGAAGAGATGTGTCGATGTAAGAAAGAACATGTACAGACTAGTCTCTCTCTAGGCTTCCTTATGGAATCAGTTCTTTTGGGTGTGTTTCCAGAAGTAGAGTTGCTGCATCATATGTTAGTTCTATGTTTAATTTT
The DNA here is from genome assembly GCF_039906515.1 of Pseudorca crassidens. Classification (NCBI taxonomy): domain Eukaryota; kingdom Metazoa; phylum Chordata; class Mammalia; order Artiodactyla; family Delphinidae; genus Pseudorca; species Pseudorca crassidens. The sequence continues at coordinate 64,197,270 of NC_090314.1, read as the reverse complement.
TTGAGGAACCGCCATGGTATTTTCTATAGTGTTTTACATACTGTTTTATATTTCCACCTACAGTGAACAAGAGTTCCAGTTTCTCCACATTCTCATCAACACCTCTTATTTAGCAATAAGATTTAAAAAATGAAATGCTTTTATTATATGGCTCAGAATAACAGTCCTCTTATTTTTAATTATTTTTTTTTTACAGGAAAGCAATTCAGAGTTTTGTTTCTTAGCACAGTACGTACAAGACATACTTGTAAACATAAACAGACACCAATTAAAAAGAAAGAGCAACTGCTGGAAGATTCCACAGAGGACTTAGATTATGGTTTTTTATCTAACTATAAGCTTCTCAATACTGCCATCACAAGAGCACAGTCCCTGGTTGCCGTGGTGGGTGATCCCATTGCTCTGTGCTCTATTGGAAGATGCAGGTAATTATGTGTTAGTGTTTGCGACATTAAAGGGGGAAATGTAGAGTAATTTGCATCCCTGTGCACATATTTATATGACCTCCTGGCTAATTAAAATCAAGTTTAGTCTTAACTAATACCCAGTGGGAACACAAAAATATATTGCTTTGAGCCTATTCATTATGTACATGAAATTGTGTGTTCATTGAATCAATCATCATTCATAAGGTGTTTCCTGAGTGCCTACTGTGTTCTAAGTACTCTTCTAGCCACTGAGGATACATCAGTGAACAAAACACAAAAATCTCTGCCTTTGTGGGGCTTAACATTTTATTGGGGAGGAGAGGAACACCGACAGTAAGCAAAATAAAAACACTGTAGTATTTTATGTGGTAAGTTCAGTGGAAGAAATAGAACATCAAGGGGCATTAGGAGTGATGGGGTAGGGTGGGCGGTTTGTGATCTCACATGGTGTGTGTGGTCAGAGAAGGCCTCACTGAGAAGCTGACTCTGGAGTTGAGGGTATGAGCTACGCAGGCTCCTGGGGTAAGAGTGCTCCAGGACAAGGGACTGACCAGTGCGAGGTCCTGAAGGTGGTTTTGTGTGTGTGCGTTGTCTTTGATGGAGACTGAATTTCATACCCATACTCCCCTCTTTTTTCCTTCATTATTGTTTTAGCTTGTTTGTGATGAGTTTCCTTCTCATTTTCTCTCAAGGCTTCTCAGTGCAAATCTTTGTGTCTGGTTAATCCAGAGGATCTTAAAATTAGGGGGTTAAAAAGGGTTGTTACTTGTATTTGGAAAGAACTGTTAGTATTCCTTAGATTGTAGCCATAAGGAATGTTAAAATATCAACATAAATAAAAAACTTCTCCTTGTACACTTACGATTTATACTAGTTAATAGGACTTTTAACTGTATGAAGCCAGTAATATAAGACTTGGCCTACGCAATGTTGAAAAACTATGTTACAAAAAAACAGTTGAACAGAAATTTAGAATATCCTTTATGAAAAAGAAAGAAATACACGAGGGATTACTTAAAATTTTTTAGGTATTCTAGTACCTGTCAGAGTGAGTTCAGAAAAGTAGAAAGAGGTGCCGATGGTCTCAGATACGCCTTGGGTAGTTATTTCTTCGTGATATGTTAAAGTAGACAAAGTTGTTAGGAAGTGGCCCGTTTAAACCAAGTTTTCTGTTGCAATATAGATATAGCAGCATTTTATTATCTGTTTTCCTGTCTCAGCAGGAAAAAAGTATTCTATGGCAAAGGAAACAGTTTGGGACCTTTAAGAATAAGCTGCATACATTAGAGTTTAAGATTCCAAAAGAAGTTAATATACTTTATAGGGGAAAGCCATTAATCACGTAGAGTTTAATTTATGGTTACATTCTGAAGAATAACCTTTTATTTTTAAGGAAGTAAAACTTGAATGGTCCATGATTTGTTTATATATAGCTAAACAGCTCTATTGTAAATTATCTTTAGTTTCTTGTTTTAAAAATAGATTTCCATTAATTTTTAGCCACTAATGACAAAAAGTTGGGGAAGGAACTATATTAATTCCAAGATACCAATGAATAAAACTAAGTCTATTAATTTGGCTTCCTTCCTGAGAAGTTCACTTTAGTTACTTTACTGTTCATTGCAAATATATTTGGTTAGAATATTGCTGTGGTAGTTTACCATTTTTGTTTATATTTATCATTTGATAAATGTGAGAACACATACAGTTTGATTAGCATTTTATTAGATTAACACATGTAAAGTAGGCCGACATGTATTAAAAGCAACTAGAAACTGTTGTGGGAATAAATAGGTATAACAGTAGTCTTGAGTGACATTACTTTTGGACATTCTTTATAAATAACCCCAAACGTTTACCAACATGCATATTTTTTAAAATCATTACCCCTTTCCACAGAGGTATATTATACTGTGAATTACATGAGATCAGCATTTTTCACCCCTTCTCTGACATAAGTCGTTATTTTCTCAGAGCAAATAGGTGAATGATTCTTCCTGAGGCCATGCTATCAGAATGATCCAGGGCTAATTTTTAACTTGAAACCAGGCCTACAGGTTGCTTATTTCTTACTACTCAGCTGGAGTGTGTCAAGGCCCTCAAATTAATTTATAAGCTAAGTAAAATACTTTCAGAGAGTCCAGTACATTGTGTAGGGAGAGAAAATCATGTGACCCATAGCTGAATGGGAATGCTGATAATCTGTTATTTGGACAGTTTAATCAGCTCTAACCCAGGAGCTGATAGTTGAGGCTATGGATGTTTATGCTTTACTCTTTCCAGTTTCATTAGAAATTAAATTAATCTCATAATACAGGTAAACCTGGAGGACATAATGTGATTCTTAGGTACTATACTAATGAAGGCGTGAATTCTTTGTATCAATAGTTTGAGTTAATCAGGATGTCTCTCTCCCTTGCTCATTTGATATTTATAAAAAACTAATATGGTATTTCCAAATATTGATCAAGTTTTCAAGGAATGATTACTGTGTTTACTATACCAGTTTAGAAGGCAACCAGTTGTATAATCTTTTTTGTTGTAAAGGATTTTTAAACAATTTTTCTGTTAACCCTAAATGGATGGAGGGAACTTTCCCTTCTCCCACTTGCCAAACAAACAAACATTAATGTAGTAGCTGCTGTTTATTGACAGCTTTCTCTGTGCCAGGTGCTAGGTCAAGTGCTTTGTACACTTCGCCTCGCTCAGTCATCCTAATGACCCGGTAATGTGGGTATTTTATTTGCATTTTAAATGGGCGCCTGATGTAGAGTTTAAATTACTGCCCAGGACCGCATAGCTACTAAGTGTCTCACTCAGACAGATGTCAGATTGACCTCACCGGGTTACCCTGCCTTTCCGAGGAAGCGAGGCGTGTGCGTGGATAAATCTGCGCTGAGTGAGGAGAGGCGATGGGGGAGGGGAGGCGGGGCGTGTTCATGCGTTTTTCCAACCCAGAGAGTTTGGAAGAGATCTCTCTTCGAACCGAATTTCTTCATTAGCGAATTCCACCTGCTCAGTGAGATATAAACCTATTTCACACGTGTAGGGGTGTGTGTATGTGCACAGACACCCTCTCTCTCTGTGACCTGAGGACACCAAGTGATTTTTCAATGTTTTATCAGCGATCCTAGAAGCAAGGTTAGCGTGAAAATGCAAGCAGACTTCGGGTTCATGCAGTGATTGAACGTAAGGTTTTGTCTTCTGAAAGTAACACTTACGTTCACAACGTAGATTCCTGTGGAGAGGTTCTTAAAAATAAACATAAAGGGCAGCTTTCAGTGCGCATTTCTTAGCAACACACACTTCCTGTAGCTGAATGAGCGTCTTGTTAGCCTTTATGTCTTATTGTTGGAAATACACATTTAACATTTTATAGCATTTTTACCTTTCCTGTTGTTGACATGGAGGCCTGAAATTTTTTCTGGACCCATTTCTTAAACTCATCTTTAAAAAATTAGAAAAGATGGTAGAAAGCATATGTAAGAGAAACATAGTTTGAAATGAAAATCTGCAAAGTTTTATGAATGTATTAATAACTCCATTCCCATTCATATACTAACTTTTATAATATAAACCTTTTTATTTATGCTTCTTGAAGCCATCTTGATTACCTGCTGTCCACCTGGACACAAGGATACCAACTTGGGAAGAGACCATATCACGTGTCTTTCATAGCATAGTAAAACATTATTTGAACCTCGTACCAAAGATAGGCATGCATATTTATAATAGTCATTCAAAATCCTAAAACTTTTTATATGTTATCTTTTGTAATATATAATATTTTTAATATTTGGAGATCAATTTTCAAAACTTCAGGAGCAACAGTGTACAACTGGATTAATTTTGAATGTATTTTTCTCCTTTAGTATTTATTAATTTGATTAGGAGATAAATAATCATCATTAAAATTAGCATTCCAGGGCTTCCCTGGTGGCGCAGTGGTGTTAAGAATCCACCTGCCAATGCAGGGGACACGGATTCGAGCCCTGGTCCAGGAAGATCCCACATGCCGTGGAGCAACTAAGCCCGTGCACCACAACTGCTGAGCCTGCGCTCTAGAGCCCGCGAGCCACAACTACTGAAGCCCACGTGCCTAGAGCCCGTGCTCCACAACAAGAGAAGCCACCGCAGTGAGAAGCCCGCGCACCGCAACGAGAGAAAGCCCACGAGCAGCAACAAAGACCCCGTGCACCCAAAAATAAATAAATTTATTTAAAAAAAAAATTAGCATTCCAACTTCCTGTGTTTTTCATAATTTAATTCTTTTAACTTAGTCAATTAATGTTATGAGCTTTGCTGTGACAAGCGTCAGTTAATTAAAAGAAAAATATAGGAATAACTGGTTAATTCTTAAGTTCCTTATGAGAATTATTTACTTTGTGGTTCAGATTTATGTCTGAATTGGCTTTTCTTAGTCACCCACCCAGCACCAGGCTACTTTGGCCCCATAATTCAAATTTGTGTATGTGTGTGTGTGTGTGTGTGTGTGTGTATGTATATAATATATATATGTATACATACAAATGTGTATATGATGAGTATGCCTAGAAGTACAAATCTTTGATAAAATGAGTTATCAATTTTGAAATCCTTGCTTACTGTGTGGATAACAAAATCTGTCATTCCAAATTGGTGTGCATAGTCGAGCACTGACCATGTTACTTTCATTGATCAGCCAGAATTAATGGAGAGCAGAATTTGTATGTTCCACAGTACTAGACATGACTGTAGTTTCAGAACCAAACTTCTGAAGTCTTGTGATCTGGTGGGAAGATTATACCTGAATCATAGATGAATACTGGGCCTAAGGATTTGGGGTTGGGGTGGGGGAATTCGAAATTAATCTTTAGTTGCTTTTAGTCATTTCTGTGATCTCGTCCACTGAAATTATAAACTGATCTTCTAAATCTTTTCTGTAGGAAATTTTGGGAGCGGTTTATTGCCCTGTGTCATGAAAATAATAGCCTACATGGAATCACTTTTGAACAGATCAAAGCTCAGCTAGAGGCTTTAGAACTAAAGAAGACATATGTGTTGAATCCACTGGCACCTGAATTTATCCCCCGGGCTCTGAGAGTGCAGCACACGGGAAATACCAACAGATTGCAGCAGTCACCCCCCAAGGTAAAGCCTGTCAGTGAAACTGAGGAGGTTAAAGAGAGAACAGTGCAGAGACGTCAGAGCTTTCTTGGGCTGCAGGTTACTTTACGTGTTGGAATTGAAGGTTACATTTGATGGCAACCAGTTTCTGCAAGGAACTCGTCCAGTGTGGACATTAATTGAAAATACAGTGTGGTGTTTAGCCATGCTGCTTAATGGCATAAGTCATCCTCAAAAAGTTTTCAAGGGGGCTTCCCTGCGGTCCGTGGGTAAGACTTCACCTTCCAGTGCAGGGGGTGCAGGTTTGATCCCTAGTCGGGGAGCTAAGATCCCACATGCCTCGCAGCCAAAAAAACCAAAACATAAAAAAACAGAAGCAATATATTGTAACAAATTCAATAAAGACTTTAAAAATGGTCCACATCAAAAAAATCTTAAAAAAAAAAAAAGTTTTCAGGTACCTGGTTAGGTCTGGTGCCCTTTGTATAATATGACCTCCCGGTCCTCTCTACTGATAGACTTATTTTAGCAAGATGTGAATAAAACAAAGCAGTTTAAAAGACCGCCACACATATTAAAAGCATGCTCTTATAGAATATTATATAGCATGCTTTTACAGCATATTTTTATAAGGAACAATATAATAATAGCACTATTTGTATAAAGAAAATAGCTCTAACCTCTTGTTGGTGACCAATTCAAGTGGTGTTTGACACAGAAAATTTGGCTGACTGCTTGAAGGTTACTTTAATCGACTTTGACCAGTGTTTGTTGCATAAGAAGTAGTCCAGTCATTGGGATGGGATGGGATGGGGGGGAATCAAGGCCCCCATGTCTACTTTTGAACTATAGTTATTTTGGTCAGAAACAGCTGGTTTCTTTGCTAGATTGCCTGAAAAAAAAATGCTTGCACTTACCGTCTAGAAAAGAAAGTTATGAGTGTGGCATGTTTAGTATTTGTTCTGGTTTTTGGGGTGTATTTATAGTCATCAGCATGATATTAAACTTATTGACATGAATTAAGAGAGTATGCCAGTTTGGGGCTTCATTTTAAAAATGTAAAGCTTAATGTGCAAGAAATAATTATTGGTTTAATATCTTGAAGAACTTTTAGCTGAGTAAATATTAAACTGAGACGAGAACTGCTTTCTGTTTTAATGTACTGTTGTCTGAGTTTAATAAAAATGGACCTGATATACAATAATGCTTTAGTTACTTGGGATTAAGCAGATTAAGCATTTTGCATAACTGAATCCTCTAGATTTCTAAAGTTTAAACTATTGATAAATTAATAATCAACTTATTTATCAAATAGTTAAGTTTCTTCTGTGTGACAGCTGTCACGGTAGGTAGTAGAGAAGCAAATTAGCCCCAGTGTTCTTGCGGCAGATGGGTAACGGTCAGAGGAAGTACCACTCCACCACAGTGGAGATTTCAGGGTAATTTCACCGAGTGGATGGAGTGAGTGGGAGATTGGGGAGACTGTCAGAAACTAGAACAGAAACTCCTTTAGGGCAGAGATTTTTGCCTGTATTATTTGCTGCTCTAGCCTCTGTGCCTAGAACAACATCTGGCTTATCACAGGTGCTTAGAAGTATTTTTAAGATTAATGAGTGAAGCTTAACAAAGAGCTCATACGAAAAGCAAGAGGTGTGAGAGAGCAGGCTCTCTAGGGAACAGCAAGTAGCTTAAAGTAGGTGAAGAGTGGGAACCCAGTTAGAAACTTTTACATTTTACTGTTTTTTATTTAAATGTTTCGGAGACATTATACCTTTTGCACATTCTTAAATACAATAACTACAATAAACTTTTTACTTAATTGATCAATGTTAGCATCAATTAATGTACCATAGATGCAGCTAGATTCAAGCCATTATATCAAATGTGTACTGACCCTAAGCAAGATCCTGTGATTTGCTTTTTGTTTTTATTTTAAAGGTAAAGAAAATATATGTTGAATCCACTTGCTTTTCCAACACTATAAACTCCCCGAGACAAAAATCCTATTCTGTATACTTCTTATGGCCTCTAGTGCCTAGCCCCACCCTGCACATAGTGGGTGCTCAGTAAGCACCTGATACGTGAATGATGGCTGTGATGCGTCCAGGAGAGTGCATGGGGCTTCCTTCTTTCAGTAGGAAGGCTGTGTAGTTAAGGACCATAGCAGCCATCTCCCCAGTTTTTCCTTTTTAACTTTTTGGGAAGTTTTCTTCACTGATCCAGCAGATATCATCTGTTATTTCATTGTCACTAACACAGAGGTTCACTCAATTGTTTATATACCTGGTTATTTAAAGTTCTTTATATCATATATAATAATAATAATTTTAGGTAACTAAGTTATAGTGAGCCAAAGGTTACTTTTGTCATCATCTCTCCCTTCACGCCCCAGTACTATATTTTACTTCTATTAAATTGTTCTGAGGATTGAATTTGTACTGGAGTCTTTTTTTATCCAACTTTCTATTGTAGAAAATTTCAAATATATACATAAACAGATGAGTATAATGAATTCCCTATCATCCAGCTTCATTAACTATCAGTTTATCCTTGATCTTATTTCAGCTGTCAGCCCACCACTCCACCACCACATATACGCACTGGAGAATTTTGAAACAAATTCCAGATGTTTTATTTCATATGCTAGAGTCTTTTGATGAAGGGGAATTTACTTGCAAGAAAAGCATGCTGTTTCTTAAAACAGGATACTAAGCCATATAATTTGCCCCCAAGTTTCCTTAATGTTTAACTTTTAATGCAATTCTGTGCATAAGAAATATTAAAAACTAGTAAGGTTAATGTTAGCCTAAGACTTAAAATCCCAGTAAGATTTAATGTAGATAAAATCATCAGAATGCTGGGTGATGGTTAACACGTGCTCCAGGACCTGCTCCCTCAGCACTGTGTCTGGCAGCAAAGCCTACCCCTAGCTCTTCACCAATCAAATGGCTTTATTCTCCTCACTAAGATGTAGGTTCTCTGGTAAGGGTTAGCGAAGGCACAGATATTAGGGGATCCAGGAGCAGGTGGTCCTAGATAAGACTCATTGCCCCACTCTCCAGGCATCGTTTATCTGTAGGAAGGCATCTGTTTCACGGTGCCTACAGAATCAGCACGTAGGAGAACAATTTGCTTGTCTTCAGTCTGCTTTCTCCTGGGCACGTGCTGGGAACAGTGTTCAGAAACTTTGCGAAGATGGGACAGATCCATTTGTACATACTATAAAAACTCTTCAGAGGATAGATAATATTCAGAAATGGGTCCTCTGAGAAGACCACAGCATTGTTTTATAGATTCTAGTTTGTGAATTGTTCTTCACTGTCTGTAGCTGCTTATGTTGTGTCTCCGTGTCCAGACATCAGAAGACGTGTCAGACTTATGTGGCTCAGTAGCCTCAGTGCCCAGCCAGGGGTGGACATATCGTGGGCCCTCATAAACATTTGTTGAATGAATAAATGGAAAATGAAAGAATGAGTGAATGAAAAAATAAATACTTGAATGAATAAACGGTTGAGTAAAAAAAATGGTCCTCAAAAAACAGATGATGTGAACTACATTTGCTTATAAGCTTTCTACCAAAGGTATACATACTTCCTGAAGGTTTATTAGCAGAAGTTTGGAATTATCATTATGGAATGACTTTTCTACATAGTTAGCTCTAGCTTACTGCTGCATTGTTATTTAGTTATATGCTACCAAACACTGTATATTTTGTATAGACCAAGCACACTTATTGCTCTACAGTTGCATGGGATGTCTCAATATGCTAGAGGAGTTCTCCCATATTGAACTGTAACAGGGTGCTGAATTATGCTTGCAGATATGCCACTATCTTTTTGTGAGAGGCCCCAACTTGCTTTTTCCCCCCCATTCGTTCAACAGTATTCATTGAGCCAGGCGATGTTCTAAGCTCAGGGAATCAATAATGACCTAAACAGATAACGTCCTAGGTATTTAGGTCCTTCCCAAGTTTCTTTTTCACTTGGTTTATCACACAGCACCCAGAGTGCTGATGTATATTGTCTGGCATGCTTCCAGCTTTACAGTGCAGGATCAGTCCAGGCTATGGTTATTCTTTGTATTGATTTCCGATTGCTGTTGTAACAAATTAGCACAAGCCTAGTGACTTGAAATGACACCCATTTATTATCTCACATTCCTTTGAGTCAGATGTCCAGGTTTTTGTTGGTTTCTTGGCTCCAGGTCTCACAAGACCAGGATCAAGGTGTTGGTCGAATGGGCTCTTATCTGGAGGCTCTGGGAAGGATCTGCTTCTAAGGTCATGCAGGTTGTTGGCAGAATCCAGTCCTTGTGGTTGTAAGGACTGAGGTCCCTGTTTCCTTGCTGGCTGTCAGCTGGGAGCCATTCTTAGCTCTGGAGGCTTCTTTCCAGTTCTCGCATGTGGCTCTGCCTCTCCGAGCTGTCAACAGTGCATTGAAGAGAGCCTTCTCTCTCTTGGCATCTCTGACTTCCCCTTCCACCGCTTGTATCTCTTCCTTGCTTTTCTTCCACATCTCTTTGACTCAGCTGGAGAGGTGTCTCTGCTTTTAGGGCTCATGTGATTAGATTGGATCGCCCCAGATAATCCAGGATAATCCTCCTATTTTAAGTCTTTAGTTACATCTGCAGAACCCCTTTTGCCACATGACATGACAGCTCATGGGTTCCAGGGAGTAGGGTGTGTATGTCTTTGGGGGGGCTGTTGTGCCTTCCACACTGACCCAGTGACAGCGATTTCTCCGCCTGACACACAGCCGCCCCTGGTTGACAAGTCCTCAGAGACTGAGAAATCTGAATGGTTTATTAGCCTCTTGGAACGGTCTTATCTCTGCTGTGTCACTGCTCTCCTTTCTTCTGTCAGCGTGTCTGCCTCTGGCTGCTCTTGTGGTCACTTCTCATTGCTTACGCCTCTCATCTTCCACCTGTTGCTGCCGTCCCTGCTGTGTGCCATTTTCTCCTTTCCTCTGCCTGCTTTTCTTTTCACTTCTCTATTCCTCAGAAGCTTGTTTTTTGTTTGTTTGTTTTTTAATAGCTAACGACAGTCACTGTGAACATTCTCTTCTGGTTAAAGGAGCAACTCTGATTCTTTCTTGACTGTTTTTTTTCTGACATTTTAAGAGTTGGAGCTTAGCTGCCCTTGCCTACCCGTCGCTAACCAGCTGACCATAAGCCTTTGATGTTTAGTGCTAACCTGAATATTTAAAGTTGCTGGCGGATAGGGAGATAAGTGAAGCATCACTGTACCTTTGCTTTGGTCAAGAACAAATTCTTCTTCTTGCTATAGGCATTATCCCCCCACTTAAGCTTTCAGATATAATGTACAAATAAAAAATTTACGTGGTGGAAGGGTAAGTTGTATAATGTGCTACTTGTGTTGTGTAATGGCTTTGTGTGTTACATTTAGCCAATGAAAAGAGAAAAAAAATTTTTTTAGTCTAGAAACTCAGAACCATATGTTTCCTCACATATTTCTGCCCCAAAGTCATCATTTTTAATGGTAGACTAGCATGCCATTGTATGAATCTGCCATTGCTTATTTAATAAATTTTCTACTGATGGACATTTAGGTTCCTGGAAGTGCAATTATTGGGTTAAAGCATATGTACATTTCTGATGCTTTTGACATCCACATTGCTTTCTAGAAAATTCGTACATTCTCTTAAGCAGATTATGACACTGTGCATTTTCCTGTTCCTTCAGTAAATTTTACAGTTTGATGCCATGAATCATACTCAAAATATCATAAACCCCAAAGCATATTTACATTCATATTATTATTTTAAAGGTTCTCATCCTCAAGAGTTGAAGATTGATATTTTTCCCTTGAAAACGGCATTTACACTTCACCATTTAATTCACAGAAAATTTATAGAGAAGCTGCAAAGGAATAGAATTTAGGTTTCAGTCATATTGATGCATATTTCTTTTTATAAAAACATTAATTTAAAAAGAAAAAAGAATTTTAGATATCCTTAATTTGATGTTGAGGAAACTTGAGGCCTAGCACCATGACTTAATGTTTTTATTTTATTTATTTTTGGCTGTGTTGGGTCTTCGTTGCTGCGCACAGGCTTTCTCTAGTTGAGGCAAGCGGGGGCTACTCTTCATTGTGGTGTGCGGGCTTCTCATTGCGGTGGCTTCTCTTGTTGCGGAGGACAGGCTCTAGGCACACAGGCTTCAGTAGTTGCGGTGCGTGGGCTTAGTACTTGTGGTGCATGGGCTTAGTTGCTCTGCGGCAGGTGGGATCGTCCCAGACCAGGGATCGAACCCATGTCCCTTGCATTGGCAGGCGGATTCTAAGCCACTGCACCACCAGGGGAGTCCCTGACTTAATGTTTAAAAAGAAGGTTGGCTCAAAGGCCTCTAACGGTTATTAATTACAGACTCACAGTCTTTACATTTTAATTGTTGCTATATACATTTATTTTGCATGGAATGAGGAAAATGGTTTTTGTTCTTTAATATTAGGTGTGTTTAAATTATTATACATTTGTGTTTTTCTGTAAAGGGGAAAAGCCTCCATCATATCCAGAATGATCATTTCCAGAATGATGGAATTGGTAAGTGGAAAAATTAGCCCGATGAAAGCTTGCTTTTATGATGTAAGACGTTTATTCCAAATTTCGTCATTTAGGAAGAGGAGGATGGAGAGGGACACACACACACACACACACACACTGACACTTTGGAGCTCATGTAACTCTTTTATCCAACACATCTGTTCTTGTGAATGCTTTGACATGTCGTTTCTGAAAAGAGGTGATTTTGTAGGTACCAAGGTGCATATATATAGAAGTTTTGAGGATGAACATTTAAGCCTCCTATGCAACATAAGTTTTTGGAACATATTTATATCCTACAAATGTTGGGTATACAAATTTTCAAGATAAAGTTTAAGTGATTTAAAATGTTGCAGAATTATGCTCTTAAAACAATAACTGCTTAACTGTTTTGTATGTGGCTGTGCTACAGTTGCAACTCAAAACTTTATTCTGAAGAATTGTTTACGTTTTCTAGTCTCAGAAGAATGTTTACTGTATGGTTTTCTCTCTTGAAGGACACATCTCCAGCTCCTTGCAAGACATTTAAAATTATGCTAGTTTTTACAAGGAATACTTTGTATATCTCAAGCTAATTTTAGGGAATATGGTAAAGTGATTGTTTTTTTAATATGCTCTACTCTTTCACACTGATAACTCTTTGAATATAAGATACCTTATGGCAAAGCTGGGGAATGTGTTTTGCTGTTGGATGATTTTAATTATTTTTGTCTACGTGAATATGTACAGCTATTGAGTGCATCCTTTCTCTATTTGTTTTTCAGTTCAGCCCAATCCTTCTGTGCTTATTGGCAACCCTATTAGAGCATATACCCCTCCACCTCCTCTTGGACCTCACCCAAATTTGGGGAAATCTCCAAGCCCTGTTCAAAGAATAGATCCTCACACTGGGACAAGTATTCTTTATGTACCTGCTGTCTATGGAGGGAATGTAGTTATGTCCGTGCCTTTACCTGTAAGTAGATGTTTAAGATACTCTCTATTGAATGAATAAGATAAAATAGGCTTCAGTAAATTAGTGACTATCCCAAATAGTGTTCTACTAATCTGTCTCTCTCTTTTCTTTTTTTTTTTTTTTTTTTTTTTTTGGTTTTCAATGTCTGTAAGCTTCTTTCATTCAAAGCAGCTCTTATGACCAAAGAAATGTGAATTGTTGCTTAAAATTTGTTACTATTTTGTCAGTGGCTATGAAGAAATCTGTAAATTGGGTGTTTTGATTGAAAAGCCTTTGTATTGTCTTAAGTATTTTTACTGGGGAAAATTGGGCCAAAAGTTAACAGAGCTAGTAAATTGGACTCTTGTTTTGTAAAGTGATGTTTTATTTTATCTTTTGCTTTTTCGTTCTTATATAATTCACTAACCCTAAGAAATACAGTTCTTTGGAGGAGGCAAAAAGGTTTGGATTAGCCTAGCTCCCTCGGATCTAAATTTATCTGAGAAATTCCACACCTTATGAAATCCTACTGGCACTTAAAAACATCATTAAATCATTTCTAAGACTATAGATTTTTAGAGGGCTTCCATCTTATGTTAAAACTCATTTTTCTTTTCTTTAAGATTTTTGAGTATTTTGGTAATTAAAAAAATTTGCTGTTTACTAATATTTCCAAATTCAGGAATTTTAGCCTAGAAAATATTTCTTCATTTAAGATAAGTACTGTAGCTTCAGGTAGAGGTGATCATTGTCAAGGATCTTTGGCACCCCTGCCTACACCCCCAAAATGCAAAAACGCCTAGCTGCCAACATTTTCCAGCCATGTTGGTCATGGTGGTTCACAGTCCCGGCAGCCAGTGAGAATAACTGTCAATAAGAAATATGTCATTTATGTTGACTCCCCATAGACTTTCCATTTTAGCTGAGTTATTTCTTCCCAGACAGCCTGGCAACATTATACATCATCTGCTTTAAATAGTAAGTCCCTTGGGATTTACATTTCATTTTACTAGGTCAAAGAGACTTTTAAAGATTTCTAAGAGTCTGAATTTAACAGTTGTATTATAATAAAATAATAGGGGTGGTAGCTCAGATGTCATTGTGTTTATTCATTTTATATTAATATGCAGAGATTATATATTTTGACACACCTAAAGAAATTTTCTGTTTCTGTGGTTTAATTAATCAGAAGCATTAATTAAATTAATGACCTGTTTGAATTTTGCCTACAGTAAATGAACATTAAATGATTTGGTTATTCATATAAAATAGTAATACATATTTTTTGAGTTGAGACTCCTTAGACCGAATTTTTTCTTAAATTTTTTCCCTGTTCTCTTATTCAAGTTTATTAAACTGTATATCTATGCAGTTATGACTTTAAAAGACAGTTTTCATGGTAATCAGTGACATATATGCATTCATACTGAGGGAAATTGATTCAAGACTATAAAATGATTTGATGCCTCAAGGAATAATTACCAATTTTAAGTCCTTGATTTCTTCCTAACCTAGTGTGTAAGGGAAGTGGTCAGTTTTCCCTTACATACTAAAGATTCAAGGAGCTTTTTTTTTTTTTTTGCCAGTTGAGATATAGCAGTCGTTCTACCAGTTGGTACTATTAGCATTCATTTTGTAGTTATTCATTTTGATAAAATTAACATCTCTGTGTGTGTTTGCTCTTTCCTAATTAATAGCACTATAGCAGTTTGCCTTGCAAAATGTACTGAAAGCAATTGTTTTATTTCTTATAATGACCTAGGTACCATGGACAGGATACCAGGGTAGGTTTGCAGTTGATCCTCGAATCATTACACACCAGGCAGCCATGGCCTACAATATGAACCTCTTACAGACACATGGGCGGGGGTCTCCTATACCTTATGGCCTTGGGCATCACCCACCTGTCAGCATAGGGCAGACGCAAAGCCAGCATCAGGAGAAGGACCAACATGAGCAGAGTCGAAACGGTGAGTTGCTGCTGTTCTCGTGCCCCTAAACTGACGACGCGCCAGGTTGTGAGTTGCTGTGCTGTTCTCGTGCTCCTAGACTGACGACATGCCAGGTTGTATCAACGCATAAGTTTCCTTTAACAGTGCGAGTGTTAACTCGTTCATAGATTATAAGCCTTTTCGAGGAGGAATCTGATGTAAAAACTGTGGATCCTCTCTCCAGAAGATACAGATATGTGCACAGATACAAAACTTAGATGTAACCTACCACTTACGATTGATGGTGTCAATTTCCTGGAAAAATGTTAATATTTAGATTTTTTTTAAATGGTAGTCATTTAAAATTGAGACAGAAAACCCTCTCCTGTTAAACATTTTTGTTGACCCAAAATATTTTTGTAGCATACTAAACATTAATGGTACTGTGGCAATAGTTTATTTAAAGAAGTTATTTCTTATGCAAATCGTAGTCTCTTGTCTACTAGAATTATAAATAAGGAAAAATTGCCCTGTGTAATTTTTAAAGTCAGGTTTATTGAGGTATAATTTATATAGAGTAAAATCCACCCTTTTAGAATGTAGTTTGATGTGTTTTGACAAATACACAGAGCTGTTCACCACCACCAGTGTCAAGATTCAGGGTGTTTACATTTCAGACAACTCCCTCCTGTCCCTTTGCAGTCACTTTCCTCCTCCAGCCCCAGCCCTGGGCAACCACTGATCTGACTTTTGTGCCTATACCTTGGTCTTTTCTCTAGTTTGTCATATAAATGGAATCATAGTGTCTGGCTTCATTCACTTAGCTTAATGCTTTTGAGATTTATTTGTGTTGTCTGTGTCAGTTGTTTGTTCCTTTTTGCTGTTGATTAGTATTCCCTTATGTGGATGAACCACAGTGTTTCTTATCTCTCCATCAGTTGTTTTTATCTATCCTTAATTATTTCTGATTTTTGGCTCTTGTGAGTAGAGCTGCTGTGAACATACGTATTGAAGGTATTTTCATTTCTCTTGGGTAAATACCCAGGACTGAGCTTGTTGAGCACATTCGTTAACTTTATAAGAAACTGCCGTACTGTTTTCCAAAGCGGCCAAACCATTCTTCATTTCTGGTACGTGTGAGATTTCCAGTTGCTCCACATTCTCGTTAGTACTTGGTATTGTCAGTCTTGTTAATTTTACCCTTGCTTATGGGTATCTGAGAGTATCTGATTGTTGTATTAATTTGCATGTTCCTAATGACTAATGATGTTGAGTATCTTTTCATTGGGCTTATTTGCCACCTGTATATCTTTGATGAAGTGTCTATTTGTATCTTTTGTCCACTTTTTTATTGGTTTGTCTTACGAAGTTATAAGAGTTCTGTATACATTCTGAATACAAATCTTTAATTAGATATATGTTTTGAAAATATTTTCTCCCAGGATATGGCTTGCCTTTTGATTTTCTCAACAGTATCTTGCAAAGAATAAAAGTTTCCCTTTTTGATGAAGTCCAGTTTATCCAATTTTTTCTTCTTTGGGTCATGTTTTTGGTGTTACATCAAATTTTTTTTGCCTAATCCAAGATCACAAAGATCTTCCGTGTTTTTTTCTAGACGTTTCATAGTCTTAGCTCTTATATTAGGTCTCCTTTGAGTTAATTTTTATATGTGGTGTGAGGTAAGAATTGAAGGGTTTTTTTGTTCTCATTTTGTTTTGTTTTTACATATATGTATGCTCAGTTGTTCTAACACCGTTTGTTGAAAATACTCTCCTTCCTCCATTAAGATGACTTGGTATCTTTGTTGAAAATCAGTTTACTGCCTATGTGAAGTCTCTGTCATCTTCTATTGATGCATATGTTTGTTCATGCCAAATATACTGTCTTGATTACTGTAGCTTCATAAAAGCCTTCAAATCAGGTAGTATGAGTCCTCCAACTTTGTTTTTCTTTTCCAAAATTGTGTATTCCAGGTCCTTTGCATTTCCACATACATTTTAGAATCAGCTCGTGAGTTTCTACAAAAAAAAGCCTGCTGGGATTTTGATTGGGATTGTGTGGAATCTGTAGGTCAATTTGGGGGAGAGCTGACATCTTAATATTTAGTCTTCTGTTATATGAACGCGGTGTCTCTCTCTTCTTTAAGGTCTTTACTTTCAGCCTTTTAAAAAAAAGAGTTTTTAGAATACAACTCTTGCACTTACTTTGTTAAGGCAAAAGCTTAGATTAATAGAGGTATCTTAGTGTTAGAATTTTCCTCCTCAGTAGTGTATCCCACAAAATTCCAGTGTTCTATTTTTATTTCATTCAGTTCAGTACACTTTCTAGTTTCTCTTAAAATTAGATCCATGGATTATTTAGAAAGGTGAGTTTGGGTGAGTTATTGGGGATTTTCTAAGAATTTTTCTGTTAACTGATTCCTAGTTTTAATTCCATTGTGGTAAGGGAACATATTTTGCATGACTTGAATCCTTTTGAATTTATTGAGATTTCTTTTATGGCTCAGGATATGGTGTATCTTTATAAATGTTCCATGTACATTTGAGAAGAATGGAGTGCTCTAGTGCTATAGGTCAAGTTGGTTGATACGATTATTCAAGTCTACTTTATCTTTGCTGATTTTCTGTCTACGTTGAAAAAAAAAGAATATTGAATTCTCCAAATATAATTGGTATTTATCTATTTTTCCTTTAAGTTTTAAAATTTAATTTATTTTTTATACAGCAGGTTCTTATTAGTCATCAATTTTATACGCATCAGTGTATACATGTCAATCCCAATCACCCAGTTCATCACACCACCATCCCCCACTGCCACTTTCCCCCCTTGGTGTCCATACATTTGTTCTCTGCATCTGTGTCTCTATTTCTGCCCTGCAAACCGGTTCATCTGTACCATTTTGCTACATTCCACATGTATGCGTTAATGTACGATATTTGTTTTTCTCTTTCTGACTTATTTCACTCTTTATGACAGTCTCAAGATCCATCCACGTCTCTACCAATGACGCAATTTCATTCCTTTTTATGGTTGAGTAATTCCATTGCATACATGTACTACATCTTCATCCATTCGTCTGTCGATGGGCATTTAGGTTGCTTCCATGACCTGGCTATTGTTAATAGTGCTGCAGTGAACATTGTGGTGCATGTGTCTTTTTGTATTATGGTTTTCTCTGCGTATATTATGCTCAGTAGTGGGATTGCTGGGTCATATGGTAATTCTATTTTTAGTTGGTTTTTTTTTTTTTTTTGCGGTACGCGGGCCTCTCACTGCTGTGGCCACTCCCGTTGCGGAGAACAGGCTCCGGATGCGCAGGCTCAGTGGCCATGGCTCATGGGCCCAGCCGCTCCGTGGCATGTGGGATCTTCCCTTACTGGGGCACGAACCCGTGTCCCCTGCATCGGCAGGTGGACTCTCAACCACTGTGCCACCAGGGAAGCCCTATTTTTAGTTTTTTAAGGAACCTCCCTACTGTTCTCCATAGTGGCTGTATCAATTTGCATTCCCACCAACAGTGCAAGAGGGTTCCCTTTTCTCCACACCCTCTCCAGCATTTGTGGTTTGTAGATTTTCTGATGAGGCCCATTCTAACCGGTGTGAGGTGATACCTCATTGTAGTTTTGACTTGCATTTCTCTAATAATTAGTGATGTTGAGCAGCTTTTCATGTGCTTCTTGGCCATCTGTATGTCTTCTTTGGAGAAATGTCTATTTAGGTCTTCTGCCCATTTCTTGATTGGATTGTTTGTTTTTTTAATATTGAGCTGCATGAGCTGTTTATATGTTTTGGAGATTAATCCTTTGTCTGTTGATTCCTTTGCAAGTATTTTCTCCCATTCTGAGGGTTGTCTTTTCGTCTTGTTTGTAGTTTCCTTTGCTGTTCAAAAGCTTTTAAGTTTCATTAGGTCCCATTTTTTTAATTTTTGTTTTTATTTCCATTACTCTAGGAGGTAGATCTCAAAAAGATCTTGCTGTGATTTATGTCAAAGAGTGTTCTGCCTATATTTTCCTCTAAGAGTTTTATAGTGTCTGGTCTTACATTTAGGTCTCTAATCCATTTTGAGTTAATTTTTGTGTATGGTGTCAGGGAGTGTTCTAATTTCATTCTTTTACATGTAGCTGTCCAGTTTTCCCAGCACCACTTATTGAAGAGACTGTCTTTTCTCCATTGTATATCCTTGCCTCCTTTGTCATAGATTAGTTGACCACAGGTGCATGGGTTTATCTCTGGGCTTCCTATCCTGTTCCATTGATCTATATTTCTGGTTTTGTGCCAGTACCATACTGTCTTGATCACTGTAGCTTTGTAGTATAGTCTGAAGTCAGGGAGTCTGATTCCTCCAGCTCCGTTTTTTTACCTCAAGACTGCTTTGGCTATTCAGGGTCTTTTGTGTCTCCCTACAAATTTTAAGACTTTTTGTTCTAGTTCTGTAAAAAATGCCACTGGTAATTTGATAGGGATTGCATTGAATCTGTAGATTGCTTTGGGTAGTATAGTCATTTTTACAGTATGGATTCTTCCAACCCAAGAACATGGTATACCTCTCCATCTGTTTGTGTCATCTTTGATTTCTTTCATCAGTGTCTTACAGTTTTCTGAGTACAGGTCTTTTACCTCCTTAGGTAGGTTTATTCCTAGGTATTTTGTTCTTTTTATTTCAGTGGTGAATGGGATTGTTCCCTTAATTTCTCTTTCTGATCTTTCGTTGTTAGTGTATAGGAATGCAAGCAATTTCTGTGCATTAATTTTGTATCCTGCAACTTTACCGAATTCATTGATTAGCTCTAGTAGTTTTCTGGTGGCATCTTTAGGATTCTCTGTATAGTATCACGTCATCTGCAAACAGTGACAGTTTTACTTCTTCTTTTGCAATTTGTATTCCTTTTATTTCTTTTTCTTCTCTGATTGCCGTGGCTAGCACTTCCGAAACGATGTTGAATAATACTGGCGAGGATGGACATCCTTGTCATGTTCATTATCTCAGAGGAAATGCTTTCAGTTTGTCACCATTGAGAATGATGTTTGCTGTGGGTTTGTCGTATATGGCCTTTATTATGTTGAGGTAGGTTTCCTCTCTGCCCACTTTCTGGAGAGTTTTTATCATAAATATGTGTTGAATTTTGTCAAAAGCTTTTTCTGCATCTATTGAGATGATCATATGTTTTTTATTCAGTTTGTTAATATGGTGTATCACATTGGTTGATTTGTGTGTACTGAAGAATCCTTGCATCCTTGGGATAAATCCCACTTGATCATGGTGTATGATCCTTTTAATGTGTTGTTGGATTCTGTTTGCTAATATTTTGTTGAGGATTTTTGCATCTGTATTCATCAGTGATATTGGTCTGTAATTTCCTTCTCCTGTAGTATCTCTGTCTGGTTTTGGTATCAGGATGATGGTGGCCTCGTAGAATGAGTTTGGGAGTGTTCCTTCCTCTGCAGTTTTTTGGAAGAGTTTGAGAAGGATGGGTGTTAGCTCTTCTCTAAATGTTTGATAGAATTCACCTGTGAAGCCGTCTGGTCCTGGACTTTTGTTTGTTGGAAGATTTTTAATCACGGTTTCAATTTCATTACTTGCTTGTGATTGGTCTGTTCATATTTTCCATTTCTTCCTGGTTCAGTCTTGGAAGGTTATACCTTGCTAAGAATTTGTCCGTTTCTTCTGGCATAGAGTTGCTTGTAGTAGTCTCTTGTGATGCTTTATATTTCTCCGGTGTCCATTGTAACTTCTCCTTTTTCATTTCTAATTTTACTGATTTGTGTCCTCTCCCTCGTTTTCTTGTTGAGTCTGGCTAAAGGTTTATCAGTTTTGTTTATCTTCTCAGAGAACCAATTTTTAGTTTTATTGATCTGTGCTATAGTTTTCTTTGTTTCTATTTCATTTATTTCTGCTCTGATCTTTATGATTTCTTTCCTTCTACTAACTTTGGGTTTTGTTTGTTCTTCTTTTTCTAGTTCCTTTAGGTGTAAGGTTAGATTGTTTATTTGAGATTTTTCTTGTTTCTTGAGGTAGGCTTGTATTGCTATAAACTTCCCTCTTAGAACTACTTTTGCTGCATCCCATAGGTTTTGGATCATTGTGTTTTCATTGTCATTTGTCTTTAGGTATTTTTTTAATTTCCTCTTTGATTTCTTCAGTGCTCTCTTGGTTATTTAGTAACGTATTGTTTAGCCTCCATGTGTTTGTGTTTTTTTCATTTTTTTTCCCTGTAATTGATTTCTAATCTCATGGCGTTGTGGTTGGAAAAGATGCTTGATATGATTTCAGTTTGCTTAAATTTACTGAGGCTTGATTTGTGACCCAAGATGTGATCTATCCTGGAGAATGTTCTATATGCACGTGAGAAGAAAGTGTAATCTGCTGGTTTTGGATGGAATGTCCTATAAATATCAATTAAATTTGTCTGGTCTATTGTGTCATTTAAAGCTTGTGTTTCCTTATTAATTTTCTGTCTGGATGATCTGTCCATTGGTGCAAGTGAAGTGTTAACGTCCCTCACTATTACTGTTTTACTGTCGATTTCCTCTTTTATACCTGTTAGCAGTTGCCTTATGTATTGAGGTGCTCCCATGTTGGGTGCATATATAATTGTTATATCTTCTTCTTGGATTGATCCCTTGATCATTATGTAGTGTCCTTCCTTGTCTCTTGTAACATTCTTTATTTAAAGTCTATTTTATCTGGTATGAATATTGCTACTCCAGCTTTCTTTTGATTTCCATTTGCATGGAATATTCTTTTCCATCCCCTCCCTTTCAGTCTGTATGTGTCCCTAGGTCCGAAGTGGGTCTCTTGTAGACAGCATATATATGGGTCTTGTTCCTGTATCTATTCAGTGAGCCTGTGTCTTTTGGTTGGAGCATTTAATCCATTCACGTTTAAGGTAATTATCAATATATATGTTCCTATCACCATTTTCTTAATTGTTATGGGTTTGTTTTTGTAGATCCTTTGCTTCTCTTGTGTTTCCCACTTAGAGAAGTTCCTTTAGCATTTGTTGTAGAGCTGGTTTGTTGGTGCTGAATTCTCTTAGCTTTTGCTTGTCTATAAAGCTTTTGATTTCTCCATCAAATCTGAATGAGATCCTTGCCCTGTAGAGTAACCTTGGTTGTAGGTTCTTCCCTTTGATCACTTTAAATATATCATGCCACTCCTTTCTGGGTTGTAGAGTTTCTGCTGAGAAATCAGGTGTTAACCTCATGGGAGTTCCCTTGTATGTTATTTGTCGTTTTTCCCTTGTTGCTTTCAATAATTTTCCTTTGTCTTTAATTTTTGTCAATTTTATTACTATGTATCTCGTTGTGTTTCTCCTTGGGTTTATCCTGGCTGGGACTCTTTGCGCTTCCTGGACTTGGGTGGCTGTTTCCTTTACCATGTTAGGGAAGTTTTCAACAGTAATCTCTTCAGATATTTTTTCGGGTCCTTTCTCTCTCTCTTCTCCTTCTGGGACCCCTATAATGGGAATGTTGTTGTGTTTAATGTTGTCCCAGAGGTCTCTGGCTGTCTTCATTTCTTTTCATTCTTTTTTTCTTTATTCTCTTGCATGGCAGTGAATTCCACAATTCTGTCTTCCAGGTCACTTATCCGTTCTTCTGCCTCAGTTATTCTGCTATTGATTCCTTGTAGTTTTCATTTCAGTTATTGTATTGTTCATCTCTGTTTGTTTGTTCTTTAATTCTTCCAGGTCTTTGTTAAACATTTCTTACATCTTCTTGATCTTTGCCTCCATTCTTTTTCCGAGGTCCTGGATCATCTTCACTATCATTATTCTGAATTCTTTTTCTGGAAGGTTGCTTATCTCCACTTCATTTAGTTGTTTTTCTGGGGTTTTATCTTGTTTCTTCATCTGGTACATAGTCCTCTGCCTTTTCATTTTGTCTGTCTTTCTGCGAATATGATTTTCCCTCCACAGGTTACAGAGTTGTAGTTCTTCTTGCTTCTGCTGTCTGCCCTCTGGTGGATGAGGCTATCTAAGAGGCTTGTGCAAGCTTCCTGATGGGAGAGACTGGTGGTGGGTAGAGCTGGGTGTTGCTTTGTTGGGCAGAGCTCAGTAAAACTTTAATCCACTTGTCTGCTGATGGGTGGGGTTGGGTTCCCTCCCTGTTGGTTGTTTAGCCTGAGGTGACCCAGCACTGGAGCCTGCTGGCTCTTTGGTAGGGCTAATGGTGGACTCTGGGAGGGCTCATGCCAAGGAGTACTTCCCAGAACTTCTGCTGCCAGTGTCCTTGTCCCCACGGTGAGCCATAGCCACCCCCTGCCTCTGCAGGAGACCCTCCAACACTAACAGGTAGGTCTGGTTCAGTCTCCTATGGGGTCACTGCTCCTTCCCCTGGGTCCCGATGCACATACTGCTTTGTGTGTGCCCTCCAAGTGTGGAGTCTCTCTTTCCCCTAGTCCTGTCGAAGTCTTGCAGTCAAATCCCACTAGGCTTCAAAGCCTGATTCTCTAGGAATTCCTCCTCCCATTGCCGGACCCCCAGTTTGGGAAGCCTGACGTGGGGCTCAGAACCTTCACTCCAGTGGATGGACTTCTGTGGTGTAAATGTTCTCCAGTTTGTGAGTCACCCACCCAGTGGTCATGGGATTTGATTTTATTGTGATTGCACCCCTCCAACTGTCTCACTGCGGCGTCTCCTTTGTCTTTGGATGTGGGGTATCTTTTTTTTTTTAAACATCTTTATCGGAGTATAATTGCTTTACAATGGTGTGTTAGTTTCTGCTGTATGACAAAGTGAATCAGCTATACATATACATATATCCCCGTATCCCCTCCCTCTTGTATCTCCCTCCCACCCTCCCTATCCCACCCCTCTAGGTGGTTACAAAGCACCGAGCTGATCTCCCTGTGCTATGCGGCTGCTTCCCAGTAGCTATCTGTTTTGCATTTGGTAGTGTATATATGTCCGTGCCACTCTCTCACTTCATCCCAGCTTACCCTTCCCCCTCCCCGTGTCCTCAAGTCCATTCTCTATGCCTGCATCTTTATTCCTGTCCTACCCCTAGGTTCATCAGAACCTTTTTTTTTCTTTTTTTTTTTTTTAGATTCCATATATTTGTGTTAGCATACGGTATTTGTTTTTCTCTTTCTGACTTACTTCACTCTGTATGACACACTCTAGGTCCATCCACCTCAGTACAAATAACTCAGTTTCGTTTCCTTCTATGGCTGAGTAATACTCCATTGTATATATGTGCCACATCTTCTTTATCCATTCATCTGTCGTTGGACACTTAGGTTGCTTCCATGTCCTGGCTATTGTAATTAGTGCTGCAATGAACATTGTGGTACATGACTCTTTTTGAATTATGGTTTTCTCAGGGTATATGCCCAGTAGTGGATTGCTGGGTCCTATGGTAATTCTATTTTAGTTCTTTAAGGAACCTCCATACTGTTCTCCATAGTGGCTGTATCAATTTACATTCCCATCAACAGTGTATGTTTCTCCACACCCTCTCCAGCATTTATTGTTGTAGATTTTTTGCTGATGGCCATTCTGACCAGTGTGAGGTGATACCTCATTGTAGTTTTGATTTGCATTTCTCTAATGATTAGTGATGTTGAGCGTCCTTTCATGTGTTTGTTAGCAATCTGTGTGTCTTTTTTGGAGAAATGTCTGTTTAGGTCTTCTGCCCATTTTTGGATTGAGTTGTTTGTTTTTTTGATACTGAGATGCTTGTATATTTTGGAGATTAATCCTTTGTTGGTTGCTTCCTTTGTAAATAGTTTCTCCCATTCTGAGAGTTCTTTAACTTAACACTGTTTACTTTCCCGTTTATGTTTTACCACTCAGGTACAGAAAAGGAACCTCAGAGTATTTCAGGTTTTCCTCTTCTGGTCTTTATCTGTTGTTATCATGCATTTATTTTACTTTTCCTATGTTATAAGCCTCAACCATTGTTATTTTCATTTAAAGAGGCAAGTATCTTTTTGAAGAGTTTTAAATAATAAGAAAAATAATCTTTTATATCTATCCATGTAGTTAGTACTTCTGGTAATCTTGATTTCTTTCTGTATATTCATGTTTCTATTTCAGTAATTTTTCTTCTGCCTGAAGGACTTCTTTTAACATTCCTTGTAGTTCAGGTCTGCTGGCAGTGAATTCTTTCAGCATTTGTATGTCTGAAAATGTTTTTATTTACAGCGTATAGAGTCTTGGTTGATAGTTTTTATCTTTCAGTATTTTAATGATGTTACTCTACTGTTTTCTTGCTTACATTATTTTTAGTGAGAAATCTGATGTCATCCTTATCTTTGCTTTTCTGCATATAACGTGTCTTTTTTTTCTCTGACTGCTTTTAAGAACTTATTTTTATACTGGTTTTAGTAATTTGTTTATGATGAAATGATATGCCTTGGTGTAGTTTTCTTCATGATTCTTGCGGTTTGTGGTTTGTTGAGCTTCTTGTATCTGTGGGTTTACAGTTTTCATCAATTTGGTAATTTTTGACCTTTATTCAGAAGTTGTTTCTGCCTCACCTCTTTTTCTCTTCAGGAATTCCAACTACCCATTTATTATGCTTCTTAAAGTTACCCCACAGTTCACAGATGCTCTTTTCATCTTTTAAAAAATTCTTTTTTCTTTTTGTGTTTCACCTTGCATTGTTTCTATTGCTATGCCTTCAAGTTCACCAAGTTTTTCTTCTGCAGTGTCTAAGCATCTGCTAATTGCATCCAGTGTATTTTTCATCTCAGACATTGTAGTTTTCATTTCTTAAAGTTGAGTAGTAAGGCTATTCTGGCACAAGGTTCCAGTGGCATTCTTAAAAGAATGTTTTCAAGGAAGAACCCAAATTAAGGATTCTTTCAAGGGATTTAAAATATCCAGTAGTTAGTTCTTATAGATTAAAAGCCTTCCACATGCGGGAACTAGCATTGTCTATTATAATTGTGATTTTTTTAACCTTAATATTGCTTCCTTTAATGTTTGTCATCCACTTATATTTAGTTTGATACCTATTACTTTTAAAAGTATAACTGCATTCTTTTCAGAATATCTTTATTTAGTTTAGATTCCTTTACTAAATTACATTGACGCATTATTTGGATTTTTGCATTCGTAAATGGCCAAAGTAGTAAACCTTTATAAATAGGCCTTTTCTACGTCTAGTTTAAGAAAATGAGGCTGTGAATTCCTGGAGAATGGGCAGTTATCTCTGGAGTTAGTGGGTATTTTAAGCTTATTCCCTTATTAAGTTTTTGCCTGTCAGAGAGATTTGCTTCATTTATAAATTTTCTTTCTTGCAGAGAAATTGCAGCTCTGAAGATTTAAGAACAAAACCCAAGCAGTAATAATTAATAATTGTTGAAAAATGTTTAAAATATTCTGCTTCTTTGTCTAATATTGGATAGTCATTGGCATTTTGTAACATCTACTGAAGACAATTTATAAGAATTTTGAAATATTTTCTTAGGTAAAAGTGATACAAATAATCCTGGACCTGAAATTAATAAGATTCGGACACCAGAGAAAAAGCCTACAGAATCAAAGCAGGTATGTGGCTTACCTTTAGGGAATGCATTGTTCTGATGGAGTTAGTTTGATCGATCATCTTGGAATCCTGGTATTTTAAAGAAAGTTACCTACCTTTTTATGTGTATCTTCTATGTGTGTTGTCTCGTGAGGATCTGGTGGGTCACGTTGCTCTCTCCCCCCACCTTTTCTTTGTCTACACCACTTTATTTATCAGAATACTTTTTTCAAATTGTGTTATTTAGCAATAGACTTGAATTCAGAGACTTCCAATGATAAAGTAATAAATGAAGACACAGCTATAGATGTGTTACTAACAATTATCTCAGATTGGGAAGAGCTGTTATAGTGCCTCAAGTCCCTCGCCTTGTCCTCTCGTCACACCTGCTGTGTGCATCCTTAACTCTTAACCTGTTTGTTCATCTGCTTTTTCTGCTTCTGTGCTCGTGAACCAGTGAGGGAAAATCAAATCATTGGTTGAACTAGTGCCACTGGAAACTCATGCTTTCTGATCTCAGGGAACCTGTGGGGTGCCTCCCCATCTCTTTTGTACGTGCCTGGCTCCCTTTGCCCAGTTTTCTCAGCAGCTCTTCTGATGCCTGCTTACCTTCTACCTGTTATTCTTACGATCAGGGGATGACCTTGCCATAGAGTGAAATTCATCAGGATTTCACGCTCTTAACTCAGAACTTTAGTCCTCACACTTTTCCTGTGTCCTTGAACATCCTTCTATATCACCGATCTCAGAGGAAGAGTTTCCATTAAGACTTACCTCTCCTCTTCTGGTCACCTCACAGAACTTGTCCCTTCTCTTCATTTATCTTCAGATTCTTTCCAGCTACTCGTTCTTCCTCCTCAGCCTGTAAGTAAATTGATTGATAGACTGTTTTTATAAAAGACACTTTATTTGGCCTTTATTTCCTTTATATAGCTACTGCCTAATTTCTCCTTTTTCCCCTCATCTCTTATTTGTCCCTTAACCAACACAGACTAGTATTAGGCCTTAACATTTCACTGAAACTGTTGAGCTCAAAGTGACCAGGGACTTCCCCGGCGGTCCAGTGGTTAGGACTCCGCACTTTCCCTGCCATGGGCCTGGGTTCGATCCCTGGTTAGGGAACTAAGATCCTGCAAGTGGTGCAGCCAAAGGAAAAAAAACAAAACAAAACAAAACTCAAAGTGACCAAATCTTATGAACATGCTTCAGTTGTAGCCTTACTTGACTTTTCTTTGGTATTTGGCACTATTTTCTACCTCTTTCTTCTTGACCATCTTGTTTCTTTTGGTTTCTTTGACACACATTTCTGCTTATCACAACTCTTTCTACATGATCTTCTGTCTCTTTTATAATTTCCTGTCCACCCCTTCCCATCTGTCCCTAGGCCTTAAGTTGGGGTTTCCCAGGGTTCTGTCATGGTCCCATCTAGCTCTCTCTGCATTCTGTGCTTTCTTACCATAAACTAGTCCAATTCCACAATTTCCATTACTTGCTCCCTGATGGTGACTTCCAAATCTGTAAAGCCTCAGGCTGGCTTTAAGCAACTGTTCTCTGTATTCAGGTACTTATGCCTCATAAGCAGCCCTGACTCACAGTTTATACAACTGGAAGGGCTCAGTACCCACTGGAGGAGCTGCAGTGCCAATTAGGCAGCCAGGGGAGCTTGCTGATAGAGTAAGAGGGAAGCAGCAGTGAGAGTAGGCGTCCTGTGTGTTTGGGAACGGGTGCAGAGAGAAAGCAGAGGGCGTGGGGGGGCGGTACAGCAGCAGCACCGGTAGTCAGAGGGCCAGGGTTAGGGTTAGGACAGACCCAAGCGGGAGAGTCTTAGGTGCTGTCAGAGCAGCTGAAGCCAAGACAGCCAAACGTCTCTCACGTCCTTCTTTAAAATTTTCTGTTGTGGTCTTTCCCTGTTAGGGGACTAGGCAACCTGATAGACATGTTTCATTTTCTTTTCCACCCTGATGCTTCGTCCTGGGGCCTAGGGGGAAAATGTCCTAGCTCTCCTTGACTCAGGATTAAGAGGAAAGCAATAGAGGAGAATCTAATTCTGATAATATTAGAGTCAGACTCCTTCAGACGTTACAGTCATCTCCCCTGCTTAGCCTGTTGTAGTATCGTAGAGGAGCACAGTCTTGATCTAAATTTCTGCGACACTGGCCCAGCTTCTTGTCCAGCTCAAAGTCAGAAGTGAAGAAGGCAATTGAAACATCAGCTTATCCACAGACACAACCTTGACATCTAATCATGGTCACCCTCATGCAGTCGGCGTGTGCCTGTCAGCAGTATCTTCTGGAGAAAGGTGTGTCTCAGCTGAAGTGTCTCTTCAGTCATTAAAAAGATGAAGATTTATAGGGGAAGGTGTTTGTTGATAAAGAGCCTTAATCAGGTTCTGAGACAGTTGAAGAGCAGGCACTGCAGCTGCCTGGGAGCTGCAGAGTTACCATCCATCTCATTTCATTTCTGAGATAATTTATACATACCCAGTAGTCTTCAGGGTCTTATTGGCCAGATTTAACCTTGGTCCATTTGAGCTAGACTTGAGGATGCTCTTGGGGCATGACTGGCACATCGCAGCCATCTGTGGCAATAGCTTGGTTGCTGGGTTACCCCAGCTTCAATGCAGGAACAAACTGCTTGTTCTGTCTTCTTGAGAGTGGTCAGTTTCATGTCACTTAAGATCAGACTTGTGTTTCAGAAGGATGACAGCACTCCCTAGCTTAAAAACCTTTGGTAGCTTGCCACAGTTTACAGGATTAAGAACATGTTTATTCTCAGTATTGACTCATTCAGGGTCTCGTGTAATTGGGCTTCTGCAGTTTCATCTGATTTCAAGAAGGGGAAGATTCGCATGTAAGTCCCGTTGTAGCTCTGTGTGCACAGAGCTTCTCGTCTCAAATCTGCTTCGGTGTATAAGCTGTTACCTTTATCTACTATGTACTTCCCTCATACTAGATTAAAAAACTCCAGCTTTTTATGCAAGATCATCATTATCTCCGTGAAGTCACCTTTAATTTTCTCAGGCTCCAGGATGGCATCTCACGTCCTCTTACAACACCTCTAATGTTATGTTTACACGTTGGTATCCTCTACTGGACTCTAAGCCAGAGCTTAGAGCTTAGCAGACTTGTTCTGTGAAAGGCCCGATACTAAATTTTCAGGCCTTGTGGGCCGTGTGGTTTCTGTTGCAGCCGCTCACCTCTGCCATTGTAGTGAGGAAGCAGCCGTAGACAGTGTGTCAACTTGCACAACTGTGGCTGTGTTCCAGTAACACTTTATGCACAGAAATCCGGTGGACTGGAAGTGGCCTGGGGGTCGTAGTTTGCCAACCCCCGCTCTGCACTCCTGGGGGTACAGACTGAGTCTGTTTTTTTATCTCCAGCCCCAGGCACAGTGTCCTTGGTAGGCCCTCAGTAAGTGTTTGTTGAAGGAATAATGGCAAAAATTGACAGCCAAGCTTTTAATGCAGAGGTGATATAGTACTTTTTTTGTTGTTCACTTCAAAGTTATTTAGACTGAGACTTTTTTTATATTAATATAGATACGTTTGAGGAAGAGATGTATAAAAACAATAAAATCAGAAGGAAAGAACACATTTTAATGATTTATATCAGAAGGAAGTAAATGGTTATCTTTCCAAGGAAGAAAGTGTGAAAATAATGTTTTTAAAGGCATTAAAGTGGATATGCTAATAAAATAGTAGTATCTTTCCTTGTGACTCACATTTAATATGTGGGTTTTTTTCTGTTTCATCGTTCCTAATTTAAAGAATATTCCCTCGTTTGATTGTCAGAAAGTGATTTATTGGGCCCCCAGCGCTCCTGCTATTACAGATAAGAATGGATCATATCTTTTAGATGTGCTAGGGGTGGGAAAAGGTGGTGAACCACAGGACTTAGATCTTCCTCAGCTAAAAAATCCTTCTTCTTTTTTTTAGATGGATTTGGAATCAAATCAACAGAACAGAAGTCCTGAATCACGTCCTGGTGTTGTTTATCCCAAATTTCATCGCAAAGACAATCTCAACCCAAGACACATAAATCTCCCTGTTCCTGCTCCCCATGCGCAGTATGCAGTCCCCAGTCGCCATTTTCATCCACTTCCCCAGCTGCCAAGACCGCCGTTTGCAATTCCACAGCAGCACGCCTTGTCACATCAGCAGCAGAATAATTTGCCTGAACAACCAAATCA
Organism: Pseudorca crassidens; assembly: GCF_039906515.1. NCBI lineage: Eukaryota > Metazoa > Chordata > Mammalia > Artiodactyla > Delphinidae > Pseudorca > Pseudorca crassidens. The sequence continues at coordinate 64,166,651 of NC_090314.1, read as the reverse complement.
AATGCCGCCCCCCCCGAATCAGGGAGTCCCGCAGCAGAATCCGCTGGGCCAGCCGCCGCCTCAGCTCTCTGCTGCCTGTCAGGCAGGCCCCAACAGTGCTTTTTTTAATACTCCGGTTTCTCATCGACCACAGTCCCCTCCTGCAGAGGCTGCACTTCCTGAGCAGCAGCCCCCTCCCATGCTGCAGGGGGGCCACAGTCCTCTGCGAGCCATTGCGCAGCCCGGCCCCATTCTTCCTTCACATCTGAATAACTTCACTGATGAGAACGCCCCAGGACTGCCTGTAGGAGAGGCTTTAGGTGAGTTCTCTGATCGCTGCTGGATGTGACAAATTCAGAGATGATTTACTCAGATGACATTGCTGTACAATATTTCTTGAGTCAGGATTGGTTCATTTCTTCAAATAACGCCAGCAAAAGAATCAATCAGTTAGTGTGGTAATCAGAATCTAGTTCCAAATGCTATATAATACTAAGCATCCAGCTGATGTCAGGTTATGTCGTAATGTAGGTAAGGAAGAATCATCATCATCACCATAACTTGAGTTACTGGCAAGTTAAGAAAACATATGCTTTCTCCAAAACTCAAATTGTAGCCATTTCTTTCTGGAGAATATCTGGTTGTAAAAACTCTTGAAAGAATTAACTTGAAACCCTAAATGCTGAAAACATAAACTTCGCACCAATGTTTCTACAGATCGTGTGCATGGGAGTGTGGCTCTGGAAGCATTACGGCAGCAGCAGGTGCGGTTACAGCAGTGGAGTGAGCATCACGCCTATCTCAGCCAGGGCAGTGTTCCTTACCCACACCATCACCATCCTCACCCTCACCCTCACCTCCAGCATCTTCCCCAGCCGCCCATTGGGTTACATCAGCCACCAGTGAGAGCAGACTGGAAGCTCCCCAGCAGTGCCGAAGATGAAGCAGAAACAGCTGACTCAAGGTATCCCAGCAGACTGACACGAGCCCCTACTGTTGTCCTTCTTGAGTGGTGTCCTTTTAGCCTCAGACTGGAATATTGTCCCAAAGAAATTGGATGCCGGCCTTCTAGGTACATTGCTCCACAGTTCTGTCGATTGACTCTAAAATATAGAGCATCTTTTGAGAAGTAACTCTTCTGAAAATCTAGGCATGGACCACCCGCTGTGGCTCGTAAGTTAATGTGGCCTCTTGCTTTGCAGTCCTTCTGAAAGAAACGTACCATCACTGTGCGTGGTTTTTTCATACTCAGTCATAATGCAAAGAGGACAGGATTAAATTAGAGGTTAAAAGTTAAAAATTATAAATTTATCATCAATATGTTTTTTTCTAGTAGCACGAAATTCTACCGTCTTTTAAGTATAGATGTTTGAGTGTTCAGTCCTCATTCTAAACTTGTTTTTATGGTGTCATGTGAATGCATTGAAGTGTTCCCTAACCCTTCTGAATAAGATCCACCATTATGGTGAGCTTTTGCAGCCGTTAGTTGCCAAAGGCGTGTAAAGAGCAGGACAGCTGTTTTCACCACCAAGGCAAAGAGAGGGCAGATCCTTGGGCACAGTTAGCGTCTTCAGCTCGGCACCTCTGAGTGTTAACGCTTCCTGCTCTTGAGCTGAATTAACGGTAGCTCTGATTAAGTAGTACGCTGTTGTTTGTAAAAGTTACACATGTAGTTGATTAAGCTCTCCTTAATGTGATGAAGCTTTTCTTTTGTTTTCTCCTCCTCATATTTCATCATCCTTATGTAGGTTTCAAGACCTAATCAGAGAACTGTCTAATCGTGATCAAAGTGAAACACGGGAACTAGCTGAGATGCCGCCACCTCAATCAAGACTTTTGCAATATAGACAAATTCAGACCAGGAGCCCACCAGCAGTCCCCTCGCCCCCGTCCAGTGCAGACCACAGTACCCACTTTTCCAACTTCAGTGACAGCAGCAGAGACCTCGAAGTAGCCAGCAACCCAGCATTCCCACAGCGCCTGCCGCCGCAGCTGTTCAGTTCGCCTTTCTCGTTGCCGTCGGAACACCTCGCCCCTCCTCCCTTGAAATGCCTGCCACCTGATGGAGCATGGACTTTGGCCAGCTTACAGCAGAATCGCCTGATGGGGCCGGGTTTTCCCTATGGCCTACCTCCACTGCCGCCCAGGCCACCGCAGACCCCTTTTGTGCACATGCAGAGCCATCAGCCTGCTGTCAGCCAAGAGCCCTTCCACCCGCTGTCGGCTCGCACCGTGTCGTCCTCTTCGCTCCCCAGCTTAGAAGAGGTAAAATGTCTTTCTTCTGCGCTTCTCCTTTCAGGATCGTTGATTGTGAAAAAGATCAATATTTGTTGGTTTGATGGTGACGGTGGACAGATCTTAACTATATTTAATAGTCTTGTAAAGATAATATTTTCTTGCAACTTGTTTATTTTTCAGCTTCATTTTAAAGAGTTGTTTATTTTTTTATTGAAGTCTAGTTGGTTTACAGTATTGTGTTAGTTTCAGGTGTACAGCAAAGTGATTCAGTTATATATATATATATTTTTTCAGGTTATTTTCCATTGTAGGTTATTATGAGATATTGAATACTATTCCCTGTTATACAGCAAATCTTTGTTGCTTATCTGTTTTATTTATAGTATTCTGTATCGGTTAATCCCATACTCCCAACTTATCCCTTCCCCCTCTCCCTTTCCCTTTTGGTAAACCATAAGTTTATTTTCTATGTCTATGTGTCTGTTTCTGTTTTGTGTATAGATTCATCTGTATTATTTTGTAGATTCCACATGTAAGTGGTACCATGGGATATTTGTCTTTCTCTGTCTGATTTACTTCACCTAGTATGATATTCTCTAGGTCCATCCATGTTGCTACAAATGGCAATATTTCATTCTTTTTTATGTCTGAGAAATATTTCATTGTGTGTATAGATGTGTGTGTATGTGTGTGTGTGTGCATGTATGTATGTGTATGTATGTATGTGTGTATATATATATATACTGCATCTTCTTTATCCATTCATCTGTTGATTGACAGGTTGTTTCCGTGTCTTGGCTATTGTAAACAGTGCTGCTATGAACACTGGGAGTGCATGTATCTTTTCAAATTAGAGTATTTGTCTTTTCTGGATATATGCCCAGGAGTGAAATTGCTAAATCATATGGTAGCTCTATTTTTAGTTTCTTAAAGAACCTCCATACTGTTTTCCACAGTGGCTGCACCAACTTACATTCCCACAAACAGTGTGGGAGGGTAACTGTATCTCCACACCCTCTCCAGCATATTTATTATTCGTAGACTTTTTGATGATGGCCAGTCTGACCAGTGTGAGGTGATACCTCACTGTGGGTTTGATTTGCATCTAATAATTAGCAGTGTTGAGCATCTTCTCGTGTGCTTTTTGGCCATCCGTATGTCTTCTTTAGAGAAGTGTCTGTTTAGGTCTTCTGCCCATTTTTTGATTGGGTTGTTTGTTTTCTTGATACTGAGTTGTATGAGCCATTTGTGTATTTTGGAAATTAACCCCTTGTTGGTCAGGTCGTTTGCAAATATTTTTTTTCCATTCCTTAGGTTGTCTTTTCGTTTTGTTGATGGTTTCCTTTGCTGTGCAAAAGCTTTTAAGTTTGATTAGGTCCCACTTGTTTATTTTTGCTTTTATTTCTTTCGCCTTGAGAGATTGGTCTGAGAATATACTGCTGTGGTTTATATCCAAAAATGTTTGGCTGTGTTCTCGTCTAGGAGTTGTTTGGTGCCATGTCTTATATTTAGGTCTTTAAACCATTTTGAGTATATTTTTGTGTATGGTGTGATGAGGGAGTGTTCTAATTTCATTGATTTACCTGAGGCTGTTCTTGGAACTTATTTTAATTTTCCCCTTTTATTATGCTATTTCAGGCTTTGTAGAATGGTCATTGTTACAACCTGAAGCCTTTTATTGCTGTTTTAGAACACTTAACATCTGACTGACTTGAGGAGGCTATTCATTCAAGAAGCTTCATCCTGTCTGATCTGGGGAAATGGTTTTTAGTGGCTCATCTTTTTACTTACATTATATTTGTTAATTACAAATTTGTTCATTAAGGTTTTCCATAGATGTTGGTTTTCTCAGCCAGTGGTCAGCTGCAAGGGCTGTGCTCTTTCTCCTGTCGTTCATCCTGGTGTTTTCTTAGACTGGGGCAGTTAATACACAATGACACTGATTCCCAAATAACAGAATTTGCAGTCTTCAACGTAGAATTGACTCTGCTAAACTAAGCAATCCAGGGTAAACTGAATTATACTTTGGTATTGCTAAAGAGCATCTTTATGGACCTTCACTGATATAAAAATCTTAGTAATTCTAGGTTATAAAATTTCAAAAATGGTACATTCGGTGTGGACTATAAAAATGTTGTCTAGCTGTTCTTGTTAAGCTTACAGTGATTAAAGGTAAGAATGTGTAAAGCTCGTGTGGTCATTATCAATCACAGATGTCTTCTTAAAGCAGGGTAAACATTTTGAATTTTGAGATATGAAAAATATTTTTTTGACATTAGCTTCATTTTGTCAGTTCCTTAGTGATTTCTAAAGGCTTTAGAAATAATTTATTCATGTTTTGCAAATTTTCTGCTACAGATGCTGATTAAAAAGTCAAGTTTCATAGGGAAGCTTCTATATCTTATTTGTAGGGTTTTGGAGGTAATTTGTTCAAATTGTTCCAGTATTCATTGATTGGCTCATCATTGATTGGCTCATTCTTATCACATATAATTTGCAATATTTTCTCTCATTTTGTGGACTGTCTTTTCCCCCTCTTGAGAGTATCCTTTGATGCACAAAAGTTTTAAATTTAGATAAGGTCCAATTTATCTGTTTTCTCTTTGGTCGTTCTGCTTCTGGTGTCATGTCTAAGAAACTGTTGTCTAATCCAAGATCACAAAGATTTACATCTACCTTTCCTAGTTTTAGTTCTTACATTTAATTCTTTGATCCATTTTGAGTTAATTTTTGTACATTTTATGAGGTATGTGTCTAATTCATTATTTTGCATGTGGTTGTTCAGTTTTCTTTGCACTATTTATTGAAAAGACCATTCTTTCTCCATTTTATGGTCTTGGCAGCCTTGTCAAAAAATCAACTGACCACAGACCTATGGGTTTATTTCTGGACTCTAAATTCTCTTCCTTGATCTATATATGTCCTCATGCAATACCATGCTGGCTTGTATACTGTAGCTTTGTAGTGAGTTCTGTATTTGGAAGTATGAGTCTTTGGTACTTGGTTTTTCTGTTTCAAGATTGTTTTGGCTATTCTGGGTCCCTTGAATTACCATATGGAATTTAGGGTTAGTTTGTCAGTTTCTGCAGAAAAATCTAGCTGGGATTTTAAAAGGGATTGCATTAAATTTGTAGATTAACTTGGGAAGTATTGCCATCTTAACAATATAAAGTCTTCTGGTTCCTGAACATGGTACCTCTCCACTTATTTAGGTCTTTTAAAATTTCTTTCAACAGTATTTTGTAGTTTTCCAATTATAAGTCTTACACTTCTTTTGTTAAATTTATTCCAAAGTATCATATTATTTTTTGTGCTATGGTACATGGAATTGTTTTCTTAGTTTCATTTTTTGGATTGTTCACTGCTAGTGTTTAGAAGTGCAATTGATTGTATATCTGCAAACTTGCAGAACTCTTTATTAGCTCTAATAGATTTTTTTTGTGTGAATACCTTAGGATTTTTTATGTAGAAGATAATGTCATCTGCAAATATAGTTTTGTTCTTTCCTTCCAATCTAGATGTCTTTTATTTCTTTTTCTTGCCTAATTGCCTGGCCAGAACTTCTAGTATAATGTTTAGGGTACATTTTTGGCAAAATTAGAGGAAGACAAGCATTTCCGGCGTGAGTTTTCCAAATTTCCTTCTGTTATTGATTTCTAATTTCACTCCATGTGGTTGGAGAACTTACTTTGTATAATTCTAATCTTTTAAAATTTATTGAGACTTGTCGTATGGCCTATCCTGGAGAATGTTTCCAGTACACTGGGGAAGAACGTATATCTTGGCTCTCGTTGGGTGGCATGTTCTATAGATATGTTAGGTCTATTTGGTTTATATTGTTCAAATTTTCTCTTTCCTTTGGGTCTGCTGTCTAGGTTTTATATCCATTATCAAAAGTAGGGTGTTGAAGTCTCCAAATATTATTGTTAAATTGTGTAGTTCTCCTTTTAATTCTGTCAGTTTATGCTTCATGTATTTTGGGGTTCTGTCCTTAGGTTTACGTATGTTTATAATTGTTAAATCTCCTTGTCTACCTTTTATCATTATATGATATCCTTTCTCTCTCATAACAATTTTTGTCTTCAAGTATGTTTTTTTCTGATATTTGTATAGCCACCCCAGCTCTCTTTTGGTTACCATTTGCATGGAATGTCTTTTCTCATCCTTTTGCCTTTTGATTTTGTTGTCATTTGTTTGTTTAGTGATTTTTCTGAACTAATTTTTCAAATTTAAAGTTAATTTTTAAATTTTGAACTAATTTTTTAAAGTCAGTATTTGTTGTGTGTGGCCTCTGAAGTTTTTCTTCCGTGGGCTTAATGATCAACTAGCCATTGCCCAGAGGTTTCCTTAACCACCCCGTTCCAAAAACATTGCCCAGTTTTTGCAGAGGCACCTGTGTGTACGTGTGTTTGCGCACACCTTCCGTACTCGGCCAGGCAGTTTACACCTCTGCCTCAGCTTTAACTTCCTGCTTCTCCAGCCTCCAGATCAGCCAGAGGTGAGAACTTTTCTGGCCTTTCCTGAGCACGTGCACAGCATGTGTGTGGTCTTCTAGATTCCCAGGGAGGAACAGGTCGGAGCTATTCGAAGTCTTTATTCCCTAAAGTATCTTATAACCCAGCCTTTCCTCCAAAGCTTTTTGTTAGTCTGTTGTTTGGTCCAACTGCTATCCATTGCTTCAGGCAGCAGCAACTAAAACATCGGCCTTGTAAGTATTTTCAGTATGGCCCCTTCAGCACTGGTTGAGTTCTGAGTTAGATAAGAGTCAAGTGTTGTTTTGTACCAGACAGGTGAAAACAAATAATTACAGCTCTTTGACAGTGAGGCCCCTTCTGCTCTGATAGTAGTGCTGGAAACGCAGGGTCTTATTTTCAAGGCTACCACTCAGCTGGAGAAGCAGGGGCATGGGCCTGTGGGAAATGAAAATACTGCAAATCTTGCTCTTCTTACTGAAATTTTCTGGTTTCTCTTGATTAAGTGCTCCTCTGGTTGCTGCAAGCTTTAGTTTCCTAAATTCCAAGAAAGTTGATTGTGACGGTTTTTGTCAGTTTTTCCATTGCTTTTATGGAGTTCCTCGTTCCACCATTTTTACTGATAACCCTTGTGATATTTTGATCTAACCAGTAGAATGAGTTCATAATGTTTGGGTGAAATAACATGCCACAGTTTTTATAAGGTTTTATAAAGTTTTGTACTTTGCTAAATAATGTTGGATACTGAATAGTGTACTTTTAATCGTTGATCTATTTAAATGTTTCTTAGTTTGGGAATTTAAGTTCTCTGTACCTTCGCGCTCTTAACATTTGTTATTACTGTTTAGCTGTGAGTACATGAATAAGTACCTTCAATTGTCAGTGGGTTCTTAGAGTGCAATTACTTTTGCAAAAACATTTGGTCACCTTTGTTTTGATGCATGAGATTCACAAATGATGACTGACTTGCAACACTGAAGAAAATACCTTGACAAGGGAAATATTATTTTTACCACATTTACAGGATTTGACGTTTTCAGTACATTAGGATAACTTCTGTCTGTTATGTTGTACCAAACGATTTTGCATGAATCATCTCACAGAATGAATGGTTTATATGTTTGCTGTTTATTTCCAACCTTTTAAAATAACTTCCTTAACATTAACAATACAGAAAAATGTGTTATTTCCCTACCTACTGTTAATTCTTTCATTGCTAGAAACCTTGGTAGATGAAGCTTATGTTGGATGAAAACATCTAGATGTTAGCTTAACAGTTAACTTGAACAGATATGGTTTTTCATGTTGTGTTTCATTAGTTTTCTCTTTTTTTTATAATAATTTTGATTTTCTTTTGACAAATGATATACCTGGTCAGCATGGAAAATGTGGAAGTTAGAGAAATTATTCCTCATTTCACTATACCAGGATAGCTCCTGTAATGTCGGGGAGGAAGAAATTTCCTCTACCCTTCTAGGTTCTTCTGGCTGGTCTGAGAATTAAATTGACATGAGACAGCTTAATAGGAGAAAATCAAACAAAGTTTAATATCATCTATACATGGGAGAGACCCAGGAAAACTGAGTAACTCACCAAAATGGTCAAAGCCCTCACCTTAAATACCATCTTCAGCTAAGACAGAAGGATGTGGGGTGGTGGTTGGAGTTCAGAGTGCAGGAAGGCAGTTGGATTGGAGACGGAAAGTCAAGTGTGTGGTTTGCTGGCAGTGCAGCCAGTGGGACCCAGAGAGGAATTTTAACAAACAGGCTTTTCTGGGTTCCTCCCTGTCTAGACACTTAGTTCGCACTATAGTGATCTCTGGCGACAGCTCCCTTCCTGGAACAGGTCCTCTATCTGGATTCTTTTAGGCAGTTAGCGGGAAGGTCAGAGGTTCTTCCTGAGTCTTTTGGGCCTTAAAAACAATCAGCCTAAATTAATCCTCAAGCCAGAGAGACATTTTGGGATAGCCAATTTTGTTCACCTACAGTAACAGATAGCTCTTCATAGCATTCACAGGTGAGAACATGTGGCTGTCATGGAGGGGTATTACTTGTTGGAGACGTGAAACAATTTTTTTCCCTAATTGCTGTGCTCAGTTATATCGCCCCATCGAACCTTTCTTTCTACCAGGTCAGGATCCCTAAATGTGATCTTGATCCTATTCAGTGGCACTTTTTGCTACTTAAAATTTTTAGAGTCTTCTCATTTAGATGCTTCAGGCATCAATCCATGGATTATCCGTACCTACCTCAAAAGCCCGGGCCCTCAGCTGCTTGCATGAAGCTAGGGCTCTGTGGTTTGGTTGTAGCGCCTGCACCCTCTCCCACTCTGGTTCTTTACTGATGTGATGAGAGAAGGAGAACAAAGAGCAGAGGTGCCTTCCTTACCTGGACCAGGTTACAGACCATTCCTGATTGGAAATAGATTGATAAATTGCTCCAATTTGATTTCACATTTCAGTGTAAGCTTGAGGTTATGATTTAATTTTCTCCAAATATTTAGCCAGTTGTTTTCATGCTCTTTATTAAATGATTGCATACTCACTAGATAGAATAGTAGTTTTCTTGTCAAATACTAAATTCTTTATAATACCACTGTATCACATTTGTGTTTCAACTCACTGCTGTTGGGGGAGGGGGAGATGAAATGCAAGGAGCAGCAATAGAAGTTACCTCTTGGCTTCTGAACGTCCAAGGATTCAGTTTCTAGTAATTGGGGCATGATTTGGGATTTTTTCAGGGGTAATTTTGATCTGAATAAGGTTTTTCATTTTGCATGATAACTTTACAATCTAATCTCTGAGTAAGATGCAGTTCTTCAGTATATACTGCAATCTGTTTCTGGACTTTCTATTTTTCTCCTCATCTGTCCATATGTTTCTGTACCAGAATTACACTGTTTTAATTTTTGAGACTTTCTGGTATTCTAATTTGATAGTGTGACGTCTCCCTTATTACTTTGTTTTTTTCTTCCAGTTTCGGTTTGGGGAGTGCCGGGGAGAAGAGGTTATTCTCTGGTTTTTCTACTAGAAGTTTAGAATACCTATGTGAACTCCTCTCCCCGAAACGGAAACAAAAACCTTTCTTAGGTTTTAATTTCACTTATATCAAATGGATAGCTTAAATTGGGGGAAATTTTGTCTTTACAAATATTTTAAACCTCTCATTTAGGAACTGTACAGTCTTCAATATTTTAAATTTTTTTTCCTTCTTCCCTCCTTCTCTTCCTTCTTTCTTTGTTTTCTGAGTGTTCCTCTGTAAAATTCTTACTAGTGTTTTCATTTCTGGTTAAATTTATTCTTAGGTTGAGTTTTCCTTGCTTTTTGTTTATGAACAGGACCTTTTTTTTCCCCCCATTATACTTTCCAGTTATTTTATCTTGAGAGATAAATCCTCATTCTTCTTAAGTGGAGATAGTTTTATCACGTTAAAAAACTTTTGTTTAACATAGAGCCAGCAGTGCAGAACACTGGTGCAGAGCAAAGCTTTTGCCATTTAAGAGGTACTTTGCCATGAAATAATAGTTTGATTAAAAGTCCTCACTAGTAATAAATGGAAAGTTCCTTTTAAAAGTGTCGTATTGTAAAAGTCTCCAAATAAGTCTCCACTACTGTTGTAGTGGCCTTCTAACAAAAACGGAATTCTTGTAAGTCGCTCATTCTGATCGGCTTCCTGTAAATCAGCATTTACTTATGCCGTCTTAGAGATGACGAGTAGGCCTCTGTGAGGTATCTGCTTTGAAATAGTTCTGTCTTATGTGTTGGCTTTTGAACAAAGACACTTTTTAACCCATCTGTTTATTTTCATTTTTTTCTTTCAAACAGCTAGTTTTGAGGTTAGTTTTCAAAACGATTTTCAGGAAGTACTTGTCCTTCAATACTCAGTGATTTCAACACTATTGTCTAATCATCCTCCCTCTTCCCCGCCAAGTCTCCTTCTATGGAGCAAGGTATTATGGTACAGATGTAGCTTGAAGATTATATTCTTGGCTGATCAACGTAGTCTGCCTGTTCTGACTTGAAAGGTGGATGCATGATGATAGGTCATGATTTATGTTGCATGACCAGGTAGTATTGCTGTCCTCTCAGAAGTGTCTTCTCAGGTCGTCACTATGTGGTATCTAATACACCATCTAATGCATATAACAGAGACAGTGATCAACAAATTAATAAATTAGACCTGTAATTTAAGCATGAATATGCTTAAATTATCAAAGCTAATCATTTAAATGAGATGCTCTATTTTAATTAAAGGTTCTGGCACCATAGTTAATGAGACTTGGAATTTCCACCAGAGCATTTAGCTCTTCCTTAGTGCTTAGCTTTGATAGTATAATTATAAATAGAGCCCTAATTCATTAAGTTGCTAACCTTTCCCCCAGTTACTTATTTATACATATACATGTGAATGGCTTGCTAACCTTATACATTAGAGGTGTACCTTATAAAACAGTGGTAAGCAGGTTATGAATTTTTACTTAAACTGACACAATCTTTAAAACTAGAAATTCATACATGAGTTTAGTCATTTAGCTTTTTCTTCTTAAATGGCTTTTGAAACTTTAGCATTACACTTTGATTTTTAGAAGGAGATATTAGCAGTGGACTTAGAAAATAATGATCATATGTTTAGCAACATAACAAATTCACAGTTTAAGCATGAAGAATGTTTATAAACACACAAACATATATGGAGTCCATACTGAACCCAGGACTAAGGATCTCCGGCAGAGGAGAATAAGCCTTTAAGGAATAAATAATGAAATTATTTAAGACCTGAGGACTCTAAAATTAAATTCTGCATGCCAGTCATTGATAGGGTTGCCATCTAGAAGTAAAGGAGCGGTCTGCTCGGCAGGAGATGTGGGTAGAAAGAGTAGTCGTCTCTTCAGGAAAAAAACTGAGAACTGGGCAAAGGCAACAGGAAACAAAAAGTGGTCAGGAAATAAGAAAAGAAGAAAGAAAATAAAAGGTGAAAAGTATAGTTTATATATTGAACAGCCTAAGGGCCCACAGGACTGAAGTGTAGGTGGAAATAAAAGGGCATTCTCTGTCAGAAATATATATGTATTTTTATAGGCAAGGGATCTTTTTCTCAAATTTTTGTTTGCGGGCCCTTCTCTTTCAGTGTACTTCATAGGAGTTTCCCTCTGTGGGGAGAAAATCTGAAATTTTAAACTCATTGCCCATAATGCATTCTATTATAATCAGTTAGCATGCTCTCTATAGTTTTTTAATTTAAATAACTTAAATAGGCTTGTGTATGTCATAACACTTTAATTATTTTAGCAAATACATCAAATTGTTGATGGCTGTTAAGGTCGGTGATGGATGTTTGGACTTTTAAATAATAAAAAGTTAAAATATATTCTCATTGACAAAGACTTTGATTTTTTGAAGGCTTTAAAGTAAAACTTAGAACTTTGGGATTAGTCAAGGCCTTGAAGATCACTTACTCTAACTCCTCCTTTTAAAAAGAAACTGAGGCAGTGAGATGTTGAAGGACTTAGAGCTCAAGCAGTTACTAATCACAGCAGAGCTGAGACTCCTGACCTCCGGTCTCGCGTTGTTTCTGGAGCATCACACTGTTGTTCATATCCTTATGCCACAAATAAGGTTTACTCCGAGAAAGCAGGAAGTGATTGCAGTTCCATGAAGTAGACGTGGCAGGTGGGTGGGTGAGGCCAGGGGTGAGACAAATCATGTTCTTGAGACCAAACAATTAAATCTTCAATTACATGAAGTTCTCCTTTGCGGAGAAGGGGGGGATGGTGGTGGAGAGAGAAGGAGATGGTTCATTTTAGAATTCCGTATTCTTAGAGCTATCCAGTTCTACCTACTAAATGTTTGACAGCTCAGAGAGTTAACTTGGAGATCTCAAATATCAGAAGATTAACTATAAGGAATTTATTTCTCAATGTTCTTTAAAAATTATAAACAGAATTCTCTGGCATTACCTTCTTTTTTGAAATTAATTATGATAACTGTGATTCTTCATAGTTATAATTATTCAGAGTTATCATAGCTATGAGTTGAAGGTAAACGTCTGTGTACTATTTTATTTATGTCAAGCTGACGTATTTTCATCGTAAGAGGGATTGTGGTCTATAATTGATAACTTGACTGTTTCACATTCAAGAAGAGTTGACAAGAGCCAGAATGAGTCAGGGTAGCTCAAAATGTCACAGCAGTGAACCTGACATTTCTCTCTTAGATGTAATACTGCATTCCTTCTAGTATCTCCTCTATTACCTTGTGTTTGGATGTAGGAAAAGAACATCACTTGGTGGGAAAATACTGTTTGCAGAGTGTAAGTGCCCTTGCCTGTGAAATGCTTTCAAATGGTATTTATCTTTATTTAGACCTAAATTGATTTTAATGCACTTTGGTACAAAGTCACGTTCATTTTAGTGTACCTTTCTTTCAAGAAAAACAAAACAAAACCCAGAGATAAATGTACTGTGGTTTTGAAAATTAAGATAAATTTTTGCTTCTTTTATGATTGAATCTTATCAACCTAATGTGACATTGACATTTTCAAACTTCTGTTAAGATAATGCATTTTATTTTAAAAATAATTATTTTAAAATAATATAAAAGAAATGGTGGAGAGTGGCATGATTATTTAGGTGAGAGATGATGGTGGTTTGGACTATGATGGAGCAGTAGTAATGGCGAGAAGTAAATTCAAGGTCTGTTTGTAGCTAAGACCTACAGGGATTCCTGATGGATCTGATGTGATGTGAAATGCGGTGAAATAGAACCACCTCTTCCTTGTTTCTGCTAACTACATTTCAGTTGCTCAGCAGCCACGTGTGGCTCAGCGCCGTTTTACTGAACAGTGCAGGTCCCCAGCATCTCCCATGCCACGGAAGGGTCTTTTGGACAGAACTGCTCAACTGAAGGACTCACACCCTTCAGCTCTTTGAAACTGTCTTGTATTATTTCTTTGCTAATTGCCTACCATCTTTTTTTCTCTGTTTCTCACTTCCTGAAGCTTCTGTTGATAAGATGTTAGACTTCCTGGATTCTTCAGAATCTTTCTTCCTCTCACATTTTAATGTTTGTATTTTTCCTGCTGTCTGAGATTTCCTTCATCTTACCTACAGACCCTTCTATCACACTTTACATTTGAGCCCTCAGATTCTTTAATTTCCAAGAGTTCTTCCTTCTCAGGTTTTTCCTTTTTCATAGCATCTTATTTTTGTTTTTATAAATGCAGTGCCTTTTCTGAGGAAACCAATTGAGAGTTTGTTGTTGTTGTTTTGTCTTAGATTTTTAGTAAGAACTAAAAAAGCATTTAAAAAATATTTTTAAAACATAATTGCTACTTCTTTTTCCTGGGCCCTCCTTTTTTCCTGTTTATCTGTGACCATCTTTTACGCTGGAGACTCCCTTTAAATGTCTGGTAACCCTTGATTATCTGTGTCCCTGAAAAGCAGTTTGGGAGTTTTACATTTCCTTAATGACTCACTGCCTGGCAGGCTTTTCCCTGGGGACTTTTTAATGCTTGAATCTTCTGGTTGTTGCGGAGGAGTGCAGGGTGAGACTGCTTGTTCTCTGTACAGACTTTCAGTTAATCCCTCCCGTTTTATCCCTTCGTCCTCCCTTCACTTTCCATTGTAGCTTGTGTTTCGGAGGCCCGAGCCTCTCTGGAATCCTGCAGAGTGGACTGATTCTCCTCTCAACTGGTAGCTCTAACTCCATCCTTCTTCCACAGACAGTCTTCCATGTGTTCCAGAAATGTGTCCTATGTTGATGGCCAGTCATCCAGTCTTGATTGTTATAGATCCTTTATGTTCACTTATTATTATTTTAGTGGAGTCTTGGGCCAGTCTCCACCATTAACTGGGGATCATGCCTTTAAAAAAAAAATACAGTTTCAGAAGTTATCAAGTCCTTTTCAATAGATTACATGACATGAACCCATAGACATTACTGTTGCAAACGACAGTTTATCCAAAACACGTTGCCTGGCTTGCTAATACTGTTTTTAATCTTATAGTGATACTCCTCTCCTAGTTTCTTTCTTCCTAGGTAAGTCGACAAAACTATAGCACATTGCTTTAGACGTAAGATCATAACCTTACTGGGAGCTAAATTGAAGTAAGTTAGTAGAGCCCAAGAGTGTTCTATAGTCAGGAATTTCTTCTTCAAAGCTTGGGGAAATTAAATAGAAAATATGGTATGTGTTCAACATTAAACGTTTAAATCCTTTTGTTGAATACTTACTGAGGACTTTTAGGTTCTAGGCATGGTGTTTAGGTGCCGGGAATACACAAGTGAGTAAGGTCTGATTTCTGCCCCAGAGTCTTTGCGTGTCCCTGACATTTTAATTTAGGTCAAGGTTACATTGCCTCTTCTTGGATCACACAAATCCAGGCCAAAAACATACTTTTAGATTAAAAGAAAAACGTGAGCATCTCCAGAGAATCAATTTTGTTAGTGAACCAATAACCTTCATATTGTATGAAAATTTATAGTTGAACAAGATGTAAAGCGATGCAATTTAGTGGTATTTTAGACGAGTAAATTTGTAAAGTCGTGAAAAATTATTAAATATCCTAGAAATGAGATAAAACTCAGAGAGTACAGACTGATAGTCCAGATTTGTTTTTTTTTAACTTGTTCAGTGGTTTTTTAGAAAATTAAATTTGACTAGTTTGAGTGTCAGGCATGTATTCTTTAGTTTATCACAGCATAACTCCGTATTGTTCAGCACCTGGTCTGATTTACATTACACATTTAGGTTATAGACCTGGTCCTACGGGCATTAGAATTTTCCAACTTTAAATGAGTGAAGAAATAAAGTGCAGCTATTAAATATGGTGTAATAAATGAGTTTTCATGACATAAAAAGATATCTGTGACATTTTGGTGAGAAATTACCACGTTGTGTATATCATTTGAAGTGAAGGTGTGTGTTCGTATGCATACAGGGGAAGATGCTCATAATACCTGGTTTTCTACCTTTAGTGATGTGAAGTTGATTAACGTTTATCAGTGATCAGATGACAGCAGTCTGATCCACCAATTTTAAAAGTTCCCAGCGACCTTCAGATTTAGCAGCTATTGATGACTATTGTTTAGAACTGTTGTTTCATTAGAGATGGCAAAATGGCGATTTTAAAATTCTTTTAATTTCTTTTGTATCTATTTTTCTTCTATGAAAGGGAACTTCTCCTCACTAAAGGTTTCATTCCTTCAAATCTGGTCTATATAGAAAAAATGAGTAGTTCTTGCCCTAAATTTTCAGAGTAATGGTGCCTTAGCAGGCCCCAGAGATGACCACTCAGGCTCCCCTCCCCGTTTTTTCCTTTGGAGTATCATCATGAATCAGGTATCATTATATATTTGAGTTTTCAGTCCCTTGGAGCCATTCTGCAGTGTGACGCGCTGTTATGCCTCTGGCCAGTGGGAGCCCCTTCATATTGGCGGCTGTGTTCTTTGACGTATTGACAGTGACCTTTGGTAGCTTCCTTGCTTTCAGGCAGGACAAGATGTCTCTAGCTCATCTCGTACATGTTCCGCCCCTGACCAGGAATCAGGTGTTTCTCAGGGCAGCCCCGATGGAGACTGTAGTCTGGTACTGAAGGTGCTCTCTGGTACTGCTTGTCCCTGCTTTTTCACTGGGCAGAGCCGGGAAGTACTTTGTTTTTTGAGAGAAAAATAAATCATGAGTTCATATTGATACTTCCAAGTCAATGAAGGATTATAGGGTTTTTAATATTTGTGTTTTTCACTTTACACTAGAGATCATTGTTCCTAATAAATGACTAACAGCTAGTTATTTGCTTTATATGTATATACATACACATAGATAAGATATAGGTAGATAAGGGTGTGTGTGTAATAGTTTTATAATAACAGTACTGATGTTAAATTAGCAATAAATGCAGTTGAAGACATCTGTGTGGTTCATTTTGTCCTAAGGCTATATCCCATAGATATATTTAGTTAAAATACTGGATTTTAGGGGCTTCCCTGGTGGCGCAGTGGTTGGGAGTCTGCCTGCCGATGTGGGGGACGCGGGTTCGTGCCCCGGTCCGGGAGGATCCCGCATGCCGCGGAGCGGTTGGGCCCGTGGGCCGTGGCCGCTGGGCCTGCGAGTCCAGAGCCTGTGCTCCGTGGCGGGAGAGGCCGCGGCAGTGGGAGGCCCACGTACCTCAAAAAAACAAAAACAAACAAACAAAACTGGATTTTAAAGGTATCTGAAATAATTCTTCTGTGTGTGGTTATAGCACTCATTCGATAAACATTTGAGTTTATTTCTATTTGGTTTTAGTTTTCAAATCTAATTTTGATTTTAGGAAGCACTTATCAGTACATGGTCCCAAAGTCCAAATAATAAAACAAGTGATATTCACAGGTTAAACTTCCATTCCTGACTCTACTCATTCCTTATCCCTTCCCCCTATAGAAAACAATTATTTTTTAAAATTAATCCTCTCATTATTTCTTTTTGAAAATAAAAGCAGATACTCATGTATGTACATGTACCACCCTTTCGTAGATAAAAGGCAGCATGTTATACATGTTGTTGTGTATCATGATAGGTCAGAGCTCATCCATAGCAGTATTTAGAAAGCTTCCTCGTTCTTTTTACAGCTGCAGAGTACTTTCATTATGTAGCTGTGCCATGGTTTATTGAACTGGTCTCCTATTGACAGACACTTGGATTGCTTCCAGTCCTTTGCTATTAAAAAATAGTGCTTCAGGGCTTCCCTGGTGGCACAGTGGTTGAGAATCTGCCTGCTAATGCAGGGGACATGGGTTCAAGCCCTGGTCTGGGAGGATCCCACATGCCACGGAGCAGCTAGGCCCGTGAGCCACAATTACTGAACCTGTTCGTCTGGAGCCTGTGCTCCACAACAAGAGAGGCCG
Organism: Pseudorca crassidens; assembly: GCF_039906515.1. Lineage (NCBI taxonomy): Eukaryota > Metazoa > Chordata > Mammalia > Artiodactyla > Delphinidae > Pseudorca > Pseudorca crassidens. Next base: position 64,149,080 of record NC_090314.1, on the reverse strand, counting down.
CGATAGTGAGAGGCCCGCGCACCACTATGAAGAGTGGCCCCCGCTTGCCACAACTAGAGAAAGCCCTCACACAGAAACAAAGACCCAACACAGCAAAAATAAATAAATAAATGAAATAAAAATAAATAAATAAAACAATAAAATAAAGTTAGAGTTTACCAAGCGATCCACCAATTCCATTAAAAAAAAAATAGTGCTTCAGTGAATAGCCTTATGCACACGTCAGAAGGATCTCAAAACCTTTTATTTATGTGATGTTTAAATATCTATCAACAGTTTTTTTAATATAAGCTATCAGTGTTTAAAACTAATAATTTAAAATAAATATCAATTCATTTAAAAATTATAGTAATAAACTCATTCCTTGTTAACAAAAATAACTATTTTCCAAAACAAAAACGTTTAGTGAAAAGAGTGCCAGTTTTTCAGTTTTGCAAATCTTCTGCAATATGTCATTTTGGTTGACGTATATGAAGAAAACTCTGTCATGCAGATATGTACCTGGAAAAGGGATTTTAAATTTTAATGACCTTTTCAGATAATTATAGATATTCCCCCTTGATACTACACCAAAACTTGGCAGTTAGTAGTTTCTTAAAGGTTAGTTGCAATATGGAGTCAAAAATTTCACTGTGATGGCCCTGATCACAGCAAAAGCTTATGGGAGCCAGAACTCTGAGGGAGGGGAGCCATCTCTGCTTGGTGGGCCTGTGGTGCCAGGAGGGTGGGGCCAGACCTTGTTGCCTTTTCCTGTCTGTCCTCCTGCCCCTTGGCCCTAGACTCTGCACGTTGTGGGAGTGGGTGGTTTCTGGTCAGAGGACTATCAAGGCGGCTCCCAAGGACCTAGAAATCACCAGGGAGCTCATGGAGAGGAGGAGCTTAAGAAAGTGACTCTGGAATTGTTTATGAATTCATGGGCCCAGGTCTGATGTACACATACATGGATCAGATCCTAATTAGCATACCAAAGACATGGAGAACTGAGCTTATGGATAGACCTCTGCCCAGGTCACGGACTGAATCCAGAGTGGCAGGCACTCAGTGCAGATCCAGATAGCACCACAAAGGCTTTAAAAACTAAGCTGACTTTGAAACCATAGCCCACAGAACACAGGTTGGAACTTAACATTACCAGATCAGTTGCCTGCTAAAACAAAAATATCAGTATCAACATTCTCGGTAGGATTTAAACAAACCCAGGGTCTCATGAGTTAATAGTTAAAATGTCCATAATACAATCCAAGCTTACTCAGTATATGAGAAATTATGGAAATCTCAGCTCACACAGGAAAGCCCATCAACAGGTGCCCGCAGTAAGATGATACAGACCTTGGAATTATCTGAAAACACTTTAAAGCATCTTATTATTAAAATGCTCCAAAGAGCAATCACAGACCTCTTGAAACAAATGTTAAAAAGTCTTAGCAGGGAAAGAGAAGATATTAAAAAAAAAAAAAAAAAAAAACCAAATAGACGTTTTAAAACTGAAAAATGCAATAACCAAAAATTAAAACTCACTTGATGGTCTCAGTAGCAGAATGGAAATGACAGAGGAGAGAGTCAGTGAACTTGAAGATCAATAGAATTTACCTAATCTGCACTACAGAAAGAACAAAGATTGGATGGGGTGTGGGGGTGGGGAGGAACACAGAGCCTCAGAGGCCTATGGGACAAAAACAGAGGTTGAATATTCAATCTTTTGAATTTCATCAGAGTCCAAGGAGGAGAGGAGAAAAACATGTGATGCTGAAAAATATCTGACAAAATAATAGCAGAAAACTTCCCAAGTTTGGTGAAAGACATAAGCCTACAGATTTAAGGAGCAGAGTGAATCCTAAATAGGATAAACCCAAAGAAATTTGCACCTGGGCATATTATAATCAAATGGCTAAAAGCAAAAAGCAAAGAAAATAATCTTGAGAGAAGCCAGAGAAAACACATCTCATTAGAGAACAATAATTCAAATGACTAACGATTTCTCATCAGAAACCATGGAAGCCAGAAGGAAGTGGCAAACATTTTTAAAGTGCTGAAAGAAAAGAACTTTTAACCCAGAAATGTATATGCTGCAAGACTGTCCTTCAGGAATGATGGTAAAATAAAGACATTTCCTGATAAAGGAAAACTAAGAGAATTTTTAGCCAGCAGACCTCCTCTAAAAGAATTGTTAAAGGAAGTTCTTCAGACAGAGGGAAAATGATACCAGAAGGAAACTAGGCACATCAGCAATGGAAGTTGAGCAACAGATACAGTAAATATCTGGATAAATATGATAAACTGTTCTCCTTGAGTTCTATCAAAATTCCCAGTTGAGAGCAAAATATATAACATTGTCTGATTGTTTTTCAGTGTATATAGATATAATATATAAAACAACTATAACTATAGCATAAAGAGGAAAAGTAAAGAACCGAATATGGTAATAAGTTTTCTACATCTCAACTGAAGTGATGAAATATAGATTCTAAGCAGATGATGAAAAGTTAAGTATGTATTCCATTATCCCTAGAACACCTATTTAAAAATCATATAAGGAGACATAGAATCACAAAATTAAAATGAAATTACAAAAACATGTTCAAATAGCCCAAAAGAAGGCAGGAAAAGGAAAACAAAGGAACATAAAACAGGAAATGAACAGGAAACAAAAGACATAAGACAACTGACTTAAATCTAAACATATCAGTAATTACATTATATACATGATCTAAACATACCAATTAAAAGTCAGAGATTGTCAGGATGGGTTTTTCAAATAGTTCTAATTATATGCTATCTACAAGAAACGTTAAAAATATAACAGTATAGGTAGTTAAAAGCAAAGGATGGAGAAAGGCATACCATGCAAAGACTAATCAAAAGAAAGCTAGAGTGGCTATATTAGTGTCAGACAAAGTAAACTTCAGAGCATAGGAAGTTATCCAAGAGGGACATTAGTACTGATAAGAGGGTCAGTACATTAAAAGGAAATAACAGTCTTAAGTGTGTATGCATCTAACAACAGAACTTCAAAATACGTGAAGCAAAATCTAAAAGGAGTAACAGACAAATCCACAATTATAGTTTGAGACTTTGACTCTCCCGTCTCAGTATTTAATAGATCTAATAGACAGGAAATCAGCCAGGATATAGAAAAAGCGAGCAGCATCATTAACCAACTGCATTTAGTTGACATTTATAGGACACTCCAACCAACAACAGCAGAATATATGATCTTTCCAAGTGCAGATGTCACATTCACCAATAAAATATGTTATCTGACCATAATGGAATTAAACTAGAAATGCATAACCAAAGGATAACCAGAAAATCTCCAAGACTTGGGAATTAAACTGCATATATCTAAATAATAAATGAGTGAAAGAGGAAGTCTCAAGGGAAATTAGAAAATGTCTCAGATCAATAATCTAAGCTTCTATCCCAAGAAATTAGAAAAGGAAGAATAAAATAAATTAAAATCAAGCAGAGGGAAGGGAATAATAAAGATGCATAATAAGGATGAGAACTGAATTCAATAAAAAATGAAAACAAAAATAATAGAGAAAAATCAGTGAAACCCAAAGCCAGTTCTTTGGAAAGATCAATAAAACTGATAAAGCTTGGGCTTCCCTGGTGGCGCAGTGGTTGAGAGTCCGCCTGCCGATGCAGGGGACACGGGTTCGTGCCCCGGTCCGGGAAGATCCCACATGCTGCGTAGTGGCTGGGTCCGTGAGCCATGGCCGTTGGGCCTGCGCGTCCGGAGCCTGTGCTCCGCAACGGGAGAGGCCACAACAGTGAGAGGCCCGCGTACCGCAAAAAAAAAAAAAAAAAAAAAAAAAAAAAAAAAACTGATAAAGCTTTAGCAAGAGTGACAGAGGAAAGGAGAGAAGCACAAACTACCAATATCAGGCACGAAAGAGGAGATACCACTGAATCCAGTAGACATTAAAAAGGATAACAGTAAAGGAATACTGTGAACAACTCTTTGCATAAAATTCAGCAACTTAGATAAAATGGATCACTTCTCTGAATACCACAAACTACAAAAACTCACTGAAGGTTAAATAGATAGCATATGAATAGTCTTATAACTGTTAACAAAATTGAATTTGTAGTTTAAAAACCTGCCAAAGAAGAAATCTGCAGGCCCAGATGGTTCGCTGCTGAATTCCTCCAAACATGTAAAGAAATACCACCAATTTACACAATCTCTTCCAGAGAATGGAGGAGAAGGGCACACTTCTTAACTTACTGTATATGGCTAGCATTACTCTGATACCAAAACTAGACAAAGACAGTACAAGAAAGAGAAAACTACAGACATATCTGTGAACATCACTGCAATATCCTCAACAAAACATTAACAAATTGAATTCAGCAATATATAAAAAAGAACAATACACTACAATCATGTCGGAGCTTATTTCCAGAATGCAAGGCTGGTCCAGTGTTTGAAAATAAATCAATGTAATCCACCATACTAACAGTCTAGGGAGAAAAATCACATGATTATATCAATAGACATCCCCCCCCCCCCGCAAAAAAAAGCCTATACACATTTGACAGAACAGAACATCCACTCATAAAAACTCTTGGCAAACTAGAAGTAGAAGGATATTCCTCAACCTGTTAAAGGGCACCTATAAAAGTCCTACAGCTACCATCATGATTAAGGTAGAGACTGAATGCTGAACGCTTCTAAGATAAGGAAGGAGTTAAGATGTCCACTCTCAACATTCCTGTTCAACGTTATCCTGGAAGTCTTAGCCAGTGCAGTACATCAATAAAAAGAAAAAACACAGAGTTTGGAAAGGCAGAAATAAAACTCTCCCTATTCACAGATGACATGATTGTCAATGTAGAAAAACCCAAGGAATCTACCCAGAAAACAAACCAACAAAAATTAATTTTGACTAATGTGAATTTAGCAAGGTTTTGAGGTAAAAGGTCAACACAAGTCAATCCCATTTCCATATATTAGCAACATTCAATTGGAAACCAAAATGTAAGAGCAAGTACCATTACAATAGCTCAGAGGAAAATTAAATGCTAGGTGCAAATTAACAAAACCTGTACAAGGTCTGTATGCTGAAAACTACAAAACTGCTAAAAGGTAATTTATTTGGTGTATAAACCATTTCATTCAGTTGTCAGCAAGATTTCTCTGCTTATCCTCAAATTACCTTTGAGGACAGATTCCAAAGTAGCAAATCATATTTTCATGCATCTACCTACATCTGTGTTGTATGAAGTAGGTATACCAGGGGACCATCTATATATTATATTTATATATGTACGTATGTATATTATGTGTGAGTGTGTGTGTGTGTGTGTGTGTATACATACACACACACATATATAGATAAATCTTCAACATATCTAATCTTAAGAACATTCAAACAATGCCAAGTTTTGGTTCTTTTTCTAACAGAGGATCAATTGCATTCATAATGTCATTTGAAGTTGTATTTTATACTTAATCTACCCATTCATCTTCGTCAGCAGCTGCTTAGGAGCTGTTATAAACATGTTACACAATACTTCCACAAGTACTGTGCGTGTCAACTGTGTGATTTTTTTGGATTTCAGTTTGGAAGGTATAAATGACACACATTTTTTTTAAAGTTTAATTGAATATTTTCTCCTTTTATATCAGCTTTCCACTGCTTTCTGATTTTTAGTTTTCCTCATTTAAGCGTTGTGGTTCACATATCTATTCATTGCAAAAAGGGGCTTATAAAGTTAATGCCTGGAATTCGTATGAGTATCACCAGGGAATTTGATTATTATAACCTGTTTTCTGAGGCCATAACAGATTTTAGTTTTGTACTTTAGTATTCACACATAAAGCCTTTTTTTTTTTTTTTTTTTTTTTTTGCTGTACGCGGGCCTCTCACTGTTGTGGCCTCTCCCGTTGTGGGGCACAGGCTCCAGATGCACAGGCTCAGCGGCCATGGCTCACGGGCCCAGCCACCCCGCGGCTTGTGGGATCTTCCCGGACCGGGGCAAGAACCCGCATCCCCTGCATCGGCAGGTGGACTCTCAACCACTGCGCCACCAGGGAAGCCCACACATAAAGCCTTTAGAATGTGATCCCCTACAGTTTCTGACTGGGCTGAACACTCAGGTCATGGTAATAAAAAGAAGCACTTCACTTTGAGTCTAAGAGCTAATCATCTTCATAACAAACCTTGATAAAAAAAGGCACCCTGTACAAGCTGCTGTGACCATTCATTCATTGCCTAGCCACACACAACATAAAGCAGTTTAGGAATGTTGGTTATTCTACTCAACACCATAAGTTAATAACCTTGATGAAGAAATTTCAAATGTGCTGATTAAATTCACAGTTGACACTAGTTAGAATGGTTACTATTCTAGAAAATAGGAATCAAATTTGGAATGATCTTAACCATTGGAAAAAAATACCTTTAAAGCAGAGTAAAACTAAAGATGAATTTAGATACTATACATAAAGACAGAAGAACAATAAAAACATATGAGAAAAGGTATTAATGGGATGGAAGTATTAGCTCTCGCCTTTCTCATCCAGTAGCTAAAACTTTGGAAATGTAGAAATGACCTGGACATCCTCATTTAACAGTGAGAGGTCTCTCCTCCCTCCCCTTCCCGCCTTTCTGCTCAAGGCAGCCAATCCAGACCCATTCCCTTCCCGTTTGTACCCTTGTGGTTCCGTCCGTGACGACTTTACTCTCACATACTTAGGCCCACAAATTGCCGCATTTCATTGGCCTGACAATATCTGCTTGTGATATCTTATATTCCCCCCAAATCCTGCTATTTCTGTGCCTATCTCTCTCTCTCTTCTTTGTAATCTAATCTCTAGTTCCTGATTTCCAGTTATTTGTAACAACGGTGGTAAAAGAAAGTTTCCTCCCAATCATAATGACCACGAACTGAATAGCAAATCTGTTACTTTGGGGGGAGGGAGAGGGGGCAGTAAAAAGCCAATCCTGTTCTGTCATGTAAGCTCTAACACGGACGCTTATCCATTATGTTACATCAACAGCAGACCTTCCTATGTGCCAAATACTATGCATGCTGAACTTGCTCAGGTCTCACAGCAGCCCTAAGAGGCAGGCATTGTGGACAGGGAAGCCACATTTACAGATGAAGTTCCCAAGAGGCTAGGTCAATTGCCGAGTGATGCTGCCGGGCTGACTGAACACCTGACTGCTACTCCGTATTGCCTTTGCTTTTAGAACTGAGCCTGAGCATGGCCACAGCAATCGGGCCCGAGAGCTTGGAGGGCACTTAAGTAGCAGTAAAAAATCATGAAATGCTGGCAAATACATCCTGTCGGAGAGTCAAAGAAATTTTGGTTGTGCAAGTGTAGGGAGGGGAAAAACGTTAATTGGGTTTCAAACATACGAAGGATTTGTTGAAGAATAATGAATGTTCCGTTTCAGTCGAAGACTTTCCGAAGGAAGACGTGCAGAGAGGGCGATCGGGAGTACCTCTGTTGGGTGGGAGGAACCCTGTCTTACCATCAGGTCTAAGGAATGACAAACCAGGAGGTTGTGAAGGGCCCATGAGATGAGTCTCAAACGGACGAATGTGTTCAAGATGTTGTGATTCAGTTGATCGTGACTGTAATTTCCCCATTTAATTTTGAGCAGATATGCTTCTTCATTCTTATTCTTAATCTAATGTTACCTAAAATGTGGATAGAACTTTAGAACTGAAGACAGGTAGTTCAGCCCCATACTTTACAGACAGGAAAACAGAGTCAGAAATTAGACGTGTGTTGTCATAGGAATACCTGCTAAGGGCCAGAACTGAGTTTTGACCCCAGGTCTCCTGACACCATGTCCACAGCTCAGGCTGCTTTTTGGGGGTTTTGATAGTCACAGAAGAAAGTGTTTTTGAGAATTTCTACTTAATAGAGTGAGACTGCTGTGTGCATAAGAGAGTAGGGTGTAAGTTTTCACTGATTTATGAACTGTCCTTTTTCTTTGTGTAGTATGAACCCAGAGGACCTGGTCGGCCCTTGTACCAAAGAAGAATCTCATCTAGCTCAGTCCAGCCTTGTTCTGAAGAAGTAAGCACTCCTCAAGACAGCCTTGCCCAGTGTAAAGAGCTTCAGGACCATAATAACCAATCTTCTTTCAACTTTTCCTCCCCGGAGTCCTGGGTAAACACCACCTCATCTACCCCCTATCAGAACATTCCGTGCAATGGATCCAGCAGGACAGCTCAGCCCAGAGAGTTGATAGGTAAGACAGGGTTGGGGGTTGCCACAATTGCAGTTTTAACTACTCAGCTCCTGCGTATTTATGGAGTTTTTCTTCTCCCATTCCTTCCATTCGCATTATTATCTTGGAACAGTATTTAATGCTCATAGCTCGCAGGTGTGCCTCAGGATACACATTAATTTAGGACTATATTGGTTCCATGTTTATGGCCTGGAAGGTAAGTAGACCTACCCGTATTTGGGAACTGATCATTTTGATCATTTTAACCTGTGAATGCGTGAAAGAAGTAAGGGAACCTAGAATGCATTTCTAAATCAGATCACCTTTGCTTGGGAAAAGCTTGTTTTCTGGATTTTCGTGTTTTCTTCTGGGTTGGGGGCGGCAGTTGGTTAGGTCAATTTCAGTTTTCAAGGATTTATTGTCAATAAAGTTGTTGACAGTTTGCTACACAATAGAGTTTGGCCATAAGAGAAACCAGTAAAGTCTGACATTTTGAGATTTAGAAATCCAGTATTTATTCCTTATATTCTAATGAACTGAGAAATCCAAGTCCAAAGAAGAAAAGAAAGAAGGCGTAGGAAGGCCTTGGAATGGATATGGCTGTAAACCTGTGTGCTGGGAAGTCTGAAGTCTTCTTCAGCCTTGAACGCGAGTGCACGTTTATCTTTCCTTTGTTTCCCTCTTTTTTATGTGGAATGTAAAGAATGATACTGTTTGAGTTCTCCGATCTATATAGCCTTCTCTTTGTAGGCTGCAGTCATTTATCTTTGTGAACAAGTCTGTGATCGTCGGTGAATTTCTGCCTTGATAGCATCACCCTTTGTATTTTAAATTAATTTTGTTCATCTTTAGAATGTGAATCCATTGTGCCTGTGACTGACCCATTTTGGAGGATGTTCTTTTTAGAACAGTAGACGTGGTAGGTCAAAAGGCATTAGAAAGGCATTGGTTTCTTTCCTGTCAAGAGACACGGTCATTTTAATCTTTAAACCTTCATTAGTACCTTCTATGGTTAGAGTGTTGTATTTTGCCTGGGACTGCTTTGTCATTTTAAAGGTCTAACAGAAATGCACTCATCATATTTGAATTTCCTGAGAAACATCTAAATTACAAATAAGTGATGAAAATTTGTTACTTCTTAGTTGTTTTGTGTATTATAATTTATTTTAAAGACAACATCATTTCTCCTTTTTTTCTGCCTAAATTTTAAGATAGCTTTTGGCCGAAATCAGTAAAAAGCTGATAAAGTTGAAATTTGCTGAGCAAGTGCCCAGAGCACATGTCATTTATGGTGTCTTCTCCACAAATATAAAATTCTTATTTTCTTCATTGCTAGGAGACAAATAGTATTCTTTCGTTGAAAGTAACACTTAGCTAAGTATTTAAAAATTAATTCAAAATCACTACTATCCTGAAGCACAGCTTCTTGTCTAACAGTATGTATGTATGTGTGTATTTCTTATTTTATTTTATATTTTATTCTATTTTATATTTTCATTTCATTTTTAGAGGAATGTAGCAGTTGCCGGTGGTGAATCAGAAGGACAATAATCACCACTTGGGGAACTTCTTTCTGAAGTTTGAGACTTGTTTCTTGAGTTGAAGGAAACTGTTCATTATTGCATTGGTTTGGAATTTGAAAGAGGTCAAGATATGGCCGTATTTTCTCCACAGTTACAAGCCTGAGAGCAGAGCTCATGTCTCTGACCTTTTGGAACGTTGGATTTCCCGTTTCGGTACTGATCGCCTTGGTAAATGCCTGCCTGCTGAGTGAGGGGATCATGAGGATAGACCCTGTGCGATCGAGGGGGTGATCCAGTCTCACTGCGGGACCTCTGTGTCCTCAGCGAGGGTGGGGATCGTCTCTCCAACACATATGTGTTCGGGTTCTATTCACTTCTCTTGGTGACAAGGCATACTGTATCAAGCATTTTCTTTTTATGCACAGATGAAAATTAAAGATTAGGTAGAGATATGTATTTTGAAAAAAGTCATTGGTTGCCAGATTAGTAAAATTCATAGTTTTAAAGAATAGTTTGTCTTACCAGGAGCATATATGGTAAATCAAATTGACAGAGATCTTCCATTCATGATTAGATAAGCGTGTAGGCATTAGGCTAAACTGCCTCTAAAATATTATTCTGTAAGTATTTATTATTTACTTGAAAACATTCTAAACTCTTATATTGTCATGAAGATGAGAATATGGGTAAATAAGACTTAGTAAAGTAAATAAAAATAGTAAGTTTTTGAACAGCCAGTAAAATGTTTATTTTGTATATTAGGCAGTACAGGCCACTTTTATATTGGAGTGTTTGTTAAACTAATGCTCTTAAAAACAATTGTTTCATTCACAAGATCAGTGACATTTAGACAGAAAGGTGGTAAACGTTCCAGAAAGCTATTAAATGGCTTAAAATAATTTTGAACAATTTTGTGAATTTTTAAAGTTTTAAAATAATAATATGAAATTAGCATAATGAATCAATGAAATACTAAAACTAAAAAATGAAATATTTTCTCCTTAACTTTACACAAATAGGTAATAAACACAAGGAAAAATGTCCATAAATGTCAGTAATCAAAGACATGTAAAGTAGAACCACAAGATAATTATTTATTTATAAAAGAAGCTGAAGTTAAAAAAAATAGTAACACTAGTGTTGTGATGTAGTGGGGAAATGAGCAAGCATTGTTGGTTGAGTCTAAGTGGGCAGTATTTTCCTGCAGGGAAGCTTGGCCGCAGTTAATCAAAAACTTTCACTGTGTATGTACTATACGACCCAGCCATTGTACCTCTAGGGCTTTATCCTAAGGGAGCAGTCGTGAATATTTAGGAATATTTATCTATAATAACATTTATCACAGTGTAGAAAAGTGAAAAATTGACTATTATCCATATTTCTAAAAATGAGAGATTACTTTAAAAAGTTATGAAATATCTGCGTTGTATGACATCCTTGGGGAAAAATGCACCAGCAAGTTAAATTAGCTCTGGTATTTGGAAATATGAATGACTTATTTTCTTCTTTGGCCTTTGTGTAATTTCCAAGTTATCCTCAATGAATATGTATTATGATTTTAATCCAGTCTAATGTTAGTTAAACTTTTAAAAGATTGAAAGCAAAAGCAATGTTTAAAACCAGTTATGATTTGGGGGCCATAAAACTAGTTAGGAAGAGTGGAGTCGAATATTAAAGGACCTTGGAATTCGGCAGATGACAGGAAACGTGAAGTAAAGTCTACAGCAGCCTTCCCCACCTTATTCCTTGTTTCCTTACATATTACAAGAAAAGGTAGTATTTTTAAGAAATTGAATCCAGGTGCTGCTGTTTCTTAGGTTAATAATAGAAGCTGTTTTAACCAGAAGTCTGCATATAGAGCTCATTTTTATTTAAGAAAGAACCTGTTTTTTCCCATTTTCAAACTGTGAGCAGTTAATATAATAAATAGCAAAGTGTGCAATGGCACAAGTTAGTTTTTTGAAGCAAAACCTTCAGACTTGACCTTTAGTTTTATATGTTTAGTTATCACAGTTCACGTAGTTAATTCTTCTTCAAGTGTTTATGAGATGGAGAAGTTCAGTCAGATGTGTTGTGATTGCAGAGTGTTGTGGCAGAAGTTGTCTGTCCTTGTGGCTCTCCTGTCGCTGAGTTCCTGGAGATGAGAACCAGCTGTGACACACTGAACTAGTGAGATGCCTGAGGGTCGCTGGGCTCGCCCTTAAATCGGTGCTACTCTTCTCTGCTTCTAGCTCCGCCCAAGACCGGCAAACCCCCTGAGGATCATCTGAAGCCTGAAAACCTCGAGGGGTCCAGTTCCTTCAATTACAGCGTCCTGCAGCATCTCGGCCAGTTCCCCCCACTCATGCCCAACAAGCAGATCGCGGAGTCGGCCAGCAGCAGCAGCCAGCAGAGCTGTGGAGGCAGCAAGCCCGCCATGTCGTACGCCAGCGCTCTGCGGGCCCCGCCCAAGCCCAGGCCCCCGCCAGAGCAGGCCAAGAAGAGCAGCGACCCTCTGTCTCTGTTCCAGGAACTCAGCCTGGGGAGCTCATCGGGCAGCAATGGCTTTTACTCCTATTTTAAATAATCACTTTTTTTTCCTCCAGGGAGAGTGTTTTCATTCTGTTTGTATCAGTAGAATTAAGATAGCTGGACTTCACCTATAGATGCACAGTTCCCTTTGTTTTAATATTAAGTATGTTCTCAATTGCTTTGCTGCTAGACTTGCAACTAATTTTTTTTTACAGTATATTCCATTATTTTGCATTTTTGACATGAGTCGGAATTTTGACAGCTTTTATGTGGAATAAAAAATATTTTTAAATTTGTGTATTGTTACATATGTTTGCATCAAGCTAGCAGCTAAGAGGTTAATTGTGCAACTATTAAAAAAGGAGAAAAAAAGTTTGTCTAAAATGTATTTAAAAAGAAAAAAAAATTGTAAGTAGCATTTACATTTATTCGGTAATATTACCATACGCTGGGTTTCTGTACCAGAAATGGCCAGTTGATGTACAAATGTATGTTATTTTTGCTTAAATTCATTGAAAATTTTTTTAAAAAAAAAAGGGGTCAGCATCTTCTAAATACTTTAAGTTTTATCAGCTTTTTTTGGTGACAAGATGCTGCATTCTAAAACTTTTATAGTTTTAGACTATGTATGATGTGCTGTTGTAATCTCCATCCACTGTAGGATAGAGTTAAAGGCATTCTTTGCAGGTGTATTTCATATGCCACTGTTTTTTGTAACATGAAAAAAACAGTGGCATACTTAATTATTTTTTGGACAAGCTACACTTTAAGCTTGTTTTTAATGTTAATTTGATAGTGTGTGTTTTTTTTTTAAACAAATCATGAAGCTGAAAAATTTTTAGGATTGTTGGTGCTTAGTAGACTTGATAACTATTTTAAAAATGCGTGAATTTAGTAACATCTTCTTTTCCTCACTATGCATGTGTAAATGTTCGTAATCTGGCTTCCCCCTCTCCAGTGGTATAAAGAGTTGTGCCGCTTTAAGGTTTTTTTTCCCTCCAGTAAAAATTTTGGTACCTTTATTTGATGTTTACATTAAAATGTGACATTATACATGGCAATTCAAATATTTTGCTAACTGTTTTGTTTGAGGAACATCATTAAAGAAGAAGTATAATGTTTGTCAAAGATGTATCAAAATTCATCAAAATCTGGGGCAAGAAGCTGCCCTTGTTTTCATGTCTTTTGATTCTTCTAAAAGAACCCCACTGAACTTGTACAAAAATATACAATTTAAACAGCTATCTTAAATATCCTACAGTCTAAACATTGTTTTGAATGAACTTTGGTAAAATCCAAAGAACAACGTTTACCCTCTTAAAACTTGTGGTCTTGTAACGCTTTTGCGACGATGCATGTCCATATTGTTTTCCTGATCTAGTAGTACTACTTTTATACTTCAGAGATATCTTGAAACTACAATATAACCTTTTTAAAAAAAACATAAAATAATAAGGTAAGGTTGGGAAACACTGCAAATCCTGAACGGACCCTCATGATCCGTTCAAAACTAGTTTTCTTCCGGAAGACTGCCTTTGAATAGGCCATCGTCTATTCGCGGTCCATTTTTAAAGCAGAGTTGAAAAGTGGAGGGCAAAGAAAAGCGTCTGCGACGGGAGTTTAGTTGGTGTCAGCCAGCAGTAGTCCCCTGTAAGCCTCGGACAGTTTGGGAGAAGAGAGTGCCTTTAGTTAAAGGCTGTCAAGCTCTTTAAGAGAAGAGAAGCTCTTTTTTATTCAGTTCTGTCCTTCTGCCCAGAGTGCAGTTCACTCCTCTGCGGCTTCACGTTACAGGCTGCAGGTCTCTGTGTAAGGCGGCAGATGTAGACGTGTAGACTGCAGACGTGCTAATGGTTAGTATAAATCACAGTTGGAAAACGGAGCCAGCAAGTTACAGCACCTCGTTTTCTCTGTAAGATGTCAGATCGCCACGTTTAGTGATGGCAGATTTTACTCAACATAGTCACAAGAAAAGAAGAAAAAGTTTTGCCATATAGCTGTGTATTTCTAACTCTGTGACAAAACTCAAGATACAGCCCAAATGAAAATGAGATCCCCCTGATGTGAGGATGTCGGTGAAGAATAATGTTCTTGTCAGTGATGATTCTCCTCCCCCGAAAATATACAGGACTGCGACGCAAGCCAGGTAAATGGTCGAAAGCATGCTGATCTGACAAAGACAGAACTATCCCATCAGGGCTGTCAGTTAACCCCTTGTCATAAAGTAATTGCCTAATCATCTGTTTTCCATACTTGAACCTTTAAAAAATACCAGTTTTAAAATTATTTATATTTAAATGTGCCCACCCTACCGCCCTTATATATTGATGGAAACTTTGCGTAAGGAAGCTGTTACGTTGTTGTGACTTTGCTGTTCTAAGCAGTTATTTCTAAGAAACTAAAAGTAGTAGCTGCTTCTTAGTCCACTGCTCTGCTGAGAACGTCTGAGTGTTCCTCACTTCCTTATTGTTTCTACAGCCAGTCAAGGATTCGAATGTTTCCATCTCAGCTTTACTTAATGCCATCTTTCCAACTGTGCTTTAAATGTAATGTATACATAATAATATCTTGTAACAGTTTTGAGAAAGTCTTACTGCAAGAATCATTGCAAGTTTCCATTGAAATGTGTGGCTTCTGAGTACCGTTCATCCTGTTGGATATTACTTGGGTAGTGTTAGCAAGTGCCCACGAATCAGACTTAAAAAACAACTTACAGTCGGCCTTCCGTATCTGCGGGTTCCGTGCCCACCGATTCAGCAAAGCATGGATCAAAGATATTTAAAAAAAAAAAAAATATTCCAGAAAGTTCCAAAAAGGAGAGCTTGAATTTGCCATGCGTTCGCAACTATTTGCCTAACATTTATATTGAATTAGGTATCATAAGTAATCTAGAGATGATTTAAAGTACATGGGAGGATGTGTGGAAGTTATGTGCAAGTGCTACGTCATTTTATGTAAGGGACTTGAGCATCCTCGGGTTTTGGTAGTCCTGGGGGTCCTGGAGCGGATCCCCTGCAGACACTGAGGGGCGACTGTGTTTTATGGTCTAGGTCCAACCTTAGAGTTCAGATGGAACTTTTTTTTTTTAAAGCTTGATGTAAGCTCTGGGATAATACCAAGTATTACCAACTTCCTTTTCTTCCAAAACAGATTTCTTCTAAGTGCAGTTAGTTGTTCACATGTCTTTCTACTTCTTTGTTCTTTATATCACTCTGAAGTTTCCTTTTTCTTGCCGGAACTATTTTTTATTAATTTTACTTTTTAATTTCAGTGCTACTGAGAT
Source organism: Pseudorca crassidens (assembly GCF_039906515.1). NCBI lineage: Eukaryota > Metazoa > Chordata > Mammalia > Artiodactyla > Delphinidae > Pseudorca > Pseudorca crassidens. The sequence continues at coordinate 64,133,571 of NC_090314.1, read as the reverse complement.
TTTCTTTTTTTACCTTAAAGAAATTCTTTTGGGTGATAGAGTCTGTAGAGTTTTCATGCTGAATTTTTTTCCCTACCTAAAAATGAATTTCTGTTCAGCTCTGAATGAGCCTCATTCAGTGCAACATGGATATTTTCTGGTGGGTTTTTCAGAGGGGTTTTGGTTGCCATTTGGCATGTGCTTGGCCAAGTTGTTATAGCAGAGCTTTGTTTTTGATTAATCAGCAGTTAATTATTGACCATTTAAACAACATGACTTTCATTTTCCTTTCCTCAGACAGATATGCTTTCTCTCCAGGTCATTTTGTATGTGTGAAATAATAAACTGCTTTGTGTGGTTTTTTTCATCAGAGATTCTAGAATAAGTTTGAGTTTGGTGTGAACATCAATTGGTCTTTTCAGTTCAAAGAACTGCAGAATAAGTAAAATAATCAGAATTCCCACTGAATAAGCATTACCTAATTAAACATAGCGATCTCCAAGACCTATTTGTGAAAATAGTTTCCTTTTTTATGGTGGCATTGAAATTGCTGAGAAAGTAACTGAATTCCCTAACTTGAGATAATTAAGATGCAGTATTATCTTGCTCTGGTATAGCTGATCTTACATGTTTAATATTTTCCACGTATATACATTTCAAGAGCAAAGCTATAAACATATAGGAATGTATCTCTAGCGACCTGCGCTGGAGAGAGTCACCTTGCCTAAGAGCCAGTGTGTGAAAACCAATTTCAAGTTAAATTTCAGATTTCAGCTGTTGTTATTAAGAAAATTAAATTTACTGAAATCGCCATTTTAAGAAGAGACACCTGTTATCCTTAGAATTGTTTCCTACTGGAGCTGTTTTTAAAAAGAGAACCCAGAAAAAGCCTATAAAAATACAAGATTAAAACTTTAAATGTATTGCAAGATACAAATTGCTACCTTAAATGTTACTTAGGCGCTCTGGTTTTTCTTCTAGCTCCACAAAGGTAGTACTTTGTCTTTTATGATTTACCAGACGTTGTTTCTTGCTAACCATCCCTTTAACTATTGAGAAACCCTCAATTTCTACCACCACCCTCATGTGCGCTCCTAAATCTCAAAGGATGTGTCTTAATGGATCTGATTGTTCACTCCGCTTTTTGACCCACACAGTATTGAGCAGTTAGAAATAACGGATAATGTTCTAACCATGATTTCTTGTTCAGAGTATCAGCTAGTGATGTCCGCCACATGGTATAAAGGTAACAGGAAAGAGCAAGTGGCACATTAGTCTTCAGAGCGCTCGTTATATTAGGTTTCTCGAGTTCTGCACGTTAGTCTTCAGAGCGCTCGTTATATTAGGTTTCTCGAGTTCTCCATCTACCTGGGGTTGGATATTTATTGGCTGAGGTTTCCCTGTAAAGCTGCTGAAGACCATTGTTATAAGGAGTGAATCAATCTTACTGGCATTTAACATTCTCTTAAAGCACATTCAGGAAGTGGCATTGTTATTACTTTAAATTAGAATATGAGATTAAACAGATTACAAAAAATTTTAATGTAACATTTAAATTTTTTGAAATGTTTGAAAATATCTACTTTGGAATAAACTTTAAGGAAACAGTCACAGGAGCTTCTAAATGTTTTCGAAGGGAGGTACCTAACAGAAAAGAATATAGGCTTAGTAATGTGAACTGTGGTTAAATCCTAAACCCAGTTATACAGTATTAGTCTAAAGCTTCTAAAACCGGAGTGTTCAGAAAATCCAGAGACATTCATATACTTAAAGTTTCAGTAATGTATTAGACCAGACTTTATTTGCAATTTGTTCAACAGAGAGATTTTATTTTGATACGAATATTAAGCATAAAGCATAGTAAGTTTTATATAATTCTATAAGTTCATTAAACAATATTACAGAATTTTCATTATATTCTTTGGGAGTCTTTTTAGCTGTTTCTACATCTCATATATGAGGTGTCTTCTGTGTTTTATTTTGCATACTAGCATGTGACTGCCTGCCTTAGAACTATGTATAGGAGGGGAAACCGATATTACTTAAAATTTTTGTTTTGATGTTCTGAAATGAATTTCATCATTAGTTCTTTTTTCTCTTTTGATGTTTGAGCAGTTGAGGGGAAGGGGCAAATTCCATAGGTTTCAACCCAGAATAGAAGGAGTATCTGTTTACAAATATGTCCTGTTTTAAGATATGGACATTTTAAGCAGGATAGAGCTAGCGGATCTCCAACTTTAGCCAGCGTCAGCATTAGCTGGAGGCCTTGTTAAAGTACAGGCTGCTGGACCTGCCCCACGGTTTCTGATGCCGGGCCGGAGCCTGATCATCTGCGTCTCCAGCAAGTTCCCAGGCAGCACTGACGTTGCTGGTCCAGGCACCGCGCTTTGAGAACCGCGGGTCTAGAGGAAGCCTGAGGGTCTCTTCAGCCACGCATGTATTTACTCAGTGTACAAAACTGATCTCTTGAGACATTTTTATAATTCTGATGCGGCGACGGGGACGTTCATGGAGAAAGACCTCCGTGGAGTGCCGGGCCTTCTGGGGGGTGGCCACCCCCGCCCCCCGCCCCTCAGCGCTCACCCCGTCTGAGGTCTGTGCTGCTGCTCTTCCCCGTGACGGGGCAGGAGCTCTCGCACTTGGAGGGTGAGTTTGGTTTTGTGTACACTGCAGCCTGGGCTTTGGTCTGGAAGCTGTGCGTGCGTTTGGAGCGCTTAGAGTCAGTCTTGATGCTCCACACACGCGGAGGTGAGGATTGTGGAAGGGAGCCATCAGACTGTCCCGAGAATGCAGTTCGCGTTTATCGAGGCCCCAGGTACCGGAGGCCCCGTCCTACGATGGCAGTGACCTGAAGCATAGAAAACGATAGATAAACCCCGAATGGTGTAGTCGTAGTTGTTATGTTTTGGGGGATGAGGGAGGCGAGGGCAAAGGATTTGCTTTTCAAATTATGTGTTTCTCAGGTTAACAAAGTTAATTTGGATTCTCTGCCGTGCCGGTAGGTGTTAGGGGAGCCTGAATTGTTGTACGTGGCAGAAAATTGATAATTGTCTCTGATTCCTTTGCTACCTTAAAAAAAATCTATATATGTTTGCAAAAAAAAGTCTAGAGGAATCTACCACCTACACAGCATGAGTTATTCATAAACCATAGGTGCACATGTATGAGCAAGTTATTTTTGAGAAAGAAGCTGCCTACAGTATAATAAACCTACAGGTCTTTGGGTGTTAATATTCCCCCTGGAGTGCAGCTTGAGGGGTATTGGGCTCTGCCTCTGGTTTTTTGTTTGGCTTTGAATTTACCGAGACCCTAGAAAGAGAAGAAATTATTTTTAAGGTAATAGATTATAGAATGACTTAGATGTAGACCGTATGATAAGCATCATAGAACACACAGCTTTGGAATTCTTAAAACACAGTACTTCCTCCTTGAAAGGCAAGATAACCTCTGGTGGGATTGTTTGTATGTTCAGCACAGGTTACTTTATCCAGTTCCAACTCGTAGGGAGCTTCAGTTTATTTATTCTTTGCACGATGCCTTGGAAGTGAAGACCTCTGTGTCTTTCAGCTGCTCAGAGGGCTCTTTTGTCCAGGATGAAGTGCTGACGTGTCAGTTACACCTGAATGTTTCTCAGCCCCCCCCCCCCCATACAGAGCAGGAGTCTTGGATTTTTACATGTCCAGACCATGCCTACTTCCTGTAAACCCGTGTGTATGACATTGTACTGTATCCGCTTTCTGTGCCAGTCATCCCACCTGATTCTTTGAAACCCATGAAGGTACTGGTTAAGTGTAGTAGTTGTATCCTAGGTAAATCCAGTGATTAAAATACCTCTCCTCTCAATTATAAAGGTAATGGGTTTTGCATCTTATTAAAGGGTTCTGTCATTAGTGACACAGGTTTTGTTTTTGTTTTTGTTTTTGTTTTTTTAATGCTTCAAGAATACAGTTCTTATCTAAACGTGTTCAGCTAACTTCATACAATCACGTGGCAAATTCATACTGGGTCTTATTTGGGCAAAAGCCTCCTAAAGGAAGGTTACATAAAACCGATCAGTTTCCATCTCTTAAAAGTACCAGTTGTACAGCCATCTAATAATCATAATTTCTGGCAAAATTATAACAAAATTATTATTTTTTTCTTTGCAGTTAATGATACCTCATCTGAGAGTTCTAATACCTAAAGAGTTTATGCTTAAAAGTAAAAATGACTTTGTACCATAAAATAACCCCAAAGCCACTCTCTAGGGTTTTTATTTTCTTCCTTTTTTGTCATTTTCCTTTTTAACTTAGTTTTAGAATTACTTCAGTCGCTTTGGTTCCTTAGAACAAGTTTTCAATTTGGAGGTCTCTAATTCCTGCATTGTGACCATTGTCTCAGTGAAGTTCTTTTGTTTTAAAAGATTCATGGTAACACAAAATGTATTTTACTGCTACAACTAAAATGTATTTATAATAAAATGCCTTTTTAATAATTTGGAGATCTGTTTGTTATGTGTGAACCACAATCCTCTGCTTCCTTTTAAGAGCAAAGGTCTGACAGAAGTTAAGCACAGCACTTTGATTTTATTCATGATATTAATCAGTAAAACCAGCTAAAGTAACAGAGCTCAACATTGATTTGCAAAATTGTGACTCTGTAGTTTCCAGAAATTTGCAACTTTACTTGTGTCTCTGAACTTCAGCAGAAGCAAAGGCCTAAAGGATCCAAGTGTTACCTGAAAGTTTAGAGATCATCAGTGATCAGTGAGAAAATGAGCCCTTTTCAAATTGTCATTCAACGTGGTTCTTAGGAATTAAAAGCAGTGATCATGAATTAGTGTTAACAAGTCACTTGTTGATGCTGGGCTTGTGGAGCCCAGAATTCATTTCAGAACTTGTAAACCTACTTGGTATCAATATATTATGAAGGTATAATAACACATTTCACAGGGGTGCGTGGCATGCACTGCTCCCTCCCCACCCCTGCCCCTCCCCCCCCAGATGCCGGCTGTGCAGGAAATTGCCCTGAGCCAGGGTCTTGTTTTTGTTGGGGAAATAATTCTTTGCATCTGCCATGATACGATTTTGAGAAGCATTAGCAGGTCAAAGGATGCTTTGTGTGCCCTGGCTCTTTTATTTTTAACACCCCATTAATGTGGCACCATAAATCTAACTTGAATATTCTGTGCTTAAAGTGTGCAAATGTAAGAAGATAGGGCAGTCAGCCTTTCATAAGGACAATTTCTAATTCTTACTCATTGCGGTGGATTAGTTTTCAAGCTAGGTATCTTGCTTTCTTTGACTTGATCTGATACAACATAAATCATCTCTGGATTTTGGAAAGAAACACACTTCTTTACAGATAAATCGAATGGCTTTGGAGGACTCCCTGGGCTGCCATCCGCCCGACAGGAAGTAAACAAAGCCCCCCGTCATCAGTGGGAAAACGCAAACAAGACTGTTTCAGGTGTTCATTCCTATGCATTATTTGAAGCCTTTGAAGCATTTTTCTGAGAATGATATTAGTGTGAAAGTTATTGGGAAAATGTAATTTCATCAAAACGGCAAGGCGGGAACTGTATGGAGTGCAGGTCAAGCGTGAGAATGGAAAGTTGGCCTCGTGGAGGGGGTGCTGGAATGGAGACTTACTTGCACTCAGCTCGGTTAAACTGGAACATTCTGATGCCGCTGTGGTATTGGAGCTGAAGAGCCCTGGGTCTGTAATGGGCTCTGCCACTTGGTTCACACCGTGGTACTGTCCTAACGAACCACTTCCCAAATGGATGGAAATCCTCTCTTCGGACGTGAAGACCCCATCTTGATTGCATAGCCGCAGTTCCAGCTCATCCTACCAACTGCAGCCCGAGTTACCTTCCGAAACGGATCCGATGGTGCCACTCTTCCTGAGAAGCCCTCGGTGGTTGCCCATCGCACCCTAAATTTCTTAGCTGCACTTTGGAGACACCCCCGTGTCTTATTCCTGAGCACTTCACACAGTCCCCTAAATCAGACAGCTTGCCGTTCCTCGCCTGGATGAACCCTGACCTTCTTGCTTCTCTACTTTGTTTGGAGCATGCCCTTCAGCGCTCAGACCCCCCAGGTCAGTTGGAATTAGTTCCCTCATCCTCTGTGCCTCCTTAATGGGCTTATATCTATGTTATCACAGTTTTTATATTAGAGTTAGGAGTTTGTGAGCTTCTGGGTGACAGAGATCTTGTCCTAAGACCCCAAAACCTACAGTACTGGCTCTGTAGTTTTTACAGAGCAGGCCCTCGAATGCCTGTTGAACTGGCTCAGAGGGTTTGATTGACAGAAGAACTTCAGGACACTCTCCCCTTCTCATGGATGCCCTTTGCCACTGTGGTGTGGCCAGCTGATAACCGGGGGCAGGAGTGATGGCCTGGGGGGCAGGAGTGAGCTGTCCTGTGCAGTCGCATCCCCGCCTACTCCACTGTGCTCTGAGCGGTGACAAAGCATCAGCATTCACCCGGTATCGCTGTTAGAAGCCTTGGTTTGACAGCTGCACCATGGTGACGTCAGTTCTGGTGGATGCTGCCTACTTTAGCGTATCCCCGTCAGTAGGCATATTCCTACGTGCAGACTTCTGGGAAAGTGATGAAATTCCCCTTTGTCTGAACCTCTGGTTGATTTTATATCCACAGAAGGAGATAATTAGATTGAAGAGGAGCTGCAGTTGCAAAGTCTGCGGTGTTACCCCATTCTTAGCTCATTAAAACAGATGCTCTGCAAATTGATTTGAACCATCGTTTCGGGAAACTGCACGGCTAATTCCTGAGAAGAAAGGGCGCTAGTTAGACGATGGGGTGAACCATCGGAGAGCTCTGGAAAGTGGGCGTGGCTCCCACTCTGGGCTCCGCTGCAGAGGGAAACAGAGGAGAATGTGGTTCAGTGCCCTTTGCTCACTAATTGAACAGAAATGCAATCGGAGGCCTCAGCTGACAAGCCCTCCTGCTGTGAGTGGCGACCAAAAGGGAAGGGCCTGGAGTCCGGGGAGTGGGTGGCTTGCTCTGGGCCTGCTCGTCAAGCCCACCTGCTGTCAGGTCTTCTGTCTCTTTGGAACCCAGACGTGCACGTGTTTTTACAAAGCTAAAGAGAAGTGGGCGCTCGCGGCTGAGGCTCCTCTTGGAAGAGAAAGTTGTGAGGATTCGGTCCTCTTAACCTGGTGACTGGGCTTAAAGGGAGTGGTGACCTGGGACCAAAGCAACAGGGAACTGTTGGCAGGTGTGTAAGTAAACAGGCTTTACCTGAGGAATCAAATCTCCCTGTGACTCTAGAGGCCTTCTAAGACCCAGATCATTCCTACTGGGTTGGTTCTGTTAACAGGGTGGAAGAGACACTATTTTGAAAAAAAATCTGTGATCTAGTGTCATTAAAGGTAATTTGAATCATCCAGCAAAGCCCTTGTGGAAAGCCGTCTGTTCCTTTTTTTCTTTTTAACTGCAATACAGTTGATTTACAGTATTGTGTTAGTTCCAGGTGTATGGCAGAAACCCGTCCGTTCTTAAGGGCTGACGTGCTCCAGCTCAGAAGACCGTCTCACCCAGGGATACGCAGCTGCGCGCGCCACTGTAGGGAATACAGGGGCTCAGGCCGAGCATGGGGCCCCTGAGGCCAGGGGAGCAGATCCCGAATGAGCTCTAGAGGCCTTCTTACTGCACTTCCTGATGCTTCTTTGTAGCCTCTTTGCACGCACTCCTCCCGGCCCTTTTCTAGTTCACACACTCGTCCGATGTACCAACACATCCCGAGGGCGCTGTATGCCGTAGGCTGTGCAGAGCGTGTGACTGGGCTGGGGAAGGTTCTAGCTGCCGGATGGTTCAGAGGAAAATATAATCCAGCAAGGCAGGCAGGCACAGGGAGCCACACAGACCGGGTCAGAACTGGGGGTATGAGCACAGTGTTAAGGGCACAAGAAGGAAGAAAGCACAGGTTTTGCACGGAGTGGTTGGAGGATGTGTCACCTCGTGATGTCCAAGCTGGGTCCTGGGGAATAAGGCGCCTCTGGCAACTTCAGAAAGGGGGCGGGCCACATGCGGCCGAGGAGCCCACCTACATTGCATAGCACTTACGCCTTACTTTCAAGTCACCCACGATTGAACTCTCAGCTCCCGAGGGCCCATCCCCGGTTTTTGTCCAGGACCAGGTCATGTCCTGGTTTAGCACAGTGCTTCGCGCACAGCGTTGCATCTAGTGGGGTAGACAGGGTAACGGCTCCCGAAGATGTCCACAGCCGAACCCCTGGGACCTGGTACTTTATATGGAAAAAGGGACTCGGCAGACGTGATTCAGCCATAAGGATCTTGAGACGGGAGCTTAGCCTGGGTTATTGGATGGGCCCAGTGTTACCACAAGGGTCCTTCCAAGAGGGAAGCTGGACAATCAAAGGCAGAGACGTGGGAGCTGCGGTGAGGGAGCCACAGACGAGGACAGCGGGTGGTCTCAGAATAGGAACCGGACACGCTCAGTGAGTGTGCATTTGCTTACGTGATGGACACCCTGTGGGAGAGACGTCAGCCGGCTCAGCATGTCTGGGAAACCACATCCTCCGGGGAGGCCAGTGCTCAGGGCACGAGCGGCAGGGGGAGGGGAGGAGAGCCGGGCCTCGCGGCAGCGGGGCAACAAGACGTGGATTTGCGGTTCGTCTCGGAAGTGGAATCTGTGAGGCGTGCCCGGGAGCCAAAGAAACCACAGGGCTTCTCGGTGTGGGTGGCTGAGGGGATGCAGGGCCGTCGAAACGAGGGGGCAAGCAGGGGAGGGCAGGTTAGGGCGCACGTCCCTGCGGGCAGCACTGCAGCACACCGGCACCGACGCCGGCACAGAGGCGGCCTGGACACAGGCAGGGACCGCGGCCCCGGGCGGCCGACAGCCCGGAAGGGAGTGAAACTTCTCGGGAGCTGTGTTGTGAGCTGAGAAGTTCAAAGACAAAAACCCTGGAAACATGCAGCTTTAAGGGGCAGGTGGCAGTAAAAGGGAAAATTCAGGGAATCTTAGGGAGGGAGCGGAAGCAGAGGCCCGAAGTACAAACTCTACAGAAAGGCGTCGTAGGGCGCCACAGGTGACGGAGGGGTCGCTGGTGACCTTCAGGGGGTCTCGTGCCGTGGCGTGGGCCATGGGATCAGCGCGTGGCTCGGGAAGTGAACGCAAAGTCAGTCGGCGGTGACACGAGACGTGAAGAAGGATCGTGGTTTCGAGACTCTCGTCGGTTGACGGGAGACGAAAGACCAGGCGGCAGATCTGAAGGAAGGGACGCTTACTCCCCTACCTGAGGCTTTCTAGCTACTTCCCTGCCTGTAGCCTCTGCCCCTTGGCCGTCTCTCACGCGCATCCCTGTTCGTATGCCTTTATCATAGCACTTCCCCCTCAGAGACCCTCCCTGGCCTTCCGTGAGACAAGCAACGTAAACTTTATTTTAAAGCTATCTTTCTTTCTTGAACTCTGACAAGTCTGGACTGCTTCACTGAAGCAGTGATTAAACGATTGTCAGTGGTTTCCAAAAATTTTAAGCAGCAGCGTTCTTTTTTCTAACAAAGTCCTATGTTAGAACCTAAATTTCTCAGCCCTAAATATGTAATATACAAAATATATTTTTTTACTTTTATAAATTTATTTAGTAAACACACTCTGTAACAGCTTCTTGTAAAATCAATTTGTAAGGGCAATGATGATATTTTGAGGAACACAAATATTGGAAAATGGAGTTTATGGAAGGCAGATGCAGTCTGACATCTAAATCTAACACTAATTTATTTTCCTTGCTTTCGTTGGGCAAGGTGAGCAAACACTGTGATTTATAAAGATAAACAGTAGTATATTTGCCCGCACCATTGTGTCTGAGCAGACATGCACAGGCCGGAATTTTCCAAAGACCAAAGCAGAACTGGCACTCCTAATCCATGAGACACAGACAAGAAGTTGAAATGTACGCCGAGAAATGGCCAAGGAAACTTGTTTGAAGGCCTCCTCAGGGGAAAATTACAGCACACGCTTCAACCCTTCGAAGGCCTTTAATATACACACCAGGATGGCGCACGTAACACAGGTGAGTCCACGGTGGGTTTGTTCCAGTCAGAACAAACTGGAGTCCAATATCTGCACAGCTCACAGGGAACCGCCGGGATCCCTTGGTCTCTCCAGAAAACGGGGACCTGGCAAGACTGACCCACATTAGCCAGCAAGACAGCTAACAGCTCAGCTTCTGGAAGGAAGCAGACAGGAGCCTGGCTCTCCCTCCTTCCTCTGCTGTGTGCCTCCAGGTTGGCTACTCAGCCTTGCTGAGTCTCAGTTTGTTCATCTGTTCAATGGGAATAAAAGCGAACACACGGCTGTTGCAAGGCTTAGGAGAGAGAACACATGTCAAGCGCTCAGCCAGGTCAAAGGCCGTCTTACCATTTCATGTGTGTTTCATGGCGAATTTTAAAATGTGAGATTTATGTTTCCCGAGGTCTGGGACCACTTTGTGCATCTCCTCGTATTAATAGACGCAGAGAACTGCAGAAGTGGAGGGAGCGTAACAATGAGTTAGTCTAACACGTGCTCTGGTCTCGCAGGAGTTTGTTAATGTTCACAAGAGCAGGTTGACAGCGGCCCTAGTCTGGATTCGTCCTACCACAGCCCCTACTATGTACAGGCAGCGCATAGTAGGGCCTCGAGATGAGGGCAACTGAGGGGACACCTGAGTCCAGGAGACCCTGGCTCAGCGCCCTGGTCGGTTCAGATGGGACGCAGCCCCGTTCGTCTTTCCTCCACCTTAAATGGACAGGATCATACACTGCTACCTCCCTGCCTCCTGGACGTTTCTCGGTAGACTGTGTCTCTATTTTGTTAGCTTCATCCGACTGTCTCAGCCTGGCAGGACCGGGCGGGAAGGGTGTTAGCTGTTTAAATCAGTGACTTGGATATTTGTTTTGAGCTCTTCAAACTCAGGGGTGAGAACGCTCAGACTGTGCTTGCAGACCAATCCCCCGAACTCCATTTATCCCTGGGGCTACCAGGGCGGTCGTGGGCAGAGCGAGAGGCGGGTTTAAAGCCAAATCAACGAGCGTTTCCAGGAGGTCAGGGCTTTCACATTCAGGCCAGAAACTTGTCAGGAGCAAAGGCAGAAGAAGACAGAGCATCACTCCTTGTAATGGCAATTACCTTAATGAACTTTCTTCGCCAGGCGGGAGGGATGGCCGAGGTGGCCGTTAACTTGCGGCCTCAGTGGCTGCTACTGAGTGAGGCTGTGAAGCGGGGGCTGAAGGAGGCCACAGCAGCTGCAGCCCCGCGGCTTAATCGGTTCCACATCGTGCATTCATTCATACCTTGTCTCCACTTCAGATCTTTTCTGAAAGCAGGCAGGGTATAAATTAGAAATGAATTGGTAAATAAAATATTTGATCAAAATGGACAAGTCACACCAGCAGGGGAAATACTGCAGTAGGATGTGATTAAAACCCCTCTTTTTTGGGGCGGTCAGGAAAAATAGTGGTAACAGAATTGAAATGTTCAATCCCAAGGAGGGATTAATAAGGACCAAACCACCAGGGCAGACCCCATTATGTGTTAGCCAAGGAGAGGATGCCGTGTGTCTCGGACCCCCTAGATACTTGGGCAGAGGCTAAGTGAGGACCGGACAGGACACTGGTTACACAGGTGGGAAACCGTCAGCCTTGTTCTCATTCCGGTTCTGGCGCCAGTTAACCAGATCTTGGGAAGCAAGTCCTTCTCAGGTCTTCGGTCTTTTCTTCTGTACAGTGGCCACAGGAGAGGGATAAAGAGGAAGAATCAGGAACATGGATCCAGCCTCTATTTAAGATTTTGACGCCGTCTTCATCCCGGATACTTTGCCATAATTTTGATTTTAAAAAATCACACATCACCTACCCAAAAGAACGTAAAGCAAGCTCCCAAAGACGTATTTGTACATCCATGTTCATAGCAGCATTATTCACAGTAGCCAAGAGGTGGAAGCAACCCAAGCGTCCACTGAGGCATGAACGCGTAAACAAACCTGATGTACCCGTACAGTGAAGTGTTGTTTGGGCTTAAAGAGGAATGAAATCTGACGCAGGCTATGACGTGGATGAACCCTGAGGACATTACGCCAGGTGAAATAAGACACACAGAAGAGCAAATAGTGTATGATTCCACTCCTATGAGGCACCAGGGTAGTCAAATTCAGAGAAGCAGAACGTAGATGGTGGTCAGGATGGGCGGGGAGTTGTTGAAGGCGACAGAGTCTCTGTTTGGGAGATGAACAGAGTCCTGGGAACTGGCCGCACATGTAACATGACTGAGCCGGGCACTTAAAAATAATTCCGATGGTAGATTTTATGCTGTGTCTGTTTCACCACATTTCTTAAAACGTCTCACACTTCAGTATTATTTATCTGGACTGAGTTGCTCGTCCTGGCTCCCTTACCTCATGGGATCTGATGAATTTAGAAAGCTGAGAACGTGAGAGCGTTATGGAACCTCAGGGTTGGATGATTTTTCCGTTTGTGCCCGTCCCGCTTGGCTGCTAACTGCCCGCCTCAGAGCCAGTGGCGCGGTGTCCTGCTGCGGGCCCGTCGGCAGGCCCCTGGCCGAGCGCTGCGGTGAAGCCCGGGGCCGCCCCGAATCCTGAGCCCCACCCATCACAACGTCCTTCCCGCGAGCATCGGTGAGCGGACTGGAGACAAAAAGACGTCTTCCCTCGTTGGTTTCGTTGATCTCTTTGTTTTTCAGCGCTGGGCTCTGTTCTGCTCTGTCGAGCTGTCTTCTTCCCACAGCAGAAGCTGGAGCAGACGCGGCTGTGTGCCGCCCGGCTGGAGCCGGCCGACCCTGCCTGCAGAGCAGTTCCAGGCCTGCTTACATGTCTCTCGAAAGAGCTAGACGCTGGGAAACCAATGTATTCTGCAATGGAGAGGAATATTCAGTGGATATTCCACTCAGAGTGATTTTGGCTGCTAAAAATACAGCTATGTAGGTGGAAATACAAAACGCACACCAGTCTAATTCCCCTAAAAGTAATAATAACAATAAAAACAATAATACTGGACTCCAAAATGGAGTTTGTGGGACGACAGCACCCTTCTTACTCACAAAACCGTGGCCCCAACTCCCAGGCTGGCGTGGACGCTGATCTCCTAGCCGCTCATCCGGAGCAAGTGGCCCTCAGGCTCTACCTGTGTGTCCTCGGGACGCGTGCGCCCTTGGCTGCAGGACCAAGCAGCCTCCTCTGGGCCTCGCCCGCCACCCGCCCTTCTCGGCAGCGCCCACCCTCTGATGTCACCCCTGCTCTCCTTGACCCTTTCGGCTTCACAGCCACGCACGGGGCATGTGCACGTTCCCTGACTCAAAAGCAGGCTGGGCTGGGCTCTGTCGGCCCCTCCAAGCGCAGCCCGGAGCCCTGAGATGTCAGAGGGCGATCTTCACCAGCCCCACCATGGTCGCTACCCAGACGCCCCAGCCTCCGGCTCCTCCCTTCTAAATTGTTCTCAGCAGAGCGATCTAGTTGCTTTCCTCTCACCTTACAGATGCGAACAGTTAGGGGTTAATAAGCTGGCCGGTGAGAGTAGTTACTTCAGTTACCGGCCTGACGTTGCAGGCCAGTCTTAACCCGGCCTGGAAGCGGGAATTAGCCATCGGAGGGGTGTGGCTGTGTCTTGGTGGACTCGCTCCTGGACCAGATTCCAGCCAGGCCAATCCCAGCCCTCCTCTCCATGCCACCTTGGCCTAGAACGATGCGAACAGACACTAACACAGTTTCTAACAGCTCAAGGCCGCACCCCTAGGATGACCCCAGCCCCCCTTGAAGTGTCTGCCTGAGAAAATTCAAGGTTGCCTGTTTGTTCCAGCCAACACCCGAGGACAGGGCCCTCGTCTCCAAGCCTCTGTTAGCGGGTCAGCGCCTAACTTCGATCATCTCCAGTTCGCCCAGCCCCTTCCAGCCCTTCGCGACCTTTGGCTTCTCTGACTCTGTGCGGCCCTCCTCACCCCTCCCTCGCTCACCCTTTAAACCTCCCGGTCACCTCTGTGCACACAGTTGAGTTCAATTCATCCCAGACTCTTCCTGCGGCAGTAGTGCCTTACTGATCAAAATCTGTCCTGACCACTTTAACTGTGGCCTTGTTTATCTTTGGCAGTTCTGATAAAACCTTGCTTATGGACACTGAAATTTGCATTTCATGAAATTTTCACATCACAAAATCTTTTTCTTCTTTCGATTTTTCTTGACTATTTAAAACTATAGAAACCATTCTTAGCAGGCAACGGGCCCCAGTTGACCCACGGCCGGTGGTTTGCTGCCCCTTCTCTGCAAGAAAGGTGTTGACGTGGACCCCTGGTGCACGGTGAAGGTAAAGGGCAGAGGGGTCCTCTCTGCACACCGTGTCTGACTTACCATCTCTGAGGGCTGGCCAAGTACGGTGAGGTTTGAAGGCGCAAGGGTGTAAATTATGAAACTCCAGTGGCCCTATGTGTCTAGCTGCTAAGCCCTCCTTCCTGATGTTCATTGCAACAAAAAGCCAGTGTCTGAAATCAGACCCTTGCAGCTGTGCGGCTGGAGTGCCGTGTTAGCACTGGGATGCCTAGCGTGCTGGGAGCTCTGGAAATAACCCTCTGTATTTTTAACGCCCTTGGCTAGTCAGACCGCCTCTGGTTTCTCCCAAAGACAACCCCAGGGCCCAGAGTTACCAACTGTAATTCAGAACCTCTAAGTCTCGCTGCTAAGCAGACCCTCTGTCCCTCTCATCCCCACAAAAGTCCTCAACATCCCCGGGGGCTATGCCTTCACTTCCCCTGCTGGGTCAAGGGGCCCCTGGGCTGTGGTCAGGAACCCAACAATTTCTTCGCAAGGTCAAGGAAAAAGCAAGATTTTGAAGAGGTTTTATTTCAAGCCACAGAGTCTAACCAGTTAAAAACTGCTTGTTGGGTCTCCCAGAAGCCAAGGAGGGGCTGTTCGGGTCACCAGGAAGGAAAGAGGGTCTGGCCATTCGCACAGCTGGACGCCCAGAACAGGTAGACGGCCCAGAGAGGACAGTTGGTGGGCTTATCGAGGACAGCCGGGCACTCCAGCGGGAGGTCGGGCCTCTCGAGGCGCCTGTGCACCTGCCTTCCACCTGCACGGGGCAGGTCTGGGCCACCGCCACTTGCGGGCTTCACCACCCAGAGAAGTGCTCAGACAGGGCGAGCAGCTGTGCTGCGGGGGAAGGGGCAGGTGGGAACGGGGAGAAGTAACGCTCCCGCCTCCTTCTCAAACGTTCTGGGCTGGGCTCGGCTTCCTTGGGGACAGGGGCCCAGGAGGGCTAGTGCTCGGGGTCGGCGTCCATGCAGGACTCCCAGGGGTTCTGGGGCATCCGCGGCAGGGAGAAGAGCAGGAGAGCTAGGCCGCCGAGGAAGAGGAGGCCGAAGGCCGCGCAGGCGCAGGCGAAGGACCAGGAGTAATAGGACTTGATCCAGACGGTGTCCTCGCTGTCGACCATGCGCTTCACCGACTGCCGTGTGACCTCCACCGAGACGAAGATGCAGAGACCTGGGGGCAGAGCTGGACTCAGGGCCCCGGGCGCCCCCCGCCCCGCGTCAGCTGGGGCTTCCGCGTGGGCTTCAAGGTGGAGACCCCGCCGGGGGAGAGGCAGGGGCATGAAACGGCCCCGAGACCGAGGTCCCGATCGGGAAGCTGCAGAAGTGCGCCCTTTCGTTCCTTCTTTCCTTAGCACTATTTTAAAGTTAATTTAAATTTTTGTTAGTAATTAGCATCCTCCCCGCCTTGAGGATTGTCTTGGTCAGAAATGGACAGATTGCCGAGATCTGCCCCCTCCCGGCCCACCGGCCCTGGCGGAAGCCCTGGGCAAGCTTGCCCCTGGGTGGAGCCTGGGAATCTGTCCACACCCAGGCCCCAGGTAGGCATGAGAACGGGGTCGAAGCATCCCCCCAGACCCGGCACCCGGACAGGAGCCCCCGTCCTACCCGCAAAGGCGAAGAACATGGACGCTGGCCTCAGCAGGTAGTCGCGCTTCTTCCCGAAGGACAGGAGCACGCAGATGGTTCCCGCGATGGTGAAGCCCAGGCTGAAGACGGCGATGGCCGCGGCCGAGATGCTATACTCTGTGGCACACAAGGGGGCAGGGATGCCGGGGCCTCAGAGGGGCCTCATCCCCTGCACCTTTCGCCACCACTGGCTGTGCCTGCAGCCAGGTAAGTGAGTACCACATTCTACTATTCCCTTTTCCCAGGTGAGGAAACTGAGATCCGAGAGATTAAACCACTCCTTCAGAGGCGCACAGTGGCTAAGGGGTGGGACCAGGATGTGCACACGACCTAATTCCTTCTCGCAGGTCAGACACCAAACTGAAGTTCCTCCCTCCAGGGGCAGAGGCCTCGGAAGGAAGCGTGAGATCTGCGGCTGGAGACCTTTCTGGAGCAGAAACCTTCCTCCGAGTGTCAGGGCAGAAGGTGGCACCCAGGCTGGCGTGGTCTGTCCTGGGACTGGCAAGCAGCCTCTGGACAGATGACGGAGTGTGGCTTGTTGCAGAGCTCGGTGCCCAAGAGGATCTGCGCGTGTGTGTGCCAGAGTGTGTGCACCGGTGCATATGTGTGCATGTGTGTGCATGCGTGTGTGTTTCCATGTGTGTGCATGTGTGCGTGTGTGTGCATACCCATGCCGTGTGCAGTCTTCTGTACACAAGCACATGCGGGTCTCTGCTCAGTCCAGGGGGTGCCTCTGAGCTCGGTGGTTCCCACCAGGGCACGTGTGCCTCAGGGGCCCTCACGCATCTGCCCCAGTCCCCACCCTCTGCTTCTCGGGGAGTGACTCACAGGCGAGGGAGGGACTCAGACAGACTCCCCGCACACTCTGAGCTGCCAGCCCTGCAGACCATCACAGGGATCTGGCATCCTTGTTCCATTGTCAGAGCTCCTGTGACAGTGGCGTCCCTCGGGCTCTGTGGGGAAATGGACTCCTGCCCTCTGGGAGCTACCAGGCAAGTCTCTTTTACAAACTCGCCCGAGCCCTGATGCAGGGATGCTCAGGGCGCCTGGAGATGGGTGACGCTGTCTCAGGGGCGCAGAGGGTGGCCAGGCTGCCGCTCAGATGCATCGGGAGGGGCTGCTCGCCATCAAGATCCGGAAGTCGGGGCCTTTGCACCCGTGACTTTCCGGTTCAGCAGCGCGACAGGAGCCACGTTTCCTCCCCTCCTTGCTCTCCACACGGGCTCACCTTTCTGAGTGGTAACTTCGAAGATCTCCGAGCTCTCGCCTGGGTTAAAATGCCTGAAGTAGGAACAGTTTTTCTCTGCAAAGGAGGGAGACGGCCTATGAGTTGAGAGAAAGGGCTGCAGCCGGGGCAGGAGCTCAGCCCAGAGAGGGCGGGTGCAGCCCCCCCGGGGGCTTCTGCTCCCCAAACCCTGACTCTGGGCTGAAACACACATCTTTCACTAACCCTTAGACCAAAACGTTGGTAGGAAAGAGGGTTGCATAAGAGGCTGGGAGATCATCAGGGAGCTGAGGCTAACTGAGTCCAGGGGGCAGAGAGCACTGGGGTACTGAGCCCATTAGGCAGACAGGGAAACTGAGGCCCAGAGATCAAGTCATCTGTTAGGGGGTACAGGACCCATGGTCAAGCAAGGGCCAAACAGTGGTTCTCAGCCAGGGCTGATTCTGCCCCCAGAGGACACTGGGCAGTGTCTGGAGATATTTTTATGTCACAACTGGGCAGGGCTGCTACCGGCATCCAGTGGGTAGAGGCCCGGGATGTGCTGAGCGTCCTACCATGTACAGGACAGCCCCCTACAGCACAGAATTACAGGCCCCCACATGTCAGTAGTGGTGAGTCAGCAGTGGTTCACATCCAGTCTAGGGCTGGGTTTCTTATCTGCATCCAGGCCCACCCTGAGGCACTGGGTGTGACCTGGGAAGCAAAGTGTTTTTCAAGAACTTTCCAGGAGATTCTGGTGTTCAGCCAGGTTTAGAAGCCTGGCTCCCGGCCCCTTGAAATGCCCTTCAAAGGGCTTTTCTGAGTGGGCCCTCTATATGGACTTGGGTGAAGGGCAGAGAACTTCTAACCGAGGGCCAAACGTGATCAAAAGCTCATTTCATTGGGCCCTCAACGCCTGTGGCCATAGAAACAGCCCAGATAAGACCTCCCCAGGTGAGTTGCTTCCCCACCCGATTAGTGTCAGAAAAGCCACAGACGATCTGTGCTGGCAGTAGGACCAAAAATATGGATTTGATAGGGGGCAGAGGAAGAACTCAGAACAAAGAAATTCACACTGATTTTCAATATAATTTCTCTTCCATTCTTCTCCTTTAATCTCTCTTATAACTAGATATACTGTAAAATCAAAGGATAGTCTTATTGCTTATTGAATACAGTTTAATATTCTATACTCTTGATTTAGGAAGTAGATGAATGGATTATTTTATACTATTTTGTTTCTTAAAAAAAAAAACTAAATTAGGTTGCTTTTTATTTCTGTGAGGCCCTTCACTGAATTCTTTTTCCTGCGGATCCTTGAACCTCAATGGAAAAACATCTCTGCTCCTAGTTTATATGGCATCTAGTTTGTGCATCCATTTCTTTACCTACATTCAAATGATCACCAGGTGTTTGATGCCTAGTTTCTTTTGGAAACAAACCTGAGGTTTGCGAAGTCATAGCTTTCATTGGGGTCCAGGCTTCCGTCTGCCTGACCTGTATAACCTTGTTCCACTGAAGCCTGTGGCCTCCATTTCCGCTCCCCCAATGTCAGGGTTACTTCTGCTCCCCTAAGTCCAGGAAGAGAGTGACCCCGGGAGATGGAGCCTGGTTTAGCAGCAGTAAATGTTCCATGAGGTAAACAGCCTTTTCTCTGAGCGTCTATATTTAAATCCCTTTCCTTTTGAGCCGAGTTGCCTGGGGTGTGTGACTGCCGCTGGTGACTCAGGAGATGCTGTGCTTTTCTCTCTCGCAGCTTCTGCTGTTACTTTAGAGCATGATGGAACCCTCTCATATGTGTTAGATTAGTAGCTATAGATTCTCTTGAATCCCTGCTTCAAAATGGCTCATGTCTACCTCTGGACGGAGGAAAACTTCTGTTTCCTTCTTTAAGAGCCAATCTCGGTCGTCACTGAAAACCCTCTGAAAAGAACTGACTGAATTCAAGTGTGCTTCACGGTCAGTTCCCTCCCTGACGACGCACAAGCCGAGTTAAAAGCGTCCATTCAGCGCGCAAGGCCCGGAGATAGAGGCCCATCGGAAGCCTGGCCAAGGCCCAGCTGTCCGGCAGGTCCGCGTGGCCAAGGCTCCTCTTGCACAGGTAGTGCTCGGGGTGTCGGCCCCCCGCCAGACAAACGCCGGGCTCCTGGGGGAGCCACCCTGCAGACTCGGGGGTGGGGACGTGGGCCCAGGTTCAGTCTTCCCTCCCTCCCCTCCTCTCTCCAATGCTCTCTGGGGGCGCTGGGGGGCACCCATGCGGGGCACCTGGAAGCCTCAGCTTCTCTTTCATGTGGCTGGTCCTCGGGCTTGAGGATGGGCGAGCCAACCCCGTCTGCTCTCTTGGACGTAGCACAAGAGGAAGGCCAGCGGCCTCTGAACCAGGAGAAGCGTCCGCTGCACGGCCCCGTGGCTGCCCGTTGGAGACCACAGCCCCTTTGCGGTCCCGTTCGGGATAAATCAGCTCGGGCACCTGCCAGTGTCACTCAAGAACTGCCCAGGGTCCTGTTGGGATGGGCAGTCCCCGCCCCCGCCCCTTAGCCTGGGTGCTGTCTGGGTGAACCGCATCAAGGGCAACTTGAAAAGGAAGGACGTTTGAGATGGGCCTGCGTGGGTAGCGGGCGGGAGGGAGGGACCGCGTGCAGACTGTGAGCCTTCTCGCCTCTGCCTCTCTGACGTCCCTCTGCCCCCTGCGCCCGGTCTACATCCCACCTGCTCAGCACCTGCAGCTGTGCCTCATGGGCTCCAGCCCCTTCACTGGGCAGAAGGAGCAAGTGCTTTGGACCAGGTTGGCGGAGATACCAACACTGGGGTGGTGACCTGGGACCAGGATTGAGCACCGAGGCTCCTCCAGCCTCCTTGCGTCTGCAAATGGCTCACAGTGATTTTAATATTTGTATTTCTTTTTTTCTGTGTTTCAGAAATGTCTACCATGGACAGTCGTAAGACTCAGTGATCTAAAATCTTTAAGTGGATTATTCCTTTAAAAAATGTCATAAATCAGTTATTGGGGTTGGACTATTCTGCTCACCAAAGATTCTGATTAAGGGAGGGACTGACTTTGCAGAACCGTATCTGCCAATCTCAGAGAACTGGAACAGAAGGCGTATTTAGCTCCAAGCCGAACCGGAGTTAATATAGATCTTTCTCTGATAGTTGGCACAGCTTGTATGATTAGGGGATGCCTCTGGGTATCACTGAGAATGTATCAACCCAATGCTGGTTGATGCAGACTTTGATACGTTAAAAAAACCACCTCGCTGATTTGCACACAACCAAGGGAACGAGGGCTCTGGGGGTCGGAAGAAACGTTTCACCCACTTGTTACTTGCATCAGTGCCAGGGTTGTCTTCACCCTTTTTGTAAAAGAAGTTCTTGATGCTCCCGATAGTGGTTTCTCTGTGCTCTGTGTTCCCCCGTCCCTCTGATTGAAAGGGGTTGGAGAAATCCTCAAGACCTGACCCCAGGGCCTCAGAGCATTGCTGTTGTATGGGGGAGAAGTCTAGTTATGGCCAGTCTCCAGCATGGGCTCCTGCGGATGGGAAAGGGAGCCTCTGAGATTCTTGGGGTCACAGGAGTGTCGTGTTCTTTCATTTGGGCTCCAGTCCGGCCCCACGTACTAGGAGAGAAGATGGGCCACTAGAGAAACTGGGCACTGCTGCTGCCTTGTGCTCAAGAGGCAGAGTCGGAAAAGAAAGAACATTCCACCCAGACCAAGGGCGAGGGATGACCCTTCTGAGGACTCACTGGGCTTGCAGACAGGCAGCTCCTCTGACAACTGGGAAGCCCCTGCTCTCACTCTGGAGATGCTGGAATTGACCTCAGATACGGATGCTGTGCGTGGCAGTCCTACGAAGACTCGCGGTCGGTGGAAAACCCAAATTGGACCGTTTGTGTCCTCAGAGCCTCCAGCTCTCTGCGCTGAGCGCGACCTTGAAAAGCTTCCTCTGCTTCACCAGCGCTCGATGCCGCTTCCGCTAGATCACGTCGTGTCAAAGCTGGTCCTGATGTGTCTGCTCGGGTCAGCAGCTCCTGGGAAGGGTGGAGGGTGTGGGGAGGGACCGCAGAGCAAAGAAACTCTGGATTGGAGACCTGAGCCTCGGAGAGACGCCTCTGAGCCTGTTTTCTCACACGTGGAATGAGGGCCGTCTGTAGAATACAAGTCTCCTCACCGGGTGGTTGCAATAAGTAGTGTCATGTAGCAACTAAGGCGAATGTTAGGCGCAGGGGCCCTGGCTGCTCTGCCATGGTGACTGTGTGACCTCGGCCAAGTTACTCAACTTCTTCGTCCCTTGTTTTCTTTATCTGTAAGATTGGCTGATGATAATAGTATGGACCTTGCCAAGGATTTTGTGAGGATCTGATGATTCTGATTACTGTCTAACTGTCTATCTGTCTATCTGTCATCATCTGTCATCCCACTGCCCTCTGGCCTCCATGGTTTCTAGGAAAATTAAGCTGTTTAATCTTACTAAGAATGTCTTGTCCGTGATGAGTTGCTTCCTCTTGTTGCTTACAGAATTCTGTGCCTTATCTTTCAGTGGTTTGATCATGACGTGCTTAGGTATGAATCTATTCTGCTTGGAGTTCATTAAGCTTCATGACTTTGTAGGTTAATGTTTTTCATCAGATTTGGAAAACTTTCCGCCATTATTTTCCACGTAAGCTTCCTGATCCTCCCCCGCCCCATCTCTCTCCCTCTCTCTCTTTCTGAGATGCTATTATGCATACGTTAATACATTTGATACTGTCCCACAGGTCTCTTCATTTTTCTTTCCTGTCTGTTCCTTAGACTAGCTAATCTCAATGGACCTATCTTAAGGTTCACTGGGTTTTTTCTTCTATCTGCTATATAACCCCTCTAGTGAATTTTTCATTTCAGCTGTTGTACTTCAAAACTCCGGAATTTCTCTTGGGTCTTTTAAAAATCGTTTATATCTCTTTATTGATATTCTCTATTTCATGAGATATCATTCTCATCTTCATTTTAGTTCTTTAAACATGGTTTCTTTCAGTTCTTTGTATCTAAAATAGCTGATTTAAAATCTTTATCTAGTAAGTCCAATATCTGGGCCTCCTTAAGGATCTATTGGCTGCATCCCCCATCCCGACCCCCACCCCATGTGAGTGCCATGCTGTTTTAGTTCTTTGCATGCCTTGTAACTTTTTTAATTTAAAATTTAAAACTCAACATTTTAAACAATATAATGTAGCAACGCTGGAAATTAGATGTCCACCCTTCCCCAGGGTTTGCTCCTGTGGCTGTTGGTTACTGTTGCTTGTTAAATGATATTTCTGAATTAATTTTGTGAAGTCTGTATGCACGTACGGCCACTGAAATCTCTGCTCAATTAGTTTGGTGGTCAGCTCACAGAGATTTCCTAAAATGCTTGTACCCGACACATCTCCCAGTCTCTACTGAGGGGTTTTGTGCTAAGCAGAGGACCAAGCACTCAGCTAAATAGCCTACATTTCTGCCTTAGTCTTTTTTTTCTTCCCCCCCCTTCCCTTCCTTCCTTCCTTCCTTTCCTCCTTCCTCTCTCTCTCTCTCTCTCTCTCTCTCTTTCTCTCTTTCTTTCTTTCTTTTCTCACACAGCTGTTGGTTTTCAAGGCTGTGACAGAGTCGGGAGGGGAGAACGGGAAGAGTGCACATTAAGACGCCACAAAGCTCATTGTTCCCACTGAGATTCACCAGTTTTTCTTGAATGAGCACTTGCTGGATTGCTGCAAGACTGGTTAATTTCTAGAGTTCTGAAAAAGTTGATTCTGACCATCTTGGCAAATGTTCTCATTGTTTTTATGGAGAAGAGGATTTTTGGAGGTACTTACCCTGTCATTTTTTCTGATGTCATCCAAAGTTAATATATGTAAGGCACTTAAAAAAACAATGTTTGGGGGACTTCCCTGGTGGTCCAGTGGTTGAGAATCTGCCTTCCAATGCAGGCGACACAGGTTGGATCCCTGGTCAAGGAACTAAGATCCCACATGCCGTGGGGCAACTAAGCCCACGTGCTGCAACTACTGAGCCCTCACGCCTCAAGTGGAGAGCCCATGTGCCACAAACTACAGAGCCCACACGCTCTGGAGCCTGCATGCCACTAGAGAGCCTGCTTGCCACAACGAAGATCCCATGTGCTGCAACTAAGACCCAACGCTGACGAAAATAAATAAATAAAATAAGTATTTAGGGAAAAAACCAAACAATGTTTGGTAGATAGTGCTATGTTTGTGTTTGCAGTTGTTGATGTTGTTGTTAATAAATGAGAGAACACAAATGAACTCTGTTTCTCCCTCTGGAAAAGAGTGATCCAACAGAACACAGGAAGGATGGGTGGGGAAGGAAAAAGATGTCCACTTGCAGAGAAAGGAGGAAAGAAGGCAGGAATACACTTCGGAAGCTTGTTGGGGGTAAGGCAGTGCTCACAAGTATGGAAGGTATGATTCTGTCCGGACCAGGATAAGACAGCCTGGAGACAGACCCTGCTCAGGCTCAAGGCCAAACCATGCTGGCTCGTCCCCTGTGGCTGGTCCACTCGCCTCCCTCCTGCCTGTCTCTCCTTGTATAGACTCGCCTCACCTCTGTCTTCTTCTGCTCTGTAAACTCACCAGGCTTTAAAAGGCTGGCGCCGAGGACCTTGACAGTGCGTTCCCATGCACGGTCCCTGGAGACTCTGCCCTGCCCTGCCCTGCACAGCGGGTCCCATGCACGGTCCCTGGGGACTCTGCCCTGCCCTGCCCTGCAGAGCGGGCTTGGCTGGATGAGTGAGGCACCTGTTTATGGGTGTGCTCCGCAGCGGCTGAGGGCCGTGGGCATCTGGGCTATGTGATACCTTCAAGCACATGTCCGTGCCTGTTAAAGCCCTCAGGCCTGGGACTTGGTGCTTCCAAGAGAGCTGGGTGTATGTGAGTCTTCCGGGTAGAAGCAAGCAGGGCAGGGCTTTCCTGGAGCCAGCAGGAGGGGAAGGAAGAGAACGGAGCCAAGTGGCGGAAAGGGGTTTGGGCACCTTCCTCCCCACAGGGACCGCAAGATCTTCGGGGACTTAGCAGTGACTTTCTTGAAGGTAAGGGCTCCAGGAACAGCCCGTCTGATAACAGGGGAATAATTCTGAAAACCAGGTGGGATGCTGCACTCACCCTGGTCCACTGTCACCTTGGAGTGACAGCTGCAAGCACCGGAAGGGACTTTATGTTGCTGAGCCCAAGATTCGTATTTTATGGGAAGAAGCAGAGGCTGTGATGGGCTTTGTCAAGCCCCCTAGTCCTTTGGGGTCGTGGCCTCTGATTCCCCGCACAAGCCTCTTTCCTCAGCACCCGCTCTGTTTGCTATGACGGGGAGGGCTCCACGTCTGCAGAGCAGACTAGTCGCCCTCACCAGGTGTTCTGGCAAAAGAGCTCCCCTTCAACGTGCGCGTCACTCACGTGGTAGGAAACCGAGGACGGCATTTAAATCACAGTGAAAGGAAACACTTTCTAATTCCGAAGGGGTCCTAGGCCAGGGAGGTGCGCAGAAGGACCCGCAGTTCTGGCAAAAAGGCAGGTGGCTGGTCCACAGCCGGGTCCTGCCTCACAAACATGCGAGCTGTGCCGTTGCTCACGGCCCGTGCCCAGGAGGGACTCCCACTTGGTTTCATGCTCTGCTCTTGCCGTCTTGAAATTCTTAATAATCATGACAAGGAGTCATGCACTTCCATTTTGCACAGGGCCCTGTAAACTCTGTGGCCGATCCTGTCTACACTGCAGCCTGGAGGCTGGAGAATGAACTGCCTTGCCCCCCCCCACCCCCCGCGCCGGGGGTCCCTTTCACCTGAGGACAGAGGCCTGTGTTTGCAGGGAGAGGGTGGGGCCGGGCGCAACCGGGGCCCTAGTCTGGCTTCTTTCCTGAGCCTCTGTCCGCCCATCCAGACCTCCGCCCTGGGCGCCGAGCCCCGAGACCCAGCCGGACGCAACTACCTGCAGCTGGACGCCCTCAATGCCAGGCCGGCGCGGGCCACCGGCTGAACCGCACACCGCCCAGCTCGCGCCCCCGGGCCCACGGGCGGGCGGCCTTCCCCGGAGGGACCGGGACGGGCGGGAGGGGGGCTGGGGAGGGTACGTTACCCCCAGGCAGGGTGATGGGTCCGCAGCTCTTGTCCCTGCCGTCGCCCGGGACGATCCGCTTGGTGCAAATCCGCCAGAGGCCGAAGTGTGCCGCCTGGCAGCTGGCGTTGCGGTGCTCCACGTGGGGGCTCAGCACGGCCCAGTGGTCGGTCACCACGGCCACCAGCGCCAGCACGATCCCCGCCAGGACGCAGAGGAGGGTCAGGCGGACCTTCAGGGCCTTGGTCTGGGACATGGCGGCCACGGAGCGGCGGGCGCTGGGGCAGGCGCGGCGGCCGCGTCCTCCCGGGCGGGTGGCGGTCGCGCCGGGGCGGCGGCAGCTGTTCAGTGTGCCCGGCGGGGCCGGAGGGGGCCGGCCGTGGGCGAAGGGGCGCTGGCCGGGCTGAGCAGCTGGCCAGACGTGTCAGCGGCCTGCGGAAGCTTCTATTAATGCCCATCCCGGCGCCTCGCCGAGGACGGCTGCTCCTCGGGTTTCAGGGCCGTCTTCGCTCCTGGAGCCAGAAGCGCGCTGTGGGGGTGGGGTGGGGGGGTTGGGGGGTGGCGAGGACAGCCGGCGCTGATGTGACTGCAGACGCTCTCCTCGGGGGACCTGAGCTGGGAGGGGCGAGGGGCAGGCAGCCGGGGCCGGCTGTGTGAGCATCTTCCTTCTGGGGCCGGAAGGACCCCGGGGGACGCAGACTGTGTAGCCTCTGTCCTTGCACCGGGCGGGCCGGTCACCGGGGGGTGGGGGGTGTATGGGTCCTCGTCCCGGCGTTCTGGGGGGAGCCTGCCGAGGGACACGTCGGGGATGCCCTGCTTGGGGCCTCTGGAGCCCACCGCCCAGCCGAGCGCTCCAGCCCTGAACCCCACCATACGCCAAATGGCAGGAGGATCTCCGGTGGTTCCGGAGCCTCTCATCATCCCACACTATTTCCTTATCAATTCTCTTTCCATCCCCGCAGTGAGGTCTAGAAGAAAAGCTGTCTGGGGTTAGTAAGTCTTTAACCCCTTTCTGATACTTGCAAATCCAAGACCAGCCTCGAGAGGACAAAAAACCCAGCTGGATTTGACTGTGGTGCTGTTGCCACGGTACCTTTTAGTTTTTACCTTCTATTAATGGCAGGTAATAAAGATTTTCCAGTTACATTGTCCTTTACAAAATAAGTATACTTAAGTAGGAAGAGCAGAAGTAGGTCGATTGACAGGTGACTATTAAGAGGCTAAGGGGCGTGTGGCCCAGAGGACACGTGGGGTTTGGGGACCGCCTACCCATGCCCGCTTCACCTCAGGGCCGGCACTCCAGGCTGGAGCCCCTACGTGCCTCCTGGGCTTCTGCATCTCCTTTCTCAAGTCCCCAGGGGCCTCTTTTGGGATGTGTCCAAGAAGCTGATGCATGGCCAGGAAGAAACCCCTGAGCTGGGCAGGGGTTTGGCCTCTAAAATCTGGCCTCTGGTTGACACAGCTTACAGAAAGGCTGCCTGTGTGAGGAGAAACATCCAGGGGTCCAGCCACGAGGTCGCAGACTGTTGATAACAATGGTGATCATAGTGAGAGCTCAGCCTCGGTGAGTGCTTACTGCCTACCAGGCACTCCGCTAAGGCTTTCCACACACCACTGCAGTTCATCTTCACACCAGTCCAGGAGGTAAACGCAACTATCACTCCCATTTTACAGATAAGGACCCAGACGCTCAGAGACGTGAAGTAACTTGTCCAAGGTCACACAGCAGGTAAATGGTGAAGCCAGGTTTCAGAACCCAGAGTCCAAACTCTTAACCAGTGGTTGGAGCTGGGAGGAACTTTCGAGATCTATTCTGACTGCAGGGGAGGAAAAACATCTTTGTCCTCTACCCTAACGAAAGACAAATTGACAAGAGAAAAGCATGCAAATTAATGGGTTTTTAAAAATTAATTAATTTATTTTTGGCTGTGTTGGGTCTTCGTTGCTGTGCACGGGCTTTCTCTAGTTGCGGCGAGCGGGGGCTACTCTTTGTTGCGGTGCATGGGCTTCTCATTGCGGTGGCTTCTCTTGTTGCGGAGCACGGGCTCTAGGCGCGCGGGCTTCAGTTGTTTTGGCTCGTGGGCTCAGTAGTTGTGGCTCATGGGCTCTAGAGCGCAGGCTCAGTAGTTGTGGCGCATGGGCCCAGCCGCTCTGCGGCATGTGGGATCTTCCTGGACCAGGGCTCGAACCCCTGCATTGGCAGGCGGATTCTTAACCCCTGCGCCCCCGGGGAAGTCCTAATGTAAGTTTTATGTGGCACAGGAGTCTTCATAAAACATGAAGACCTAAAGAAACTGTTAAACTTGAACCTTTTTTTTTTTTTGAGTAGTGTATTTATTGTAATAATTTAATTTTTTTTCCCTGAATGAAAACATGTTCATTATAAAAATGCAACCACATACATGTATATGGAGAAGAATAGTGATACTTGTTGTTTTTGTATTCCTTGTCTGTAATACCCCTTTCCTCATCCAGAGAGAAACGCTGTTCACAATTTAAACCTGAGCGTTTTAATGTGTGCTGTGTGTGATGAAGAGTGGGTGCAGGGACTTCCCTGGTGGTCCAGCGGTAAAGAATCCGCCTTCCAATGGGGGTTTGATCCCTGGTTGGGGAATTAAGATCCCACATGCCGCGGGGCAGCTAAGCCCGCGCCATAACTAGAGCCCACACGCCCTGGAGCCCGTGCACCACACTAGAGAGAAGCCCGCACACCGCAACTAAGACCCAACACAGCCATAAATAAATAAGTAAATAAATAAATGTTTTTTAAAAAAAGAGTGGGACATACAACAGGACAAAAGGATTGAGCGAAGGGCAGGAAACTCGTGGGGGGGAAAAGCAAGGTCTGTTCGTTCAGATGCTCCTCTGCATTTGTGGGACGTTTGTTCCTTTCTTCTGGGTGTAAGGAGAGAACCTCTCACGTGAGTGGCTCATGACCTGCTTCAGAGGAGGGTCACAGAGGCCTTCCTGTACCTGCCGTTTCTCAACTTCCTTCAGTTTAAACGTGCAGTATGCCCAGGTACCATATCTTGGGGCAGCGTGTCCTGAACCCCGTGTGACCGATTAAGGAACCTGTGGCCTAGAGACAGGACGTCACAAACCAGGACCCCCGTGAACAAGCACAGGCCGGAGACCTCGGGGCTCCAGCCACAGACTGGCCTGAACCTCCACATCACACGCCAGCCCCTCATCCAAGTTATAATCTCCCGACAGCGTCTCTCTGAACCTTCCTCACCACTGCCCCCCCTCCCTGTCTGCATCCCCCCACTGCCCCCCGCCCCTCCCTGTCTGCATCCCCCCAGCCCATCACAGCCCGGTGACTTGCCGACATCTGTCATGGCTTGCTTCAGCTCAGAGGGTGCCTGTGTGTCTTCAGGCAGCTGGCCCCCCTGAGAGCACTCCTGGAAGCTGGGATGTGACACGCGGCCTCAGGCCCCTCGCATTGCCCCTGCGGGCCCGGCTTCAGGGCCTAGGCGGCCGGGGTCTCAGGGGGCGCTGGGTAGCCTGATGTGGACCCACGGTGTGTCAGGCACCCCAGCCAAGCAGCAGGTGTAGATGCCGGTGTTTCAGGACTGACCATCTGGGAAGAAGCACATTTCCTGGTGTGGTGGGGGTGGCACCCTAAGCTCACCAGCGCCGGGAGCCCCCCGAGGTCTCCGAGAGCGCCCTCAGGGGGCCTGGCCCGCGGGCGCACTCAGCCTTGGCCACGGCAGCACCGCAGGCCCCTCTGAGAAGCCGGGCTGCTCCGGGCCTCGGTGCGGGGCAGGTTTGTGCCACATGCAGGGGTCCTGACCCTCAGCCCAGCAGCACAAGCATGAAAGGTGGATGCCCTCTTCCTTTTGGAGTAGGCTTTGTGTCAGTCTAGCTCAAGGTTGGCAGCCCCAGGGGTTGCAGGCACTGCCAGGCTGTCTGCCCTGCTCCCCAGGCCTCACCGGGCCCTGGTGGGGGGGCAGCTCCGTGGAGGCCCGACCTGGGCCACGCCAGCATCCTCCACTAAGGCCCTACCCTTTCCCGGGGACTGGCCTGTCGGTGCGGGAGCCAGCCAGCTGCACGGTCGGAGCCCTGCTCTGCCAGCCTCCAGCTGCGTGGCTTTCAGCCAGTTAACCTCTAAACGCCTTTTCCTCTAGATCTGAGATAAAACACTTCACTAGCTCAGCCCGCGGTAGATGCTGTGCACTGAATTAGGTCCCCCTTAAATGCATACGTTGAAGCCCAAACCCCAACCTGATGGTACTGGGAGGTGGGACCTTTGGGAGGTATTTAGGTTTTGATGAGGTCACGAGGGTGGGGCGCTCGTGACGGATTATAAGGACAGACGCCAAAGAACTTGCTCTTTCTTCTCCTCTGCCACAGGAGGACTTAGCGAGAAGGCAAAAAATGCCCAGAAGAGGGCGCTTACCAGAGCCCAGCCGAGCTGGCACCATGATCTAGGGCTTCCATCCTCCAGAGCTGTGAGAAAACACATTTTGTTCTTTAAGTCACCCCGTCTGTGGCGTTCTGTCACGGCAGCCTGAGCTGACTGATGTAGTAGCAATTTGTCCAGCTTGGTTATTGCTACGATCGTTGCTTGTAGACTACAGATGGACCAGCTTTGTCTGATGGGCTGTAAGCTTCTGGGGACTCCATTATGTACTCATTCTGCGTTCCCTCAGAGAACCCCCTGGATTTGAGCCCAGGGTTGGACCTTCATAAAGGTTTGTTGAATGACGGATGGATGGATGGACAGATGGGCTGAAGGAAGGGGACAGAAGCTCAGATAACTGACTCCACTGGATGAGCCAAAGGACATTGTCATGGCCACAGGGGCGTAAGAAATGGCAGCTCGGGCTAACCCAGTACAGCTTGGACCAGAGGCTAATGTGCTTCCAGGTGCTGAGGGGCAGCCCAGGAGGGCACCATTGCCACCTCTGTGGCCAAGCGCATGAGGAAGACCCGATACTTTCTACAGGAATCCTTCAGAGGATTCAGAGTAGAGATGCCACGTTCAGCTCATCGGGAGCTGTCTGCACGTCACTCGTCCAGATGAACCAGCTTCCATTCGTCCCAAGAGACTGCTCTTTTTCCAAGAAGGAGCCGACATAATCGAGGGAAGGAAAACACCTCTCAGAAGTGGGCCTCATCTGGAGCCGGGACCAGGGCACGCCCGGGTCGGGGACCCTCTTCAGAAACATGTTGATCTGATTCTGAGCTCAGGCTTCGTTAGGCTGAGAAATGGCCTTGGGTGTATGTCTTAAAAGACTATGAAACAAGGCGCCACCCTGTTGTCTCAACCTCTTTTCGCAGCTTCATCTCCCTCCCTGCAAGGTTCAGCGTGGACCTTCTGTTGCCTCAGGCCTGCCGTCCCCTGTTCTAACCTGTGAGCCAAGGACGGTCTCTGCCTCTGTCCAGGGGCCCAGACTTCTCCCATCTGCAAACTCAGAGATCCCATCGCTCAGCCTCTGCTTCCATCATCATATCCCCTTCTCTGACTCTCCTGCATCCCTCTTTCCCTTAAATGGACCCTTGTGATCATGTGGGATCCACCCAGATAATCCAGGACTATCTACCTGTCTCAAGAGCCGTAATTCAGTCACATCTGCAGAGTCCCTCTTGCCACGTAAGGTGACGTCGTCGCGGGTTCCGGGGACGCGGACTCGGACATCTCTGGGGCCACTATTCTGTGCGCCACACGCACTGACGTATGATTTCCGTGATTTTTTCTGGGATCGCCTTGCAGCTCAGGTGCAGAGATGGAGAAGGTGGGAGGTGACACTGAAGGGGGGCTAGGGCTCTTCCAGGGGGAAAAACTAGAAGGAAGAGGCCAAGGGAACTGAGGGCGAGGGTGGGTTTAAAGGATGATTTGTCAGGTCTGGTTAGGATTGGTTAGGTCATGGCTAGGGTCGCCCTGCGACCTGGAAATGTCACCGTGTTGGGAGAAAATGGAGAGGTCAAGACCCTGAAGGGCTTGATGAGGTTGCAAAGCAGGTATAGTGGGGGGATGGGAAAAGGAACTGGGTGCATTGGAAGCTGTGGTCAGAGGAGGATGGGGGCCCTGATGATCTGGCAGGGGGGGACAGTCAGGGGAGATGGTGAGATCCAGGCTGGGGATGAAGGTGAGTGGACACGAGAAGGTCAGGTGGTCCCTGGAGGTGAGCAGGCCGGAGAGCTGAGAGGCCAGGGGTCAGAGTGTTGGGCCCGTGGACGTTGATGTGGCAGGACTTGGGGTGTAGAGGAGGACTTCGCGGCAGAGGTGAAGGCAGATGACGTGAGGAGGCAGCCAGGAGGGTGTTCAGGAGATGACAGTGGTGAGAAAGGGTTCGCGGTGGTCTACCCAGGCCCTCCGATAAGGCTTTTCCCCAGGAGGGCGGAGGAGCAATGGTTTGGGGGTGTCAGCATCCCTCCACTCTCCTCTCCTGCAATTAGAAGTCCAGGGACGTGAGCTCATAACCTCCTCTGATCCTGAGGTGGCATCGGCAGTCTTGTTGGGAGCTGCAAGCTTAAAAGTGTCTGAATCAGGTGTATCTGCCCCCCCAGCTGCCTCTGGATCCTAAGATCCCTTAGATCTCCCTTCTCCCTTTCCAGTTCCACACCTCTTGGGACTGAGGATGGGGCTGGGCAGCCTGAGTTTTACATTGGGACCCTGGCAGGGAAGCCCAGCAGGAGGACAGGGGAAAGGAGAGTCCTTGGGGGAGAAGAAGGGCTCATCTGTCCCGGGAGGATAGTTCCAGAGGACACAGTGGAGACGGAGGGTGGAAGGGAGGGTCGGCCGGTGGAGGAGCCGGGAGAGACTAGGGGGCCAGAGTGCAACTTCCCAAATGGCTGCAGCTGCATTCCTGCTCTCGTACGTTCCTCCAGAACCTGTCACTCCCCGTCAACAAGTGGAGTCCACTTCCTCTCCCCTTGGCCTCAAGCAGGCTTCTGACTGGACGCTTCAAGTGCAGTGGGAGTGATGCTCTGTGACCTCTGACACTCCCACCTTTCCCTCTTGCTCTGGGGACACCCGCCCTTGGGCCTGGCCACTGTGCTGTGAGAAGCCTCGTGTGTAGACATTCAGGCTGAAAACTGAAGCCAAGGTCTTTGTCAGCAGCCAGCATCACCCGCCAGGCCTGTGAGCTGAGCGGCCTGAGATGATCCCAGCTCCCACCATGGGGCACCGGGTCTTCCAGCCGAGGCCCCAGGCACAGGAGCAGAGCTAAGCCAGCCTGACCCTGCCTCTGTCAAGCAGAGATAAGATTCTGTGACGGTATTTAATGGCTGCTTAAGAGCACTGAGTGTTGGTGTCATTTGTTACGTAGCCGTACTAGCTAATACACTCAGTGACTGGAAGGTTTCGTAATTGAAGGAAGCAGCCCCAGCTTTCCAGGAAGCACTCAGTGTGAAGACAGCCTCCTGGCAGGGAGTGGAGGAGGAAGGCCATGATCGCCACAGCCCAGACCCCCTGTGTGTATGCAGACAAGATCTTGACTGTGTCTGGTGGTGGACAAGGAACCCGGTCTCTTCACCAGCCGCCAGGACAAAGCTGGGCCAGAAGTTCATCGTGTGAAGTCACCAGATCATTTTGCTTTGTTCTGTTTTGTTTTGGCTGCGCGACTTGCAGGATCTGAGTTCCCCCGCCAGGGGTTGAACCCTGGCCCTCGGCAGTAAAGCACGGAGTCCTAACCACTGGACTGGCAGGGAATTCCGGAGAAGCCACCCGACCTTAACCAAAGGCAGCCTGAATATGCCCGAACTTTGGTCTCATCCAGACACCGTTTAAGATCTAGAGACCCGGATCCGGCAATAGTTACATAAATGGTGGGATCTCTGTGTCATGCAGTCATTAAAGATTATGTTTTCGGGCTTCCCTGGTGGCGCAGTGGTTGAGAGTCCGCCTGCCGATGCAGGGGACACGGGTTCGTGCCCCGGTCTGGGAAGATCCCACATG
Source organism: Pseudorca crassidens (assembly GCF_039906515.1). Lineage (NCBI taxonomy): Eukaryota > Metazoa > Chordata > Mammalia > Artiodactyla > Delphinidae > Pseudorca > Pseudorca crassidens. The sequence continues at coordinate 64,100,462 of NC_090314.1, read as the reverse complement.
CCATGGAGCGGCTGGGCCCATGAGCCATGGCCGCTGAGCCTGCGCGTCCGGAGCCTGTGCTCCGCAATGGGAGAGGCCACAGCAGTGAGAGGCCCGCGTACCGCAAAAAAAAAAAAAAAAAAAAAAGATTATGTTTTCGAGGAATAATCTAAATTAAAGACACAGGAAGATTCTCCTAATGAAAAGCAGTGAACGGGGCAGGGAATTAACCCCACGTACATCTGGGTGCTGTGAAGCCCTAACTGTGCTCACACCTTAGGTGGTGGGATTTGGGCTGGTACTATTTTTTTCTTCTTTAACTTTTCTGTATGTTGCAGATTTTTTTAAAGGTGGAATGTAATACTCTTAGAATGAGAAAAACATGAGTATTATTTGTTTTAAAAAGCACCTAGTTATTTGCTATTTAATTTGTGGACTCTGGAGCTCTCACAGGGGTTAACGTATCTCCGAGAACGCTTATCAAGACACAAAGGTCAGGACGTAGGTCCCTCCAAGCCCCCTTTCCTGAAGCTGTGGGCACGAGGAGGAGGCTTTGTCACCCTCTTTGATCGCAGACTTCTGTTCCTGAGGTTGCACCAGCAGTTTCATTGGAAGCTGCAAGTTTAAAAATATCGGTATCAGGTGTATCTGCCCCGTCTCCCGCTCTGGATCCTAAGGTCCCCTCGGTCCCTCCCCTCGGTTCCTCCCCTCCCCCACCCAGCTCTAGGGCTGGGCGGCCAGGGGTGCTATATTAGGAGCCAGCGCAGGGAGCAGAAATCACGTGGCTGGCCCTGAGCTCCCTGCAGGGAGGCCTGGCCCCCATCTTCTTCTCCTCGCTGCCAGGCCTCTCCTCTTGCCAACTGCATGCTAGGGACCTAAACAGGACCTCTCCCCACACAGCCCGGGGACCCCTGAGGGCAGAAATGAATGGGCACCAGCCAGGGAAGCCACTGGGACAGGAGGCTCACCCGGCGGGGGGGGGGGGGGGGGCACACAGTGCCTGGATCGGCTGAATGACGGGTTTCTCCCCAAAGTGCTGCGGGCACAGACACCCTGCGGGCCCGGCTCTCAGAGCACCTCCTCCCTGGGCTGTTCTAGAATAATTCTTCTGGGGAAATTCCTTGAGTGTTGTTAGTCGACAGACGCTCCTGAAAGTTCACTCTAAGGCCAGTCCCCAAGCTGGCGTATTTATGAATGTTTGCTTAAGTTAAAGTCTAATTCATTCTCCCAGCGGCCCTGGGAGGGAGACGCTGTCCTCCTCCTTTGACCCGGGAGGGAACTGGGGCTCTGAGGGAGCTTCGCTTAGTGGCCGGTGCTGCGCAAGCGTGGCTGGAGGGTTTGACCTCTGTCTTTCTGGCTCTTGGCGACGTTGCTGCAGCTGCCGGCAGTGGGTGGTGGGGCCCTGTGTCCAGCTGGGCCAGGATTCTGGGCTTGTTCTACCACTGCCCTTTGGTTCAATTCCATCAGGATTTTGTCCCCAAACCCTGGGACATGGCACACCTACCCTCACCCAGGGAAAGGTGGCCGTTTTCCCATTTCCTTCTTCAATCCCCCAACTCCTGTTTTCAAAACTGTTGGCTCAGAAGCGAAGAGGAGAAAGGCAGAAATTGAAGTGTGTTGAAGGGAAAGGAAATACTGGGAATAAATACGTGAGTTTTCCCAATGTGTCCGCAGCCTAGATGCAAGTACTGAAAACTCGCTGTGTGACCGTCACCCTTTCTGTGCCTCGGTTCCCCTCACTGTAAAACCAGCCTGGGAATTATTGACAGTTTGGACCAGATTATCCTTGGGGATGGGGGAGGGCTGCCTTGTGCACTGCAGGGTGTTGGGCAGCAGCCCTGGCCTCCAGCCACGAGACGCCAGTAGCATCCCCTCCCCTGCTGTGACAACCAGAAATGTCTCCAGACATTGGCAAATGTCCCCTGGGAGTAAAATCACCCACTTGAGAACCACTGGGCTAGTGATGTCTCCCTTCTGAGTTTGTTATGAAGATCCTCAGAAAATTTCCCTTCGTTCCTTTTATTTTCCCTTCCATCCCCCTCACCTCCTTCTTTGGACTTGATTCCTTTTCTATGATGAGCACACTGAATGAGATGATTCCGAAGACACCTGCCACTCCTGCTGGTCTTGATGTCCAGTGATCCTGAGATTCTTGTTCACGTCAAGGCTTGAGCGCAACCCTGCTCCTCCAACCTAGGAAGGAGGTAGCATGGACCCACTTTACAGATGGGGCAGCCAGAGCAGAGGAGAGGCCCGACTTCAACTCTGGAGCTGGAGGAGGGGCTCTGGACACACAGAGGCTGATGCAGCCCCAGGCAAAGGGGTCAGTTTCGAGTAGGCACTCCCAAAAATGATCGGGGAGGGGAGGCAAAAGAGGCAGATGCCCAAAGACCCAAACCAGGAGCTGAGACTGACCAGCTGTGCCCCAAACTGTATTCCTTCCGTCCCTGGCTAGACTGCACAGCCTGTCTCCCGGCTCTCAGGTGGGACCACGTCACTGGGCTCTGGCCAGTGGCATGTGCGCAGAAGGGGATGTCACAACTTCCTGGTCCATTAAAACCTCTCACAACACCCTCTACCCACAAGACCACCGGCCGTCACCCTTCTCCATCTGCCCGCTGGATGTCAACACCAAGGACAAGCTTAGACACCCATGTTGTGGATGGCAGAGGCTCCACGGCTGGTCTCTGAACCCTGAATGACAGCGTGTATTCTGTACACAATGTACCCACCCCATGGAGCGGACTCTCTGAGTGAAAACTAGACTTCCATCGCACTAAGCCATTCTGCACTCGGGGTGGTTGGCGACGTCATTAGGCTATGCGGAGTGATACAGGTAAAGGGTAAAGTGAGGGCCGGAGGGGGCTCTGCGCCCTAGACCACCCACTTCCGAGTCGGTTCCCGCGGCTCTAACTCTGCCGGTCATGGAGGCAGAGTTTTCCGTTGAACTGAAATGCGTGACCGCGTGAGCCCCGCGTCGGATGGAGGCCGTAGCGTGGCGCTGAACGCAGGCTGCACAGGAGTCCGCCCAGGACCGCTGCAGAGCGTGTGCTGAGCCAGGGTCTCCTCAGGGCTAAAAATAACCAGTTCTGGCCCCTGGTGCCAACGCCGAGTGTCGTGGCTCTGGGCTGGCAGAGCCGTGAGCCCGGAGCTTGGCAGGGGTCCCCTGCCCCAGCACCGGGTGGCTCGGCGCCCCTGGGAACGTCAGTTTCCCCGGGTGCCTGTCTCAGGAAGGAAGAAAGGGGGTTAAAAAGCCAGGGCTGAAAGTTCAGACAAGCCGGTTCCTGCAGCCACAAGGGCTGGGATGTGGGGACACTGGGCCCTCAGCCTCGCTCCCAAAGCCCTGGAAAGGCCTCCGTGACACCAGCGTTCTCCTGAAGGAAGCTCGAGAGTCCAGTGCATCTCGGCTCCAAGAGGACCAGAGAAGGCCACGGCTCTCAGGAAGAAAACTCACCGTCTCGGTCCTGAAAGAGAGCGGAACACGTCACTCACTGCATGTGAAGGTGCCCTGGGCTGCGGCTCCCGTGGGACCAGGGAAGGATGTTGATTATCCAGCTTCAAGGGCTGTCCAAGGGGTGGGTGGACGTACGGCCAGTGCCCACCTGCCAGCGTGAGCCTGGAGGGTTGCACCATGACTGGCGGGGGTCTGTGCAGTATCTTGATCGGAGGAGTCTCTCTGGTCCCCCTCCCCATCCCTGATTTCTCTCCTCCCGGTGGCTGGGAGCGGGGGCAGCCAGCTGCCGTGCCTGGGATTGGGTGGCTCCGTGCCATTTGACCTCTGGTTGGAGCCGCATTCTCCCGTCCAGTTCCTCCAGGCACAGAAGCTCACACTCTGGGACAGGAATCCTCTACCTGCTTCTCATTCATTTTGGAATTGGGAGGGGAAGGAGGCTGCTTATGGGAATTTTTAGGAACCCACCAGGCAGCTTGGCGCCCCTGAGGCTGCAGCTCTGTCCAGCCAGCGCCTGCCCTGCAAACTCTAAAGACAGGCCTGGCTTGCTCAGCTGCCCAGATGCTTCCCCCACACCGGGGGTGGCCTGTCCCTCTTCTGGCTCCTCCATGGCATCACCCAGGAGCGTAAAGCCAGCTGGCGGTGCCGGGGAGGCGGCCAGTGACCCGGACAAAACCCAGAGAAGCTGGACTTGACCAGCACCGGGTCCGCTCTCCCCTCCCCTTCTCCTGGAGGGTCCCCAGCATCTCCTAGACCTGAGGACACTAAGTGCCCACGAAGACTTGCAGGGACCTCCCCCCTCCCCCTTCCCACATCGAGAAGAGAACGTTTTAAAAATGTTTTTATTTAATTAAAAAAAAGACAGAACTAACAACCCAAAACCAGTAGTTGGTACGGGATTCACAGGGGCTTAACTGGCGAGACACACAGGGGCGGGATGGAGAGGGCGTGGGGTCGGGGGAGTGTGAGGGCCACAGGCCACCCGGGGCCCCCGTGGGCGCAGGTCTCAGAGCGAGGGCAGGCGGGGAGGGGGTGACCAGAACCTGGGGCAACGGTGGGAGAAAGGCTGTGAAGACCACGGCGCTGAGGGAGCTCGCTCCCTGCTCTTCTGTCCCTCCTGTCGCTTCTTTCTACTTTCTTGGTCCCGAAAGTGGGCCCTGCGCTCTCTTCCTGGGACTGGGCAAGAGGTAGGATTCATCGGAACGCAGCTTTCTCCACGAAATGACGGAAACTTCCAGGGCAGCAGGTGGGAAGGTGGCTTACGTGGAAGAAAGGACAAGGCTGCCTGTTTTTGGAAGTGACCTTGCTGGGGGATGAGTCCCCGGATTCCGCCCCCATCCTTCTAGCCTGGTGCGATGGTGTCATGGCCTGGGGAGGGGGAGGGCGGGCAGGGGCAGGCCACGAGCCCGGACACTCCAGCACTCACTGCTGTACATGCTTGGACAAGCCACACAAAGCCAACCTCGATGGGAGGTAAGGGTTTCGAGCAGCGCGGAGGGGCCCCGGCACGCGGTCACTGGGGGAGGGACGTGTGGAGGTCCCCTCTGCGGGCGGCGGAGGATGGCGACGACCATGACCCGGATCTGAACTCCTGGGGCCAAGTCCGCCCAGGGGGTCCACGAGCAGGTGGCTGAGGTAAGAATTTTCTTGTCACTTCTAAGTACGACAGCTACCGGGATCGCAGACAACTGCTTCAGAGGGATTACCAGGTCTCAAAAAGTAAGAAAGGATCTGTCTTCAGAAAGCACGTGTTTATATAAAAGAGGCTCAGCTCCGTGTTCCAGAAAGCTGTCCCCCTGAGCCCGGACACGCTTCCACATTCTCTGCTTGCCTCCGGAGGCGAGAAACGGTTGGAAAAACGTCAAGCTTGGAACCTGCCGCCTCCCTTCCCGGGTGCTCGGCCCTTTCATCCAAACTTCCTCGCTGAGTGCTTTCGGGGGCAGGGCGAGAGCAGAAGAAGTGACAGTAACGGGGCTTGGGGCAGGGGCTGCTGCCACTTTTTAAGAGAGAATGAATGTAACTGCTCTCCTGGCGTTTCTGCAAGAAATCAGGATGAGTGACCACCCCGGAAGCGGGAGTTTGTTCTGATCTTTTGGTCTCTGCTCACCCTCGGGTCTCCCTTTCTTGCACAAGGTTCGGGCTCTTGTTGCCAAACACCTGGGGGGAAGGTCTGTCCCTATGACCCCCGAGGAGGGGCAGAGCTGCTCCTCAGACCAGTGGGCAGAGGTGGGGGGACAAAGTAAGAGGCCACCCTTCCTCTGACCCGTGGGATCTTCCTGACTCTCAAGTACAGTCAGTGAGTTCTGCCCTTTCCATGTGAGGCAGAACATTCCAGAAGCAGAGAGGAGGAGCCTTTACCTCACGCCCAGGCCAGCAAAGACGCCCCCAAACCCCACGAATTCCTCCGCAGGCCTCGATGTCCCCAGGCTGAGGGAAGCGGCCCCGGACAGCACAAAGGCCAGAGCACCAGGTGGTCACAGGCTCTCTCCTCAGCATTGGTGTTACCTCAACAAGCAGCCGCTGCCGGAGCCAGACAGACAGAGGGAAAGGGGGCAAACTTCGGCTTCCTCGCCTGCGGCTCACAGACCAGAACCTTGGGTTCAAAGCAGCTACCCAGCATCCGAAGGCCCCTGCGGGCCCGGTGAGCCGGGCGGGGATGGGAGGCCCCGGAGGCCCCTGCGGCCCGGTGGACCGGGCGGGGGTGGGAGGCCCCGAAAGCCTGCTCTTCCGGCGGAAGATGTGTTTCCAAGAGGAGATAATGGCTCGATTTTGTTTTCCCGGGTGGGGCAAGGCTGTGCAGCCTCAGGAGAGCTCTGGGGCCTCCTGGGAGACTTCGGAACCCCGGGGCATCAAAACACCCTCCTGGGGGATAAAATCAGCCTTCTTGCTTCTGATTCCCGTCTCCAGGGCTTCGCTCCAAGCCAGCCCGCGACCCATTCTGGAGACCCGGGAGGGTGGGGGTTGGCCTCAGTCTGTTGTTGGTCTGTCTTAAGGGTCAGATGCCCCCTGTGGGGTCCAAGCCGCCCATCTGGGGAGAGGCCGGTGCCGAGAGGACGGGGCAGCTCACACAGGGGTGGTCCGCCGGTTGAGCACGCTGATGTGCACGCCTCCCTTCAGGTCCTGCTGGAAGAAGTCGTGCACCTGCAGGAAGCCGGCCTCCTGGTCGGGGCTGTAGCTGGCAGCCGTGGTCACCTTGAGGGGCTCCCTGGACAGCGTGTACATGGACAGCTCGCCCATGGGAATGGCCCCGGCGATCTTCAGCCCCACTGGAGATGTGTCCCTGGACGGAGAGGCCTCGGTGGACCTCGAGCTGGACCGCGAACGCCGCCGCCGGTACCGGTAGCTCGGCATCCTGGCGTAGGGTGATGAGGAGGGAGCCTTAAGGAACTCCCGTTTGGTCTTAAATCTCAACTCTTTGTTTTTCTCAATGTAAATGTTTACGGCCAGGACGCCCACGGTCTCAGCCACAATGAAAGACAGGGCTCCGAAGTAAAAAGACCAGCCGTAGTTGTAATGGTTTTTTTTGTCTTCGTCGCGCTTGTCGCTGGGGTCTCCCGTGTTGCTGGAAATGTAGACGATGATGCCGATGATGTTACTGAGGCCTGAAAGGGAAGCGGGGGTGGGGGGGGGGTGGGGGGGCGGGGCGAACAAAGGCAGAGAGAGGTTAGACCCTCAGCTGGGCAAGGGCAGGTGGGCGGGGCAGGGGCAGGTGGGCGGGGCAGGAGCTGGTGGGCGGAGCAGGGGCTGGTGGGCGGAGCAGAGGACACGTGGGTGGATCAGGGGCAGGTGGGCGGGGCAGGGGCTGGTGGGCGGGGCAGGGGCTGGTGGGTGGGGCAGAGGACACGTGGGTGGATCAGGGGCAGGTGGGCGGGGCAGGGGCTGCTGGGTCGGGCAGAGGACACGTGGGTGGAGCAGGGGCTGCTGGGCGGGGGGTGGGCAGATGGGTGGAGTAGAAGGCAGTTGGTGGAGCAGGGGGCAGATGGATGGGGCAGGGGATGGTGGCCACTCCCCTTTTTGGTGGGTATGTCTTTGTTCTGGTTGCTAATTTTAAGTAAAAGTAGTTGATTTTGAATGGGTAATGAAGTACAGAGTTTGGGTGAGTATATAATAAAACACAGGCTCTTACTACCCAGTTCCCCTCCTCAGGCAGCTACTGTTATCTTCTCTCGTATATCCTTCTCATATCCATATCCAGTCTCTCTCCCTCCCTCCATCTCTCTCTCTCTCTCTCTTCCATTTTTTTCTTTGCACAATACTCTTTGGCCCCTTGCCTTTTCACTCAGCTGTCTCCACCCGAGAGACAGTTCCCTATCAGGACAGGAGGAGCTGTCTCTGTCTCTCTAACTGCTCATGGGACCAACACCGCCGCAGGGGCATCTACCCAGGCCTCTGCTCTGGACACGCAGGTGGCTTCCAGCCCTCGGCTATGAGACAGCCTTATGTCTACATCATTCCACACACACGTGAGTAAAAATGTGATGAATTCCTTGAAGTGAAACTTCTGCCTCACTGGGTGTGTGCATTTAAAAACAAACTTTTATTTGGGGGTAATTTTAGATTTATTGAAAAGGTGTGAAGTCAGTACAGAGAGAGAGCCCCTTTCCAACTCCCCGTTCCGTTTTCCCCCATTAACGTCCTATGTCACCATGTACATGTGTTACAACCAGGAAGCCCACCTGGTGTGCTACTATCCATTTACCTTCCAGACTTTCCTCGGATCTCACTGGGGTCTCCACTAATGTCCTTTTTCTGTCCCACGATCTCGAGTTGTGCGTAGCTGTGTTTGAATTCGGAGACCCAGCTCAAGCACCCTCCATACCGGCACAAAATGCCTCATCAGCCTATAATGCATTTGCCAGTCTGGGAGGTGAAACCCACTTGTGTGCTATGTGATTTTCTCTCGTTATAAGTGAGGCTGAGCAGAGCCGAGCTGCCTGGGTTTGAATCCTGGTTCTACCAACTCTCATCTCTGGAACTTTATGCAAATTACTTACCTCTCAGGGTCCTCACGTGCAAAGTGGGAATGCCAGTGGCACGCACTACACTGGGTGGGTGTGTGGATTCAACGAGCTAATGCATAGAAAGCACTGCGCCCAGCACACCGAGAGCATGCTTTGAGTTCTAGTACAGTCTATTGTGTTTTATCGTAATGTGTTGTATCATCTATGCCCCGCCCGGGGCCTCTGTCCATCTTCCTACTGCACCAATCCCAGCCTGGATGGGTTAGAGTATTTCCTCCTAAGGGCTCAGCGATCCAGCTGTAGGTCTGGACTCCTCACCCCTTCCACTGTGCTCCAGAAGAGCCCCCACTGACACGGGTTTTCACAATCACGGTTTGCTTCCTTCCGCCCCTCCTCCCCTGCCTGCTGGCTCTGTCTCTCCTTCCCCTATTCTGCACAAGCCATAAGAATGTAAATCACATCCCAGCTGATTCCACGTTCCCAAAGAAGTTACCGGCGTCCTCTTCTGACTCTCCCAGCTTTTAGACCGTACTTCTCCTGAGGCTCCAATCATTTTCCACCTAGAATCATTCACGGCCTGTCTCACCTCACTGCTGGGCCCTGCGCGTGACTCTGGGTCTGTGCTGCCTTGGCCCACGATCAGGGCTCCTTGATCCAGGGAATAAACGGGGACCAGCGAACAGCCCCTTGCTTGCCTGCATGGCCATTGTGTTTCCTCGCTGCCACGTCCTCTCCTCTGTGGCTAGACCTGTGCTTTCAGCTGAGTGTCTCTGCGCCCCGGGCTCCACAGCCCCTCTGGAGACCCAGGGCATCTGGAGATGCCTTTGAGAAGGTTCCTCCGGGGGGAGCAGGCAGTGCAGGGGGCAGCGCGCTTTAGAGGCTGACAGCCCTGGGCTCAGCCTGTCGTTGCCGCTGGGTGACTTCAGGGAAACCGCCTGGGCCACGTGACCACCTCCTCAGGAGCTGGGGTGATGGGGGTGCACTCGTGCAGCATTGGCACTGGTATTAGTGGAAGTCTTCTTTCCTTCCTCGGGAAAGGAAAGGGGACAGGATTCAAACGCCACAGCAGGATTCAAGTCCACACCCTGAGCAATCTGCCTGCTTGGAGGAGGAGAGAGAATGGCGTGTGTCCCTGTCTTCCTGCCTTGCCCCCGTTCTGGGCTAAGGTGAGGAGAAGGGACAGGACAGGGACCTGGCCAGGAAGGAGCGTCCTGCTTCTTCCTAAGGAGATCCTCCTTTCCAGCACACGCTCACACGCTCACACACACACACACACTCACACTCGCACGCACACACACTCACACGCTCACACTCACACACACACTCCTCACTCACATACATCCCCCGCAGATGCACACACACATATATTTACTGCACTGGAAGGAGACAAAAACTGAAGTGGGGCGGGAGAACAGGCGCAAGAATGGCGGCCAGGAGCCCTGAGATTCTGAGCCCGTCCCTGGGTAGCTGTGGCCCGCAGTTCCGCGATGCAAACGGCAGTCACCTTCCTTCTCCAAGAGGAGCCGTGAGAAGAGATGGGATGAGATGGCCTCTGGGGACTTACGTGGGCCGCGCACCTCGCAGGCCCCTTCCTGGGCCAGTGAAGGAAGCCCGGCCCAGTGACTGGGAGCCTCACTGTCACCCTCACGGTGCCACTGGGCTGATTCAGGGTTCAGAGCCCAGGCACAGGGACCCTCGCTCCGCTCAGCCTCACAGGTCCGGTGTGAGAAAAGGGCTCTTTGAAAGCGAGAACGCCGTTAGGACGGTGCAAGGAGCTCTGATGACAATTCAGGAAAGGGCTGCGGGCGGAGCTCTGTGACATTTCTTACGCGGATTTACTGGAACGAGGCCTGGGAAGTCAGCTGCTCCGGCCCTGCTGCACCGTCATCTCCATCCCGCCGGGCTGCCCAGAGTCTTGAGGACGCCACTGGCCGAGCTTTGCCCCTCAGACGCCCCGCCAAGCCCCCAGCCCCAGCGACTCAGGCCACTGGATTCTCCCCTGGACCAGGCGTGAGCACTGACCCCCCCTCCGGCCTGCAGCGCGCCGTCTGCGGCTAGGCTCAGAGGAGCGACCGTGTTAGGCCATTTCGGACCCACTGGGCAGGGAGTGGGTTGCTCTCACCCACAGCTCTGGGGGACGCAGAGGTGCTGTTGCCCGTCTCGGAGCCGGGAGACTCGGACAGTCAGGGTGGGCGGGTGGGGCTCCGCCCCGCGCCCTCCTCCTCGCTCACACCGCCCCCGGCACGCTGGGCTCCTGCCCCCTTGCCGGCCTGTACGCCTCCCCTTGTCTTCCCGGCTCAACCCCTTCAGGCCTTGGCTTCTGAGCGATCCCCTGAGGCCCGCCCCGACCCCCAACTCCGCCAGGCTCCCAGGAGGGGCTTGTAGGGCACCAGCGCTGCCCCTGTGGCCTTCTGCACACCTGGACTAGTTATTTTTATTTTTAATTGAGGTGAAATTCCCGTAACGTAAAATTAACCCTTTAAAGTGCACAATTTAGTGGCATTCAGTTCATTCAGTGTTGTGCAACCACCCCCTCTGCTCGTTCCAGAACATTCTCATCGCCCAGAAGGAGACCCCATGCCTGTTAAGCAGCTGCTCCCCACTCCCTGCCGGGCGCCCCACACGTTGGACCTGTGTCACCCACGGCGATGTTATGACCTGCCCCCCGTCCTCCCCACCGCACGCCGCAGACGAGCGCTCTGTGCAGCGGGGACCAGAGCGGACGGCTCACCTGCAGCCACAAAGAGGATGCCGGCGCTGAGGACGATGTTGTTCTTGCGGCTGTGGAGTCTCCCGGCGCCAAGGCAGAGCCCGCCGAGCAGCAGGAGGGCGGCACTGAGGATGGGGAAGGCGCTGGAGGCGCGCACGAGGCCTGGCCGGCGGGAGACACAGAGAGGGCCGTGGGGCTGGCCATCCTCCCGGCCCGGCCACGGGCGTCGGCCCCAAGGCTCTCAAGGCCCTTCCGCTGACTTTGAAGATTCCCATCCCACCTCGGAGACCCCAGGCGGGTAGGGAGCTGGGGGGTGGGCGGGGTGGAGGCCACCAAGTGATGGCGCCGGCCTGCTGGTCACTCCCCCTGGACGCCACGTGGCCTGGAATCACATCTGCCCCCGTCTCAGGCTCTCCCTGGATGTGGGCCCCACTTCTGCCAGCGGGGATCCCCTCAGCGCCACCAGGGAGGCCACAGCAACAGGCACGAGAACACTGTCAGACGGCCCGTCACAGCTCGTGGACATCGTCTCCGTGAAGCCTCCAGGATGCTGGAGACTGGATCCGGACGGGCGGCCGAGGGCACGGCTTTGCCTTCGGCGGGCCCGGGTACCCCGCTTTGTGACACGCTGGCTGTGTGGCCTTGGCCAAGGTGGGGCCTCCCTGACACTGGGTTTCCCTAGTAGTGGGATGCAGTTCGTAACAGGCTACGTCCAGGTGGGTTCTGCACATCTAATAGGCTTATTTAGCAAAGGCCCTGCCCATAGCACACACTCCTCAAGTGACAGCCTTGATCTCCCACCTCCGTCAACACCAGCGCCATCACCCCGGGACGCTCCGGACCTCGTGAGGTCACCGAGGAGGGGGTGGCTGGACAGGGGAGCATGTCCATGGCCTGCGGGGTCCCACGGAGCTAGATCTGCAGCTGTGCACTGCCCAGCAGGGCGACCAGGGCAGCTAGCTTCAGACCACTTCACTCCCCTCTTTTACAACCTGGGGAGAGTAGTAATACCTACCTGTAGGGGTTGAATTGTGGCCTCCCAAAATCTATGTCCACATTCTAACTGCTGGTACCTATGAGTGTGACCAGGTTTGGAGAAAAGTCTTTGCAGCTGTGAGTAAGTTAAGGCTCTTGAGATGACACCGTCCTAGATCACGCTGGGCCCCAAGTCTAGTGACAGGCGCCCTAACATGAACAGGAAGCGACACAGCAGAAGAGCCCATGGGGAGAAGCCATGTGAGGACGGAGGCGGAGGAAAGGATGACACAGCTCAAGACAAGGATGCCGGGGCTGCCAGAGCTGGAAAAGGCGGGAAGGATTCTCTGCTAGAGGCTTTGGAGGAGCACAGCCCTGGCAACGCCTGAGTGAAGACGTCTGGCCTCCACTCCGTGTGAGGGTGCCTTTCTGCTGTTCTAAGCCCCCCAGTTTGTGGTAATTTATTACAGTGGCCTTAGGAAAGGGACACACTACCTGCAAGTGCTGTGATGAGACTCTGACGGAATAAGGTACATCGGGCGCGTAGTAGGGCCCTGGGGGATGCGGGTCCCCCTCCCTGAGCATCTGGCTGGGAGAGGAGGCGGGAGGAAGGGAAGGGGGACGTGAGCAGAACCCCGAGCTCGGCCTCCCAGCCCAGGAGAAATCCCGGCTCCGTGGACCTGGGGGCCGCCAGGGGACAGTGAGCTGGGGGCACCGGCAGGCCCCCCTCCTGAGCCTTTCAGCCTCTGAAGGCAGCGTTTGTCTCCCTGCTTGTAAGCCCGCCAGTGTGTGCCCTGCTGCACAGAGAGCGGCTTGTCTGGGGCAGTAAATGAAGCTCTTCTCTCCGCCTCCCCCTCCTTCCTCTGCCTTCTCACAGCCGCAGGTTTCGGGAGGAGGTTTCCTGTGGGCCTTTGAAATGCGCCTCTGATCCGTGCGGGGCCGGCAAAGGGGGACCGGGTCCCCCTCGATACCCTCGTTCTGCAGGTGGGTCAGAGGGGTTGCAGCGAGGGAAGCCTGGAGCCTCTAACATCTCCGAGTTCGGGCCTGGCCCAGAGCCGTCCATCCCGCCCGCGTAAGTCACGTGAGCACCGTCCTTTGCCACGTGGGCTCACCCGGAGCTCTAGACGTGCGGGCACCAACCGCGGTGCAGGCTGGGTCTTGCACAGAGCGGGGTCGATGTCCAGCCCACGGCCCTGTGGCTACCTCGAGCCCTGGCAAGGATCTGTGTTTTTGCCCAGAGGGCGGGCATCTCCTCCTCACTCGCCCTCAGGCTCGCCATGGGCTCTCAGCAGCCCTGACACCAGCACTCTGGGGTTAGCACAGAAACCACGCGCCCAACCCGAAATGAGGAGCCTGGAGAAGGGGCACCAGGCCCAGGGCAAGAGGGACGGGAAGCCCTGAGGCCAGCGGGCTCAACAGAGAGAAACGGCAGGGAATCAGGGAAACTCAGGCCGGATGGCCGTGGCGACCGCGGCCTTGTTCTGTCCTGGAATGTTGCCCACTCCCTCTGGCTCCCAGCTCACAGGCACCTGCACTCTGGGGCTCGAGTTCAGGGCCAATTCTCGCTGTTTCTGCAGCCCCTGAGTGGAAAACCACTTCCCTGATGGGGAGTCAGCTCTGCCCTCCCCCTCAGCAGCCGAGATCACAGGCCCCAAAGCCATCACCCCTTCTCTTCCTTGGGCTCCTGAATGAACCCCCTGGCTCCCCACGGTGCACCAATGAGGAAACGTTTCCTTCCCAAATGAGCTTTGATGGCTGATGTACAGTTGCCATCATGTTATTTGGGAAAATCGCTGCTGGGTCTCCCAGCCCTCACGCCCTGCCCCGGGGCACCGCTGGTGGGGTTTGAGGACAGCAGGAGCCTGAAGCTGGATTGGTGAGTGTGCCCCTCCCGGCCCTCGGACCACCTCTCTCGGTCCTGCTCTGGGCCCTGGGAGGCTGACGCCAGGGACCGGGTCATCGGGGTCCCTCGACTCCGGCTTTGGGAGGAGAGTGCAGGGAAGACGGTTATTCCCCTGGCTTCCTTCCTGCAAATGAGGACGAGGATAAGGTGGCTGCGCTCTGTCATAAAGGCCATAGCCCCTGCCAGGAGGCCTGTCCTTGCAGCTCCCCTGGTGCAAGCGTCCATACCTGCCTCTCCCACCTGTTCAGGCTGAGGGCTGTAAGGGGTCCTTCTGTTGCTAGCCGCGGTGTGTTCACTGCCCGTTGTAAGCTTCCCTTAGCCCCGCCCACAGCTCTGTAATTAGTCCTTCACTAAATGCCCTTCCTTCCTCCCATCGGAGCGAGCGTCCCCTCTGCTTCCTGCTGGGACCCCAGGAAGCCGCATCGTCTGACCTCTTGGCTGATGTGCCACGAGGCCCATCCAGAAGGAGATCCCAGCACCCTGGGGACCATGAGGGGAAGGGCAGGGGAGTAAAGAGGCAGAGCCCGCACCGATTAACCTCAGGCAAGTTCATGTGGGAAGTGGGGAGGGAATGGCGTGTTTCTCCAGGAGCTGCTTCCGCACAGTCCCGAGGTGGCCAGGTTAGCAAATCTGCCCTCAGAGCCTCAGGGACCATCTGACTGCCCCGGGCCGGCAAACAAGGGGAGGTCCTGTTCAGGGCTGGCTTTCACCAGCAGCCGCCCCAGATGGCTGTGCAGGCCACGCACCATGCAACTCACAGAGTGTAATGTATACGCTAGTCTATGCAAATGATATCCCTTGAGTTGTGCAGTGTGCAACCTGCACAACCATCTGTGGCGGCCCTATGGACTATCATTTGCTGGGTTCAGTGGTGGCCCGCAGAAAGCAGAGAGTACAGGCGTGAGGAAGGGGAGAAGGTGAGGGAGGAGGGATGGGAGGCAGATCTGGCTACATTATTCCAGGTTCTGGGCCTGAGGCTGCCCCAGGCTGCAGGGGAACCGCACGCTGGTCTATTTCACTAGATGACTCAGAACCAAAATCCTTTCCCTTAGAAAAGAACGGTCCATAAGCAGGTGCAGAGTGAAGAGTGCTCCCTCTGAGCACACTCGTATCGATTCTCCATAAATGAAGCTGGCCTGAGCCCCTAGGGGAGCCGCTGGGAGCAGCTCTGCCTGCGTCTTGGCTAATGCAAAAGGGGAAAATGACTTCAAAACGGTGCTGTTTTTTCCATTTCCAGGTTCCTCCCCAGGCTGAGGCTCCATCCTTTCTCCCAGGGAGGTGCCCACGGACGAGATCTGGATTTAGGGTGTGGGACGGGGTTTGTCCTTTGAGTTCCGCGTTCTAGTCCGGGGGCCAGCCCCACTGCAGGACCCGGGCAGGGGCAGCTCATGGGCTCTACCAGTCTGTGCCAGAGACACTCAGGGCCACATACCCGAGGCTGGTCCCACCACCGTCCTCACGTTCTCCCACAGGCTGCCTGGCACCCAATGGCTGTTTCAGCGCATGACTTAATCTGATTTTTCAAGACTAGAATGCTGGGTGGGGGAGGGGAGGGGTGGGCAGGTCCAGGGCTGGCCGGGCCGTGTGCTTGGGGTGGCACAGCCCCCAGGATGCCGGGCCCGGGCAAGCCTGCGTCCTGACCTCTGGACCGGACACAGCAATCAGTTCCTCTGAAGACAGCGGCCCTGGGGAGCAGGGATTCCCCCACCCTGCGCCATCTTCCCGGGCCGCACCCGGGCATGGTCCTATCAGCCAGGCAGCTCCGCCGGGACACCCAGCACGCCACAGCAACCTTGAACGACACTCCATCCGCCGAACTAACGATTCGGAATCAGAAAGGGAGTGAAGGCGGCACCCAGGGACCAGCCCCCTCTGCCCCCACGGGGCCCACCTTCCTCCCCCGCGGCCGGCTGCCCACCACCGGCCCCCGCTCCACCCACAGAGGAAGCGAAGGACCCTCGGCACTCACGCAGGAGGTACTCGGAGCTGTCGTGGTCGTAACCGTTGTCCTCTGGGAAGTGGTTGATGCGGAAGCAGTGCCCTTTATAGACCCCTGCAGGGAGCGAGGGGAAGAGCGGTGTAAATGTTCCGTGGGCTCCACGTCCTTTCTCCCCAGACTCGCTGGCCGGGTGTGCCTGGCTCTGGGCGTGGAGGGCGCAGAAGGGCCGCTCCGATGGGCGTGGGGCACAGAGAAGGACCGCCCAGCGGGGGACGCGCCCCAGGCTGACCGCGTCATTACGGTCCACGTCTGGACACCCGCGAGAGGGAGGGGCACCAGGACACAGGGACAAGAGGCCTCAAGCAGAGCATCCTGGGCCAGCAGGGCCCAAGGGGACTGCGGAGCCAAGGCTTGAAAGGTGACAAAGACCTTCCCAGTGGGATGGGGGAGGGGCCAGCCAGGCAGAGGCGGGGCTGTGAAGAGCCAGGGCTGGGGCCCGCGGTGTGTCTGGGGAGGGTGGGAAGTCCAGTGCGGCCAGAGGTGAGAAGGAGCCGTGCAGGGAGAGGGGCTGTGGGCCGGGATGAGATCTGCCGCCCACCTCCCTGCGGCAGTGTCTGTCTGTCTTCCCCTCTCCCCTCGAGCACACAGTTACGGTGAATCCCTCCTACGTCACAGGCTGAATCTGCGCACGGTCGGCAACGTGACTGTAATCCCCTCACTCGGTGTGATAGAAGGAAGAGAGACTCCCGGAAAGGCCCAGACCCTCTCCTGCCTGGTCTCCCTCCCCACCCGGAGAAGTAGCCTTCGCAGGACACCCTGAGTAGTTTAGTGACGGCAGGAGGACCGCCCAGCCCTCCCTTCTGGAATCTTCCGCCAGCTCTCCCAGCGCCTGCTCCCCTGCAGTGTGGGCGTGCACAGTGCAGAAACGGACGCAGGTCGGGGGACACAGGGTGCCGGGCTCTGTCCTGCCAGCCCCCCGCACGCCCAGGCCGGGCCCCTGGCCCTACAAGGAGCTCGTCCTGGCCCCCACACGGGCCCGCCTGCTTTCAGCTGGAACGTTCTCGTTTTGCAGCTGCTGCTGAGCGGCTCGCTGACCCTCCCACGTCCCGGCCAGACCTCCTGGTCGGGCGCACGGTGCAGGCAGCAGGGCCCGCGCCAGGCTGGCCTCCGTCCCCGTCCTTTCCATGGAGAAGGGCCTCGACGAGCTTGGGGGCACCTTCAGCGCCTCCCATTTACCAGTCAGCTGCCCCCCAGCCTCCCCTCAGCTGGGCCCATGAGCTGCTGCCTTCAGAGAGCTCAGGGGCTGGTGTCCAGGCCACTGCTGGGCAGGCTGGGTTTGGTCAGGGACAGTGGGGGACAGTCTGAGGGTGTCAGAGGCGGCGCCTTGAGTGGGGTACGCTTCCACAGTGTCGTCTGAGCCGGGTCAAGCGTGAGCGTTTTAGCTACCTGCCTCAGTCTCCTGCTCTGGAGAATGGGGACAGCCACAGGCCTCGTCTAGGAGGGCCCTGCCTAACCCTAACCCTAACCCTCCCTCAGGAGCGTCACGGGAGGCGACCCTGAAAGGCACTTCAACGATTCTCGGCCTGCGCTGACGGCTCAGGGGACATTTGCTGCTTTGGGACCCAGACGTCACCCACCCTTTGCTCCGTGGCTCTTACTCTGTGGTGGAGCGAGAGGAAGGAGCCCCAGGGCAGGCTGGTGTCAGGACGGCCAGCGCGGGCCGCACCCCAGCTTCAGGAGGTGCGTGGGAGGCCGAGCAAGCGCCTCCCGGGCGTGGGTGGGCGAGGTGGAGCCCTCCGCCCTCCTCCCCCCCCCGCACACTTTGGGGGCTACTTCACGGGCCTAAACAAAGTCCCCAAGTCCCCCAGGCTTGTGGCAACAGTCAGACATCAAGAGGCTGAACAAGAAGTAAATAATCTCTCTGCAGAGCTGGTCTCCAGGGGTCAACGGTCGGCTGTGCGTCTTCCCACGTGCGCACGTGTTTTTTAAAAATTAATCTTTTTACTTGGAGGTAACTGTAGACTCACACGCAGTTGTGAGAAGCACTGCAGGGAGACCCCAGGTACCTTTCACCCGGTTTCCCCAGTGAGAACATCCCAACCAGGATCCTGACATTGCTACAGTCAGGAACATTCTGCCACCTGGAGGACCCCTCGTGTTGCCCTTTTATAGCCACACCCACCTCGTCCCGGTCCCCAGGCTCTGACCCCGACGCAGGGCAACCACTAAGATGATCTCCTTTTGCACAGTTTTGTCATTTCCAGAAGGTTCTATAAATGGAATCTTACGGCGTGTGACCTGTCGGGCCTGGCTCTCTCACTCAGCGTAATTCTCTCGAGATTCACCGAGTTGTGGTATCGATAGTTTGCTCCTTTTGGCTGCTGAGTGATGTTCCACGGCACGGATGTTCTACAGCTCATGACAGCTGGATTTGCGCCCAGCGATTGCACCTGTGGTTTCCAGCTATTTCCAATAACGCTGCTATGAACAGGTTTGGGGATGAACCTAACTCTTCATTTCCCTGGGCCAAATGCCCAGGAGAGTAATTGCTGGGTGACGTGACAGCTGCGTGTTTGTTATAAGGGACAGCCAAGCTGGTTTCCAGGATGGTTATATCCCTTATTTTGCAAAAGGAATAATACAACACACTTTACTCTGCAAACTGCTTTTTTCATGTAATAATGTATACACACGTCTCTAGGCCAATACCTATAGATTTTAAAAACTTGTTTGTTTTTAATAACAAAAATAATAAGTTGATACTACTCCAAAAGTTGCTGACAGTCTTCGAAGGCAACAGCACAGGGACTAGGGCAGTAAAGCTTTTGCTGCACCACTGATGATGCTAAAACTATGCTTCGCCAGGAAACCACATATTTACATATTCGATTGGAAAAGAAAGCAGGTTTTGAAACTAGCTTGCATGTAGACACGTTAGTTCCAAATGCCCTTCCAATGTATTTTGCGAACCTCCACTCTGCATTTAGGGTGATAGTTTCTATTTGATAGAAACTGTAAATAGGGATCACACTGCCCAACATATTAACAGATTTTCTGACACATTCTTTTCAGTGGCTGCGTGACGATGCGCAGTTATGGTTCATCAGTCCAACTATACGATAGGAAGAGACATTTCCCTTTCTTGGGGCCGTGTGTACACACGACGGATCCCACCGCAGGGCGTTCTGCTCCGAGCGTGCTGACAGCGCGCTCTCCCGCGTCCCCCCCGCCCCTCCTCTCCTCTCCTAACTTCTCTCCACCCTTCTCCACACCAAGCTCCTGTGCACAGACTGAAGGAACAAGCATTGCCTTGGGTTAAACTGTGTCCACCCTGCACACACCCCCTGCAACCCCCCGCCCCCAGAAAGCTCATGTTGGAGTCCTGACCCCTGGTCCCTGTGAACGGGACCTCATTTGGAGACAGGATCTTGAAGATGGACTCCAGTTAAGATGAGGCCACACTAACTTAGGGTGGCCCTAAATCCAACGACTGGTGTCCCTATAGGAAGAGGGAAACCTGGACCCAAGGGAAAAGGCGTGGGAAGACAGAGGCAGAGGTTGGAGTGTTGCGTCTACACGCCGGGGGGTGGCAGGGATCGCGGGCAACCAGCCAGAGCTAGGAAGAGGCAAGGAAGGAACAACGTACCCAGAGTCTCAGAGAGGGCAGGGCCCTGCTGACACCCTGATTTCGGACTTCGGGCCTCCAGAACTGTGCAACAACTGTGTTCCAAACCTCCTGGTTCGTTATGGTCTGTTCCAGCAGCCCCAGGACGCTGACACAGGAGCGCTGCTGTGTGAGAGGAAATGCAACATGCTCGTTCGCTCACTGGGCGCCAGCCTTGCAGGAAGGCAGACGTGTTGGCCCTTCCTGCTCCTCTGTCAGCGGCAGGGGCCCACACGCAATGTGTGGGAAGCTGCATGCACTGCATCCGCAGAAGCATCCTCCTGTTGCAACGAGACTCGTGCAGTCGCTCAGGCTCACGCTTCCAAAGCCCCCTGGAGCAGGTTCCCCACCAGGGACTCGCATCCTCTCCCTGTACCCTCCAGCTAGCGACAGGGACCTCGCCACCTCCCGAGGCATATTCTGTTTCCAAACAGCTTTAACTTCAAGTTCCTGAGAGGTTGTCCGCCTCCACAAAACCCTATCCACGGGTATTACTTATAATCCCTGGGAATAAAAGAACCCATCCTCTGTCGTGCGTCAAGCCACTGAAGAGAGGAACTGTATCCAACAGGATGAAGGACAAGCTAGTTTTCCAGCCATCCAGGGTTTGCACAAAAAGGGAGGCCCAAGGTCGAGGACGAGAGGAGGCTGGCAAGCTGCCAACGGTCGGGACCAGACGCGTCCCCCGGCCCCAGTCTGAACAAGTGGGGTCCGCGGAGGAGTGGGGCACCTCGAGTAGAGAACGTGGGTATGTCCCCTAAACGAGCATCCTCTCTAGGTCAACTATCCCCATTTACTTTATTTATTTATTTAGTTATTGCAGTACGCGGGCCTCTCACTGTTGTGGCCTCTCCCGTTGCGGAGCACAGGCTCCGGACGCGCAGGCTCAGCGGCCACGGCTCACGGGCCCAGCGGCACGTGGGATCTTCCCGGACCGGGGCACGAACCCGTGTCCCCTGCATCGGCAGGCGGACTCCCAACCACTGCACCACCAGGGAAGGCCTCCCCATTTACTTCAGCCGTTTCTTTATTGATGCTTCCAAGACCCTTGTCCAGCCCCGCCCCCTGCCCTGGGTCCGCCTAGGAGCACAGCCCTGCCTCTCCTCTTCTCGGGATCCTGTGCTTCTGTTCTCGGGACCTGCTCTTGCTGGACTCAGCCGCCCAGGATTTTTTCACGAGAGCGGCCTCACCTCCCCCAACCTGTTTTTGTCGAGTGGAGTGTTTAGTCCGAAGGACTTCACATCTATCCCTGTCAAATTTAATTTTGTGAGTGTTGGCCTCAAGGCATTTAATAGGGGAGAAAAATTAATGGCTGATGTGAGCAGTGAGAGAGCGCCATTTCCAATCCATTGCACACGTGCGCTCTCGGTAATTGGGCCACTTGCTGCGTTATCTGCTAAGTGATGAGCTTCGCTGGCTAATTGCAAGATCCCAGATGGACCACACCGCGGGAATACCGCAGCGCTCCCGGGGTCGTGGCCTGCGCTCCCGGGGACACGGCGGTCCTCTCCCTTTGCGGGTCAGGGAACCACCGTGTGAAGAGACTTCTCGAGACACATGGCCCCAGACGCGTTACTTCTTCATCTGTTAAAGCTCGGGAACTGGGTCCAAAGGAGTCCCTCCTGCTCTAAGATTCTAGGACCATTTTGTGCGCAGATGTTAACATATCCATTCATCTACATACATCATACTAGAGGTATTTCTCTAAGCCTAGGAAACATCTGGAAAGAAACATCCTAAAAGGTGTCCACTGTTTCATTTCTCGGTGAATTCAGATTTTCCTCTTTACATTTTCTCTGTAATTTCTAAATTTTCTACAGTGTCTGAAAATGAACCCATGAGGTTTATCGAAAGAAAGAAAAGAAACCGGATCTTTGACTCCAGGGAAAACGTGGCGCTGTGTCTGAAGTGACCGCAGGGCCGCCCAGATGTGGAGGCTGGTGAGTGGCGGGTGACCCGTCGGGGGGACATGTGTGTGGGTGACCTTTGGCCCCCGTGGGTGAATCACCCCCCCGCGAGGGTGACCGACCCCCAGGACTCAGGCGGTGACGGGCATGTAGGACTTTCAGTGCTGAACCCAGGAGAGTCGCAGGCAAACCGGGACGAGTTGGTTACCCTGCGAGTCATGTCAGGGTGTGACATAAGCCTCCCTAACAGGCCATCTCAGAGGTCGGTCGCCACTAGGGGAGCGCTGGAGCAAAGGATGTTAGACGGTGACTTGCTAATAATGGTGTCTCTGTGTAATCCCTTACGGCGGCTGGCAGAGCGCTTCCACAGGCACGACCTCACCTGTTCCTCACAGACGCTGAAGCAGCGCTGGCACCGGCTGAGTGTGCACGGGCCCCCTGGGGCCCACCCCTCACGTCTCTGCCCGCCTTTACTCCAGCCCCTCAGAGCAGAAACCAGCTCCCTGGGGTGTTGCCTGCCGGAACCTCGATTCAGCCGCTCCAGTTGCTTCTTCCTTTTTGGCCCGCGGCACTGGGTAGGTCGCCCGGGGGCAACTGCACACACACTCACTCACTCGTGGAGCTGGGGGTTTGGGGGGCGAGGGCCCCCCGGCCCCAGGGTGACCTTGGCGCAGGAGGATGGCGGCCGGTGGATAGGTGTTCCCGTTCTACCTGCTTCTGGGGGTGGGTCCCAGCAGGACCAAACCAGTGATGGTCAGCTCAGGGCTGCCCCTTGCACTGCCTTTCCCTCTACCTGGGTTCCCTCTCCCACCCTCCCACAGGCCCGCTCCCCAGGATGGCCACCCGGGACACCCTGCCTGCACACCGGCCCTGGCTTGGGCTTCGATGAAAGCTGGCCCATCGGCCCATCTCATCTTTGTAAAAACACAGCTTTGACGATGCAAGAAAGAGGTGTAGAGACGTCACAAGCCCTGCTTTCCCAAGCCCCGGGGCAGAGGCCCAGCTCTGAGCACTAGGCCCTACCTTAGGCCGTAAAGGAGACGTCTCTGCCTCGTCTTAGAGAAGAGGAGGCTCGGGGCACCCATGGCAGAGCAGCCGCTGGAATCCGGCTCCTGACGTCTCACCACGTGTTCTTCCCAAGCGCCCGATGCCCACGCCCTTCCGGGAATCCTTGCGAGTGCCAGAAGGGGCTCTGATGCAGTGTGGGTCCTCCCCAGACACATCAGGGAGTGAAGCCAGGTAACAACCGCGAGTGCTGGGTTAGCTTTAAGGCAACCGCTTCCCCGACGGTGAAGCAGGAGGCAACTGGCGTCCCCAGACTTTGGAAAAGGCAGCTCTGGGCGGCAGGGCGGCAGAGGCCTGGTCTGCAAGGCCCCTTTGGGCTCCAGGACGGGTGAACGTGAGTCGAGTTCGCCCCCTGTGTGGGTTTCCAGCTGTGCCGTTTCAGGGGGAGATACGGTCGGACAGCAGGGGAGGGATGTGAGGCATTTTCCATCCTGGGCTCTTGTCCCGGAGTTGAGGCCGAGCTCAAAGCCGAGGTCGGGGCTCCGGTGTGAGGTCCGCGTCCGGGAACAGATGCTTCTGCAGCATGGGGTGTGGGGAGTGCTCAACTCGTGACCTCAGAACATCCCTGTCATCCCCGGTCAACAGAGCAATGGGAAAGCCCAGACGAGGCCCGGCTGCTGGTGAAGGCCACCCAGACCGGAGAAGGAGGTGAGGGTGAGAACCCCGTGTGGACCAAGCATTCCAGCAGCCTTGTTCGAATCATCTTATGTGTGGGAAAATAATCAAACTACATTGTGTTCTAAATAGCTATCAATTGGACTTTATAATAATTCGAGGTGGCCGTGCCCTAACTGGTCCAGATCAGGGAGGTCTCACTGGACCCGAGTCAGACTGTTCGTACCAGCCGCAGCCCTGGTCCAAGGCCAGACGGACCAAGTCCGTGTCTCAGGTGGGCCGTGGGAGGAGCTCAGAGCCCGCCTGGGCCTGCACTCCTCCCGTGTTTCCCCAAAGCTGCCCGGCCCCTGACCCTAAGCCCCCACGGGGACAGCCCGGCAGGCCTGGAGGCCTGTGTGTCTCCAGGAGGGCACAGGCCTTCCAGGAAGGACCCAGGGCTCTGTGGAGGAGGTGAGGGGCTGAGGGGTACAGGGCTGGGCTGACGGGAGAGGAGGGGAAGGGACAGTGTTATCCTCAGGGTAAGAATAACATCAAGAGTTCACTTAGCACCTGTATGGCCAGGCACTGTTTAAGCACCTGACATCTGTTAACTCACTTCGTCTTCATACTAACCCTGCGACGCAGAGACGATTACTGACACCATTTGCTACCAAGTGCCCGAGCCAGGATTCGAACCGGGGCCGCCCGCCCAGCTCCAGAGTCCGGGCCCTGACCCTCCCACACTCGGGAGGCAGAAGGGCATGGCGTGGCCTCAGGGCTACGGGTAGTTCTGATTGGCTGCAGCGTGACTGGGAAACATGGGTCCTCGACACTCTTCATTGGTGGGAAACCTGTTCTTCCAGAGTCTTGGCCTAAGCGCACTGGCTCAGGTTCGAGGCTGGGCTACCCTGCACTGGAAGTGGCGGTTCTCCAGAGCGGGCCCCCTCCGGTCGGGGCAGAGGTCAGGGAGAGGCGGAGGAGGGTGCGAGGGCTCAGCGTGGCTATGGTGGCAGCTCAGGGCTTTCCAGAGGAGCTGATGTGTACAGAGGGGCGCTACTGGGCTCCGTATATGCAAAAGGGCAGAAGTGGGCAGGCAGGCCGGCCTCGTGTTCTGGAACCCTGGGTGGCCTGGCCTGGGGGGACAGCGGCCAAGGGGATGCAGCAGCAGAAGAGGCCGGGGTGAGGTGGAGGTCCCGCAGGGAGGCCGTGGAGATGGGACCTAACTGCACAGCCGCCACGAGGGCGACGGGGTGGGAAGGCTTGAGGGGCAGCCTTGAAGGGAGCTGCCTGGGTGAGGGCGGCAGGCAGGCGCGAGAGGAAAGGGCAGCCCGGGACACCGGCGAGCCGTGCGCTGTCTGGGGGAGACCCTGGCTCCTGGTCTTAGATGTGTCCGCAGACGAGGGACCGGAGCCCGGGATGGAAGTGACCTCGACCGTTCCAGCACAGACAGGCAGGGTGCCTCGCGGTTCTGGAGGCCAGAAGTCCTAGGAGGAGGCGCGGGCAGAGGCGGTGCCTTCCCAGGGCTCTCTGGGGCCTCCTCTGCACCCCTCCCCGTCCTGAGCTCCTAGGGGCTCGCTGTCTACCGCTGGCACCCCTGGGCTTGTAGAAGCGTCACCTCGGTCTCTGCCTTCACCTGCACACAGTGTTCTCCCTGCACGCCTGTCTGTCTCCACATTCCCCCTTTTCACGAGGACACCACTCATATATGACCAGGACCCATGCTCATGACCTCATTTTAACTTGATTAGCCTCTGTAAAGACCCTACTTCCCAACACAGTCACACCCCGAGGTACTGGGGTTAGGACTGCCACATACGAATTTGGAGGGGCGCAACTCGGCCCGTGACACCGGCTCCGAGCGGACGCGACTGGCCAAGCGTCCGTGCCCCCGGCTGCCACCACAAAGCCAGGCCCCGTGCCTCCCCGGCCCCGCCCCACCTCCAGCTCCCTGTAATTCCCCCTCTGAACACCCCCTCATCATCTCTCCACTTCCATGCTTATCTCCAAAGAACCTCCTAATAACTGTGATTTCCCGGCTGGCACACGCTGGTGTTCTCCGGAGGGCTGGCCTCTCTCCAGCTGTAAGGCGGCAGGCTGTGGGAAGCCTCTCCCCCGGGCTCCTGCAGAGAACTGCCAGGCTTGGAGTGGCAGCCAGGGCTGGGCTGGACTTTCCTGGGGGAGCCTTAGCTCCCTGGCTTGCAAGTGACCCTGTGAGACCCTGTTAAGCATTATGACCTTGTGCATTTTGAAGTTCCTCCGTCCAGCACCTCCTGCGCTAGATGCTGGGGACCCAGATGTGGCAGAGGACCTGCTCACCCCTCTTCTTCCTGGACTCAGGGCTACACTGGATCTCTCAGCCTCCTTTGCAGGTAGATGGGCCATGGGACCCAGCTGGCCAATGGGAAGTGGGCGGAAGTGATAGGCGTCCTTCCTGGACAGGTGGGTGCACCTCTCCCTCTCCACGGCCTCCCCCGCCAGCTCAGGGGGTGGTGGAGCCACAAGACGGGCACAGCCTGGGTCCCTGAATCCCCAAAGGATGACCCACCTTGCATCAAGGGCAGTAATCCACTTCGATTTCGTCTCAGACATTCTGCATTTTGGCGTGTTTCTGTTTCATCGATCATCAAGGAGAAGAGACAAGACAGGCGTGGTCTCTGCCGTCCTGGAGCTTTCCAGGTACACAGTCATCCAGTGACGCCTGAGGACGGGGTCTGAAGGAGGAGGCCAGAGTTTCAGAGAGCACGCCATCCGAGGCCGCAGAGGAGAGGTCAGGAGAGCTTCTCCTCGTCGGGAGGATGGGAAATGTCTTTACCACCTTTGAGAGCGGAAGCGGGGCCTAACCCTAACCCTAGCCCATGCTGGTCAGAGCACTTTGAGAAGATCAATTGTGGTGATGCGAAGGGTAAGTCTATACTTTTAAACTTCTCATTTCTCGGAGCTGCCTTCGGACCAGACTGTGGAGTTTGGGGAGGAGGCCCCGTGTCCCCTACACGGCCAAGGGCTTGGGGTTCACAGCCTGCGCAGCTGCTTTGAGCCCCAGTGCCTGGGACAGGTTTCCCTCGTGCTCTTTTCTCCTTTCTAAAGTGAGCTCATAGTTCACTGAAGGGCCTCGCTGCCCCTCTAGCATCTGTTTGGGGTCTTTGTTTGGCCATAGACCTCGTTTTTTTTTCAATAAATTTATTTATTTTTGGCTGCGTTGGGTCTTCATTGCTGCACAGGGACTTTCTCTAGTTGTGGTGAGCAGGGGCTATTCGTCGTTGCGGTGCGCAGGCTTCTCACTGCAGTGGCTTCTCTTGCTGTGGAGCACGAGCTCTAGGTGCGCAGGCTTCAGTAGTTGTGGCACGTGGGCTCAGTAGTTGTGGCTCGTGGGCTCTAGAGCGCAGGCTCAGTAGTTGTGACGCATGGGCTTAGTTGCTCCGCAGCATGTGGGATCTTCCTGGACCAGGGCTAGAACCCGGGTCCCCTGCATCGGCAGGCGGATTCTTAACCACTGCACCACCAGGGAAGCCCCTGTAGACCTCGTTTATCCGTTCAACCCTTTGCCCACTCTTTCATTTAATTCAGTATCCATCTACTGATGCCAGGCCCTGTGGGGGCCCAGAGGCACGGGTCCGGCCAGCAAGAACGCATCGCCTGGTTGGGGAGGTGAAGTGTGCACATCACCTCAGAACAGGGAGCTAGTGACACATGCTACAGGGGAAGCCGCAGGCTCAGGGGCCTTCAGGAACGAGGGTTGGTGCTGGACGGGTGTCTGGGGCAGCTCGGGGGACAGAGCTGAGGACGGAACGTGGCAGCTGGGGGTGGCAGAGAGGGGGGGCCCAGAGGCATGTTTGGGGAGTGAGCTTCCGGAAGAGAGCGTAGGCGCAGGGTGGGTGGGCTGAGGCTGCCGGAGCAGGCGGGCAGCCATCACGGCGTGGCCTGGATCACCCTGCGAGGGTCCTGGATTCAACGCCGTAGGCTCCGAGGTGCCGCCGTGCCTTTCCCGAAGCTGGAAAAGTGTCCCCATGACTAACGCAGGGACCCCTTGGCCCTCACAGCCTGGCATGTCTCTAATTCTATTCCCAGCCCGACTTGGTGGAAATGCGACCTGTTACATCGGAGGGCCCCAGCCTGGGGCCTCTTGGGTGTCTTATTTTAGTCCCAGAGGAGCCAGGCTGCCTGGGAGACGCAGGCTCAGCTCCCCCCGGGATTAACAAGCGCTCCCTTCATCGCCCCCCTCGCGTTGCCGTGCCTGGGAGGAGGGACACATGTAGACTTTGGCTCAGAGCCGGCAGCTTCCTGCAGCTGCCAGACCGACCGTGGCAGCCTCAGGACCCGCGCAGGCAGGAGCGTGGGCCGGGGGACCTCGGGTCAGCCCGCCTCACCCCTCACTCACCGTCAGTCACGAGGAGAGAACGTCTCAACTTGCACTGTGTCAGCCCCAGCAGGGGAGAACGGATTCCGCAGACGCCCGGGCCCACCCTCAGCTCCCGTCTGTAAGCAGGTGGCACACAGGGGCTCCCTCTCCAAGATCCTTCCTAGCTTCCCCAACAGTCTAGGAGAGCCACTAGGTCCAAAGGGCGTTTCCCCCAACGGGACAGTCGGAGTGGGGCTGGCGGAGGGTTTGGGAGAGACGCCAGCCTTGTCATCGGCAACACGACCGACATGGCGCCCGTTTCAGCGGGGCTGGACCCCGGCTTAGTGTCCACCAGGGGACTGGGCTCTGTGGTGCAAGCTCGCGCCCCCAGGCGGTGGGGTTCACACAGAGACGATTTCCGCCCCCAAATTCCGCCTCTTTAAACCTGGAACCTAGAGATCACAGTCTGGTAAACAGAGGCATCTCCCGAGGTCCTAGGCTCTACGGATCTTGTGCTGAGACAGGTGGGCTGGGGCAGGAGATGGGGAGAGAAGGGCAGGCCATGGCCTGGCGCTCAGCCCATCCTGGGGTATGCCCGTGGAGCCCCTTGCTCTGGGAATGGGTCTCTCACAGAGTGCCCCCCGCACCTACCAGAGGCTGCATCGCATGGCCCTGCCCCAGGGATCCTGGGCACACACCCAGCCCGAGCTGGACCAGTCAGATGTACTCTCGGGGGTTTGGATTTTGGGTCAGAAGCAGAGAGACCCAAGGGCAAAGAGACTTTGGGGTGCTCACGAATGGGGAGTTCTTGGTGGTGCACGAGGCCAGCTACGGAAGATTCTCCCCTTTTCAGTCTGGCTGTTAATCTCGTTTAATCCCTTGGGACCCTCCACACACTCCCAGTAAAGTCTTCCTTTGGGATTAAGTCAGAAGAAGTTGGTTTTTTGCCGGAAGGAGAGCTTGACCCACAACAAGCCACACCGTCATCAGAGATTCCAGCCCAGTGCTCGCGGGCCCAGGTCATACTTCATCCCTCAGGGCAGGTCTGTGATGTTTTTACGAGACGTGAAAATGACTGCAGGTCTCTGGGCGACCACGCAACCCCGGGGAGGGAGGGTAGAGGATGCCGGGGGACAGCAATGCCGCGTCAGCCCTCGGGTTCCCACGTGGAAGCACGTGGCCTGTGAACTTCAGCCTGTTGAGATCACCGTCGCCTGGGAAAACGCTCGCTGGGCCGGTCAGTTGGTCGTTTCCTTCCTCCTCGTCTGTGAAGTGGGATCCCCACAGACCTGGCGCCATTGCCTTGAGGAATAAGGGGAGAATGTGTGACCAGCACGGACAACGTTCCCATTCGTGGTGGCTTCTCCTCCATCTCTATAAAACAGAGCCTTCCTACCTGCTGGTGGTCCACGAACCAAGCCCTCGACCCAAGTCTCCTCCCACATACGTTCTGCTTTTTCAAGGAACGCCTGCTGTGAGGACCCCAGAGCCCCACCTCACAGCCCAGCTCCCTGGCGCTCGGCCGCAGGCGGGACCCCGGCCTCCCTCCCTCACCATCCGTGTCCCTTGTCTCACTCTCCAGCCTCATGCCTCCTTCAACCCTTCGCTCCGGGGCTGCCAGGATTTTCCAGGCCTCCTGCCGAGCTTCCTAACTGAATGGAGCCGGGGAGACTTCCCCGAGAGGTCGGCCTCCCTCCTAACACAGGGAGACGGGTGTGCGCTTATTGTCTCTGGGGTTTTTCTACTTGAGTCCGCTTGGATGACATCTCAGTACCAAGGTTCAGGGTTTTTTCTTCTTGTTTCTTCCCCTTAATGAGCAAATACGAAGCTCCGAGGGGCAGAGCAGCTCGCTGCAGGTTGCAGGCTTTTCTGCGGGTTTGGCTCTGTGGAGCTCTGGAAAGTTACGTTCCAATAACCTGAGAGTTTTAACTGAAGGGCTTGGGTGAGGGAAGGAGAATCACAGTGTGGAATTATAAACTTCTGGAAGGAACCCTTGGGACCATCTACTTCACCTTGTTCACTTTACACATAAAGAACCTGATGCTTGCAGAGACGAAGGGCCGCTTCTATGGCGACAGGCTGGTTGGTGCCAGTCAAGCCTAGAGCCCTGGTCTCTGGACTCCAAGTTCAATGCCCATAGCCCCCACTGCCTGCTCTGGTGCAAGGGCTCACAACCAGGGAAGACTTTGCCTTTCAGGAGACAATGTCTAGAGACAGTTTTGATTGTCAGAACTTAGCGGGGAGGGAGGACTGGTGCTACTGGCCACGAGTGGGTGGAGGCCAGGGGCGCTGCTCAACACCCCACAGTGCACACAGGACGGCCGCCCCAGCCAACAAGGGACGATGCCGCCCAAAACGTCGGTAGTGCTGTGGTTCATGATGTGCGGGTGGCCGGCACAGGGCTGAATCCTCCCTCCCCAAGCCCACGGCAGGCACTGCTGATCCATAACGGTAGTTTTCTCCTTAATCACGGTCTCAAGTCTTCTCAATGCAGGGTCCCATGCAGGGGCCACGAGTCGAGACGATACCTTTCGATCATCCCAAGGCTAGATACCATGGAGACGGTAGGTTCTGAAGTCATTCCGCTGGGCTGAGTCCTGGCTCTGACGTCACCTGCTAGCTGTGTAATCTTGGGTCCTAATTAATCTCTCCGTGCCTCGTTTTCCCCATCTGTGAAATGGGGATCATCGACGGGAAAAACTTCAGAGGGCTGTTTGGCAGATTAAACAAGTTAATGCAGTCTGTAAATGTCACCGTGCCTGGGACAACATGTAAGCTGTTATTATGATAATCAGCCCTGCTCTAGGGACAAAGAGGCAGCTGGTCCTATCACAGGGGAGCAGGCCAGTTCTCTTCTTTGTCCTCACATGCCCCTGACGTTGCAGCTCAGAATGTGCAAAGCCCCCCGACCCTTAGAAGGCCCAGCAAGATGACTGCTGCCCCCTAGGCCCGTGGCCAATGGACCGACAGACAAGGGCTGGCTTCCCCTGGGCACCGACTCCCTGCTAAGCACTGTGCTAAGCTCTTTCCATTTTCTCATTTACGCCTCAAAATAACCCATGAAATAGGAGCTGCTAGGAACCTATTTTACACACTAGGAAGCTGAGGCTCTGAGAGAGCAGGTAACTTCCCCGAGGTAGCACAGCCCCAAGCAGCTGAGCCGGATTCTCACCTGCCCTGGGCTGACTCCGGAACCGGGGCCCCAGCGCCATGTCCTGAAGGCACACACCTGCCGACCACCGGCATTTTCTGACAGGCTGGGCGGGGCTGGGGGCTGCAGGGGGTGCATATCCGCTTCCTGAGTCTCCCCAGGTTGCGAAGAGCTCCTCCTGGGCAGTCAGAGACTGGGTTCAAACCCAGTTTTCAAGACCGGCACATGCAGTCCAGAGTGCCAGGTTCAAATCTTCCCTCACCTGCTGGAATGGGGCTGCCGGGGCACTTGGTCAGGAGACACCGAGTCATGGGCTTAGACCGGACTCGCAGTACCTGGGCTGATGAGCCACACCCAGCGCCCGTCCCTTTGTCGCCAACCCCCAGAGCGCCCACCGTCCGGCCTGTGCCCGGTCCACTGTCGGCGGCTTCCCAGGTAAGGCGTCATGATTTTGGACCCTGTTCCTTCCGTTCTCTTTGGAGCCAGAGGGAGCATGTCCATCCCATTCCCGCCCCCCCACGAGGACCCCCGATGCGGGCAGAGCAGCTGTGGATGCCCAGCCCCCCAGCCCCCCTCAATTCAACTCTGCACCCCCGCTCTGGGGCCTGCACGTGCCAGGCCCCCGGCGGAGCTGGGCTACGGCGGGGCGTCGGCCAGATTCCCTGACTTGGCACCAGTGTGCTGGGAAGCCTGTAACGGGGTCAGGAAAGCTGCCCAAGGAGCTGGCACTCGAGCTGAGCCCTGAAGGGTGAGCTGGAGTTGACACCGCGAAGGCAGCGTGGACGCTCCAGGCAGAGGGAACGGCACTGCCAAGGCCCAGAGGCGAGAGGTCAGGAGGTCGGGGTGCGTCTGAGGAGGTAAGAGGAGGCCAAGCGGTGCCTGGAGGCGGAGGCCGGGGAAGAGATGGGAGGCGGCGGGTCCTTGGGGTCAGAGGGAGACTTGGGGAGTGTTAGACCAGCCATCAGGTGGGATCCTCAGAAGGTCTGTCCCTCCCCAGGAAGGGGGACAGGGAAGCAGCTGGAATCCAGGCTCTGGGACAAAGTCTCACTCGAGGTTACCCGCTGGTCTGGGGCAGAGAGGGGGGATGCCCCGCCCATCTTCAGAGTCACACACCCCCCCGCCCCCCGGGGAAAGCAGCCTTGGCTCAGGGACACTGGCGCCCTCTCGCAGTGGCCTTCCCAGGCTGCTGTGACCCCTTCCCCCCGGGCTGTGTCCAGACTCAGGGCCTGGAGGACTTGGCCACCAGCCCTCACTTGTCCTGTGCCCCTCCCAGCGGGTCCCAGAGGCCACGCCCACACCCTGTCTCTGTTGCAGTCTCGGTTTCCAGAGCAGGTGCCCCGCCCCGGCCCCAGGCCCTTTCATTCCCAGGCACCGCTCACCTTCCCTCCCATTCCTCCTGGAGGCTTGGAGCTGAGGCCTGGGGCTTTTGCTTGCATGAAAGTAAACTAACTGTGAAAGCCAGCTTCCCTCCCTCCAGGGCCCAGCAGGGCTGGCGTGGGGCGCTGGTGGGCCAGGACACAGCAGGTACAGGCCGGCTGGGAGCGGCAGGATGACACAGAAAGCCCCAGAAACAGAGCGGAACAATTGTGTGAGTCAAGCAGTCCATTGATGCGGAGGATACAAGTTAACAGGAAGCCGTAGTGCAGCAAGAGAAATGCTGTCGAGAGACCCGAAGAAAAGGAGGAGAGGCTGGGAATGCAGCGGGATTCTGCTCAGAGGGAGCCCGGGGTCAGGCTGGGGAGCAGTCCCAGCCGTCGCCTCATTAGGAAGCAGTCAGTGTTTGGACATAACTCAATTCTATCTCATCTCCAGGGGCTTCTCAATCTATTACTCACCACTCCGTCCCAGGCCCACTGAAAGTCGGGGGGCGGGGGCGGCCCTCTCCCTACATCATCTACGGAAAGCCCTGCTCCCCAGAGGGCGCCCTGTCAGACAGCCTGAACCTGGAGCCTCCCCCAGCCTAACAGTTTGCAGGTGCTCTGGTTTTGACACGGGACAGAAGTCTGCAGAGGGGACCCTCGGGGGTCAAGCAGCTGCTCCCATGCTAACTACCCCCGTTACCAGGACAACTACCACCAGCCCCAGTAGCTTAGTCCTCGCTACAACCCTCTGCTGTGGGGGCTGCGATTATCATCGACTCCATTTTACAGATGAAAAAACTGAGGCCCCAAGAGGTTAAGTGACTTGCCCAGTGCTGCCCAGAGCTGGCATTAGGACGCAGGCAGCCATCCCTCAAGTCCTGAAACCACTCAGCCCTACCGCCATCCACACACACTTTATATCAGGGGTCCCCAACCCCCCAGTACCGGTCCGCGGCCTGTTAGGACCCGGGCCGCACAGCAGGAGGTGAGCGGCGGGCGAGTGAGCGAAGCTTCATCTCCATTCACCGCCGCTCCCCTTCGCTCGCGTTACCGCCTGAGCTCCGCCTCCTGTGAGATCAGCGGCGGCATTGGATTCTCGCAGGAGCGCGAACCCTACTGTGAACCGCGCACGCGAGGGATCTAGGTTGCGCGCTCCTTGTGAGAATCTGATGCCTGGTGCTCCGAGGTGGAGCTGAGGCAGTGATGCTAGCGCTGGGGAGGGATTCTCATTAGCAGAGAGGTTTGACTGCACAGAGACCATATACCAATTGCTTGCAGACTCATATCAAAACCATCCCCCGCCCCAGTCCGTGGAAAAACTGTCTTCCATGAAACCGGTCCCTGGTGCCAAAAAAGGTTGGGGACCGCGGTGTTAGATAATACTTACACACAGGCACCAGCTGGACCGGCAGGGGCTGAGGGAGGCGCAGCCGGCCCCGGGCCATCGCAGGAGGGCTGCCTCTCACTGGCTTCCGTTTCAGGCAGGCACCAAGTGGACCGAGGTGATGGGTGTGTCTCTTGGGAATGTGTGCAGGAGGGTCCTGGGGGAAGCAAAGCCCCAGGGGGAAAAGGATGCAAACGAAAGGGATCTGGAGACTTGGAGCAGGACGCACAGAGGGGACCGGGTGGGTCCCCAGGCCGGGCCCCAGGTGAGCCCAGCCCATGCTGCTGCTGGAAAGGAGCTGCCTGCCTGGGGGGACCCTCAGGAGGCACAGACCGGAAGGACCAGAACCCATCGGGGCTCAGGAAAGCACGGAAACGTGCCTCTGAGACCTGACCCTGGGGACGCCCAACGCAGGGGCCTCGGGATGGACGAGCACCCCGCCCCCCGGGACACTCTGTCCAGAGGAGCCCTCGAGTGTCCTGGGCCCTGACCAGTCAGGGGTGGGGCTCAACACCCCTGACCCTGGCGGCTCCTCCCGGATGCGGCTCCCTTCCTGGCCTCCGTGGCCCCCCTCTCCCGCGCTCTCTTGACTTCCTCCAGATGGTCCTTCTCGGGCTCTTTCTCGGGCTCCTCCCTTGGGGGTGGCGGCTGGAGTTTCTCTGCTGCCCTCACTTCCCATGCTCACAGGCCCCAGGCGACCTTCCACCGCTCTGGGGGCTCTGGTCCCCCATCCATCCACAGCTTCTCGAACTTCAGACCCAGCCTGCAGCAGCAGGTGGACACTGCCACCCAGACGTCCAACAGGGACCAGACCCGGCCTGGCTCGTGCCAGACCATCGCCCTGCCCTGGGTGACCCTCGTCCTCCCCGTCTTCCTGCCCCCGCCCGCTGGGGGGCCCCTCCTTCTCCCTGCCTGCGTTTCATCCGTCAGCCAGTCTTACAGCAGTTTCACCTCCGAAGATGCCTCCCCGCCTGCACCCCCACGCCCCCCCTAACGGGCACCCTTGTACAGCTTCCCTCGAAACTTCCTGCCACGGGGACTCTGGCCCCAGCGCTGTCGGCGACTTTCGGCGCCCCTGGGATGGGGTTCGGGCACGGCCGCCACCTTGGGCAGCTGCCTCTGGGCCCTGCGTCCCCTGCTGGCCGCACCCTCCGGCAACTGCACAGGGGTCCTCGTTCCCGTCACGCTCCGTCGAGCCCTGCTCCGCTTCCGGCTCTCCCTGGCCTGGAGTCTCCCCCCATCCCCCCTTCCACCTTGTACACTCCCCAGGTCATCAGAGCCAGCGCCGCCCCTTCCCAGAAGCCCTCCTGGACCTGCTTCCCTTCCCTTTTGTGCAGCCATAATGCTCTGCGCACTCCCCTATCACTGCTGTTTTCTGCATTGTATTGAAATTGTGTCTCCCCCGAGCCAGAAGGCCAGAAGGTCTGAGACTTATCTGTCTTTGAACCTCCAGCTCCTGGTGCCTGAATCAGCTCCCAGGTGCCTGATTCATGTCTGCGAAATGGCACTGAACTTCTGCCGCCAAAAGGGTCTTCCATGGGGCTGGAGAACTCGGGGAGCACTGCTCTCTCCTGCCCCCCTGGTTCCAGGTCAACGTGGGAAGGTGGAGAGAGCACCCATGCTGCACTGCCTTCTGTCTTCCCCTCCAGCGAAGCCCCCAGAATGCCCCATAACAAGTCCTGAGAAGCAGTGGGGGGACGTGTGCAGTGTCTGCTCATGAGACGCCAGTGAAAGCGCTGCTGTCATCGACCCTCCTGGGCCGAGACTTCACCGCAGGAAGCGCGAGCCCAGGGTAACATGATGGATACGACTGTTCTAGAGGAGGATCCCTGGAGATCCGCACGACTGTTCTAGAGGAGGATCCCTGGAGATCCGTCCTCTGAGAACCACAGCTGGGATCCAGCATGACCGGCTGTCAGACAAGCTCCATTTTAATCCACTCCAAAACCAAAGGTTGAAGTGAGAGCTGCAGGAAAAAGGAAAAACTCCGAGGTCTATCTGGATCCCATTTTCAACACAACACACACTGTCCTAAATCCTAGAGTCTTGATGTTTCAGAAGAAACACTGGCCCCCACGGAGAGGCGTGGACTCAAATCCCGACCCTGGCAGGTCTGGAAGGGTCTGGTCCTCCCACCCTGCCGTCCCCATGCCTCCCCTTTCTCAGCCGGCACCGTGAGAAGCCGCCCCGGGATGGCAGGGCGCGGGTCACTCAGGGAGCCGTTTACCGCCCCCCCCGCCCCCCCGCCCCGTTGAGACCCGGATCCAGAAGCAGGAACAGCACATCCCTCGGCGCCTGGCAAGACCGCTCCTGTCTGTGGACAGACGCCCGCAACACCCACTCCCAGGCTTCAAGTAACAGCCGGAAAATGAAGCTCATTCAGGCGCCTCAACCCAGGGCGGCACAGCCGTGGAGGCCTGAATGTTTTAGATCTAATGCCTCTGAGTTACGGGCTTTATACCTTTAGATACCAGAATAAACCTGATTTGAAATCGGCCTCAGGGGAAATTTGTTAAAGAGAAATAAAGATGTTAGATGGAGCCTAAGGTACTTTGCAAAGTCGCTCTTGCCACCGGCGCTCACGAGGCCATGAATCTCCGGATAATCTGGCGGGGGCGGTGGGGGGGGGGACTATTCCCGCCCCCCTTGTATCGATGCCCCGACTCCCCCATTCCTCACCACCCCCCATCCTGGAAATACCACTTCTTCACTCACCCTCCGCCCCCTGTCGGCCTCTGAGAAGGAAGGGAAGCCGAGAGCTGGGCGTGCGGCCCTGGACACGCTGCTGTTCTACTTACTGTCCCCATTTTACAGAGGAGGAGACTGAGGCGCCAGGAAGTGCTATGAAGAGCAAGTGGAGAGAGCCAGGACTTCAAGTCAAATCTGGTTCCAAGGTGCGTGCTTTCTACTGACATGACGCCCAGCTCAGGGCTTACCAGGACCGGGCCACTGGGGGAGCCAATTTGGCAGTCAGCTGAGTCTATTAGTGTTCGTACTCAGCAAGTGGCTTAACTCCTCTGTGCCTTGTTTTCCTGCCCCAAACGGCCTGGATAACCCCAGGCCCCGCCTCCGTGGGTGAGGATGAGGTGAGGCACGGGAGGACATCCGCACAGGGCCTGATCTGGCTTCTCCACGTGCGCCTGCCCCGAGAGGGAAAGCACTTTGTAACGTTAGCCCTAACCTTAAAAGGCTTTTGTCCTCGACGGACCGGACGTGCCCAGCTGCCTGTGTGTGGACAGGTGTATGGGTGAGTGGGTGCCCGGAAACTCCAGCTGGACGACCATCGCGGGGGTGGTGGACGGACAGGCGTGCACCGCCCAGGGCCCAGACCAGCCCCAGCGGGAGAGAGAAGCTGCCTTCTTCTCCACGTGCATGCGCTTTGCTCTGCGCGGACAGGTACTTCGGGCGTGACCTGCAGGCAGGAGCAGACGGGGCAGATGACAAGGCCCCGGGAGCAGGCGGCCTGGCCTGCCCAGCCTGTCAGAGCCACGAATGCCATGAGCCCTAACTCACAGGCTGCTGCCAACGCTCATTAATAAATGATGGAAAACCACTCAGCAAAGGCCGAGCCCGGAAGCGGTGCAGTGCGGCCCCCACGAACCCAGCCAGGCAGCCTCTGGGCTGTGAGGCCGGCGCGAGATCTCTCCTGACCAGGCCACACCCGGGCCGGCGACCCCAGGCCAGCTGCTGACACGTGGGGCTGCTGGACGCGGGGGTGGGCATCCCCTCGGGGGTCTCCCTGCGGAAGTTAGAGGCAGCCAGGTTCCGAGGGCTCCGTTTGCTGATGGGGTCAGGACTGCGGCTGCGGCCGGAAAGGTCAGCCAGCATGCTTTCCAGATGTCTGGGGAGCCAGAGAACAGAGAAAGGAGAGGGAAGACCCACAGTCCTTGCTGGGAGACCCTACCTGGCCTGGGGTCTGGGGGCAGTGAGGTTACAGGGCCAGCAGGCTGGCTTCGGCCAGGAGCACCCCCGATTCCATCCAGAGAGCCCGGCCCTGTTTCAGTGCCACAAGCCCCCATCCCTGTCCCCGTGTAACTGGATTTAGGAAGACCTCCTGGGGGACAGCGGGCTCTGCCCAGCGGGGCGCATGTAACTTTCCGGACCCCTGAACCTTCTTTCATAAAAGGCCTCCTGGTGTCTCCACAGACAAGGACCCCGTCTTCCGGAGGGTCCTGCGTGGGTCACGTTTCCACTATGGCCCAACTGAGACAGAACCAGATTTCGTTGGGACCTGAAGTTTGTGTAATTAGACAGGCCCTCTTAAAGAAAAAGAACACACAATTCCAAATACACAGAATCCGGGACTGGGGGGGCCCTGCAAGGGAGGACCGGACACACAATTCCAAATACACAGAATCCGAGACTGGGGGGGCCCTGCAAGGGAGGACCGGACACACAATTACAAATACACAGAATCCGGGACTTGGGGGGGGGCCCTGCAAGGGAGGACCGAAGCTTTGGCTTCTGAAGCCTCAGGGTAAGCCCACTTCGCGCTGATCTTGTTGAGAGAAAGCAATGCAAACACCACTGCCCCCTCCCAGCTGTCACCTGTTCAGGAAGCCCCCACTAGACCGGTGGTCTCTACGTCAGGCAAATGCACAACGAGTGATCACGCAGGAGGAAAGACACCTGCCACCACCTCCCCGCTGCCACTGCCTGGCTCGGCGCCTGGAGGGGACAGCGCCCGTCCCCCTGTGGGGTCAGGCCTCTGGGAAGAGGGGAACCAGGCTGCACACTGCACAGGGAGGAAAGCCTTTCCAATGTGTCTGTTCTGTTCCGGGATCTCATTTCAGCCTCACTTTTCCAGACAAAGCTGCAGTGAGTCTTACTGTCTGGGAGCAGGGGAAGGGGCAGCAGAAACTCAGAGACACTCAGGCCTGAGATCAGGCTGGAGCCCAGCCAGGCCTTCTGGCTCTGGGGCCAGGTGCCTTCCACGTGCTCTGCCCGGCCCATGTTTTCCTTTGTGACGGAGACACCCTTGCAAAGGGAGGGGAGGGAGCTGCCGAGCTCCTAGCAACTTCCAGTGCTTGATGGTTTCACTGATCTCATCCTCATGACACCCCCTGGAGTCTAGTATTGTCATCCCGCTGTTGTAAACAAGGAGAGTCAGACTTAAAGGGTGTGGGGAAAATTCTCCAAGGTCACACCCCAAGTCAGGGACAGAGCCAGGGCTCAAGTTCGTCTTGGTCTCCAAGTCAAGTTCATCTGAGCTTGGTAGGCAGAATCCTAACATAGTTCCCAGAACCCCACCCCTTGGTGTGCTCCCCTCAAGTGTGGGCGGCCTCTGTGAACAGGGTGATTGGGTTGTGTTACGTAAGGCTCCACTCGGGCAGGCTGGAGGGGAGGGAAGTCAGGGGGACACTCCTGGTGGCCTGGAAGGAAGCAGACGCTCAGCTTGTGAGCTGCCAGGGGGCCGTGTGACAACGAGCTCTGGGCACCCGTAGGAGGCGAGAGGCCCCTAGCTGATGGCTAGCAAGAGAACGGGGCCTCCGTCATGCAGCCACAAGAAACGAATTCTGCCAGCAACCAGTGAGCTGGGGAGAGGAGCCCGGCCCAGGAAGGGACGCAGCCCGCAGACACCCTGACGACAACCTTGGGGCACCGGAGCAGAGGCTCCAGCCAAGCCGGTGCACACTCCCGGCCCGGGGCCACTGTGAGACAATCCACCTGTTGCTTTAAGTCACTAAGCTCGCGGTAACTTGTTAAGAGGCACAGGAAACAAACATCTCTCTCAAGCAAACAAGTCCACTTTGCCCAGTCCAGCCTTCAAGATAGCCACAGAGCCAGAAAGGAATAAAAATATTCCTGTTGCCTTGGGAGAAGTATTTCGTCTCTCTGAGACTCAGTTTCCTCAACTGTCAACGGGATAATACTGGTACCTACATCGCAGGGCTGGTGGGAAAGTTCAGCGAGACGACCCATATCCCTTCTCAGCCCGCAGCGCGAGTTCTCAACACGCCATTGCTCACGAGACTGCGTCCCTTTTGTTCAAGGTTCCCACTCCTGGAGAGTGACCTGGGCAACACTCTGGGAGGCTGCTTAATCGGGTAGCCATTTGCACGGTTGAACTAACTTCCCTGTATTCGCTCTCTAGGGCTGCGTAACAAAGCACCACAAACCGGAATTAAAACAACAGAAACGTCTTCTCTTCCCTTACCAGGCTACAAATCCAAGATCAGAGTGTTGGCGGGGGCCCTGCCCTCTCTGAAAAACCCAGGAAGAATCTGCGCCACGCCCTTCCCCAGCTTCCTGCGTTTGCTAGCCGTCTTCGGTGCCCCATGGCTTGAGGTGCATCACTCCCAGCTCTGCCTCCGTCTCCTCGGGCCTTCTCCCTCTGTGTGTCCCTCCTCTTCCTCTAAGGATCCAGTCTGTGGCACTCTAGCCCATCCTGGTTATGACCTCATCTTAACCTGAGCACATCCGAAAGGACCCTGTTTCCAAATAAGGCCTCATTTACAGCTACCAGGGTTAGGACTTCAATCTCTCTTTCTGGGGACACAATTCAACTCATACCGCACCCCAGTGCTAAAGATGCTGGGAGTGTAAGTCCCTCGGCATCCTCCTGTTCTCTTTCCTCTCCTGCCTCTTCAGTGCCTTTCACGTGATAGACCCAGAAGTGGGGAGCTTCCACCCAGGCCTTTGTAGGACACTCTGTCCTGGAGCCGTGAGGCGTCCCATGAGGTCCCATGTCGCTGGGGACCCTCTGAAGAGCAGTGGAGACCGTGAGCTGTCTGCCGCTGCCCGACAGCTGCAGGGGCCAAACGAATCACGGAGGCGACGGGAGACGAGGGCCCCGGTGCCGTGCCGGGTGGCAGGCCCCGCGGGAGGCCCGGCCCGAGCTGCAAAGTCGACAGGCAGAGGGGGCAAAGCCTCCAGGGGTGGAGCTGGATCTCTGAGGGCAACAGGGAAGCTGCTTCCTCTCTTCAGAGGAGAGCGAGCGCCGCCGATTCTGGCGGCCTGCCCCTCTCTCTCGCGCGCGCGGGGGTTACAGCGGGAAGACGCGCCCGTCCGTCCAGTGGCTCAGCTGAGCAGCCCGGCGAGGTCGCGGGGCCCGGGGGACAGAGGAAGCCCTGAGCCCGGGCGCTCGCGCCCCAGCCGGCTCCTCCCGACGGCGCGGGTGGGCTGCAGGCGGGCGCCGTCCTCACGCCGGCCCGCGGCACTCGTGCGGTCAGGCTGCGCGCCGGCGGGCTGCGGCTGGGGCGCCGGCGGCCGCGTCCCAGCTGCAGAGCCTACCGCAGCAGGCCCGCGCCTCTGGGAACCGCGCGCCCAGGCCCCTCGCCCTGTGACTCTGCCCGGGGTGGGGGGCCGGGGGGGGCCTGGGACGTGAGGGAAGGAAGTGAGGGGTAGGCGCGCCCCTCCCCGCTGCCTCGGACAGGGTCTGCGGCAGCCGCTGCACCACTTCTGGGGATCCAGCCCCGGCCGGGAAGTCCCTCCCTCCCTGGGCCCTGCTTCCCAAGACCCAGACGCTTGCTGAATGGCCTGGCCTCTGGCGAAGACACCTCCTCCTGCCGTCTCTCCACTGTCGGGCCGGCAGAGCCGACTGTAGTGACTCACGTCCGGGCGCCCCACGGTGCCCGCGTCGCTTCTCAGCTCTTGCATCACCTGGGTCGTCTCTCCCTCCGTTACATTTCCTCTGTCTAAACACAGAGTGGCTTCTGTCGTCCTGGATGAAGCTCGACTGAAAGAGGAATGAAAACGGCGAAGCACTTAGGCGGTACCAGCGGCTCACGTGCACTGTCTCCTTGCGTTGGCACGTGGGTAGAGGCTGGGGTTGATATATGGATTCCATTTTGCAGACGAGGAAGATGAGGCTCGGAGGAGTCAAACAGCTTGCCCCAGAGAAATGTCCGCTTGAACCCAGTTGTAGTGGAAAGAACACGAGGCACGGGGCAAATCTCATCTTACTCACTTAGCAGCTGTCTGTCTGCAGGCGAGCTGCCTAATCTCTCCAAGCCCCTGTTCCTAGTTCCAGACGTGTCCATCACCCCAAATAGAAACCCCGCACCCATTAAACAGTTACTGCCACTCCCTTCTCCTCCCAGCCCCTGGCAATCGCTAATCTGCTTCCTGTTTCTACGAATACGTCGGACATTTTGTATAAAAGGAATAACACGGTACGTGAGTGTTGAGGGTTGGATTGTGTCCCTTTCCTTCCAAATTCCTGTTGTAGTCCTAACTCCCAGGACCTCAGAATGCGGCCTTATCTGGACATAGGGTCATTGCCAAGACAGTTAAGACGCCCATTCGGATGGGCCCTAATCCACATGACTGATGTCTTTATAAAAAGGGAGCGTTTATACACAGACACACGCACACAGGGCGAACGTCCTGTGAAGATGAAGGCGGAGGTCAAAAAGCCAGGGGACACCTACGATCGCCGGCGGCCCCTGCAGCTCAGGCAGAGACACGGAGAGACGCTCCCTCCGCGCCTCAGAAGGAACCAAGCCTGCCGACACCTTGATCTTGGGCTCGCGGCCTCCAGGACCGAGACGATACATTTCTGCTGTTCAAGCCACGAGTGCGTATCTTCGTTACCGCAGCCCCAGCTTCGCGCCTGGCTTCTTGCACTCGGGATGCTGTTTACGCGCCCATGCGTGCTGCAGCGTTTCTTGTCACTGGGTTCCAGGTCCTCTGGGGTTTCGTTCTCGAGCGTTGAGCGCCACAGTCCGTCCCAGCGAGCACTGCGGGACAGAGGCGTGACCAGTGTGGGGAGGCAGGCTGGAGACCTCCGTGAGAAGCCACGCCTACGGGGGCCTCGGGGCAGAGCTACCCCTGTCCTGCTGAGACACAGCTCCCAGCCCGCACGCACGGCTCCTCTCACTGCCCCAGAGAAGCTTCCAGCTCTCACCCTCCATCCCGGGGGCGGGGGCCTCCCCAGGCTTGCCTCACAGTGTGATTGGTGGTCAGGAGCTTGGGCTCAAAGCCCAGGGCCAGCCCTGCCGTTTACATGCTCTGCCACTTGGGAGAGTTACTGTCAGCCGCTGTGCCTCAGTTTCCCCATCTGTGAAATGGGGATAGTTAAAGAGTGGAGAAATTAGTTAAGACACGAGAGCCTTGTACGGTCTCGTATGGACCAGCTGCCGTAAGGGGCCCCGCTGTTCCCCTCGTGTGCCCTGTGCTTTCACCCTGGAGCTGGACTTTTCATAAGGTCCAGCTCATTAGGTCCTCTTTCCTCCCAGGTGTCCCGTCTTGCTTGGTGACACACCGTCCACGGTCACCCTGTGATGGGCTCTCCCCCCGCTCACCCGTCCATCTCCAAGACGGAACTCACATGCACCCTCTTCGCCATCCCGTTGTCCTCCTTCAGGGCTCATCACCCCTGGGCTGGACTCTCCCCGCATTTTCCTAACAGGTCTCCCTGCCTCCAGCCTGGGTCCCTCCTCCCCGTCTTCTGTCGTAGAGCCACAGGATCTGGGTGCCCAAGGGCCGAATGCAGGCCCCTGACATGCGCGAAGGACTCCAGCTTCGGGCCCCGCCTTCCTCCTAACGCTGGTTCCTGGGCCTCTTCCCATATTGGCCTTTGGTTTCAGCAGACCCAAAGTTCTTTGGCTTTCTAGAACACACTGTGTCCCGCGCCGCTGCAGTGCCCACTTGGGACCTGGGACGTGGGAGGCCTGTGCCCATGCTGGTGCTCTGCCTGGAAGTTCTCCTCCTTCCTGTTTCTCAGTGGATTCGTGCTCGTCTTTCAAAACTGGCTCAGGTGACCCGTAGTCCAGAAGGACTCCTGTGACCGCACCCCGTGCCACGGAGGCTGCCCCCCGCCCGCTCTGTGCGGCTGCAGCTCCCTGCCGCGTTTCCTCGTGGGTGTGTTACGGATCTGGCTGTCCCTCTGTCTTCCCACTCCTTACTGGACACTGACTTCTTCGAGGAACAGGGCTGGATTCTACTTTTTACCCAGGTGCTCAATAAAATGTCCTCTGAATGAATAAAGGACGAATAGATGAGTGAATGAACTTGTGAACGAACGAAGACGCATGACTCTGCATGTTCAGCTCCCCCTGCCTGCAGACTTGTGCATGTTCTGCAAGACACAGACCAAATGTCACCGCCTCTGGGAAGCCTTCCCTGACTTCTCTGTGGAATCGAGAGGCCCATGACAAGTTTCTCTTAATTAAGGATCCCAGAAGAGCCCCACCCACTTAAGAGCCACCCAAGGGCAGGCCCCACCCTATTCAACATGATAGCCAGAGGGATCCTTTTGGAATCCGGGTGGAAGCCCCTCAGGCCTCAGCTCTAGCCCTCCATGGCTCCTCCCTCAGAGTAAATGGCCAAGTGCTTGCCAGCGGCCACTGTCCCCTCTCTGACCCACGTCTCCTGCTCCCTGCTCAGCCGCTCAGGCCTGGGACAGGCTCTGGAAGGGCCGTGACACCTGCTGTCCCTCTGCCTGACACTATGGTCCCCGAGGGCTCTCCCTCCGAGGCCCCCCCAGCCACTCTGTCGTCACGACCTTCACCCTGACGCTCCTGGTTTTTCTCGATTACTGTGTGTCTCCCCTGCGACAATACAATCATTCCGTGTATTGTTGTCTGTTTTATTTATTTACTGCTGTGAAAGAAAATTTCCCCACCACCTGAAAGGCTGCCTGGTAAGTAGCAGGCACTCAATAA
Source organism: Pseudorca crassidens (assembly GCF_039906515.1). Classification (NCBI taxonomy): domain Eukaryota; kingdom Metazoa; phylum Chordata; class Mammalia; order Artiodactyla; family Delphinidae; genus Pseudorca; species Pseudorca crassidens. The sequence goes on along the minus strand of NC_090314.1, from coordinate 64,056,475 downwards.
ATGTTTGTTGAATGAACAAATGAATGAATCTTTGGGTGCCCATGACTCAGTCTGGGATCTGGTTTTTAAATTCCCAATGAATATTTGCTGGATTTGAATAGAAACTTAAAACATATACTGGCGGAGCTCTGGGGGCCGATGGGGCAGGACGAGGGCTGGTGGCCGAGTCCCCCAGGGCAGGGTACCAAACAGTCTCTCAAAATCACAGCGGCTGGGCCAAGAGAGAAGGTCTCCCTAGGGGTCTTGAAGGTTCCCAGAGAGGCTATAGATCATGACAGGTCCAAGTGGGAGGTTCTTGTCATTCCGAGCAGCTCTGAACCACGGAACTCGCTGAAACAGGAAGACTTTTTCCTTTAGCAGGTCAAGCAGCATTTCCAAGAGGCCAGGCACCAAAATAATAGCGGAATGAATGAATGAATGAATCCTTGAGTCCTCAGAACTTAGCACGGGTAAGCGCACACATTCCCAACGAGTATTTGCTGCGTTGACAAGAATTGAAGGAAACACAGGCCAGTAGGTGAGGAGCCCTGGGGGCAGGTAAGGGCTGGTGGAAGGCCACCTGAGGGGTCTTTGTCACCCCAGACCTGTATTTGTCTGTTTTCAATTTTTACTGAGGCTAAACACACAGGGAGAGATACTAAGGGTGCGGCTTGATGGCTGTATGTCCACATCCGTGTAACTACCACCCAGACCAAGGTGCAGACACCGTGCTCGCCCTCCTGGAGGTTCCCTCTCGCCCCACGCCCCGGCAGCCACCCCTCACACAGGGAGCCACGCGGCTGACCTCCGTCATCCTAGATTAGTTCTGCCTGCATTTGAACTTGGTATGAATGGAGGCATACAGTAGGATCAGACTCTGCTTTTCTATCTGCCTTTTGTGAGCCGGGAGTCACCACGTGAATGCCAACAATCGCAGTCTGGGTGTGAAAGCCTGCTGACAGGTGGCATCCCCTGCAAGACGTGGGTTCCGGGGGCTTGAAGTGCACACTTACTGCCTCCGTAAAGGAGCTGTCTTGAGCAGAACAATTTTCACCTTCTTTGCTGAGAGCACCCGGTCTTAAGAGCCGCCCTCGGTCTGACAGCTGAATCTTTCCTTTCCAGGCTGCATGAGTCAGCCCCAGGGCCCAGCAGCGTGCTCTGTTCTGGTCACGATGCTGTGCCCACCTCTTCCCAGAAGCCTGCCGTGCCAGCCCGGCCCACAGCCAGCGTCTGGCAACCCCTGGGCTGCGCCTGTGGGGTGGGTATTGCTCTGTCTTCACACCCAGCCCTCCGCCCCCGTCACCGCCGCCCCCAGCGTCCGTGTGGCCCCTGGGCTCCGGACCCTGCGCTACCCCACAGCCTCTCCTCAGGGAGCCTGAGGCTGCCTCTCTCCCCAGCGTGCAGCGGGCACGGGAGGTGTCAGCAGCGGGCTGCAGAAAAAGCTGGGGGCGGGTTTTGGAGTCAGAGACTGGGGCTCAGCTGCTGGCTGTGTCCCAGGCGGGTAAGCCTGCCCCAGTCTCCCCACTGCCCACACAGGAAGTGTTACCCTCGCTACGGCGCACGGATGAAACAAACTGTGCAAAGCGCCTGCATGTAAGAGATATTCAGATGTAACAGCTGCAGCTGCTACAGCCCAGGCACGAGGAGGGTGAACCTGGAGCTAGACTGCGTGGGTCTGAATCCTGATCTCAACACGTGCGGGCTCTGGGGCCTCGGGCAGGTTGCTTAACCTCTCCGTGCCTCAGTTTCCCCGTGTATACAACGGAAGTAGTGATAGCACCTCACTCGTGGGGGGCTGAGGATTAACTAAGTCAGTCCATCTAGCTGTCTAGCCGTCTATCTAGCTACCTGGTGCCTGGGACAGTTCCTGGCACATAGTAAAGGCCATGTAGGTAACAGCTCAAACTGTAACAAATAGTTCAACAAATAATTAAATAGTATTAAATCATGGCTGTTATTAGCATGACATAACATGTGGAAAGTTCCTGAGATAATACATGTCATGCTTGGTACACGATGAGTGCTCACCAGATGACCCTTCGTGCTTCGGGTCCTACATGGAACAGTGGGCGGGAGGGTGTGGGATGGACGAACAGGTAACCGGGTCGGGGGAACAGGGCGCCGTGAGGGCTGAGCAGGGCTGGCCCGGCCACCTTCTGCTCGTGGGCAACTCGACGCCCCACCTCTGGTAAGGAGAGGGTCTCCTCCGGGTCTCTGGACCCCAGCCCCTCCCAGAGCCCTTTGCACCGGCAGGCACGCCCCAAAGGCTTGTTGACTGAAAGCCAGAAATGAGCTAGAGAAAGCACCCAGGTTTAAAAGCAAAAAGCAAGAAAACCAGGTAGATTTCCTTCCCGATCCTCCGGAGAAGGGGAGACCAAAGGTGGGCATAAACACCACTTCCGAGAAGATGAAGGGCTTTCAAGGCTGAAGATGAGTGCTTTGTTTTCAGAAGGAAAGATTGAACAAGAAGGAACAGACATCACCATTAGAGGCACAGAGATTCTGATGAGATTCGAGAAACAACTTTCTGGTTCAAGTATTGGCCATCTCAGCCACAGACGCCAGATGTGGACCTCGCTGGCGCTTTTATCTTAACCACAACTGCCGCTAATGGCTAAAAGCAGCATTAATGAGCAACAAGGACCATTAACCTGGCAATGAGGACTCCGGGAAGCTGATACCCCAGCGCCCACTGGCATGTGACCTGTCACCTGACTCACTGGCACAAAGAGCAGGGTGTGGTTACAGCAGCAGTACAGGTACAGGTCACAGTGGAAACTGCCTTTCCTCCAATATCCACCAGGCACAGATCTTTTCTAAAGAATTTACACAAACGGAATTGGCAATGGAAAAATTCTGAGACGGAAAAATTCTGAGACGGGAGAATCCTTTATTTTAAAGCATTTGAGGATTTTTTGGTGCAACGGAGCGTGCTTAAACTTGCCACAGGGTGATTTTTCAGGGGGAAAAAAAAAGCAAGCATCTTCTGTTCAAACTTCATTGGATTCATATTTTAAGAAACCTTGGCCAGTCTGGCTCAGGCAGAAAAATTCCCCCAAAGGAAGATTTCACGGCCAAGCTTTTATATTAAGTACTTGGTTTTACATATGTGATAAAAGTTTGTGAGAGCATATATCTGGGTTTTATTTGCTTTTCACTTACTGTTGCAGTCACTTCGGGCACTTTTATTACGTGAGATGGATGTCTAAGAACGGAAACCCAATGTGTAAATTGTGCTTACGGGAAATAAAGATTGGATGGTGGATGGCTCGAAAAGGCTTTCATCCAGCAACCAATTTGGTTATAAGTCAGGGGCGACCCGAAATAAAACACTGACAAAAGGTGACTGGGCGTGATGCCTGGGGCATGTTCCTGGATGCAGTTAAGGAGACAGAGAGCAGACACCGCGGATGCTGAACGAACATACTGAGACATTCACCTGTCTGCGGGCTGGAGACTGGCCCTGGGGCTTTTTAAAATTAAATATCAGGTTCAGGTATTCCCCCCCCCCCCCCCCCCCCCGGCCCCTGCCAAACAGGGTAGAAAATTAGAAAAAGAAAGAAGGAGATAAGATAAAGCACTCAGACTTCCCATGACCATCATTAAGAAAACCATTTTGGTGAATTTTTTCCCAATATTTTTTTCAGGCCTCGAGAACAGCCATAGTCACATCTATTTGTACCAGATAACCTTCAGAGGTTTCACATCTGTGGGTTTCTGACTCACTCAATTTGCTATTTAATAGAATTCTCCTCATGTTTAATAACCCTCCTAATAATCGCAGAGTTAAAAGAATACATTTTTATCTAGTAAATGTCACAAGAACTTTCAAAAATCTGCCTTGAACAGGAAGGAGGAGAAGGCTTCTGTGCTTTAAATACGGCAGACTAGAAAGGAAAAGGGAAGAAATCATCAGAAAGGCAAGTTCGAAAGAAAGAAACAGAAGGGGGGGCGGGGAGAACTGGGGGATGGGCGGGAACAAAGGACCTGGGTTTCGGAGGAGGGGGTGATGGTGGGGACAGTGGGGAAGGAGGCAACCCAAACAAGGACCCTGGGGACACATCACAAACAGCCACTGCGTGGGAAGAGGGGCTGACCAGCGTGAAGGGGGGTGGGGGGAACAGGCCAGGGGCCCGCAGGCAACGCCCCGAGAGCCGGATCGCCGAGGGGGGAGAAGGAAGCCCCTCCCAATGGTTAGCCGGTGCAGCCTCTCCACCCCCCAGGCGTCTGGCCTTGACTCGCGCACGCAGGAATCCGTGGGCAGAAAGATAACAAAAGCTATTTTTCATGCAAGAGGAGTTGGACATCAGGGGAAATCAGAGCCCCTTTGTATGATATGCCAAACTGCTGAAGCGAGCAAATGTCTCGGGCGAGGGCTCAGATGCGAGCCGGGAACAGCACGCTGGCCCCCGGGAGCCGGCGTCAATGTGCGCTTGTTATCAGCGGCGGAAGCAAGCCCGGGGCACCCTCCCCACACTGCACGGCCAGACGAGCTGGTGACACGGCCTTGGCTGGACTGTCCGGCCCCTGGAAGGAAGCCTGGGTGTCCTGAGATGTCCTCGGGGAGTCCCGTTCCCCTCTCAGCTCGCGGTGTGGTCTGGGGGCTGCGGATAAGCCTAATACGCCCCTCGAGACCCACCCTCACGGTGGGCCCTCCCGTAGCCCCAGGCGCAGGGCAGCCTCTGGGGCATCGGGCACGTGTTCCAGCCCCAGGCCAAGCACCAACAGCTCACCTCGCGCCCCCCCCCCCCCCCCGCCCCTGCCAGTAAATCTGCACAAGACGTGTTGCTAACGTACCCATTTTGCTGAGAAAGCAACTGAGGCTCAGAGACGGTGCAACGGCCGGTCGGAGGCCATTGGGAGGTAGAGCCTGGACTCAAAGCCCGACGCACCCGGGCACCGGGCCCTCCGCCCCACGTCCACCAGACGTCCTCCGAGACGCCACTCATAAGCACTGCTGTGTATTTCGCACCCATGGCGAAGCAGGCGTCCGCAGAGCGCCGTGTTTTCCACTTGATCCTCCGGACGACCCTAAGAGACAGGCCTTAGCGGAACCCCTGGGAGCAGGCCCTGACATCCGGATGTGTTCTGAGGCTCTGTCCTCACTTTGCCGCCTCTTCTCCCTTGGCTTCCCCAGCACACGACAGTAAGCTCCCCAAGGCCTTTCTGTACCCACAGTGTCCAGCACGAAGCCAGGCACTCGGCAGGTGGCCCATAAACGCTAACAAGGTGCTCGCCCATCTCCGAGGCAGCCCCGGCCCTGCGTACTGTCTGAGGGGGCCCTTGGAGGAAACAAGAGAGAGGTGGTTCCAGTAACACCCCCCTGCCCCCCACCCCAGCCGCCAACTTCTGTGCAAACTCAGGACCCTCCAGCATCACCCCCCTCCAGTCCCAGCTTCCCCGGCCCACCCTTCCTCGAATCAAAGTCTTCTCTCGGGACAGAACAGGACACCCAGGCCTGGCTACAGAATTTTGGGGGGGTCCAGTGCAAAATGAAAATGGGGGTCCTCTCGTTCAAAAATCATTAAGAATTTCAAGATGGCGACAGCAGAGCGTGAAGTGACGCAGAGGTGCATGAATACAGCCCTGGTGACACCAGTCATTCTATATCCTTTGCACGTGACCCATTATTAGGGTCTGGGTTTTTTTGTTTGTTTTTTAACATCTTTATTGGAGTATTTGCTTTACAGTGGTGTGTTAGTTTCTGCTTTATAACAAAGTGAATCAGCTATTCGTATACGTATATCCCCATATCCCCTCCCTCTTGCGTCTCCCTCCCTCCCGCCCTCCCTATCCCACCCCTCTAGGTGGTCACAAAGCACCGAGCTGATCTCCCTGTGCTACGCACCTGCTTCCCACTAGCTATCTATCTTACACTTGGTAGTGTATGTATGTCCATGCCACTCTCTCGCTTCATCCCAGCTTACCCTTCCCCCTCCCTGTGTCCTCAAGTCCATTCTCTACGTCTGTGTCTTTATTCCTGTGCTAGGGTCTGGGTTTCTCTAGGACAGTCTTGATTTAAAATGTTCTGGATCGTTCTCCCTTCTACTCCACCATCTCCCCACCAAATCTAAGAATGCCAACATTTCAGGATCTCAGTAACACTTCCTACATCATATACAACAACATGAGAGAATCTGTCCTCTGCTCTTTTGTCTAGAACTTTGGTTCAGACAATACAAATGCCCCAGTGCCATTGGTCCCATCAGGGAACCGAGACACTGGGGTCAACAGGCACAGCCTGACATCTCATCACAAGGGGAGCTGTTTCCATCCATCAAGCAGGTGACCGCCACGTCCCTGTGTCCAGGCCAGCCCCGCCTCCACCCTGCAGAGGGGGGGCCTCAGCCTCTCCTGTTCCCCCACCTCAGGACACTCCTCTTTGGTTGTGTCTTGGGGAGTGGCTCCATCGGCTGGGGGTGTCTACCGCTGTATCTCCGTTTTACAGATGAGAAAACAGAGGCTCAGAGAAGCCAAGGACTCTGCCCAAGGTCACAGAGCTAACACAGGGCAGAGCAGTGTTCAAACGCGGGTCTCGTTGACTCCCCTGCCACACACCCAGCCCCTGTCCCGTTAACCAACACGCAGACTTGGTTCAGAGATCACCTGACCTGACTCTTCTGTACAGTGAAGCCCCTGGTGGGAGGTGTCAGAGGTGTGTGGGGCTAGACCTGTGGAGCTTCGCAGATCAGGGAAGGAGCCTGACTTTATCTCAAGTGGGATGTGGCCCCGTTGACGGCCATCGAGCTAGGGAATGATGTGATCTGATTTCCATTTTTCCAAGCTCTTTCTGGCCGTGTGTGAAGAAGGGCTAGCATGGGGTCGGGCGGGAGGGAGGGGCGGGAAGAAGGGTCAGGACACTCCTTGCGGCATCCAGGCAAGACATGACAGCGGCTGGGAGCCAGGTGGAGGGAAAGCTGTGGGTGGGTCTGGGCGGTCTGTAAGGAATCCCAAGGGGATGTCGCAGGAAAGGTGTTTTTTCTCATCTCTGCGGTGGCCAGCTCTGGGATGAGCGCAAAGCAGGTCATCAGTGTGTCCTGAGCACGAACCATCAAGTGGGTGGGAGAGGGGACCGGCTGATTCTCTGGAGGTGAGAACAAGCCAGCAGCAGTGCATCCGACAGGTGAGGCTGCCACCAGCATGCGGGTCCTCGCTGAGGCGTCAGCGTGAAAAGAGGCAAAGCCAAGTGTTTCCAAGAAAATGAGCCCGAAATCCTGTACCCTCTGCAGCGCCTCTGCAGCACAGCCACCGTGCTTTCCACAGCGCTTTCCCAAGTACCCTCTCATTGGGTATTCGCACAGCCCTGGCAGGGCACAGGAGGATGGAGGGAAGAGGGGGAAGAACAGATGCAAGGAGACAGGAGGACGGAGGGAAGAGGGGGAAAGAGGGAGACAGAGGTAGAGAGGAGGGAGGTTGGAGGGAGGGATGAGAGACGGATGAAGGGAAAGACAGGTGTCATTTGCCCATTTGACAGCCAAGCAAGCAAAGGCTCTAGGAGGTTAAGGGATACCCAGAAGACTGTCCGGATGTTAGTCACAGAACCAGAACCAGGCACAGGTCTCCTGACTCCTGCCGCAGTGTTTCCACACCCGGCACCCTCTCCTCCTTTATCACAGCCCTGATCCCACAACACTGGAGGTCACAGCTGTAGCCCCGGTGCCTGCCAGGAAGTGGGAGGGGGGAAGCGCTCTGGGCGCTGCCTTGTTGCTAGACCCTGTTTCGACTCTTAATTGAGAGCCTCTGGTTCTGATTTTATGGCTCACAGAGGCCATTCAGCGTGGTTTTGCCTCTGAGAGGTGATGAAAGAACACCATGTTCTAGAGTGGCCTGAACATCCCCGGGGACACTCAGCTTCCTCCATTCCCAGACCCTGGAGGCCAGTGAGCTGACCTGGGGCCCCACTCAGCTCAGCTGCAAAGGTTGGGTGACTTATTTTTTCTGGGAAAACTTCCAAGTTTCAGGAAATATGGAAGTAAGGGGAAGGCCATCACACCTTGAAAATCTACAAGATGCCAGGCGCCATGAGGGTTATTTTACATGCATTTTCTCATAAAACCTTTACAACAATCCCAGGGGTTGATTCAGTGATGGCTCTATTTTACAGTGAAGGAACCGCAGTTCAGAGAGGTTAGCTAACTTATCTGAAGACACACAGCTGACTAATGGCAGAGCCTGGACTCAAACCCAGGTCCGTGTGACTTCAGTGCTAGCCACCTGACACTGCCACTTCCATGTGGAGTAACAGAGGTTGGAAGAAGTGAGCTGAGACAAGCGCGCGGCCCCTGTCTGTCTCCCCAGGGCCAGGAGGTGACAGGCTGATGGCAGGTGAGCTAGGGAGGCGAACAATTTTGAATAATTTGTTTTCCTTCCAGGCTCTGGAGCTGGGCTTGAGTCCAGAAACTCCCCTGGGCCTCTGCACACTCTCTTTTGTAAATGGGGCAATGGTGGGGCAGGGGGTTGTAGCGGGGTGGGGGGAGGACACGTAAACGGCACCTGCTGGGCACCTCTGCCTCCGTGGGCTTGGTGAGGTACGAGGCACAGAGGGTTGGATGCTGTGACAGTGGGGACCTTGCTTTAGGTCTGCAATCGCGGAGGTGGGGGAGGGGAGTGACGAGCGGGGGAGGGGCGAGAGCAGCTCCAGTTAGAAGCCCTTTCAGGCCCGTGGGCAGTGAGGCCCTTTGCAGCTGGGGGACAGAATGCGCAAGGAGCCCGAAGAAGGAGCTGGGGTTAACTTTTCGGAGGACGCTGACTTGAAGGGCAGATAGAAGTTTGGGGTGGGTAGGCGTGGGGGTGATGGAGAGGTCCTGATGTTTTGGGAAGCAGAAGCAGTCAGAGGGTTCTTCTGACCCAAGCACATCTCCGGTTCCAGCATCCCAACAGGGCGGCTCCCCTGCCTCCGTCCTGGCTCCGGGGAAGGGGGAGGGGCGGAGGAGGCCCGATGCCAAGGCCAGGCATGGCTAAGTGTGAGGTCACACCCCACATCCTCGGGCCAGCTGGGAGCAGTGGGCCTCTGAGGGGAGGCACCATCTGCTTTGCAAAGACCCTGGAGAAAGGCCCAGGGGGAGGGAGTCGCTCCGTCCTTCTGTATTTCTTGCTGCTCACCTTGTGCTACAGTGGTTGCTAGGTGCCTGGTCTTCACCCAGGTGCCGGCCCACAGGGAGGCTGGGCGGGCAGAGAGCCCTAACCAGGCAGCCCCAGACCTCCTTCTGCTCCCGGCTCTGCCACTAACCAGCTGTGTGACCTTGAGTAAGTCCCTCTGCCTCTCCAGCCTTGGTTTCCTCTGCTTGCAGAGTGGAAGGATCCAGCCACATCTGCAGTGCCCACCCGTGTGGACACCTGCTGGGGCGTCACAGGCAGGGCGAGCTGGGTCACCTGCAATTCACGACTCTTAAGAAAGGAATGGAGCCGGGTACCAGTTACATCTGCGGTCACCTGAAGCAGATGCCAGGTCATCCCCTTAATAGAGATGCTCCCCGACACCCCCTTCCCCCCGAGGTTCCGTGTGTTTTCTCGAAGGAAAGAGAAATAAGTGAAGTTCCTTTCAGTTGCCGGGAATCAGGTCAGCCCTTGCCCTCGACCGAAATGGCAGTTCCCTGAGAGCAGCTGTTCTCGACGGGGGGCACTCCTGCCTGGCCCCTCCACCATCCAGGAGACCTTTGGCAAAGTCTGGAGGCGTCTGCGGTTGTCACAGCTTGGTGAGGCAGGGCTGTAGCTGACTTCTAGTGGGTAGAGGCCAGAGACACTGCTAACCTTCTACAACACACAGGGCAGCCCCACAGAAAAGAGGGTCCCGTTCAAAATTTCCAAGGTACCGAGGGTGAGAAATCCCGCCCTGTCGTGAGGGCGGCAGTGGTGAACCCACAACACCTGGATGGGTACGAGCTACCGCGGTTCCCCTAAGCTGTGCTCTACGGAACTTTCCGGCACACTTTTGGCTGTGGGGGGCTGGGCAGTAGTGTGAAAACCTGGGACCCCTACGGGCTCACACTTGATTTCCTCTCCCAACCCCGCTCCTTCTTCCATCTTCCCCATGTGGACAGAGCACCGCTGTCTTGCCAGCTACCGAGCTCCCGGTCCAGGCAGTTATGCTCGATCTAGCCCCCCCCCCCCCAGCCTCCCCCCCTACCACGTCCCCACATCTCTGCTGCTGCCACTTGGCCCCAGGCTTCCAGTCCGGGCACCTGCAGCAACTCCCACACTGGCCTCCTGGCGGCCTCCCTGCCTCCTAGAATCTCCGTTCTCCACAGGTAGTCAGCGGGCTTCCTGAAAACGTAAATCAGACCCCAATGCCATCCCCTCCCCTCCCCAAGCACAGATCCCTTGTCATAAAAAGCAGATAAAGCAGGGTGCTGACCCTGACCTCGAAGCCTCTCCCAGCCCCTCCGCAGGGATGGAGCCCCCCCACCCCGCGCTCCGCCACCTGCACCAGGTTCTTTCCTGCCTCGCGGCCTCGTCTGCCTCTTCCTCTTCCTGGAAGCGCTCCCTCCGGTCCTTCTCTGACACCTCCTTCATGGCCCTCTGACCAGTGGCCACCCTCCCCGGCCTCTCCCAGCGCCCCCCGACCTGGCTCTGTTTCCGTCAAAACACTCATCAGTACCTGGAAGCGTCAGCTACCCCATTAGAACTTCGGCTCCAAGAGAGCAGGGGCCACGTCCGTCCTGCCCACCCCTGTGACTCAGAGCCCCACACGTCCGACACAGAGCAGTGCTCCGTGAGCAGGAATAAATGAAGGGACGGATGGACGGATGAGGCGTGCCCAGCAGGCAGGTGACATAGCCTTTACACGTGTGTCTTAGCAGAAATAAGGTTGAGGCCACTGAACTAATCTCAAAGGCTCTTCCAGCTGGAGAACCCGGCTTCCTGTGGGCCACATCAAGGCCACACTGAACCTGCTTCTACCTGGAGGCTGCGGGCAGGGCCCTCTGGGGCTTGTGTGGCTGAAAGACAAAGGTGGGAGGAATGTTCCAGATCAGCCAGGCCCCTTTCAGAGGAGGAGACAGAGGCCCACCAGGCTCCCTGACACCCTGGATCTGATGACCGGAGGCCCCTTCCTACTCTGCATCTGTTACTACGTCCTAGGTATCCCCAGAGTCTTGGTCGTCTGAGCAGACTGACACCAGGAGATTTACTTTAAAGAGCTGCTGGTTTCCTACTGAGCCTTTCTGAAGCCCCTGACATGGGGCTCCTCCAAAGCCGGCTCTGCTGCAAGACCATTAAGTCAGGCTGGGGTCCACCAAGATCCCCAGCTTCTCTTCACTAAGTCAGCTGGCTCCAGCTCGGTTTTTCTTGTCGAAAGAAAAGAGTGAAGAACAGAGGAGGGTGAAGAGACAGAGCAGGACATTAAGGGAAGGTAGACATGAGAAGGGACTGCCAGGGCCCCTTCCTGAACGATGAGAGACTGGGCACCAGCTACAGAGCAGGGACAGAAGGAAGAGCAGCCCTGTCACTGACTGAATGTTTGCGTCCCCCCCAGATCCATATGTTGAAGCTCTAACCCCCGACGTATTCAGAGATGGGGCTTTGGGAGGTGACTAGAGAGATGAGGTCATGAGGGTGGGGTCCTCATGATGGGATTAGTGCCCTTACAAGGAGAGAACAGAGAGCTCTCTCCGTCACATGAGGACACAGGGATAAGGCGGTCGTTTGCCAGGAAGCAGCTCTCACCAGGAACCGAATTGCCCAGCACCTTGATCTTGGACTTCCAGCCTCCAGAACTGTAAGAAATAATGTCTGTGGTTTAAGCCATTGAGTCTACCACATTTTGTTATGGCAGCCGAGCTGACTAAGGCAGCCCCCTTACCTGTCCCTACCCAAATCTGTGTGGTTCAAACAAAGGGCATCCCCTGGCTGGGGGACAGCTGGGCTCATCTGCTTAGCCTCAACCGCTATCCAGACAGTGGCAGGCATCCCTGACACCCAGAAGCCGTGGCTATCTTAAGCCTCATTTTCTCCACCTATAAAAGGCAGATAATTAAGATTTACCTTGCAGAGTTGCTGGCAATTATACGAACTAATGTGAAGTCCTGCATGGAGGTTGATGTGATGGCTGTTATGAGCAACCCTGGAGGGCAAAGGAAGGCCTGCGGACGAGGGGACCAGCTGATGGGCCGGGTGCTGCGGGAAGGGAGCCTGCTCTCTGCTCGCACCCCCCTGGGCCTGACTGGACAGGCGGCCTGTGAGTTACTGCAAGAGAAAATGAAAGACAGGAAGAGCGCCCAGCCCAGTGCCTGGCCTGGGGCAGGAGGGGAAAGGACGGAATTCAGACCCAAACCTCCCTGAACGGGCCTGTGTCCGGAGTGTGGGGTAAGGCAGAGCTTCCCAGCTGGCCAGTCGTGAGAGGGTTCCAGATGTGCCAGAGAAGCGTGCCCCCCAGGAGCTGGGCAGGGCCTGGGGTGGCTGGTGCCCCGGGGTAGTCACCAATGGCTGTCCTCTCCTCCCCGGCCCCCGGGGTGCAGTGCAAATACCTTCTCTTCCTCTGGGGGCTGTAGTGTGAATGAAGTTTGGGTACACTCATTGGTGAGAGATGCTGCCCGCGGCGGGGCGGGGGTGGGAGTGAGCATGTTGGAGCAAAGGAGCCTCTCACTCGCAGGGGCCAGGGTCTCCCTACCCGCTCCCCAGTAGGTGCCCAGGACAGAGCTGACACAAAGCAGCAGGCCCGGGGCCACCCCTGGCACCGGAACTGCCATCTCAGGGCTCTGACCGAGCTGCGAGTGTGCTGACGGCAGCTCCGTCTATGGGGGACCTGGGCGGTGGTACTGCTGAGGCTGAACTCTGCCAGGACCCTGTATCCTGGGCCCAGAGCACAGTGACTGGCTCGCTTGGGGACCCTGGTGTCTGGCAGCCCCTGTGAGCATCTCGAGCTCCCAGCGGGCACGGGGGCTTTGCCGCATAAGCTGCTGCCCTCGGGGCCCAGAGTCTCCCCTTCCCTTCCCGTGTCTACACGAGGTCTCCGGTCCCTGGCACACAGTGCATGCTCCGAATGCCTGTTTACCTTCCACACCTTGCCTGATTCCAGAATGCGTTAGAGACTGAACAAAGGTTGGTGGGCGGTAGCTTTGGTGGAGAAGTCCACAAAGATGTGTTACTCCTTTCCTGTGTCCCCAGCCTTGGGCTGAATGTCACCAAAGATGCAAAGAAAGAAGGAGGTGGGGGTCTAGGAGACGGAGGAAGCAGATGGCTCTTTGTGGTGGGAACAGGCTAGTCCAGAACGTGGTAGGAAAGGAGAGAGAGACAGACACACAGAGACAAAGACAGAAACAGAGAGAAGCGAGAAGAGAGTGTGTTATGCAATTTGTGTAGCAGTTGTACATTCTCACTTCCAAATGCCTTCACGCTGCCGCGAGCCAGCCTCAGAGCTGGGCTCCTCCACTGGCTAGGCAAGTACTTGGTTCTATTTTTAATGGTAACCCAGAAGATGTTTGGGAAAGGGCAGGACAACACGGTGGGGAGAGCTTTGCAGTGAGACAAAGGCTCGATGCTGGCCCTGCAGCCTCCTACCTGGGTGCCTCTGGGCAAGTGCCTTGCCCTCTCTGAGCCTCTATTCCCCACGCTGCAGGTGGAGGTGAACAGGGCACCCTCTCAGGGCTGTTGTGAGCGCGCCGTGCGGAACGTGCACAAGGCTCTGTGCGCTGGAGGACTGTGACACTTGTAGAGGGGCAGCGGGGAGACCCGGCTTTGGGGGTGGAAAAGGGTGATGTCGGCCGTGGTGAGTCTGGGAGCAGCAGGCTTCTGCACGCAGCCCTGCCAGCCTGCACAGACACCTTAAGTACACAGAGGGCTGGGCTCTCCCGACCTCACAACGTCATTCCTGTGAAACAGCCAGGGAACTGAATCTGCGGCTTGTGAGATGCCAGCAAGCCCTTCAGAGTCCCACTGTCACAACTGGTGTTTTATTAGCTGCCTGCTGCAGTATGTCTTCAGTTTCAGCTTAGAGGTTTGAGCTTTTCATTTTTTCCCATGAAATGCTTTGGGGTACTTTGCTAGAGAGCAGGTGGAAATAATGCGTTCTACACACAGAAGCCAATACTGAGGTGACCACGTCCCCACAGAGCGTCCGGGTCTCGGCCTGGACGCTCGCTGGCAGGTGGAGACGTCATAGATGGCAGACAGCCGTCGGACTCTGCGATGTGCTTTTGTGAGATAAGCTCGCAGTTTCCGCCCCAGCTGAAGGACTGCCAGGATGATTCCAGAGCATCCCGAGGGATCCTGAGCCAGCTCTCTCAGCCCTGGCTTGGTCCAAGGATGTCCTGGCCCTTGGAAGTGGCCTGGTTTGGCCCCCAGAACCCCTGAGCTCCTGGGGGATGACAGAGGCAGCCCAGTTCTTGGGGTGAAGTCCCCAGATGGCGGCTCCCCACCCTCCCTCCGCCAGCAGAGCCTGCTGCCCAGATCAGCTTGGGGCTCTCCTGATGAACATCGAGTGCAAACGGCTCAAGGCAGCTGGCAAGATGCTAAGTGCGGCATCAATCCTAATTAGGATGAGAAATTAATAAAGGAGGCATTCGAGCCACTCTGCAGAGGCCAGGCTCGCCGGCATGGAGGAGTGGGTTCCAATTTCGACCAGGAACCTGGAAGGCCTGGGGCCCAGATGCGCGGGCTTGGGTGATGACAGGGGCTCGACTTACTGGACCACATACACAGCACCCAGTGGGGCCTGCGAGGTAGAACACGGGGGCCCAGCCGCCCTTGTTCTGTGTCTAACGCAGGTGCCGTGGCAGGCGGTGACGTGGGCACGTCCTCCAGATGAGAGGAGTAGGTGTTCGTGATCTGAACATCCGCACACCATTTTCCTTTTGAAAAATGATGTTTTTCAAAAGAAAAGAGGAGGCTGTGATGGTGGGCCCGCCGGTCCTTTGTGTGGCTGTTTCCCAAACTACTGATCGCACATTCCTGCTCCTGGAAGACTCCACTCAGTCCGGGCAATAAGCTCCAAGTTCAAAGGTCAAAGCAGCTTCGTTTGGGAGAGAAAGTGGGGGGCAGAGGTGGGCAGGATTCCAGATGAGAACAGGCATCATGGGGGTGAGGGAGAAATGGAGCGACCCTGCTTTACAGAGCCTCCTTTTCCCGACCCCAAATACGGCCAGAAGAAGGACCATCTCTTCTAGAGCTGCCTACCAACCTCCAGGAAGACGCCACCCTGCCCAGCTCTTCGCAGGGGCTGGAACTGCAGGAAGGCTGGGGGTGCGGGAGAACCCCGACCACGGAAGGCGGAGTTGACACGCGCGGAAAGGTTACAGAAAAAGGAGGAGGAAACTCTGTCCAAGGATTTTTGAGAGGAACCCTCCACCAACGTCCCCCACCCCTTTTCCAGTCTGAAAGCCAAGACCAGGCGGCGAACCCGTGCACAACCTGGAGGGGAACAGACCGCCCGGACAAAGCCACCTGTTAGTCCAAGTTCCGCAGCGGGGCGGGCGGGAGGCGCTCAAGTCTGGCGCACGTCGCCACTGGAGGAGTCCGGGTCCCTCCCCCGGAGGGAGGGGTCCCCGCAGTCCGGGGACACCCAGTCCCGGCCCCCAGAGGCATTCCAACCGTACAACACCTACTGCAGGGCCCGGCCGCGCACCTGGAGGGCTCAGCGCCGCGTCCCTCCTGCCGGGATCCGGCGGCCACGCCCCTCCCAGGCAGTTCGCGGTCCGCGGGTCGCCCCTGCGCGCCCCAGTTCTACTGAAGATTCCCGGCCTTGGGACGACGGCGGCGGGCTCGCTGCCCTAGTCGGGGGGGCGGGGAGACTTGGTGACGCTCCCCTCCCCACCCCACCGAGCGGGGAGGAGTGGGCCGGTGGCCCCTGGAGGAGTAAGTGGCGGAGCAAGGTCTCGGCAGGCTTCAGGCTCGGGCGACCCGGGTCCCCAGTCCCGCTTGGAGCCCAGCCCCCCTCCCACCCCTCGGCCAGGCCTCGAGCGAGCGCAGAGCGGCCCCGGCGCTCCCCGCCCCCGGCCGGCCCCGCCCCAGGATGGCCAGTTCCCATAGCAATCGCGCAGACACCGGTTGCCAAGCAACCTCTCCCCCAGCTCCCTCCCTCCTCGGCCGTCCGCTCCCCCCAACCCTAGCTTCCTCCCGCCCCCTCGCCAGCCTCCGCCTCCCCCGGGGGCGCTGGCGCGGCCCCTCGGGATCGCTCCGGTCTCGGGCTGCGCGCGCGCGCGTGAGTTTCGGTGTGTTTCATTGTGTCTGTGTGCGAGGGGGTGTGCGTGTGCCAGCGGAGAGTTTGTAGGGCCGGTGTGTTGGGGGCGGGGGGGCGTCCCCAGTCGGGAGGGACCGCCAGGTGCTGCACAGCTGGCCGCGAGGAGACCCGCCCGCTCGCTCCGGCTCCTTTGTGTCTCGCGCGGAGCCAGGGCCGCGCCCACCCCTTCCCGGCCGGCGCCCCAAGCAGGGTGTGTGCGTGTGCGTGTGTGTGTGTGTGTGTGCGTGCGCCTGGGCGCGCGCGCGCGTGGCGAGGGGGTTGCCGAGGCCGGCCGTACCTTCGATGCAGCACACCCGCCACAGCCCCGAGTGGGTGAGGTCGCCGCGGGTGCGGCGGGGCGGGGGCCCGTCGTCCATGGTAAGGTTGGTGCCGTTGCAGATGTACGCGCTGGAGTAGAGCCAGTAGTCGGTGCCGATGGCGATGGCCATGAGCGAGAAGGCGGCGAAGGCTCCGGCCGTGGTCAGCAGCATCTGCAGCCCGCGGTCGCATCGCACCATGGTGGGCGCCTCATACTCCGCCGCCCGCCGGCCCGCCCGCCCGCCCTCCTCCCTCCGCGCGCCGCTCCGGGGGCGCCGGGGCCGGGGGGGGCCGAGGGCCGGGGGGCGGCGCCGCGCCGGGGCTCAAACTCCGAGGCGCGGCGGCGAGTGCGGGCTGCGCGGGCCGCCGGGCGGGCGGGCGGCGGCGACCGGGGCTCCTCCCTCTCGGCCCGCCCTCCCCGCTCGGCCCGCGCCTCCGCCCCGCGCCCTCCGCGTCGCCGCCGCCGCCGCCGCCGCCGCCGCGCCCCGCGCCTCTCGGCGCCGCCCCTCGAGCCTCGGCCCCTGCCGGGTGTGCGCTCTCCGCTCTTCCCTCTCGCCCGGCCCGGATTTTCTCTCCCTCCGCGCCTCTCCGCTGTCCGCGCTCGCGCGCGCTCCTCTCTCCTCTCCGGTTCGTTCACATTATCAGAGCGACGGAGCCGGGGCACGGGTTCCCCAGGAGGATCGAGGGGAGACGGCGTGGCCAGCCTCCCCGCTTTCCCAGCCCAGGACACCCCGCCTTCCCTACATGGCCCTGGGGGCTCTTTAATATGTGGTGTGCTTGTGTGTGTCCCTGCTCCCCCGTGCCCTATCCGCGCCTTTACCTGGTGACGAATGTGTAGGCGTGAGTGTGGGAGTGGGAGTGTTCAGGTCAGATTTCCAGAAGCCCCAGATGGGGGTCACAGCTGGGAGACAGGCCAGGCCCCGGCCACTTCCCTCCCCCCACCTAGGTGGCTCCGGGCCACCAGCTCCTGCAGATCCGCCGGCAGGGGCTGCAGGACCCAGACTTTACAGTCGAGGCAGAAGGGAGGTGTCAGCCAGCGGCGCTTTGGGAAGAACACCTGATCCCTGTTTTATGGACGGACGGGGAAACTGTGCTGGAAGCTGCGACGCTCCTCCCCCAGTACATTTCTGATGGTACATGTCTGCCAGTCCAGGAACACCCCACTTGTACTGGATTCAAGCGTCTCCGCCCCCAGCTGGTTCCCTCTCTCTCCCAGCTCCCTCTTCAATGCCTTTACTTCTTCCCTCTCGCTCTACTCGAGCTTAACTGGCTTTCCCTCACCTCCTCCCTTTATTGCCAGGCTCTGCCTCAGGCCCTGCTGGCTTCACTTAGTTGCCTCTGCTGCTGGCACGATCCCAGCCTGGACACGCTCCCTTCTCCAGAGCCAACCCGGGCTCCTCCTAAACTCTCCCCTCTAGGAGGCTCTCAGAGACCGGCACCTGGATGTCCAGCGTGCCCTTACTTCATCCCCTCCCAAGGCTCACATCGTTGGCGTCACCGACGGGTGGCGCGGGGTGCAGCCCTGGACCCCAGGAAAGGAGGTCTATGCCCTTACTTCATCCCCTCCCAAGGCTCACATCGTTGGCGTCACCGACGGGTGGCGCGGGGTGCAGCCCTGGACCCCAGGAAAGGAGGTCTACGGAGAGCGGCTTTCTTCTTGCCAGATGCAAATTTCACCTCCTTTTGGCACTTTCCGTGGCCCCTGCTACCCAAGGAAAGTTACTTACCCCATGCTGGAATTACTGGTCTCTCTTCCATGAGATTGTGAGCGTTTCCCATACCTGACATATACGGGAAGTGTTTAAGAAACATTTGCTGAGCGAGCAGTGTTTCTTGGCCCCCTGGAAAATGGTAGTCTGATTGGAGAAAATAGAGCCTGTAAATAAGAGGGGGGAAATTCCAAGATAATATAGCGGCATTAATTAGCACTTGGCCCCTTCTCCTGCCTTTGGGGTGCTTGTTCTGCTTCTTCCAAGTCTCAAAGGACAAGAGCCATCATGTGTATTTCACTGTCACCCACCCACCACCTGATCCCGGGTTCTGCACGCAGCAGGTACCCAGCGTGTGTCTGAAGGTGTGCACCAGGTGTGAGACCACTTGCTCTGGCCCAGAACAGGGCTGCCTACCTCTGCCCCTAATCTCCATGAGGATAAATTCTGGGTTCTGTTCTCAGAAGCTCCCAGAAAGGTAGATCTCAAGCTTCTCTTTTCTTCTTCTTCTTTCTCTTCTTTTTTTAAAAAAAGCAGCAAATCTTTGCTTCACATTAAATCTTAAACAGAGGCCCACTGTAAACAAGCCAGGTCTCCCACCAGTTAGCCCTGTAGGCGATAGCTGGCATTGCTCTGGTTGAATGGGGGACCCAAGGTACCTGTACCCACCCCCCACACCATCCCCTGCAGCCCCCAAAACACCCCTGTGGACCTAGGCTTTCATGAAACATGGTGTGAAAACTGACACCCTAAGTCAGCCCCTGAGTCACTCAAGGACAAGCCCTCCCTTCTGTTCTGCTTGCAGCCTTCCTCTGGGACTTCGAGAACAACTGATCTGATCTGTGGGAGTGGGTGAGTGCGGCGACTAGCTTCCCTCGATCTCCTCTGAGGTCGGAGAGGTGACATCTGGATGACGGGGTCCGCCTCCAAACAAGCGACCTTTGGGTTAGTCCCACGGAGGCAGAACTCTGTTCATCGGAGCACTGTTAGACCAGCTCCCACCCCGCCGTTCTCAGAGGAGGGTGCGGGAGAGTTGAAAAAGTGCCCGACTAGGAGCCAAGACAGTCGCCATGTCGTGCTGGTTCCACCACTACTAGCAAGGTGATCTTGGACAAGCCAGCACCACTGGGGAGAACGACAGGTCTCCAGCCCCCCTTCCAGAATTGTTTTAGGGTCAAATAAAGTAGCCTTGCCCACCGCATCCACTTAGCAACCCCAACCCTTCATGGAATGAGCAGTAGACGTTCCCTTTTCTACCTTTCTTTGGAGACCACCAAGCAAATTACTTCTCTGTGCCTTGGATTCCTGAGGTGTTGTAAGGGGGGTAATAGTGAGAATAAAAGGAAGTGTAAAACGCATCCCCTAGAGGGTAACTTCCTCAAGGTCTCACACCTTGCAAGATCCCAGCTCAGACCCCGATGACCTCAAGGCCAGAGTTTTCCAAGACACTGAACAGCCTCTTTGTGCTTGTTGAGTGTTGCTTGACCGTGTTATTTTTACCTGTTAATTCACTAGAGGGGAGGGGACTCCAACGGGAGCTTGGTGGTTTGCTTTTCTCTCTGTGGACCCCCAGCTGGCAAGCATGCCTCGTCCTGAGATAGCAAGGGTGTGGAGTCACGGAAGGACTTGGCCGCCAGCGAGGGGACTTCGAACAAACTCAAGACCGTCTGCGACCATTCACCATGCCTGGGCGAGCACAATTTAAATCTGGGATTTCTGCTCAGCCGGGTTAGAGGGCTCTAAACGGCAGTATGTAAACCTCACCTGAGGTCCCTGCAGTTTCTCCCGGGCGACATTTCCAGAGCTGAGGGGGGATGTGTCCTTCGCTCTCTCTGGAGGCGGCTCTGGACCGCTCCTGTTCTGGAGAGGCTGGACGCTCGGCATCTTCCCCCAGGGGGCCACTCGGGATACGTTTTCCTCTTGGGGGGAGGGGACAAAGCATCATACACATCATTACCTCTCTGGACAGCTGAGAAGGTGGAGGTATTGAGACCGGCCCTCCAAAGCTGTCTTTTTCAAAACAAAGTGGCTTCCTTCCCCCTCAGCAGATCACTTGGGTAGTTCCCACAATTCCTGGCTTTTTACTTCGGCGGTGGAGACAAAGCCTCAATGAGCTCAGAACCGTCCGACGATCCCAACTGCAGGGTGACTCGGCCGGCCAGCTGCTGTGGGAGAGGATACAGTGGCAGCCGCTGCCACCCCGTAAGATGCATATCAAAGCCGTGAGGCGGCTGCCTCTGCGGTCACAGGCAGAGGAAGGCGAGCGCGAAGGGAGACGCCCTTGGCTGGTTCGGGGCACTCGAAAAGCCTTTATCAAAATCTTGGTTGTCCCCCTTTGTCCTCCAGAAATAATGACCTTGTGTGGCAACGTTTTGTCGTATCTCATTTCCATGCCCCAAGCGGGTGGTTTGGCTGATTTCACAAGGCTTCATAGGGGGACTTGGGGAGCCTGGGAGGTATGTCAGGTGAACAGACATAAAGAGTGATTTTGAGTTTTTATAGCAAAGGGCTGGGGATGCGTCTTAGAAGGTTCCGGGGCCTGGCTCAGTGTGGAGGCTTATCTGCAACCCATCCAATCTGCTCGGATCCGAGAAGAACGCCCCCAGACCCTGGCCCTGACAGCCTCTCCCCATCAGGTTGGGTGCACCACGAGGACGACCTTTTTCCTTTTCTTCGGTATTTCAGCAGGACCCTTTGAGGGACAGCGCAGCTCGGGAAGTGGTACCCGGCTTCATGTTCGAGTTTATTCCATTTCGTTTAGCGTATCACTTCTGTCTCAGGCAAGGTGATTGGAGCTGGATACGTTCTCTTCCAGCTCTGCCGCAGTGAGGCAGTGGCGGGCTCAGTCTCCACGCCGGGCCAGCCCCTAAAAGTGCAGAGGGAGGGGAAGCCGCCTTTCGTGAGTGCCCTCTGTGTGCCAGCGCCTGTGTGCACATTAAGTCATTTATCACGACAGCAGCTGTGGCAGGTGGTTGCTTTCCCCCGCCAGTTTGTAGAAGAAGAACCTGCAGCTGAACAGAGAGTAACCCACTGAGCCCGGGCCCCACCCGGCTCTGTCAGCCGCACACTGCACCCCCCACCCCGGGGGTGGCAGAAACTCAGGGTCTTTGAAGTCCCTCTGCCCACATCTGCTCCCCCCCAGCTCCGTGTATTTATCCAGATGAAATCGAGTTCAAAGTCACATGGAGCTGGAGAGGTTAGGGAAGGCCTGCACCTTGCAACCCAGGTGGGACGAAGCAGACTCCCGATTTCCCTGGGAAGGTGGAGGTGAGCCGGGCTGATGGCAGGTGATGGAGCCCCCCACCCCCCCAGCTGCTACCCCATCGCCCGGCCTTGTTGGCCAGAGTGGAGGACAGGGGCCACCCCCCGTTCAGGAGCGGCGGCTTCTTCGTGACAACTCTGGCCTTGGACTGCTACCCTCCTGGACCCGTGGGCTTATTCAAACCCGTGTGTTTTCAAGGCAGATCCCGTTAGGCCTGCACGCACTCGGGTCACCATACTGGGTGGTCTCCGCCTCTAGAATTTGTTCGGGAACCAGCCCCGCTCGCTGATGAGTGTATTGGTATTAACGACCTGACTTGGCCGAAGCTTCCGCCCCGCACGCTGACAGTTAGCCGGTTATTCTGAGAACATTCCTTTCAAACAGTTGACATGACAAACAGGCTGAGAGGTCCCTTTGTCCACAGCCAGCCTCTGAAACGGAGCCGATGCTCACAGGGCTGGAAGGTGTCGGCAGTGCAGGAGGTGGAAACGCTTGAGAACGGGGCTGGGGAAGATGGTCAGTGACCGCTTGTTCTGCCGCGAACGGGGATCATTTATTTGTGCTCTTACCAAAGCGGAGCTTTTCATTCCTAAAATATAACCGCCCTGCGCAGGAGCTCGAAGAAAAGGCAGCCTCTCCGGCAGAACTTTGCTGCCAAGCACCCTGCGGCGGAATGAAAGCTTTGGCTCAGGGTAGGGCTGGCGACTTCCGACACCACCTTTCTTTTCATCTCCGGCTTCCTGTGGCTCCGGGCTGCCCACTGGGGCAGGGGCTGAGGCTGCTCTTGGCCCCCTTGGGGCTGCGCTTGCCACTGGGTGGGAGAGCTTGCTTTATTCTGCAGACACCTTTCTGGATCATGGAAATCGACCGAATATTGGCGCTCTGCTTCCTCTCTCCCACTCTCTTCGTTATGGAGGAGCTGCTGGGCCTTTGCTGCTTTCCTCTCCGAGGCCATTTCTCATGAAGAGGAAAGGGCAGGTCATTGGAGTCGGGGCACTGAAGCTTTCCACTCCTGCTCTGCCACCGGCAGCTGTGTGGCCTTGGGCTACCGGCCACACCTCTCTGGGCCCTGGTGAAAGGGGGAACGAAGCACCTGCCTCATCGTGGGGCTGCTGCACAGATTCAGGAAGCCCAGACAAGGCACTGACATGAGGTTTCCAAGAGCTGAGGTTTCCTCAGCGCTTCGCGAGCATCAGATTCCGTCCTGAATGTCCACCGCATACTAACGCGCCTGATTTTCTCCAGAACCCTTTGAGATGGATACTGTGATTGGTCTCATTTAACCGAGGAGGTAATGAAGGCTCAGAGAAGGTGAGTCCTTCTCCCAGGGTTGTGCAGGAGGGAGCCCGATTCTGCGCTCGGCAGTCAGCTTCCAGAAGCCACACTTATAATTTTGACTTTACTATAATTTTGACTTTCCGCTTTCTGTCCCCATAGGAACCTATGACTGTGGAGCTTCTGGGTGACAACGACATTACTAAAATCGTTGCCGTCCTTTGCCAAAACCCTCTTCGAGATCTTGTTGTGGCCAGAGAGCTGGGCCGGTGGCAAACAGTGGGGGAGGGAACAGCTCTGGGGCATGTCACTCAGTGCTCCCCCATTCCCAGAGCTGCTGTCAGACTGGAAGGAGATGATCCTGAGAAGTGTGGTCCCAGCTGACCCCGACCACACCCCTCACCCATCGTCAAATCTGATGTCACTGCGAGATGCGCGTCACATGAACTGAGAAGTCACGTTTATTGTGCAGATGAACAAGGCAGCCGGGACTCGGGGGCCCTCTGGAAGCAGTCCGAAGAATCACTGGTGTCTTCCTGCGCGTGTCTGCCCACAGCACCTGTTTCCCGGCACAAGGGCTGTGCGCTTCTCAGGCCTCCTCCACCACCCTGGCGCAAGGCAGCACCAGGCAGATGCTTGCCTCTGGCTCCATACTCGCTGGATCTGGTAACAGACCGTTTCCACGTAAACAGAGGACGGATGATGAATTGACTCCCTAGAGGGGCTATTTCAAATGCTCTAGGTCTTTTAAAAATTCAAGGAGAAGGCTTCTCTGGGCTGGTGCGGTACCTGTAGAGAGTGCTGTCACCTGTGGGATGGCACTGCCAGGGGGCTGAATTGCCTGCTCTCAGCCTCCACCCGGAGACAGTTCTGCAGGGAATGGTCCTGTGCGTCTCAGCTCCCTGACCCGCGTCCTTGCTGGGCTCCTCTGCGTGTCCAGCTTCAACAATCTCTGTCCCACAAGATGGGTTCATGATGGGATGTGATTAACAGAAGCTCTAATTTACTGAGCAGTTAATATGCCAGGCCCTTTATAACAAGAAAGATGTTGTCACCCCCATTTTATAGATCATAAAACTGAGGCTCCAAGAAACTTATTCAAGGTCAAAGATAGTCGATAGAAGAGCTCGCGTTCCAGCCTAGAACTGGCTGTCTCCGTGGAACATATGCTTCCCGCAGTGCAATAGTTTTCAACCCTGAATACCCTTGACAATGGCCAACCCTAGAAATGTACGCCCCACTCCCAGAGAGTCTGACCACTCTGGACACACTCAGGGCATCAGTATTTTTTAAAGCTACCGAGGAATTCCTAATGCACAGCCTGGGAAGGGATCAGGGCACAGGGCCAGCCTGGCTTTGGACCCAAGTTCTCCTGGAAAGTGATTCTCAGCTGAATTCCACGCTGGCACCCGCAGCCTGGCTCCGTCTCTGTGGTAACTAACAGGAAATGGCGGGAGGGTGTGTGTGTGTGGTGGTCCTGGCATCAGCTGGGCTGGCTATGCCCTCGGATCACTGGGGAAGGCAGCTGTTAATCGGGTGTGATCTGGGAGATTCTGTGAGGCTCTCCCTCCGCCCTGGGGTGGGTCACGCTGTCTGGCCCTTTGTCTGCCTTTCCGCCCAGCAGGTGGGAAATGCTCCTTGGTGAGGACACAGGGGGGCTGTGGCTCTACCTCCAGGCCACCTCCTGGGATGGGAGCGCCTGGGGACCTGGGGTCCGAGCCAGCCCTTCCCTTCCAGCACCCTGCCCCACAGGTAACGAGGGAGCCGGTTCCCACCCGCGCGGTTTACCTGGGACAGTGGAGGAACTCTGGCATCAGATCAGAGGGCTTGAAGGATGAGAGGCAGGTGGGGGTGCTCTGAGGGTCCCGTGCCTGGGCTCCCACGGGGGCTCGGGGCTGTGGGACATCAAACGGTGGATGCACCCTGCTCTCTCGCGATGCCCGGACCCCACGTGCTTCCCAGAGCTGGGGGCCCGGGCTGGGGGCCGCGTGGCTGCCCACCCTGGGTCCCTCCTCCCTCTGCCTCGGCCGATCCCCAGCAAGCTGCCCGCTGCACTTGCCAATGGAGCCAGATGCTGCTTTGGGGAAAACACCTTCTGGAGTTTGTTGTCTGAGCCCTCCCAGCTGACACCCACGGTGGAGAAGATGTGTCAGGATAAATGGAAAATCTCTTCATAAATATTTGGAAAAAAGCAAAAAGGAAGAGAAAAAAAGAACTAACCTTTTGGGAAGCGTTTGGGAGCATCTTAGTGACGGCCCTAGCAGATGGGGGAAGCAGGTCGTTAACATTCGTCACTTTGCAGGAGGGTCACCGCGAGAGCAGCCAGGGGCCGTGTCTGGTTCAGGCTCTGCCAGCACCGAGGGGCCCGTGGCTCGCCCGCGGCTCCGGGGGGAGGACGGGCCTGCCTGGGTCACCAACAGAAGCCGTGCGGCACACTCAGATGCCGCTGCCCTTTATTCATAATGCGTAATTGTGTCTTTAAACCCAGCTGCCTTGGGACTTTATTACAAGTGGAGCACAGACTGAAGAGGCTTTTAGGGGAGCCCCTGGAGAAGAGTAGAGAGGCCCTGGGGGCTGAGGCGCTAACAGGGTAGAGCTGGCACCCGTGCCAGGAGGAGAGAAACGCACACCTGAGCTGGGAGGCCCCTGAGACGGGGCCTCCACCTCCCAGGGGACTCGGCTGAGGAGAGACGGGGCGTTTTAAGGCCGGTCAGTGTGGTCAGCCGTCCCAGGCCCTCCCAGGTCTGGAGACCTGAAAGGGGGTCCCTCCCAGCTCTGGAGACCACCTTCGCCTCACCCCGCCACTACCAGTTCCGGACACACCAGCCTGTGCGTCCCTGGAAAGAGAAGCCGCAGCTCCGAGCTCCACGAGGACTTCGGCTCCTAGCATGCTCTCCTGCCTGCCCTCCTGCAGGGTCACCTGCCCGACTCAGGGGCCCGACTCCCGTCTGTCCTGGGTCACAGGAGGCGGACTCGTCATACCGGAAGAGAGGATGGTCCGCCGGGCAGCCACCGGGATGGCAGGGTCTCCAGAGGAGAACTTCCTTGGGAGGAGTGGGGTCCCTAATCTAAGCGTCGGTGCCTGTGGTTAACCCGCGAAGGCAGACGTGCTCGGGGCATCTTTGCCCGGGAGGTGGGTGCACAGACTGCCCTCCCAAGCTGTAGTGGCTGCCGTTCGTTAGTCTCCATGGTTGGCGCCGTCGCACCAGGAGAGGGCCTTCCGCGCATTTGCAGTCGGGGCTGGGGGCTGGGCGGCAGAGACTGTGGAGGAACGATGGCGGGCGTGACGAGATGTCTGTTCCCCAGCATGGGACGGTGGTCCCGGGGACCTTGACCGAGATATTTGGAGGAGCATTTCCTGTTACCTGTGTATCAGTCAGCGTCCTGCAGAGGAACAGATCAATAGAACACATACCTGTATGTGTATAAGAGGAGATTTACTGTGGGAATTGACTCACAAATATAGAGGCTGAGAAGTCCCCCGATATGCCATCTGGAAGCTGGAGAACCAGGAAAGCTGGTGGTGAAAACCAGTCTGAGTCCAAAGGCACAAGAGCCAGGAGCTCTGATGTCTGAGGGCAGGAGAAGACTGATGGCCCAGCTCAGCAAGAGAAAGAGAATTCGCCCTTCCTCCACCTTTTTGCTCTTTTCGGACCCTCACAGATTGGATGACGCCCCCCTGCGTTGATGAGGGTGGCTCTTCTTGGTCTCCTGACAAGTGTTCTTTTTTTTTTTTTTTTAAATTAATTTATTTTTGGCTGCGTTGGGTCTTCATTGCTGCACGCAGGCTCTCTCTAGTTGCGGCGAGCGGGGGCTACTCTTCATTGTGGTGCGCGGGCTTCTTATTGCAGTGGCTTCTCTTGTTGTGGAGCACGGGCTCTAGGCGCTTGGGCTTCAGTAGTTGTGGCACGTGGGCTCAGTAGTTGTGGCACTCAAGCTCAGTAGTTGTGGCTCGAGGGCTCTAGAGCTCAGGCTCAGTAGTTGTAGCGCACGGGCTTAGTTGCTCCGCGGCATGTGGGATCTTCCCAGACTAGGGCTTGAACCCGTGTCCCCTGCATTGGCAGGCGGATTCTTAACCACTGCGCCACCGGGGAAGTCCCGACAAGTGCTTTTCTCTTCGGGAAACACCCTCACAGGCACACCCAGGAAGCATCGTTAACCAGCTGACTGGGCATCCCTCAGCCCAGCTAAGATGGTGCAGAGAATTAGCCATCACAGCCTGTCTCTTCCTCAAATGCAGATGTTGGAACTATTAACTGCTTCCGGAAGGGTTCGAGCTGGCACTCGTTTCTCTGTCAGTCTCGGCAGGAAGAGGGCTTCAACCACAGGCTGGGTCCGTGTCCACTGGTCGGACGTGAAGTCTGTCTTTCTGTGTCAAGTTCTGTCTGTATATTGACAGTGAGTCAGTTCTACCAGTCAGAAATGCTGGGTTCTGGACAAAATTCTAAAAGATCGACTTAGGGAAACTGATGATGAATTAAAAACACCCTGAAAATAGGGCTGGTTCAGAAGCAAAGGATTTTCTTTCTTTCTTTCTTTTTCTTTGTAGTAATACATCATTTATATATATATATATATTTTATTGAAATATAGTTGATTTACAATGTTGTGTGAATTTCTGCTGTACAGCAAAGTGATTCAGTTATATATATATAATATGTAATTATATAAGTAATAAGTAATATAAGTAATATATATATATACATTCTTTTTTAAAAATATTCTTTCCATGGCGGTTTATCACAGGATATTGAACACAGCTCTCTGTGCTACACAGCAGACCCAGTTGTTTGTCAGGACTGGCTCTCGGAGGGAGCGCCTGACCTACACTTGGTTCTTCATTCAGCCGACCTCGTCCCACAGGGTCCTCCTGGCATCTGGCCCTGGGCTGGTCGCATTCTCTTTGACAAGTGATTAAGCGGAGCGAACGTGATGCACTTATTTACTGACCCAGGTAACACATGTTGTGGGTTGCACGGTGGCACCCCCGAAAGACACGCCCGTGTCCTCACCCCCAGAACCCGTGAAGGTGACCTTGCAGGCGTCATCAAGGACCTTGCGACGAGACCGTCCCAGATGCGGGGCAGGCCCTAGGCCCAGGGACAAGAGTTCCTACAAGAGATCGGGGGAGACAGAGGGACAGAGGACGGCAGGGGCCGCTGCGAGGCCAGGACGGCCAAGGTTTCCAGCAGCTACAAAAGCTGGAGGGGAGGCACGGGACGGGCTCCCCCTCCGAGCGTCCAGAAGGAGCCCGCCCCGCCGACACCCTGACTTTGGACTTCTAGCCTCCAGAGTGCAAGAAAATACACGTGTGACGTTTAAGCCACCCAGCTGGTGGCAGTTTGCGGCCCAGGAAACTAACGTGGCACATCTGTGAGGCCCACAGGCAGGGGGCACTGGGCTGCCCAGTCGGAACCGCAGGGCCCGGCCCTCGCGGACCTTCTGCTCTGGAGCAGACACAGGCCCGCAGGGGACACTGTGCCCAGGGCGCTGGCGCCACGGAGCCTGTCTTCTTCCAGAGCTGCTTCTCACCTGAGCGGCATCGCCCGCTCTGGCTGACTCACCTCCGCCAGGCGGCCTCGACCCGCGTCCTCTGCAGTCACTCACCTCGGCAGCCAGAGGGCTCCGGACAAATGCTAGTGACCTCGCTGCTGCTGACGCCAAGTCCCAGATCTCCCAGCCCGGAGAGGCAAACACTAAGGCCCGACCGGGCCCTCCCGCCCCTGCTGCCCTCTCCCTGCACGGCTGGTTGAAGCTCACCTTCCCTTCTAGCCTGGAAGCTCTTTCCCAGCTCAAGGCTGTCACACACCTGGCTTGCTGTCTATCTAGCAAGTTCTCTCTTCTCCTTGCGGGTCTGGACTCTTGGTGTCAACTTCAGTGTCACCTTCTCAGAGAGGCCTTTCCAGACCGTCCGGCCGGGGTTGAGCACCTCTTTCTTCTTCCTCATGTACTTTTCTTCTCGGCTGTGATCGCCACCGTCACTTAGTGATTGAGGGGGAGACGTTTCATGCCTGTCTTTCCCACACACGGCAAAGCCCAGGAGGGCAGCGGCCGTCTCTGTTTTATTCAGTTCTGATTCTCCACCACCGAGCGTAGGACCTGGCAGAGAGAAAAGCCCGATAAATATTTGCTGAGTGAAAAGGTAAATGAATAGCTTCCTTGAACCCTGTGGGGGAGGGGAGGAGAAAAGAGAGCCCGCACTCAGGTGGCAACCTTCTGCAGAGACCCTACAAGCTTATTGTCTCATGACAGCAGACTTGGAAATGTAATTACTTTGTTTTTCTCTCTCCTCCAAAAACCTTTTATTTAAAGTTCGTTTTTTCCCCTGGGGAGTAAATATGTGCATTAACTCTTAAGGCAGCAGCAGGAGAAGGGTTTGCGGGTTTAGAGCCAGCGTGCGGAAGACTGCGGAAGTCAGTCCCCCAGAAGGAGAAACTTCCTGTCCAACAGAACATTGGATGAAAGTTAAATGCACTTGCAGAAATAAATTGGTTGCTATAGCAACTGGTCCTGGTTCTTTCTCACAAGGAAAACATAGAAAGACGAAAGGAAAAAAAAAAGAGCCAACTTTGGTCTGGGCTTGAGAGAAGGAGCTGTCCAAATAGAATCAGCGATAATATTGTGAAATGTTTCACGTCACCAGCATAAAATGACGTGTGCGTGCTTGCATCGGTCTGGCTGCTGGGCTACCTTCCCCAGCCTGATCTGTCGTTTCCATTGCTTCCCTGGCTCCTACGGGTGGCAGAATGTTTGGTGCCCGCCTGACAAGGCTTTCCGACCCTCTCAAAGTGGTACAGTTTAATACAGCTCCTGTATTAAAACACTCCTCTGTGCCAGGTCCTTTGGTAATGAGTAACCAACTTCTAGAAGACTCTCCTGGTAAATTCAGATTTTTATCGATATGTGGTTTCCCAGGGTGGCATCCACCCACCTGCGCTGGGAGAGTTCACCAAAAGTATCAGACGGGGGAGTGAAGTCTCAGAGGTGATTCTCAACGGTGCGTTTGGGATTCGTGGGGAGCGGTGACCTGCTTACGGGAGGAGGGCCGCGATGGAGGAGGATGGGGTCAGGCACCCTGACCTGGCCACGTTGTTGGTGGAACGCAGGGGTCCTCGTGAGGGGACAGCCCAGCCTCGGCTGGTTTTCTCCGAGCAGATGATCTGTAGAGCGTGTGGTTCTACAGAAGCACTTTTAAGTGACTAAGAGGCACAAAGAATGTTCGTGAGGCAGGCAGTTGGGGGCGGTGGTCCATGACGTTTTTAGGTTCATTTCACCCTTGGCCTTTGTGCAGTGTGCATTTATCGAACCCCCTCTGTGGGAAGCAGAATTACGGCTCCACAAAGAAGCCCACGTCCTAACCTCTGGAACCTGTGAACATATGTATATGTTACGAGATAAGGGGGTCAAGGCTGCAGCTGGAATTAAGGTTGCTAACCAGATGACCTGCACGCGGGGTGATCCTGGGTTAGCAGGGTGAGCCCAGTGTAATCACACAGGCCCTTGAAAGCAGAAGAGGGTCAGAGTGACGTGATGTTGAAAGAGCTGAACCCGTTGTTGACTCTTAAGATGAAGGAAGGGCTGAGCCACAGAAGGCAGGTGGCCCCTGGAAGCTGGAACGGATGGAAACGGTGCTCCCCCAGAGCCTCAGGAAAGGAGCACGGCCCTGCCGGCACATTGACCTTGGCCCAGGGAGACCCACACAGCTGTAAGATAATAAGCCCGTGCTGTTTTAAGCCGTTAAATGTGTGGTGATCTGTTACATCAGCCCCAGGACACTCCAAGTGCCCGGGAGGCGTGCTACCCACATCCCCACCCCGGGGCTGCAGTCCAGAGAAGGGGCAGCCGGGCCTCTTGGGGGCGGACGGAAGGACTGGCCAGTGGGAGAGGGGCAGGGGGAGGACAGCCGGGACCAGGGAGCCAGCAGGGGGCGGGGGCTGGGAAGGCCGCAGAGGCACGGAGCGCTGAGCCCGCAGCAGGCCTGTTGAACTCACCTAAGCGGCTTGAATTTTCTCTGAGAGCTGCAGGGGGCCTCACAAGGTTTTGAGCAGGAAACTGACATGTTTTGATGAGCCCGACCAGAGGAATCAGGCAGAAGGGAAGCAAGTCCGAAACAGAGAAACCAAAGCTCGTCGGGGCCCTGGGCAGAGCTGGGCCGCCCTCCCCTCCGCTCATCCCGGCTGAGTCTGGACACCTAGAGTTGCCTGACCCGCTTCAAATAAGCCCTAGAGCTCCCGGGACCGGCCTGCACCCCAACACACGCTTTCTTCTCCTCAAGGGGCCCCGAGGAAAAAAGGCAGTGGACGAGGAGCCGTGGTCACAGTCCGAGTGCCGGGCCTGCTGTCCCTTCAAAAGTCCAACGAGAACTGTAAAAATTGAGTATTGAAGGCATAATTGCCATTATTTTCTAATATAAAAAAGCAGGAAATGGATCACCAGCCAGAATGAAGACAGGCATTTAATGCATTTCTCGAGCCTGCGGACAAAGCAATCCCCGGGGAGGGGGCTGCAGCTGGCCCTCCCAGGCGGACGGACACCCCCAGGCCTGGGGGCTGCTCGGGCGAGCCTGTCCTTGGCGGGCTGAGGCCTGGGTGGCCCGAGCCGCGGAAGGAACAGCGGGTTGCTGCCCTGGTGATGCTCCGGCCCTGGGCTGGGCTCGGGCTCTGGCTTCGTGTAGCAACCAGAAGGGCTCTGGGCAGGTGGGAGGTCGGTGGAGACCCGCAGTCCGGGCTCTGGAAGGTTGAGGTCAAGTGCAGACGCTCAGCTGAGCCGAAGCCACGGGGCCCGCAGGTGGGCCTTGAGGGGGAGCCCGAATTCCCTCCTCCTGTGACTGAGCTCAGGGACCCTCAGTCCTTTGGAGCAGGTCCCCACCGTCCTCTGCGGCTCTACTAGTTGGGTCCTGCCTTGTCACTCCTCCTCCAGTGGGCCCTTCTGAGAGCCGTCCGGGGGGCTCGCTCTACCGAGAGGGGAGGGCCCGTCTGAGAGCCGTCCGGGGGGCTCGCTCTACCGAGAGGGGAGGGCCCCTTCTGAGAGCCGTCCGGGGGGCTCGCTCTACCGAGAGGGGAGGGCCCTTCTGAGAGCCGTCCCGGGGGGCTCGCTCTACTGAGAGGGGAGGGCCCTGGGCTTTGGGGCGGCCACTTTCGGAAGCGGCGTTTTGCGGCCGCCTTCAGAGCTGGGTTGTCTCCCAGCCAGACCTGCTTCCCGAGTCATTGCGTGCTTGCCAGACTGAACAGCAAAATGCAGGTGAGAGGCCTGGCCTTGCTCCTGGTTTGGGGGCCCTCTCTTGCCCTGTTTTCCTCTCCTGTTTCCATCTGGCTCACACCGTCTCTCACCGGCGCCCTCCAGCACCAGGACCAGAAGATACACATTTTCCTTCGCCAGAAGCCCCATCCCTTCACAGACAGCGACTCAACTGAGCTACAGGTACCAGCCAAAGGCTGGAGTCTGCCTTCAGACAGCTCCCAGCCAGGAGGGGAGGCAGACAGGTGACAACAGATTCTACATCCAAGTGCTGTGACGGGCAAGGCAGGGGCTGAGGGAGTCCAGTCTGGAGGTGTGGGGAGGGGGGAGACCGGTCTGGAGGTGTGGGGAGGGGGGAGACAGTTGCGCAACGCCCCAGCGGTGAGCAGAGCACAGGGCTGACTTCCAGGTCAGGAGCTCAGCACAGATCTGCTCGAGGGAGGCAGGAGCGTTTGGGGAATCGGGGGTGGTGGGGACAGGCTGCAGGAGGGGAGGGGGCTGAGGTGGGCACGGACTCAAGAGTTGGGTCGCAAAGGATTTTGCATCTTTTCTTGAAAGGGTGGGATGTCATCGAAGGAATTTAGAAGCAAGAAACTGAGCGACATGGGCAAACCTTTCGGAGAGCTGAAACTAGCATCAGCATGGAGCAGAGAGCAGAGGATTCTAGAAGGAGACCCTGAGCTGGGAGGCTGTGGGCATCTGGGCAGGAGAAGGTGCTGGCTTGGGCTGGGCAGGGGCAGTGGGATGGAGAGGGGGAGACATTTGGGCTCGGACGGGGTAGGGGGCGGCACTGGGTGTTTGTCTCGGACAGAGATTTCCATAAAACCGAACCGAGAAAGAACCAGCAGAGGGACAGCAGCCACTTACATCCCAGACCGTTTCCCAACCCCTTCTGGTCCCGGGACACACGCCGTGTTTATTATCGTGCCCAGCTCCAGCTCTCAGGACACGTCACTCGGAATTGAGTGAATAACGCCACCCTGACACTGTGTGATTCATGGTCCCTGTGACGGGCGCTTGGGAAGCTGGTGTGGCCTCCATGGCCACTGGCGTCTAACTGATTGAATACATCAGCTAAGGAACTGCCGTTTCCTCAATGAAACCTAAAATCGCATTGACACTGCAGCTGCAGCTGAGAAGGGCTTCGACCGTCCAAATGCTTCAACAGAGGTGGGCTTGCTGGGACTGTAGCTGGAGTTTATCACCGTGCCCTTGAGCTGGTGTCACCTGCAATTCCCCAAGGGGAGGAACAGACACAGGGGAAGCAGTGAGCTGTGTGGGAGACTCTTTAGAGGGTGACGATGGCCACTTTTCAGAAAACAGGCCCCCCTGCTCCCAAAACACACACGCACACACACACGCATGCACACAGGCACGCACGCGCACACACACACACACACACACACACACACACACGTGCGTGGCGGGGCTAAGACAACGAACGTTCTATGAGCAGCTCTCATCTGAAGGGAACTCGCTGATCCCACTTTTCGTTTTGCCAGTCCCATAATTCTTTATTAAGCCTTCTTTTACGACTTGGGAGGTTTTGGGGCCATGTGGCTGCATCACATGTGTAATCCACGTGATAATCATTTATTCACCAGCAGGGCAAAGGGCGCTTTGTATGTTAAGAGGATCCCCAGCTCTCACCCCATCACTCCTCTCTCATGGGAGACAGGTGTGTCAATCTCAGAGCTCCCTGAGCCATCTTCCCCTCTGAGAAGAAGGAAAGGGAACAGGACGCCTCAAAGGAATCTCAGAGATGAATCCCAACTCGCCATCACCTCCCCTCAGGCATTCCAAGACAAATGGTAACGTTTCTGGGAAAATCACGCTTCAAGATGGTTCACTGATGACAGGTGGCTTGAGACAGAATTTATTTCAGGAGAACGGACTCAGCTCTGTCTGCAAGTGGGCAGGGTGTTCTCCTCCCCAAAGCTGCTGCTGGGCAAAGTTCCAGGGAAGCTGGGTTATTAAGCAGGTTTTCAAAGGCTGAGGTCATTGCCATTCTCTCCTCTCTACAAAAACACAAAACGTCAGCTCCTCCCAGCAGCTGACTTCCCAGGCTCCTGCATGCACGGCCCCATTCATTCACTCACTCATTCACTCCCTACTCCACATAATTTATCAAGTCCCTGAAGTGTGTCAGGCACTGGGGTACAGAGATGAATAACACACGCGGTCCTGTTGTCAAGGAGCTGGCTTTCTGGTAAAGGAGGAAGGAAAAAGCAGGCCAGTAAAAGAGCGATAGAGCGTGGCGTGAACAGCGAAAGAAGCGGGTCCAGATCCCACCTGGATCTGGGCCGGCCTCTGCACCAGGGCTGGGGGGACAGACTATGCCAAGGCTTGGGGTGCGTGGCCAGATGGCGACTTCAGGGAACCGTTAGCAGAAGTTCAAGGAGAGGAATGGCTGAGGTTCACGAGCCAGGTCTTGAGGGCTGTGTCTGCTTTGCTAAGCATTTAAGTTTTATCCTGGAGGCAGTGGGGAGCCTATACAAGTTTTGAAGCCAAAAAGGGACACTCCTCAATGTGCAGTGTATGCATTTTAGAACGATCCCTCTGGCTGCAGTGGGGTGAGGCTTAGGAGGGGGAGAGGGGCAGCATGAGAACCTGACCTTTGACATGAGCTGTGAGCGTAGCCAGGAGAGAGGAGGTAAGACACCAAGGAGGTGAGATCTCCAGGGGACTTATGAGACATGGCGGGTGAGGAAGGAGGGGGTGGATTTTATTCCTGGGATCCCGGCTTGTGGAGCTGTATAGGTAAGATTGCCCCTATCTGTTTCAGGAATGCTCTTGGTAGCAAGACATAGAAACCTAACAGTGACCTAAGCAATAAAAGCATTTAATTATCCCGTACACCAAGAAGTCTGGTGGTGAGCCATCTAGGGCTGGTTTAACATCTTGATAGTGTCATTAAAGATCTAGGGTCTTTCTTTCTGCTCCCCCATCCTCAACGTATGGGCTCTTTCACCTCATGGTTGCAAGATGGCTGCTGTTGCTCCAGACGTTTTCATGGCACTCAAGACCAGAAGAAGGGGAAAGAGGTGGTCGCAGCCATGTCTGTTTCCTTTAATCAAGAAAAACAAAGTTTCCAGAAGATTCTGCCTATAGGTCAATGGCCATCCTTAGCTGCAAGAAGGCTGGGAAAGTGAGTTTTTAAATTTCCATCACCAATAGTGGAGGCAAGTAAGGAAGAAAGGGATTGGGAATGGGTATTGAGTCAGCAGTGTCATCAACCAAGATGGAAAGGTTCAGAGGAAAAAGCGGCAGAGGCCCATGCCCTGGGGTGAGTGGGCTGCAGAGAAGAAGCAGCCTCCACCCAAGAGGGTTATGGGGACGTGGGTGCTGGATGGGGGTGCGCTGATTTCCGACCTCAGTGCCTTCTACCCGCAGCTTGCCTTTCCCCCGTCTCTGAGGCTGTGTTTCCTAGCTCACTCCGCCAGTGGGACGCACCAGAGGGGCCTGGAGGGCAGGGGGGAGGGAGAAGTAGGGGTCTCCCTCCGCCTTCTTCTCTGTCTCCAGGGCCTGCATCTCCTTGCTCCGGCCCCAGGTTTCCCCGCTTGACCCCAGGCCCCGTTCTCCATCCCTTCTGCCCAGTGGAGAGGGCGGCTCCCTGCTCTGCTGGCCTCGGCTCCCTGACTATCACAGTTCACTTCCCAGTGACTCTACCTCCTATGGAACCAATTCCCTGGATTCAATTCTCTCTATTTTAGCTATTCAGAGTGTTTACGTTTTCCAGATTGGACCCTATCTGAGCCGCCTGTCTTTGAACAGGGAGGGGATCAGAGGTGGTGGGAGGAGGGTTGTGTGTAGGAGTTTCTTTTCTGAAATAATGGCCCCAGTAAATAGAGATAGAAAGACAGCAGCAGATAGGGCTGGGTCAGAGGAGAGGGGAAGAGGGAAGATGTCCTGGGGTGATGGGATGAGAGGTCTCGGGAGGGACCCACGGTTGGAGACATGGCTGGGCTGGGGGCAGGGGGTGCAGGTCCAGCCGCTTCCAGGCTGTGCTGGAATCTGCAGTCTCTTGACCCTCCTGGAGCCAGTGCCCGTGGAGCTGCAGCCACTGTTTACACACAGAGTGAATCTGAGACTTGGCGGCTGTCCAGCCTGCCTGGATGGATAGAGCAAGTGAGGAAAGCAGGATTTCTGTGTTGGCGTTCTCTGCCTGGGGACCGACCTTCTTAAGTTTCTGCTTCCTGTGGACCTGCTAAGACGCAGCTACAGAAAGGAGACTGTGGGAATCTCTGCAATGCCCCGGCGGGTGTGGGGGGGGGGGCGTTTATCCATCAGTGCAGCTCGTCCAACACTGCCATCGTAGGCAACCCTCAAGTCCCAGATTAAATCAGTGGTTTAATGCCACAGAAAACCTATGTCTCTCTCACGCTACCAGCCCACTTGAAAGGCCGACAGGGAGGGCAGTTGAGAAGTCCCCACAGGGGTGCCGTCACCAGGGACCTGCCTGGTCACAGCATCCACGAGACCCAGCACTGTGCACTGGTTCATAAAGCTTCCACCCAGGACCCCATCACTTCTTCTTCCTTTTTTTAAAAATTTTAAAAAATATTTATTTATTTATGGCTATGTTGGGTTTAATGTTTATTTTTTTATGTATGTATTAAGACCCTGTTACTTCTGCTTCTGTTGCTTTGGTCAAAGCAAGTCCTGTGTGCCCAGAAAAAGAGGTGGAATCTTTGTGATCAGTCGTGATGAATGCACACCAACAGAGGTGCCCTGGAGCTGCCAGCCAACCGTGCTGAAAGTCACTCACACTTTAGTAAGAAGCAGAGCACCTACCTGGTGGTCATGGCTCTGTTTGTATCCACTAAAATGTAAGCTGTGTGAGCGCAGGGGTCTCTGTATTTTGATCACTGATGTATCTCAGGCGCCGGAACTGTGACCAACACATACGAGATGCTCAACAAATATTTGGAATGAACGATTAACTCGTCAAACCTCACAACAGCCCCGATGAAGTTTTCCAGGTGAAGAAGCGGAGGGTCAGAAAAGCGAGTCAGTCACCGGAGCTGAACACCCGGGCTCAGAAATCAGCACAGAAATCAGCAGGGAAGTGAGCCCCCGTCGGTCTGGAGACCCCACCACCCGGCCCTCACGGACGCTGCGCTCCTCTGAGGCAGGATGCTGCTGCCCCCCTTTGTCAGTCTGGAAATTTCATCTGCGCGGGGATTACTTGACCGTCTCCATCGGTTGGCTTCTATCAAGGACCTGTGTGTGCTGGACACTGTGTCAGAGCTGACCGCCAGGAATTCCCAGCAAGCGGGATCCTCCAAGACAGAGCTTTCTGGCGCTGAGGGAAAACCCACCCCCGGAAAGTGGCCATGGGGAGACACAGCGTCTCAAAGCCTCAACGGCAACCCGCCTGGTTTTCCCAGGTTGTTCATCACCTTGGGTAGAGCCAGAAGTCAGAGCTTCCAGACCCTCAGTCTCACCACCCAGGGGTTCTGTCCCCAGGGCTCTCGTTCCCCTCTCTGTGGGCCACAGCACCCCACCGCCCCTGGAGGACCTGGTCTCCCCTGAGCGCAGCCTTGGGGTGTGGTTGATCTGGGTACCCTGCTCTCTGCTGGCCAAGGAGTTCCCTGGAGAGGGTGTCAGTGGGGTCCACCACCCTGATTTCAGACCCTCTCTGGTTCTTGCCCCCCAGTTCTGTGAGCACCCCCTTCCCCCATCCCCTTCTGCAGAGCTCAGCCAGAGTTGCAAGTCCACTGCGTGTAACCAGAATAACCTAACTGATGTACACACGGTTACTGGAGGGCGGCTCAGAGAGCATCTGACCCAACCTTTTATCCTCCAGCTGAACAAGCTGATGGACGTAAGGGCCAGCAGCCTGAGTGCTCTCTCTGAGTCAGCGCTTTTCCTAAGCATCCCGACAGCCCAATAACCCAGTACGGGGCGAGCCTTTGTATTCTAGGGACAGGAGCCGTAGCACAAAGGTGCCAGCAGCTCTCCCCACGCTGTGAAGTGGCAGAGCCAGCGTCTGCATCTGGGGTCTCTGCTGTCTTCCTGTCGTGGCTTCCCAGGGCTCCTGGGTCCTGCACAGGGTCTCATCACAGGTCTTCATGGAATCCGTGGTCAACAGGCTGGTGTCAGACGTGTCTGTTCCTTCCCTCCCTGCTCCTCTGGGTCCCATGCGGTCCCCACTTTTCTGTTTTGAAGGCCGTTTCTTGAAAGCCTGCTGAGCAGTCAGGGAACACAGCTGTCCACTGGCCCCCACGCGGGTCCCCCTGCCACCAGGGTTGAGAGATCATGCCCGTTCCCTGAGGGGCCAGGCCCCCCAGGCCCCAAAAGATGACCGGGGAGCAGCCGTGACCTTGCCTCGGGGGCCCCTGCATCACGCCCGGCTCTGTAGAGTGTGCCATTGGGTAGGACGCACAGGGCGGTTCCCAGGAGGAGGCTCACTGAGCACGTGGCCCCAACCGCATCCCGCGAGACGAAGGCTCACCCCCCATGGAGCCTTTCCGGGCGCTTGCTGAGCCCCTCCTGTCTGCCCCAAGAAGCACGCGCCCCTCCCCAGCAGCTGAGGTCTTCCTCAGGGGCGGCTGGTGCCACCTTGCTCGGGGAGGGGCTGTCCCTCTGTTAGCAGGGCTTCGATGGTGCCCCTTGTGAAGGAAGCGTGGACCCCAGGACTTTGCAACAGGGGACAGTGCATTGTCTAGATGCCTATCTACGTAGCTCTTTCGGTCTTTCCAAGAGAGGGGAGCAGAGCCAAGGGGGTTATGTTCTGTTCTCTGGAGGGTGGGTGGCTTTCTGTTACCTCTGCACATCACCATTCACTTCTCGGGTCCTCAGGGAGAGATGACGGGGTGTGCGACAATCCATGAGGCAGGTCTCAGCGCTGTTAGCACCGAGCAGGGCAGACAGGCAGAAAACACACAGTGACAGGTAGGGGCCACGAGCATCGTGTGACACACCGCAGGCAGCTGGGCCGACCGAGCAGCTGGGAAGCCTCCCTGGGGAGGGCACATTTAAAGTGACATCTGGGGAGATCAGGGCGGTTTAGCAGGACCTGATAGGCGGGGTGGGGAGAGAACAGTCCAGGCAGAGAATGGGTCCCCTGATGAATCGAGCAAAAAAAAAAAAAAAACGGAGTTCAAGAAGAAGGGTGAGGACATTTAATTCAACAATTAACTGGACACCTACTGTGTTCTAGGTGGCGGAAGAGAAGGACAGGGAAGGCTGCCAGATGGAGAGGGGCTTGTAGATCAGGCTGAGAGCAGGGCATTCATTTACATATTTAAGCAAAGGAGGAGGGAGGGTGCATTCCCACCTCAGGGGGGTCGTTCTGGGTAACACGTGGAGCCAGGAGCAACCCAAGTGTCCATCGGTGAGTGAGAGGATACACAAGATGTGGTTGACCCATAGGACGGAATGTGACCCAGCTCTGAAAAGGAAGGAGATTCTGACACCTGGATGAACCTTGAGGACATCCTGCCCAGTGAGATAAGGCGGTCACAACAGGACAAGCCGTGTATGACCCCATATACATATCAAATCCACAGAGACAGAACGTGTTACGGTGGTTGCCGGGGGAGTTAGCGCCTCATGTGGAGCAGAGTCTGTGTTACAGGATGCAAAGCATTCTGTGGGTGATGGTCATGGTCGCACAGCAATGGGAATGTCCTTAATGCCACAGAACAGTGCACTTAACAATGGCAAAGATGGCAAACTTTACATTATGTGTATTTTACAGCAATTTTTTAAAATCTCTCTTTTTTTTTTTTTTTTAAAGGAGATGGTCAGAGGGGAAAAAAGTGCAATCTCCTGGTTTTGATAAAGTAGGACCGATATGTGAGATGTTATCCTTAGAGGAATCTGGATGAAGGGTACACGGGACCTCTCTGCACTATTGCTGCACCTTCTTGTGAGTCTATAATTATTCCAAAATAAAAAGCTGAGAAAAGGGGGAAACATCTCTAGAGGAAGGGTAAAAGATGAAATCTCCCTCTGCCACCCCGGCCTCCCCAGGAGACCACTTTAGTTTTTTATTCGTCCTTCCAGGATTTATTTTTGCATGTGCAAATGCAAATAGAGATGATGGGTTTTCCCTAATTTTTTATACAAAAATAGTATATTAACATACCCTTCTGCCCTTTGCTTTTTTTCACATAACACTAAATCCTAGAAATCCTTCTATTTCAACACACAGAGAGCTTCCTGGTTATTTTCAAACATGCATATCATTCCATGGTATGAGTGCACCGTAACTGACTTAACTAGTCCCCTTTAGATGGACATCTAGACTGTTTTGCTGTTTCAAACAGCACTGCAATGAATAGTCTTGTACAGACGCCATTTCTCACTTCTGACTTCCCAGAATGTTAATAGTTATGTCCTTTGCTCTCTTATCTCATGATGGAGGAGTAACCGAGGGGCAGTAATTGGGAAGGCTGCCTGCTGCCCTCTGCCGCCCGATGCCATAGGCAGGATCTGAGACCCAGGGCTGTTTCAGAGGACATCCTGCGTCTCTGTAAACCTGGAGGGTGGCTCAGTGCGAGATCAGGAGGATTGCACTAGGCAGACCTAGAGACCCACCCCAGCTCCCCGACAGTGTGACCTTGGGCAGGTCACTTCACCCCGAAAGCTTCGGGGTCTTTTACCATGAGACGGAGGTCACACTACCTGGCACCCTGGGGCTTCCCGTGCATCACCTCACTGAATCCTCACCACAACCCCATTTTGCAGAGGAGAACACTGAGGCTAAGGAAGTCCCCTGACTAGTGAATAGCAGGTGCCGAAATCCAACCAGGCCTGTCTGACTCCAGAATGTGGGTCCGTCCCATCACAGTCTTTTCCACCAGCTGAAGCTTTTATTCATCGTGAAGGCAGAGTCCGCTTGGCCAGTAGGTGGATGGCTGGCCAGAGGCTGCAGAGGAGTCTGGTGCCGGTGGGCTGGAGTGCCTGCCGTTTCTGACGGCGCCGCCTCCAAACAGCCCAAGCCCCTCGGCAACCTCGGGCAGCTGGTGGTGAGCTGGGGAGAGATACAGTTGGCAAAACACGTTAGCATCTTCCTCTCTGCTAATTAGTTTTGTGAAAAATTATTTGTCTATTAATTTTCACCAGAGAGCAACTGGGGCTGCGGAAATGTGGTGACACGTTTTACATGAAAAGGAAAGGAAGATGCCACTCACCCAGAGCTCGAAATCAACTCCCACGTGGGTGACAAGCAGGGGTCTGGGAGGCCCACGTGCAGGGGAGTGTGGAGGAAACGGAACCATCCCCAGGCGTGAATAAGAGGGGCGCCCACACCGCAGGGGCTGGAAAAACAGGCCCACAGCCCTGGACAATGTCCGCCCAAGGGTCACACGACAGGTGTGGAATTGAAGGCCGTCCCCCACCCGCTGCCCTGTGAGTGCTGTCCCCTCTGCCTGGACCACTTTTCCTCACCTGTCTGCCTAGAAAACGCCTCTCCATCTCTCAGTGCCAACTCAAGCAGCCTCTCCTCCGGGGAAAGATTTCAGACCCTCAGGAGTAGAATACATTCTTCCCTCCATGTCCTTTTCCAAGTCCCTCTGGGCCGTCCTGGCACCTGTAAACACGTTAAGCATCTCAGTGGTTTCCGGGGTTGTCTCATGACGCAGCATGCGTGGTGCTCGGTAAATGCTGGTTGGAGAAGGGGCAACTGGGATGAGGCCGTGCCTGCAGGCTGAGCGGGTGAAGGAGGGCTTCCCAGAGTAGGAGGCTGGGAGCTGTGTGTTCCGGGATCGAGGGACGAGGCCAGGTGGCTTGCACACGGCACCGGCTGGCTCACGAACCCAGGGGCCCTCCCCACGGCACGTCGGCTTCCTGAGGGCAGCAGCGAGGTTTGACCCTGGGCCCCGCCTCAGCACTGGCCTTGCTAGCGGAGCCGTGTGTTTGAGAGGCCCCACTACCGTGGGCGTTCACTCAGCACTTGCTGAAAGAATGAACGGAGACACTGATGGAGCCAGAAGACACTGCCCAGGAGTCAGCGCGGGGGAAGATGCTGGTCGTGACCTCTCACCCTCCGTGTGATGCTGGACCAGTCCTTTCCCCACTCTGGCTCTCAGGTTCCTCGCCTGCTGATTGAAGGTATCAGGCTCCGTGCAGTCTCTAGGGTTCTGTCTGTCTTGGTGAGGACCGCCCTTCCCATGTTTGCAGAGCTTCTCGCACTATGAGTTCTCCTCCCCCGCCCCAGGTAGAAACCGGAACTCACTTTCCCAGCCTGCCTTGCAGCTCCAGTGCTGTCACGTGACCTGGACCCCGCGATCAGACGCCCCTGCGCGGCTCTTCCACTGGCGAGCAGCGTCAGGCAACAGAGAGGCGCTGCTTGCAGCTGCCGTTCGCCGGAGAGAGGTGGAGCTCTCGGAGCAGAGCAGTGGCGCAGGGGGCACCCACGCAGGG
The DNA here is from genome assembly GCF_039906515.1 of Pseudorca crassidens. Taxonomy (NCBI): domain Eukaryota; kingdom Metazoa; phylum Chordata; class Mammalia; order Artiodactyla; family Delphinidae; genus Pseudorca; species Pseudorca crassidens. The sequence goes on along the minus strand of NC_090314.1, from coordinate 64,014,168 downwards.
AGGGCGCGCTTGTGGTGTGAGCCAAGGTGCCTGTGTTGGCGGCAAGAGCATCTCTACCCGGAGCCTCTGAAGGAACGTGGCGCGTCCTCCGAGTCTGATTCCCTGGCTCCTGCAGAATTTGTGATTTGCATAATAGTCCTTAATAAATTCCTCTTCAGCTGAAAGCAGCTAGACTGGGTCCTGGTGCAAGCACCTGAGAACTGTGGTGGATGCACCGTCCGACTTGCCTCCCAACAGGACCTGGCGGTCTAAGACGAGGGCTTGCAAGAGAGACCCAGAGTAGCTGCTCCACGGCATTGATTTACAGCAGGCCTGCAATCCAGCTCTCATTACCCGCTAGCACAGACTTCCTGGCCATCTTCAAACGTTTGGGTAGCTGTGTTTCTGAGAGACCACACCACCACTTCAAGAAGTCAGCAGTTTTGAGAAAATGTCTGAGGGCATGATTTTGACCTTTACATCTCACAGAGGGCCAAGGCCAGTGCCATGTAGTTTTCTGACAAATGCATTCAGTTTCACACAAGACCAGAGAAGGACATGCATACCCTCTCTTGGAAACCTCCTTTCTTTACACATACAGGCGTCAAAGCTGTGGGTGCTGAGCAGTGGGCCTGAAACAAAAGCCTTTGGAATTTGACAGCCGAGTCCAAATCCCAGCTCGACCACACAAGCTGTGTGACCCTGGCCACGCAACTTAAACTCTCTGAACCTCAATTTCCCTATCTACAGATCAGAACAGTAATCCCTACATCAGTGGTTGTTATGAGGAGGCTGAGTGCTGCATGCATCCTTCAGAGCTAGTCTCTAAAAACAAGCAAATATATTGTTCTCTTCCTTCTTTTAAAGAAAAATAACAACACACTATAAATGACATTCTGTATCTTACTTTTAAAAACCTTATCAATGTATCTTGTAAATGATCTGATTTCTGTATATGAGACCTTTCTTATTCCTTTTTAATGGCTGCATATTATTCCATTGTGTAGATGTATCATCACTTATTTAAGTCCCTGTTGATTCAATGCTCCTAATCTTTAGCCAACGCAAATAATGCCATAAAATCCTGTACATATGTCGTTTCACACATGTGCGATTCTGTAGCGCTGATGGTGGGCAAGTGCATTTATAATCTTGATCAATGTTACCACGTTGATTTAGACAAGGTTGTACCGTTTTACATCAATGTACAAGAGCGTCTCCAAAAGTGTAATAAAACTTTTACTTCTTTGCCCATGCTCTAGGTAAAACATGGTGTATCAGGATAAATTTTCTCGTATTATGAGAGCAGGTTCATAAGAACTTGCAGTGCCTTTTCCAGTGAACGCTCTGATCAAAGCCTTTGCCTAGTTTTCTACTGGACTGTAGGCTATTTTCTTGTTGATATGAAAGAGTTATGCCTTCAGTGGGGAGTTTGCAGCCCTGCCTGTTGATCGTCTCTGATTTCCTGGTATGGAGTCTGGAATCACAGTGTTTTGAGTCTTCATTGCCAGTGTTGTCCTCACTGATCTTTATTTTCTTGGAATCTCTCTGTGTTGTGATGTGTGATCGGTGTTTATGTATGTAGACCACCACTAGACAGACGCCTTAAGGCGGGAGCAGGTGGGGGGCGTGGGGGAATGTGAACCGACACTTAGTCTCTGTTTCCCTCGGTCTAACACGGAGCCTTGTGTGAAGTGGATACTCCACAAACGTTTCTGAAATAAATAAATGAGAGAACGGATAGACGGTGTTCTTGAGACGTTTCACATTTGTACATCTCACCCACTTTTGTGAGCAGAGATGATGTCATCTAATTCTTCTGTGTCCCCGACAGCACCCCTGCAATGGACAGTAATAATTTCTTAAAATCTACAGGGACCGGAACTGAACCAACAAAACCTCCTTCACAGGGGGGTTACTGAGCGATCTGAATGAGCTGGAGAATAATAAATGCTTGTAGCAGGAACTCAATAAATAGTTGACTGTTACAAATAGTGACAATAACAATAACAGTGCCACTTACTGATTTAGTTGTCTTGACTGTACAGAAGCTATTTATTTCATGTATTATTCAGTGCTTTTATTTCACTGTCAATATTAATACATAATTTATACCAGTTAGCTTTGGCTGTGTAACAGACAGCCCTGGAATTTAGTGGTTTAAAACAATAATGATTTATAGACTTCAAATGGGTACTTTATATTATGTAATGTATATCTCAATAAAGGTTAAAAAACAGCAATAAAGAGATCCTACTTTTTGCTTAACAAATTAGGTTTTTCCTTTCTTTAAAGATAATGTTCCATGGACTGCCCCCACCCCCACCCCAGGGCTCCCTGAGGCCCTTTCCAAGAATCTAGGAGCTTAAAACTATTTTCACAGTAATATTAAGATGTTGTGTGATATCTTCACCCTCATTTTCTCACTAGTGTACTATGGAGTTTTCCAGAGGCTTCTTGATCTGTGATATTGCAACATAAAATGCAGATATGAGAATTCAGCATCTTTTATTAAGTCACATGTTAATGAGATTTGCAAAAATGTAAAACAATGCCTCTCTTTTCAGTAATTTTGTTTTGTTTTGTAAAATGTTTATTTTTCATTAGATATAGTTTTATGTTAACATTTAATGAGTTTATTGTCATTATTTTAAGCGAATAGCTATTTTAAAAATCTCTATACTTTGATTTCTAAGATAGTATTGATAGAAATAACACACATACACAAAACCTCTTTGGGAAGCTCAATAATTCTTAAGAGTATTAAAAGGCCTCAAAATCAGAAGTTTTGAGAAATGCTTCCATAGAGCAAGGAGATAATATGGTCCAAAGCCTAGAAAACAGAGTTTTCCTTTAATTCAGCATTTCCATTTAAAAAAAAATTGTCCTAAGGAAATAGAAATATATCTCAAATTATTTCTGCAAGTATACTGATCACAGTGCTAGTTCAGACAGCAAAATGTGAAAACAATACAAATGTCCATGCATAGGGAACTGTTGCAGGAAATTACAGCAATGGAATAGAGTATATGCAGTTAATTACAAAGAAAATTACAAAATAGTATTTTCTTACGTCAAAAAATGTTCGTAATTCATTAAGTTAAAAAATATGATACAACTCAGTGTATAGACTGTGATCCCCTCTTGAAAAGGTGATATATCCACATATGCATGAAGCTAAGAATACAACATGTTAACAGTAGTGTTATGTATTTTCAAAGTATTCTATAAAAACATGTATTGCTTTTTTAGTTGAGAAGCCGGGGAAAATCTTTATTAAAGATTAAAAAACAATCATGATTTCTTTAGGCCACAGTTCTGTGAGTTGGCCTTTTGGACGAGGCTCTCTCAGCAGCTGCAGATCAGCCGGGTCGGACTCAGCTGATCTTGGCTGGCTCTGGGCAGAAGGGCAGGTCGTGGCTGGGCCGACCTGGGTGTTTGTACTGAGCCAAGTAGTGCTGCCTCCGGAAGCCAGCTGGCATTTGGACGGGGCAACGCGGTAACCTGGGTCTCTCGTCAGCCAGGGGGCTAGTCAGGGCCCCATCACATGATGGCTCAGGGCGCCAAGAGCAGCAAGAGTGGAAGGGTTGGCAGGCGCCTGTGGCCTCTCGAAGTTTAAGCCGGGAAATCACATGTCACTTTCACTGTATTCCATTGGTCACAGCAAGACAAGGCCAGCCCAGCTTCGAGGGGGCAGTGAAGCTGATGACTTCCCCTCTTGATGAATGAGCTGCAGAGCATTGTGGTACTTTATGCAGTCGCCATGGAGTGATGCTGAGCCCACTCATTTGACAAATGTTTACTCTCTGTCATGCGCTGTGCTAGGTACATGGCCTTTCCTTTCCGTGGGGGAGAGACACACATCTCACCTGAATACAGGTGAGACTCTCCCACCTGGAGTGCCAAGCACACAGTAGCTGCTCAGGAAACCTTTCTGGAAGGAGGGATGGAGCTGCACAGCCTCCGCTCCTCCTAGCCGCCACTCTACTAAGCTTCGCTATTATGCCCCTGGCGTGATATGCCACATGGCGTAGGCGAATCATTCAGACACAAGTTCACAGGAAAGCAAAGAAGGGTTTCTTCTGAGATGAACAAACGTGACGCTGAGCTGTCATGGGGTGCAGTCCAACCCAGTGCAAGGAAGGTGCTGCCTGCTCCACTTTACGAGAGACAAAGGCGAAGATTATTCATTTAGGAGAAAATCGTTCTTCTGGTTTGAGACACAGGCAGACAAGCATATGAAAAGAATACATGTCTTTGGTGGTGTCACTGGTACCAAGCCTAGACACCCCAGAAGACAGCCTTGCTAGGCGGGGCGTCACAAACAAGCTTCAGAGAGAGGGGGAGGCCGGGGAACATGTGTGTGAGAGAGAAAGAGAGAGGAGGGAAGTGGGAAGCTTCAAACCGTTTCACTTCTGAGAACAGCACACAGAATGTCTCTGAAGATGTTGGTTTACTTTGGGTTTTCTATTTTTAAAAATTGATGACTTCCTCTTCTCCAGGGAGAAGGTGCTCGGCGCAGCTGCTCCCGAGTCTGCCGTCTGCGTCTACCTCTCTGCCTGCGCCTTCCGAGTCTGTACCCCAGAAAGCAGACTCTCCCTCCGTCGGAACAGCCCACGGTGTCTCCTGGAATACAGAGACGCTCAGCTATGAGCCGTCCTGTCCTGGTCCTCTTGTAGCCCATGAACGCAGAACACGCCACGCTTCTTGCAAGGCAGAGAAGTGGAGGCTGGCTGGGAGGAGTGGAGGGGTCTCAGGCTGACGACATACCCAGGCAGGACTGCGGGTCGTGGTCAAGAGTATGGACTTGGGACCCTGGCAGCTCTGCCCCTTACTGACTGGGAAAACTTCGGGCAAGTTACTACACCTGGCCAGCCTCCGTTTCCTCACCCATCAAAGGAAGCAGTACTTGTACCTATTGAGCATATAGTAATTGTCTATCTAGCATATAATAATTATTAGACTGTTAGCACGTACTAAGTGCTCAATAAACAGCCATGCTATGCTCTGCATCTTTGTGTCCCCTCAAAATTTGTGTGTTGAAGCCTTAACCCCCAGTGGATGGTATGTGGAGGTAAGGCCTCTGGGAGGTGATTTGATTTGGGTGACGGGTGCGGTGAGCTGCTGTGGCGGGACTGATGCCCTTAAAAGGGCACGCAGAGAACCGAGCCCTCTCCCTCCACCGCGCACGGAATCCAGGAAGAGAGCGACCCCAGGACCGACCAGGCTGGCGTCATGCACTCAGACTCCCCAGAGAGTGAAAAGTGAATGGTTGATGTCTGTCCCCCAGTCTAAGGTATTCCTGTTATAGCAGCTCAAACTGAGACAAGTAGTCACAATGCCATTGGACACAGCATGCGGTAGGGTGCAGAGAGGGACCCCAACATTCAGGTCTTTAAGAACCACCTTGGCTTTGGGTTCTCCACCCTAGACGTGCATCCTCCCCACTTTTCCCCCATCCCCAGGGGCCGGCAGGTTCCAACTCCAAGGGCAGAATGAGATTAGGAAACTTGGTACATATGTTTATGTTACCTTTCAGCCATGCGGGGCTCTCCAGAGCAGAAAGGTATTCCCCTGTGTGGTAGTGAGTCTCCTGTCCCTGGGGATATTCAAGCAGAAGTTGAATGACCAGTCAGCAAGAATGTGTAAGGGCGATTCGAGATGGTGGGTGGAGAGCCACTGCCTTTCCCTCTCTAGATCCCTAACTAGGTGAGCAATGCCCAGTGTTTCACCGATTCATGAGTTTACCTTGTGTTCCCTCTGCTCCATCTGAGTCCCCACTTCTCTCTCCATAAGTTCCCCAAGCCTGTCCCTCCCATGTGAGCTGGCGCTGAGGTCCTGGAGATGTCTGCGTTCTTGATGGTCTTGGAGAAGCAACACCCCTTGTTTCTTTGTTTGTTTGGTTTTTAAATCACAACTAGCACTGTGTTTTCCTTTGTGGGAAATAATATGTTAAATTGAAGTTAGGATCTCGAGTCCTATTAGTTCCACGTCCAGACACACTGGAAGTTCACGCTGGTCTTGGGGACTGGACACAACCCACAATTTCGGGGAACCTAAGAATCTTGCACAGGGCCATTTCTACTGGAAAGTGTCTTCTAAGCTCTGAACCTGCCTCGGAGGCAAGAACTGTCTGTAGACAGAGGTAGGTACGGACTTCAGGTCAAGGTCATGGGTTCAGCACTTGAATGGCCCAGTTAACTTTTGTCTTCCCTCACACCACAGGAAGCTCCTCCAATCTAGACCAGCGTCTTCCCCTCCTTGGACACTTGGTCCCAAAAGGACCCGGAGCATGAGTCCTGGTGGCTTATCCCATCTCGTGTGCACCATCCTGTCCCACGCCAGCCCAGCACATCCAACCTCGCCTCATCCTTCTCCTGGAGAACTAATTTTGAGCACCTGCCCTCTTGAGAGACACCCAGTCCCACTGACGACCAGGTATCACCTGGGCTCACGCTGCCCCTTAAAATTAAGATGAGACCTGCTTAAATCCCCGTCTCACTTCCCTGAGCCTTTTGCAGGTCGCATCCGGCTCCTGGTCTGCGCCTGTTGTCTGGAAGGATGGCCTCTAGCTCCACCCTGAGCTTGACTCCACAGTAGAGAATCACCTTTTTACCTGGAGTCCTTCTCAAACTTCCACTGATACAGACTTTTGCGGGGTATTGAGGGTGTGGCAAAAGGAAGGCGCATCTCAGCACCACCAGAAAGATCACTGCGAGTTGAATTTGCTATTTGTTTTGTTTTGTTTTTTTGCGGTATGCGGGCCTCTCACTGTTGTGGCCTCTCCCGTTGCGGAGCACAGGCTCCGGACGCGCAGGCTCAGCGGCCATGGCTCACGGGCCCAGCCGCTCTGCGGCACGTGGGAGCTTCGCGGACCGGGGCACGAACCCGCGTCCCCTGCATCGGCAGGCAGACTCTCAACCACTGCGCCACCAGGGAAGCCCTGACTTTGCTATTTTAAATGGTCCCTTGGTTGTTTCCGCTAACCGGGGCTACGTTGTCCTGCCTCTGTCCTGCGTGCGGTCCTCCGCAGCCCGTTCTCCACGCATACCCACCACTACACTTCTGTTCCTCTTTGGCTTTTGTTCTCTCTCTCTAATCATCCTCCGGTCTTCCCCTTCCCCCCCAAAAAGTGGTCGATCCTGGGGTTTTCCTAATCAAAGGCTGCCCCTCCTTCCCTCAGAGCAGCTGTGGTGCAAACTAGTGGAAAAGGTTTCTTCCGTCTCTACACTACCATCTTTACCTGTAAATAACAGTACTTATTAATCAGATATTTATTGGCTCCACCGTGGCTTCTGGAACAGTAAGTAAAATTGGATCTCTGCCCCAGACAGACTGGTCAAGTAGCCTTTGGAAACACGGTTCACATTCTGTGCCGGCGACCACCAAGAAACCAAAGGATGACCCGTGGCCCACGCGGCACGTTCATCAGGCGGCCAAGAACCAACAGCCTGAATGAGGGATGAGAGCAGAAGATCCATTCCCTTGGGGTCATGCCTGCAGTTTCGTAAGTATTCATTCCAGACACACAAACAGCCCATTACGAGGCCAGAGTAAAGGCTGTGGGGACTGAACGGGTCACGTGATTTCCTTTCTTAGCACTCTAACAAGCTATTAGCTTCACCCCAGTTAAGGAGCCCAAGTATGCAGGTCCCAGCCGACTCCCCAGTGATGGGCTGGGTTCTCTCTCCCCTATATCACCTATCAGGACCAAGGTTCCGTGGGTCACCCATGTGGCTTCCCTTTCTCCCCAATCACACCGGCACTCATCTTACATCTTCATTCCCCCTGACCAGCCCCCAGGCTCGGTGCACAGCACTGCCATCTTCACCAATATCTCTTTTAAATGTCATAGCAGGGCATCAGGCAAGGAGGAGGAATTAAACTGGTTTTCTCCAAGCCAAGACCACGAGTGGTCAAGCAGTTTATTTCGTATCCTATGGGCAAAGGAGAGCCATTGGAAGTCATCAGATTTGTGTTGTGAAGGGGTCACACTGATGGAGACAGGAAGGAGGGACTGAATGGAAACACAGCTAGAGACAGAAAGGCCCAGAGGCACCCATGGATATACCATAGGGTCAGATTTGGCTGCAAGGAGCAAAGAAAAAAAACCAAAATAATAGTTTAACAAGGTAGAATTATACTTCTCTTTCATAGGCAAGAAATCTGGAGGTATGGCTAGCGTGTTTTTCTTGGTGTCAGGGCCCCAGACTCCTTCTATCTTGTTGTTCCTCCATAAATGGTTTCCACGCACATAGTCATCTTGTGATCCAAGATGGCTGCTTGAGCGCCAGGCTTCACATCCTCATTCCAGTTAGGAGGAAGAAGGGAAGGCGAAAAGGAAACAGATGCCATTGCTGCAAAGAGAGGCTAAGAAATGTCATCTTTATTCATGGCAGCCACGTGTCCAGCCGAACATCAGGGGCTCTGTGCCTAGGGAAGAAGGAAAGAGCAACAGACTGGCTTTAGCTGGGAGCGGCATCCATGACCTTGGCCACGTGCACGTACTCTCCTCCCTCCCTCTCCACACAAATCAGGCTGTGGAACCCATCTGACTCCTCGCACTGGTCATTTCAAGGGATGGAGAAAGACAGAAGGCATCTTGGTGTCTCATCTTGTTCACAGCTATATGTCCTACGGACAGGGAGTAGTCGGTGGGCAAGAGATGTTTTGTTTTTAAAGACTTTATTTTTTTTAGAGAGAGTTTTAAGTTCACAGTTGAAAGGAAGATACTTCGAGGGGCGAAGACAACAAAAATCACTCTGGCCCGCTTAACTGAAGAAAACCTGTTGGAAGGATACAAGGAACACAGGATATTTGGGCGAGGGCTGGGAACTGGGTTCCAGCACAAGCCGCCCCCCGCCCCCCGCCACCTGGGTCTCTGTCCTTTCTCTGCCCCCTGGATGTCTTAGCCTCTTTGCCTGCCTGGCCAAGGGGCTGCCCATTGTCTTCGGTCCAGCCCAAGCATCCTCTCCTCTGTGACGCGCCCAGGTACCTCTGACAGCCCACTTTTGGGCGCCCATGGTGCCCAGTAACTGTGTTAGAGCCTCTACCCCCCGGGGCTGCTCCCCCCCCCCCGCCCCGTCCCCACTGGACGCTGAGCCCTTGAGGGCAGGGCCTGCAGCTCCCTACTTCTGGCCGCCCTGGGTGCAGCACAGCGCCTGGCACACCGCAAGTGCCGCTGCCTGCTGGTGGGACACCGATTCTCAAGCACCAGCAGAAATGATTCCGATTAATCCTAGAAGGCCACCTGCTCGGGGACCATGTCCTGAAGGCTGGTCTTTGTTCTCCGTGTTGGGCCCGAGGGCCTTAGGACCGGGCGCGGGCGGAGTGCAGGGCTTCTGGGAGTGAGGAAGTTTGCTTGTGACCTGTGTCTCCAAGAGGTCAGAGCAAGTCGGGGGCGACAACTCCTAGAGAGGACGGGGAGAGGTGTGCGCGGTGCAGGTGCATGTTTCTAGACAGGGAGGAGTCTCAGGGTCTGTGGGGTGAAGGGGTTGGAAGAGACTCTTCCTGTTCTGTGCGGACACACACATGTGCACACATGTGTGTGCTGGTGGGGAAGGATCAAGGGTGTGAGACGCCAGGGTTTGTGCTTGTGCATTTACTTCTGTGCGGAGGGAGGAGGGGTGTGTGCCCTTTGTGTGTGCGAGGGAGAGGGGTGGGGACAGATGACTGTGGAGGGAGATGGGAGGGGGAGAAGCAGCAGCACAGGAAGAGGAGGAGGGGGAGGGGGAGGGGAAGGATGAGGGGGAGGATGAGGGGGAGGGGGAGGATGAATGTGGGTACTATTTTCATGAATGGTTGAAAGCAGAGGTTCCCAAATGATGGGCCACAGACCCCGAAGGGACAGTGACTGATTGTCAGGGTCTCAAAGTCTTGGAGAAGCAGCTCTGCCCACAGACAGAGTAAATGCCGTGTCTTGCATGCACAGGCAGAGCTCAGAGAGTTGGCGGGTTCAGTTCCAGACCAGCAAGATAAAGCGAATATCACAATAAAGCAAGTCACACAAAGTTTCTGGTTTCCCCAATACATATAAAAGTTATGTTTACATTATACTGTAGTCTGTTGAGTGTGCAATAGCTTTATGTCTAAAAAAAGATGTGCATACCTTAATTTGAAAATACTTTATTGGGTTTCCCTGGTGGCGCAGTGGTTGCGAGTCGGCCTGCCAATGCAGGGGACACGGGTTCGTGCCCCGGTCTGGGAAGATCCCACATGCCGCGGAGCGGCTGGACCCGTGAGCCATGGCCACTGAGCCTGCGCGTCCGGAGCCTGTGCTCCGCAACGGGAGAGGCCACAACAGTGAGAGTCCCGCATACTGCAAAAAAAAAAAAAAAAGAAAAGAAAATACTTTATTGCTAAAAAATGCTAAGCATCATCTGAGCCTTCAGTGAGTTGTAATCTTTTTGCAGTGGTAACATCAAAGATCACCGATCACTGACCACCATGACAAGTACAGTAGTAATAACGAAAAATTTGAAATATGACGAGAACTACCAAAATGTGACACAGAGATGTGAAGTGAGCAAATGCTGGTGGGAAAAGGGTTGCCACAAACCTTCAGTTTGTAAAAAAAATGCAATATCTGTGAAGCACAATAAAGTGAAGTGCAATAAAACAAGGTCTGTGTGGGTACAGATTACTGGTTTTTGAAATTGTGTAGGTGCCGTTGTGATGAATCGACCACATGTATGTTCCAAAGCACTACGGAATTCGTAGTCACTTTCGGTGGACTCTGTGCGTTCTCAGTCAGTGTGTACTAAGTGGCAATCACCAGGATGCGCGCTCTGAAAAAACAAGGCCCTTTCTGAACCCGGGAGGCTTCTCGTCCAAAAGCTGTAGAAATGTGAGGTCTTCACAGGCCTCTGCTGCCCTTTTCCTCCACCGGGAAATCAAGGCCGTTGGCCTTTTAGATTCTGTGTTTTCAGAGCAGAGTTGGGCAGACAGAGCCGGGTGATGTGGAAATCTCATTTTCCGGCTGCCAGATCGCGGCGTTCTACTCTCTCCCTTGGAGAACACCCAGAGATGGTGGGAAAGAGCCAGTCTTGGTCTGCACAGCACCCCTGCTCAGAAAAGTAACCCTGTGGCAGACGTGAAACCTGATCTCCTTCAACCTTCAAAATCTCATCTTTAGCTTCCTAACCTTGTAGGCTGGGTCAGCTTTTTCTGTTCTTATTCTCAATCAGATTTTTTTTTTAATAAATTTATTTATTTATTTATTTATGTTGGCTGTGTTGCGTCTTCGTTTCTGTGCGAGGGTTTTCTCTAGTTGTGGCAAGCGGGGGCTACTCTTCATTGCGGTGCGTGGGCCTCTCACTGTTGCAGCCTCTTTTGTCGCGGAGCATGAGCTCCAGACGCGCAGGCTCAGTAGCTGTGGCTCACGGGCCCAGTTGCTCCACGGCATGTGGGATCTTCCCAGACCAGGGCTCGAACCCGTGTCCCCTGCATTAGCAGGCAGATTCTCAACCACTGCGCCACCAGGGAAGCCCCCAATCAGATTTTTATAAGCAGATCCTTTGCTTCTGGAAATGGAGCAACTGGGCCAGGAATGGGAACTGGCTAGTGACTGGTTAGCATGACACCTGACCCTGGCAGCGTGTCGGTAGAGAAGAGCTGCCTTCCATGAAATCCATCCTGCTCCAGGCCGCTGCCCGGGCAGCCTCCCCCAGCTACACTGTCCTAAGTCCCCATGTGCATCAGAAAGATACCTATCTCTACAGACTGATCAGGAATGAGGTCGTGAAATGAAAGAACAACTGCTCTTGACAACTTTTCTGAAAATTTGACTTTAAAATTTATTTGTCAACCTAAAACTGCTCTAAAAATATAGCCTATGAATTAAAAAATGAAAAATTTTAAAATGCAAAAAAATTATAATGGGATCACAATTTCTCCTTTATTTTCCCCTTGACCCCAAAATCATAATGCACAAATTTAATAAAAAGTACCCAAAGAGTCATACACACCGTTTGGATACGTTTTAAAACTGCTTTCAATGAATGAATAAGTTGTATTAAAGGAGGATTTTGTCCCCCTTAATGGATGACACTCACATCTCCAGGTGCAGAAAAAGAGACCTCATTTCTGGTTCAGGTTCATGGCATTCAACCTCCCGGGGCCAGGGTGGGATGAGGGTGTGGTGTGGTGTATGGTCACCAGGACCATTTCCGCTGATTGTCATGAAGATTCCATGCCCAGAGAAGCATACACACACAGTCATGTGTTTTTGGACCCTCCGGGGCAGTGCACCCCTGAAGGTTAGGTGGAGCAGGGCCTGACCTTAAATAGTATCCCATCTCCCTGTGAGAAAGTTTTTCTCCTCTTCGTGTCTTTCGTCCCTTCCGATTAAGGGTTCTGCTTGGTTCTGCTCCTCTGGCTCTGACATCCCATACGTACTTGCCAGCCTATCCCTTTAACAGGGCAAGGCCTGGCGTCCAGAGCGCTCAGGAGGCAGCAGCACCTGGCCAGAAGTCAACCATGAGATTCCACGTTCTGTGGATTCGCCTTGATCATAACTTTCTACTTCTGTGCACAATATTGGATTTCCATGTACTGCATGAGGTTGACAAAGATTTTTCTTTTAAATGAAATGCATTTCAGTAAACAAGTCAGTCAGTTCGTTTACAGAAAAAATGTTAATAATATTAACAAGTGGCACCTAGATGTGGCCAAAAAAATATGTGCACACACATAGAGTTACACACGAGGCTTGGAGATTTATTTATTTTATTTATTCATTTATTCGTTTATTTATTCATTCATTCACTCATTCATTCATTGGCTTGTTTGTTTGTTTACTTACTTGTTTCGGGGTCGAGAATACCCACCGTACAGTCTCTGAATTGCAGGGGGCTTATAAAGGGTTGGGTCTCTCTTCCGCGTGTGGAGGTTAAATGCACCGAGCCTGCAGGCGCCATCCATGCAGTTTCGGGATCCAGCCGCTAGATGGCGCTCTCCCCTTGTGTCCGAGCAGGTAGCTAAGACAACGAACGGCTCCGCACCGAGAGTTATGCCACCATTTTCTGAACTTAATCCAAACCTTTATTTCTAACAGATTCCACAAATGTCCCCTACCGTACAGGGCTCAACCCAAATGTCACCCCATCAGAGAGGCCGCCCCCACTCTCTTAGCCCTGATCCTATTTTATGGGCCTCATCGCACCTGCACCTACCTCAGGTGTGTGTTACCGGGTTCCATCCCCAGCCCCTCCCACCGGAAGGTCCGTTCCTGGGGGCCTTTCGCCGGAACGGCCTCTGACGCGCAGTGGGCGCTCAACAGGTAACTTTCAATTAGGTTAAAGCTTAGCTGAGGGTGGCAGGTGATCCTGGGATCGTGACGATCCTGGGATCGTCAGGCCCCTCCACCTGCAGGCTGGGTGGTTTGGGGCAAGTTATTTGTTTTCTCCCAAACTCCAACTTCTCGTGCATGCAGTGGAAAAAAGAATCTATTCCATCGGGTCATTCTGAAGAGAAGGTTGGAGACCACACACCTGAAGTGCCCCTCCAGCACCTGGCAGGTGGCTGACACCTAACACGTGTGAGTGATTCTCCACATTTTTCTGGGGCAATAATTCAGAATAAACACAAAATTCACACTAAAAATGTGACAACATTGTTCTCTGCTGAGTTCTCCTGCAGAGTGTTCAGAAATAGACAATTAACTCAGAACACCCGGTAGAGAAGGACTGGAACAGGCCCTTGTGAACTAGTGTGTCTGGTCTGGGCAGTTTTGACTTGACCATTTTTGTGGAAAATGGTTCTGTAAAGTGCTTTTTTTCCTCTCCAACAAATACCAAGTAGTGTGCCCAATAGTGATAACTGTACCCTTCCCCTGTCCCTAACGCCGTCTCTTAGCCCCTCCACCCTCCCTGCTCGCTGACCTGGGCTTCCTTCAAGTTCTCAAACACACCTCAGAGCCTTTGCGCGGGCCGCTGCCAGCCTGGAAGCATCTGCCTGAGGCCTTTCCCCAGGAACTCCTACTTGTTGGGGCTGGGTTTCAAATGCCACTTCCTTGGGAAAGCCTTCCCTCATCACTGGCCCCACTAGCTCAGCTGCCCCTTTAGGATCAGCCCTTTAAATTTCTATTTACATCCTCCACGTCTAGCTCTCCCATTCCCTGTTGACCCTCACTTGCTAGTGGACAGTATCTGAAAGTTGAAGCGGTTGGTTCTCAGCCACAGTCAGAGTGTCCACAGCACCAAGATGGCTGCATCAGAAGAGCAGGGCGGTTACGTTCCATCCCAGAATACGCCAGAACCTACATCTGTGCCTGGGCGTTTCCATGGCAACCAGCTGGGCCCTGCTGCGGAGAATTTGTTTCTCTAAACGGACCCCCGAGTTAATTACAGATGTGCCTCTTTAAGGCAGGGAACTTCCTGGGAAGTCATGGTTTGTGAATTCATAGAGCTGGGTCTCTGCTGTTGAGAAGTTCATTCTCAAAGACAGAAAGACTGCAGGAGGGGACGGGTGCATGCCCGCATACGAGGTTGTGAGCCCCAAATGGGAGAGCCTGCAGCCCTGCCCCCCCCCGCCCCCAGCCTCCTCTCCCGCTGCCCCAGACACCGGCTCAGACCTGGTGCCCGGGGCCTGTCCTCTCCCCGCCTTTCCCTCCGCCCATCACCGGGTAAGCTTTCAGAGGTAATTGCTAGATTCTCCACATTTTTCCTCTTTCTAGCTAGAGATGATGGGATTGCAGAGCAATCTGCAATGTTCTCTGGCCAAAGAACTGTCTCCATATATATCTGCCGCTTAATTATCGGCCTCCTGATTGCACAGTCCTCCCAGCGGGACACACCTGCTCTGCCTTTGGAAGCTTGGCGTGTGTGTGTGTGTGTGTGTGTGTGTGGCAGCTATCTTTTTTCTTCCTGCTATAAATGCTGTCTGTTCACGTAAATGCGTTTGAACTATGTGAACTATGGTGGGATTTTGGTGCTTCTTTTAAAGAAATGAATTTAACCCTCTTTGGACTGCTGTCCCAAAGGAAAGCCCTTCCTCCTATAAGGAGCGTGTGCCAATGACTGCGACCAGGAAAGGCTGAAGGCATGGCTTCCTTTCTGTCTAGCGTCCCCCCTGTGGCGGAGCACACCAGCAGACTCCCTGGGAGTTGAGATCGCGCTGGGGCTGTTTTCTCCTCTCCCCAGGTTCCCGGGGTGGGTCCACCCTGAGCCTGAACCCCAGGCTTGAGTCCTGAGGACCCCGGGGATCAATGGGAAGGTCTTCTGTGCTCGGAGTGAATGGGAGACACATGACTGTCTCACGCTATCCCTCCCTCTCCCCTTCACGCCTGCCAGCCTCTCCCGACTCTGCCCACACCATCGTCCGGTCTGCTGCACCCTGGTCCGCCCGTGGCCTCTCCTTAGTCTCTGTCCCTCAGCCCACTCCCTCGAGTCAAAGCATCTGTTGACCACTCTGCTGGCTTCCAGATGCCAGCCTCCCTTCTGGAATCTTTCCGCTCCTTAGCTCCCCATCCTGCCCCTTCCCCGTCTCCATCCAAGCTCCTGGAGCCCAGCCCAACATCCTATTTCTTAAGAATTTACTGATTAAACAAATTGTTGGTCCTTATATTGCCTCTGATGAAAGTGACCCCTTCATCAGGACACAGATCTTTCAAGAGGTGCGACATTAGCTAACATTTATTTTACTATTACTCTGTGCCAGGTGCTGGCTAAGAACCCTACACCAGTGTCTTCATTTAATCCCCATGACAACCCAGAGAGTGATCCTTACTATCTTTTGGTGGGTGAGGAAAAGGGAGAGCACGATGGTGCCTGGAAACAAACACAAGCCGTCTGACTTCAGACCTTCCGGAATTAACCGTGATGTTATGCATCCTGAGAGCTGACCTCTTCGATGCTGCTTCGTTTAGGTTCTCAAATCCGCATCTGGACAGGTCTGCTCTGAGATCATTAAGTACATGTGTGTGGAGCATCTCCTGCCGTGAGGTGAGCTGTGCAGTTCGTGAGATGAAGCAGAGGACTGGCCTCCATCCTCATGGGCCTGGGTGGGATAAGAAGCCACGCAGCACAGGGCTCTCTGAGGGGTGACCACCCCTCCATCCCCATTGGGCCTCCAGTCGGCTCCACCTGGGCAGGTGAACAGCCTCCCCCTTGTCTCATAGCCCAGCCTCTCTCCCTGCTCCTCCCCTGATCTGGGCTGTGGCCTGGGGGACCATCGTCAAAAATGTCATACAACTTACAGCAAAAAAAAGAAAAAATCAAAAAAATAGGCAAAGGATCTGAATATACATTTTTCCAAAGAAGACATGCAGATGGCCACGTACAGGAAAAGATGCTCCTCATCGCTAATCATCAGGAAAAGGCAAGTCAAAACCACAGTGAGATCGTCTCACGCCGTCAGAATGGCTATTATCAAAAAACCAAAAAATAACAAGTGTTGGCAATGACGTGGAGAAAAGGGAACCCTAGTACACATTTGTGGGAATGTAAATTGGTGCAGCCGCTATGGAAAACAGTATGGAGGTTCCTCAAAAAATTAAAAATAGAACTACCATAAGATTCAGCAATTCAATTTTAGTTCTGGGTATTTATCAGAAGAAAATGAAAACACTAATTTGAAAAGATATATAGATATCCCCACGTTTACTGCAGCATTATTTACAATAGCCAAGACATTGAAACAACCTAGATGTCCATTGATGGATGAATGAATAAAGAAGATGTGGTATATACATATATATATATTATATCCATACAATGGAATATTACTCAGCCATAGCAAACAATGAAATCTTGCCATTTGTGACAGTATGGATGGACCCTGAGGGCATTATGCCAAGTGAAATAAGTCAGACAGAAAAAGAGAAATGCTGTATGATTTCACTTACATATGGAATCTAAAACAACAATAACAAAACAAAAACCAAAAAAAGACAACAAACAAACAAAAAACTGAGTTCATGGATATAGAGAACAGATTGGGGGGTGACTGAGGTGGATAAAATGAATAAAGAGGGTCAAAAGGTACACGTTTCCAGGTATAAAATGAATACGTCCTGGGGCGTAACGTGCAGCATGGCAGCTCTAGTTAGCAACACTGTACTGCGTATCTGAACGTAGCTAGGAGAGGGGATCTTGACTGTTCTCATTATAAGAGAAAGAAATGTATAACTGTGTGTGGTGACGGGTGTTACCTTGGAATTACTGTGGCGACCATTTTGCAGTGCATACGAATATCGAGTCATTACATTGCACACCTGAGACTATTATAATGTTATGTCAATTACACCTCAATGAAAAAAAATGAGTCCGGCCTGAAACCTCTTTGGCTCCCCACTGCCTCCAAAAGGACATCCCAAATCCTTAGTCTGGAGTTCAAAGTTCTTTGGTTTCTGGCCCCAACCTATGTCTCTAGTCTCTGTGCCCCAGTGAACCCACGATTCCCAAATGCACAAAGCTTCCCACTCTGCATGGTGTGGCTAGAAAGCCCCTCCTACCAGGGCACTCCCATCCCCCCTTCACCTGAACGAAGAGCCCCGCTAGCCCTCCCGGTCGCTCCTCCTTTAGTCCACTGTGGCCCCTTAGACTGCCCCCCACGGTGGCGCTTGAACGGTAGTGATGTGTCACTGTTAGCCCCCACGCTGATGATTCCACTGGGCTGCGTAGGGCAACGTCCACCTCTGCAGGAATGCACAGTAAGAGGGCAAGGGTGACGGGGCATCGAATCACCAGTTTACTGCCCTGGGACCACAGGCCCCAAGCCGTGTACTGTGGTGCCCCAGAGCACTGCAGTGAACTCCCAGGGGTGCCACAGGATGTTTTAAAATCTAAGGGAAACACGGCAGCATCTATCAGACTACTGCTATTACGCCTCCCTGGAAGTGGGCTGCCAGCTTTGCTCTGGGCCTCTCCAAAGCTGGCAAAGGAGGGACCATTCTTGAGCCATTTAGCCAGGGAAGGCTTCTTAGAGGAAGCTTGCGATATGTTTAATGTCCTTGGAGCAGAGGGAAATCACAGGGACCAGAAAGCGTAACAACATTGATGTTCACTGCTCAGACACAGGTCTTGAAAATGAAGATAAGATCAAAGATAAGAAAACGAAAATAGGGGAGGCTTGGCAAAGTGTTACTAGGAGATGTTTTCCTTGGAATCAGCCCAAATGTTCACAGGTTCCTCTGCACTTCTGCAAGCCGATGTCCGTTATTCGGAAGCAAATGCACATGAGGCAATGTCAAAGTCACAAAGGGAATAAGCTTGTTCCTTTCTATCGCAAGGCAATGTATTAAAGAGAAGGAAATCAATACATTGGCCATAAGAGGGCAGAGTTGTTAGCTTTTTTTTCCTTATAAAATTGGAGAAGCATTCGAAATTTGAAAAACAAAAAATGCTCCTTTGTGGGTGCAAGTTCTAGGTTGAATGGACAAGTGAATAATTTGATAAAGGCAGGGGGTAAATGCCAAGTACAGGCTTTCCACTCCCAAAACCAATACTCCAGGTACAGGCTGCTATAGATCGGCTTAAGGCCGGGAAATCGCCTTAGGTTACAGGTTTATGTCATCTTCTTGACAAACCGAACAGACAAATGCACAAGGCCCACGCGGAGGGCAATGATGGTCTCCAGCAATCGGCGCTGGAGTTTTGAATCAATTCTTTAAGAACCCCTTTCCCTTGGTGTACCACAGGCGTAACGCTTTTAAAAGGGACTGTCAAAAGCTTTTCCACACTTTCACCTTCATCCATCAAAAATACAGCTTAGCCCCTTGCACCTTTAAAGCCATATGGAATCCTCTCCTAAGAACACGTGGTTTAGTGGTCCCCTTGTAGGGCCCTCAAGGAAGGTCTTAGAGAAGGATGGTCTACGGCTACCTGGACAAACTTTGACTTGTAGATTTGCCTTAACCGGTATTCCCTATATTTATTTGACTGCGGGCCCCCTTCCCTTTTCCCTGTCATGTAATGCCCGTTAATACAGCACATTCTTCAAGGAAAAAAAGACATTGCGGTCTTACAGGGTCTGGAAATAACCCAAATGTCCACCCACGGGGGACTGGGCACATGTATACAACAGGGCATATGCAGCTACAGAGTAATGACCGAGGGACAGAAACCAGAGCGGAGGAGGAAAGGTTTCTCTGGACCGCCGTCTTCCACCTCATCAATGAAGAAAGGGTGATATTAGAACATCAGCGTTTTGCAACCATCACAGTAAAATAACGGACTTGGGCCGTGGCAATCACTGGTCACCAGCTTCACAAAGAAAGACGGCAGGGCTTTCAAGCCTCCGGAAGGAGCGTTATTGCCGGTGGATCAGGCCTGCATCCAATCAATGGGCCAGGAAGAGCCACTGGTGGCTTCCAAGAGTCCAGAGCCCCTTGCGGCCTGGGGGGCGGGGAGCCGTGTCTCAGGACCGTGGACGCTGCCTCTCCCTCGCCTCCCCTGTGGGGCTGTGACTTCCAGCTACCAGGCAGCCTCTGCGTCCCCTCCCGGCTGGATTTCTGAGCTGCCCTCGGGGACTTTGAATTTCTCACCAGCCAGTTGAGTCGGGGCTCAAAGTCAGATTTAATTTGATTTAGAGAAACAAGGTGGCACTTGTCGCGTTTAAGTGTGGTGAAGGGAAATTCATTTACACGCCACATTTTTCTTTGCACCTCATGCAGCCACCAGGACAAGAGCTCACACATACGGTGCTTCCAGAAATGTTGTGCTGAGCAAACGAAAACGTCCTCCCTCCTTTCCAGCCAGCCGGCGGGGTCTCACTGCCCACGGCCATTGCCCCAGGTGTCCTGGGAGAATGAGATCTGGGGGCCAGAGCTGGCCGTGAGCTCATCCCCAGGAGCTGAGCCCGACGCTGGGATCAGCTGGTGAGGATGCGGCAGACGAGCCCCGGTCACGTGCTCACTGGTCAGTCCACACGTGGGCCGAGTCCTCCACGTGCTAACAGGCAGAAAGAGCGCGGTGAGGGTCCCCCACTGACCGCGCCTCAGTCAGGAAGGTCGGGTCTTGTTCTGCGGCCACTTCCAACACTGGCTGTGTGACATAATGGGAAACACATACACTGGTGTCCGCCCCCCGTTCCTGGCACAGAGCTCCTAACACCCTGGTAATTTCCTGGGTGACCGGAGGGTCTTTTGTTCTAATGAGGCCACTCTGGGTGGGCTCCTGGGCAGCTCCAGGATGGGGGCTGGTCTCCTGAAAGGCCAAGCCATCCATAACCAGAAGCCGGGAACTTTGAGCCGCACCACCCTCCACCCTCTGAGAAGGGGAGGGGGCTGGAGACTGAGTTAACGATCCGTCATGCCTCAGTGACGCAGCCGCCATGAAAACCCTAAAGTACGGGCTGTGGAGGGCTTCCAGGTTGGCGAACATGCCTGTGTGCGGGGAGGGTGATGCACGCCAGCTACGCAGGGACAGCGCTCCCTGTGCTCAGGCCCCTCCCAGATCTCACCCCTTGTATCTCTTCATCCGGCTACTCATCTAAATCCTTTTTCACATCCGATATTATGTAATAAACTGGTACGTGCAAGTTAGTGTTTCCTTGAGTTCTAGCAAGGGATCAGACCCAAGGAAGAGAGTCACAGGAGCTTCTAATCTGTAGCCAAGTCAGACAGAAGTTGTGGGTCACCTGGGGACCTATGTCTTGTGATTGGCGTCTGAAGTGGTGAGGGCAGTCTTGTGGGACTGAGTCCTCAGTCTGTGGGGTCTGTGCTGACTCTACAGAGTGGCAGGAATGAGTTGAGTTGTAGGACACTCAGCCGGTGTCACTGAGAGTTGTTTGGTGTCAGGAAAACCCCACACAGCTGGTGTCAGAAGTATTGTGTATGGGTAAAGGAAGAAACAGTGAGCTTTTCCTACGCAGGCTGGCATCATGAGTAGAGAGGGGAGACAAAGACTCAGGGTTAACAAGCAGCTTTCAGGGGAACAAACCTCGCTTTTCTTTCCCACTTAATGAGAGATTTCCTTCTCTATCTTTGAATTTTTTTTTTTTTTTTTTTTTTTTTTTTGCGGTACGCGGGCCTCTCATTGTTGTGGCCTCTCCCGTTGCGGAGCACAGGTTCCGGATACGCAGGCTCAGCGACCATGGCTCATGGGCCCAGCCGCTCCGCGGCATGTGGGATCTTCCCGGACCGGGGCACGAACCCGTGTCCCCTGCATCGGCAGGCGGACTCTCAACCGCTGCGCCACGAGGGAAGCCCTCTGTCTGTCTGTGGATGGAACCTGGACTCTCTCTGATTATGGAAGTGGGTGCTTTGGCCATGGTGGGCGTTTAGCACTGCAGACACCAGCCATTTGAAACAGGACTTGCAGAGAACTGCAACTGTTATACTATCTGTGTGATCGTGAGCACGTTCCTACCCTCTCTAGGTCTCAGTGTCCTTCTATGTGCAGAATTGAGAGTGTTAAATGAGATAATGCTTGCAAAGCACCTACTATGTGCCTAGCACTCTAAAAAGGGCTTTACATGCCTGTTGATAAGGCCGACACCTGGGGACGCCCATCTGCTGGAGGTGGAGCTGAAGTCACAGTGTTTAAACGGACAACAAGACGAAACTTGGCACAAAAGCGTGTCTGGATTCGCGATGGCGAGTCCATTTTCCCCAAACCTATCCCTGACCTTGTAGGACAGCCCTCTTCCAATCCTCATTCACTTAGGGCACCGAGAATTGCTTTGGATTTAATATGTGGTACTCACCTGGAGCCTCTTGTGGGGGGGGTTAGACTTTAATTTAGTCTTTGTACCATTTTGTTATAAAAATAACTTAATCCAAGGAGGACTTTACCATTTACATTAAAAAAAAATAGACTTCATAGCATTTTCACGCAGATTCTCTTGCATCTGAAATGGAGTAGGGGGTTGACGTTTGACCGCGAGTGGATTTAAGATGAACATTGACCCAAGTGCAACCTGCTGAGAGGACTGTGACACGTGGCCTCCTTGTCGCCTGATCAGAAACCTCCAAAGCCCTCAGTCCTTGTTCTTACAAGTGCTGAGTATGGAATGACTTATTCAAAGATCAGTGGTGAGGATCGGGTTAAACTCTGCACTCTGAGCCCTGAGACTGCAAGGTCGTTTCTGAGCAGCCATCAGGTGTACTCGGGGCCAGAGGCCCACCCTGGGTCCCGACAGTGGTGTGGAGAGCACATCGCTCCAGGATGCTGGGCGCTGCCGTCCTCTCTCTCAAGGGCAGGCTCTTGCTGCAGCCCGGTGAACACCAGCTCATCAGGGAAGGGGTCCAGGAACAGAAAGGCTGGGCCTGAGCCCATGGACTTAACATCTTGCCCGAAGCACAGCCTCGTCTAAGGAGGCGGAGCCTGGGGGAGGAGCAACGAGAAAGGAGGAGGAGCAACGAGAAAGCCTTGTACCGTTTCCCCTTCCTTTCCTGCATGTCGTTTGGGAAGCCACTACTCCCTGACTAGACTCAGGAGAAGGGGCTTTATTCCCAAGTCCAAGGCAGATCTAAGCCAGTGGCTCTCAACACTGTTTCGTGTTATCACTACCTTGGGAGCTTTAAAAAATTCAGCTCCCTGGAGCACCGCACAGCCTGACCTTACCTGGAAGCTTGTCAGAGAAACAGACTCTCGGGTTGCACCTCAACACCAAGTCAGAATCTCGGGGCCAGGAGAACAAAGCCAATCATGGTGTAGCAGATCCTGTTTTCCAAGGATGGTTACCATTACAGATCCCATCTCTCCTTCTTCCCTCCCAGTGGGAATGCTCTCACACAGTGAACCAGCAGGATCTATGTTCCCTCCCCTTAAGTCTGGGTGGTCTGGTGATTGTGACGGAAATGACACCAGGTAGCTTCCCAGGTAACTTTAAAGAAAGGCAATACAGCTTCTGTCTGTCTCTTGGGAAGCTCCTTCTTAAGAGCCAGCTGCCATGTTCTGAAGGAGCCCAGGCCTTCTGAAGAGACTGTGCATGGGTCTCTAGCCACTGACCGTAACTGAGGTCCCAGTGGGACCTTGTTCAGTGTCCAACTGCTGGACAAATGAACAAGGAAGCCTTGGAGATGACGGTCACTGCCACTGCCTGAGGTACCCTGAGTGAAAACCACCTTGCTGAGCCCAGCCAACCCCTAAAACTGTCAGAAATAATCCTGATACAGTTATGACTGTCTTGAGCGCCTGAATTTTGGGATAATGTGTTATGTATCAGTAGGTAGCTGGGGCACACTCACCCCTCCCCTTGCCAGGCAGTGGTTTGAAAACGGGCATGTGACCCAGTTTTGGTCAATAAGACACGAGGTAGAGCCTTATGGTTGGGTTGCTTCTGAGAAAGTTGCCTTTGCTTCTAAGAAGGACACAGAAGAAGACACAGCCTCCTTCCTCCTGAGGCTGTTGCGTCTTGATGTGACCCTTGGAATTGCTGCTGCCATCTTGCTGCCACCCTGAGGATACAGCCAACTCCAAGGATGGCACAACCAAGGGAAGGAAAGAACTTGGGTTTTTGATGGTATCCTTGAGCCACTGAATCAGCCAGTCCTTAAATCCACACTGACTCCTGCCTTCCTGATGTGAAGGAAATCAGTGCTTTATTGTCTAACACAGTTTGAGTCACAACTGTTACTTGCTGTTGAGATGTCCTATCTGTTGCAGTGCCTAGGCCGGAAGCCAGTTGCCACCAGCTTTGAAAGGGGAAGAGCTCAAGGTCAGGTTCAATGGGCAATGGGGTTTCAGATATCCTGTCCCAAACCGCTCCTCCTGCAGCTGAGGAGGGAGGAGAGGGGTGGGAAGAAAGCCAGGATGGGGGCAGGGCTCAGACAGCATGATGAGTCAGCGAAGCTTGGGTTACAGAGCTGCTGGCTCCAGGCCAGCACTCAGCCCGCACCAGCACATCCCCTCCACCGGCAACACCAGAACCCCCATCTATGTTCTCACCGGGACTCACTCCTTCTCAGGGAAGGGGGCCTGCGGAGGCTGCCCATCTCGTGGATGGAGAAACTGAGACTCCAAGTATGCCGCCTACCAACTGGCCCAGAGGGAGGGGCTGGGGCAGTGGAGGCTCGAAGCCCAGCTCTGAGGGCCTGCCCCTAGCCTGCAGGAAGGCTGCACGGGGCTCAGCAAAGGAAGCTGAGATCGTACCCCCGAGCCCTCAACCCACCGGGGTAACCGGCTGGCGCCTTGCCTGATGATCCAAGGCGGAGGCCGAGCTCTTCATACCCTTTCTAGGCTGAACTTTCATAGGGAACCACCGATTCCCTCCCTTCACCCAACTCCCACCTGGCAGTTTTCAGCTCCTGACAGACACAGCCACGACTTGGGTACCTTCTAGCTGGGCAGCGTCTTTCTGCCCTTCCTGTAGCATGAAAGTGGTGCTGCTTGACCTCGAACCTGCCCCTGAGCCTCTGAAGTTGGCTGAACGAGGGCCGTTCGCCCCATCACGCCGTCCGGGGGAGCGGAAGCTGGGTGGAGAAGCCCCTCCCGCTTCCCCGTGGCTGAGAGGAAGGGACTGGGTAGCTGCTGGCCCCTACGTCCTCCGTCCCTCCGCTGCTCCGGGGCTGCCATGTGCACTCCATACCGACCTTGCTCTTCCTTGGGGTCCTCAAGGATCCGATCTTTTATGCAAATTCCGCAGTCTTCGGGGTGCTGTCTGCTTGTTCCTGGCAGGAGGTGGGGTGGGGGCGCCTCATTTGGGCTTGGCGGGGTTTTGCCTCTGACACCTGCAGTCTCTAGAGCTGGAGACGAAGCATGGGGGCAGAGCACGGGGACGATTTTATCCAATGCTCTCATCCTACGAATGAAAAAACTGACATCCCCTGGCTGCTGGCAACACACAGAGGGTGGAGTGGCGCCCTGAGGGCAACTCAGGCCTCTGACCACTGGGTCTATTGCTGCCCTGGAAGGAGCAGGGCAGAGGGCTCATCGGGTGCAAATACCCCAGGGCAGGGCCACCCAGGCAGAAAATCTTCACTCCAGAACAGATGGGGAGCTCAGGCTTTACACAGACAAGAGAAAGCCTCGGAGGACCCTGGGAGGGTGTGACCTGTCCAAGGTCACAGAGCAGAGGGCTAGGATCCCAGTGCAGGGGTGTGTGGGAATCCGGGGACCTTAGTTCTGCCAGGAGGGGAGGGGCTCTGGCCGGGTACAGCTCACCACCCTCTACCCAGCAGGGAGTGCTGGGACTGCAGGTGGTGGCCGCTGAGCCTCCCACCATGGCTGAGCTCACGGTCCCTGGGTCCTGGCCTGTCTGCATCTGAGCACAAGTGCCTTCAGCAGAATCCACTCATTCATCCCCTTCTGCACCCGCTCTCGACCTGGAGAGTTTGTGTTCCAAAGGCTACTTAACTTCCCAAGCGTCATATTAGCATGTGAGAGTGCATTCGGTGCGTGTGGGATAAAAGCCAAGGCCGGGGGAACTGCAGACGGGCTCCACGCACTCATCAGGCAGATGGCCTCAGCCAGAGGGGCAGCCTGTGATGGAGCAGTGCCCCTGGCGTGGCCGTGCTGACTCCCCCATCCACACACCTGCCACCCACTCTGCAACTCTTAAGGTGGAATGCTATTTCCCCTGCCCTTCATCCACTTGTGTGGGTTAATTGCATGTGTCACTTTGGCTGGGCCATGCTGCCCACATATTATTCTGACTGTTTCTGTGAAGGCGTCTTTCGATGTGATGAACATTTAAATCAGTGGACTCTGAGTAAGACAGATTGCCCTCCGTAATGTGGTGGGTCTCATGCAATCAGCTGAAGCCCTCAATAGAACAAAGACTGACCTCCCATGAGCACGAGGGAAATCTGCCAGTAGGCAGCCTTCCCACTCAAACTGCAACTCCTCCCTGCGTCTCCAGCCTGCTGGCCTCTCCCATCAGATTTTGGACTTGCCAAGTCTCCACCATCACGGGAGCCAATTCTTTAAAATAAATCTATACATGTGTCTTCTTGGTTCTATTTCTCTGGAGAACCCCAGTACACCACTTTTATTTAGGGAGGAAGGACAGTTACCCAAACATTAAGGAGGGGGCTCCCTGACACGGGCTCCTCGGGTCCATCACTGATAAGCTGGTGTGGACTTGCCCCCATCTGCTCCCCTCAACTCCGTGCAGCCCTGATAACCACCATTTCTTTGAAGATCACCTCCGGGGGTGAGGCGACAGCAGTGACCAACCCCCGGAGGAAGAAGGAGGCTGGCGAGTTCCAGGTGAGAGGGAACAAACGTCAGAATTGTCCCCAGCCCCTGGCTGGTAACCCCGAGTAGTTTTACTCCATAATGCATCAGACTCTGGTGTATTAGTCTCTCCATCCCATATTTTGAGGATGAAAAAAATAAAAACTTGTCTTTTTTTTTTTTTTTAAGTGCCTGAGGAAACCAAAGGTCAGAAAGTGTATTGGGGAAGGGGCCCCTAATTTATGGTTTATGAGTTGAGTTTATACACTTTAATGTCTGAGAAAAATCTTTTGATTGTGGAGAGGCTGCAAAGGTCCCAGTTCTGAGATTTATAGAAGAAAAGAAACTGTCACGGTCGCACAGTAATTCATACATTCACCCGTCACCCAGGAGGGGAGACACGGACCCAGAACCTGTCCCGAAGATAGGTGTAAATTGCACATTCCCAGGGTAAGAGCTGCCTGACCTAGCAGCCCAGCATCTAGGCCGACGAAGGCCCGTCCTAATGATGTCACTCACACTCAGCCATCGGCTTGTGTTCAGGAGTGGATTCTATTTTCCCCACGTGCACGCAAACAAGCCTGGCACGTGGACAGAGAGAGAGAGCACTTCAGGGAGAGAAAGGTGCGTCCGAGGAGCTCATTACGTTGACAACGACTGGAGTAAAGCACATCCAAACAACGTCCAGTTTGGAAATGCTACCTAACGGTCTCCAAGTACACTACACGAGTCCTTTGCTGCGGGCGCACTGGTTTCCTTGTTAAGCTGTAAGCGGTTACCAAGGATACGCGTCACAGCAGGTGCCTGTGGAGTGGAAGGCGGGCTTTCCGGCTGCCATCAGTGTACAGGGGAGGGGTGAACAGTCACACAGGAGGGCTGTCCGGAGCTTTCTACACGAGGCTGGATCATTAGAGTTGGGGGTAGGTGTGGGAGGAGGGCTTGGAAATAGTTTAGGGGCAGAAGGGGGTTTCCCAGGACCCACGCGGGGACAGTGGCAGGACTGGGACCACAGTCGGCTCCCCTCGTTTCTCCTCTATTATTCTGTGAACAAGCGAACAATCCAGCTACGAGGCAATCTGCCTCTTCTGGGCGGAACTGTCCCCCACCCCCTCCCCAAAGCCCCACATCCGTATATTCAAGCCCTCCCCTCCACGACTTAAAATATGGCTGTATTTGGAGACAGGGCCTTTACCGAGGTGATTTAAGTTAAAATGAGGCTGTTAGGATGGGCTCTTATCCAGTCTGACACCAGGGGGGCATGCAGGCGTGCAGGAAAAAGACCCTGTGAGGACACATGGAGACGATGGTCATCTGCAAGCCAAGGAAAACAGCCTCGAGAGAATCCAGATCTGCTGACACCTCGATCTTGCACTTCTGGCCTCCAGAACTGTGAGAACATAATTGTCTGTTGTTTGAGCCACACAGCCCGTGGCAGCCCCAGCAGACGAATGCGTTCCCCTTCTAAAGGCCACCCCGGCCACAAGTGCGGTTTTCTGTATTTCTTTCCGGATCCCACGTGTCGCCCACGGTGGCTTTTTGCACCCAGAACTGAATGCTATCTTAAAAAAAGAGCAAGAGAAAGGGTGAACAGCTGGTGTGGCAAAAATACACAGCAGACAGCCTGGCGTTGTTTTGCTACTCAAAACCTCAAATCCCAAAGTGGGCGTGCGAGAAGACGCGTGGAGACCTGAGGGGGTCCCGTCCAGCACTGGGCCTTTCCCGTTTCCCTCTGTGAACTTCACGGAAGGGGCTTCAGGTTTCCTGCTCGGAAAACGGGCATCACGCCACCTCATCTTCTGGAGGCGTCCCTGCCTACACACGCCCCATACCCAGGAAGCAGATGCTGCCCTGTATTAGGATTAAACTGGCAACCCCCGATGTCGGCAGGCATCCTCAGGAGAGCAGCAGGGTCATTCTGAGTCCGGCTTGCTTAGACTCAGGCATCAGCAAAACCAGCTCCAAATCCCAGGCAGCCTCTTTGAAAGCTGCCTTCTTTCTCCTTCGGTGGTATAGACGTCCGTCTACATGAGTAGACTTTAGGGACCTGGACCAGAAATATTGCCCATGTGAGTGGGGACGGCATCCCCCGGGCCTGAAACAGTGCTTGGTAGTATTAACCCGGACCAGCCACCTTCTGCAGTTCTCACTGTCAGAGTCACTGCTTTGGGTTAAGGCATTAAAGGCCCTTGTTAGATATGTTACTGCGGGCCACGCACATTAAGACACCATCAGCCACTAACACCTCTTTGTCACTTCATCAGGTGGCCTCAGACCCCTCTCAGCCCGCTGGGGACCAAAGCTGGGGCAGCTGAGTTCTGCTGGGAGAAGAGGAAGAAGACCCACAGGCCGTGGTGGGGGGGGTGGACAGGGCACACGGGGGGTGACCACACGGTAGAGGACTTCACAAGGACAGCGCTGGACGACTCTGAAGCAGCCAGAGCTCCGGATCAGAGCCACCTCCCAGCCCCATAGCCCAGATCACGACGCGAGGGCCAGGCCAGTTGGCAAGCTCCCAAGTCCCAGCTGGGTCTCTGGAAGGAACCTGGCATCGCAGAGCTGGCCTTGGCCTGGGTCCATGACGTAGGGTGCGGCGGGGAAGACAGAGCTGGAAGGCCCACCCCTCCCAGGGAAGGAGAGCGCCCAACGACTGGCACTCAAGAGGCGGGGGGACCCCAGCTCTCAACCCGTCATCCGCTCGCTGGCTCCCCTGGGCTGCAGGAGCTCCTCTGGGCGAGCAGGGAGGGGACACGGGTCAGGTGAAAACAGCTAAGCACGGGGACAGCCGGGCCGTAGACCAAGGGCAGCGGGGGCAGGGAAGGCTGTCTGGGCACGGCAGTCCGGGGCGGGGACTCAGCAGGGGGAGGAAGACACCTGGCGGTAGTCGGGGCACTTGAGCAGGGCTGGGTAGCTGCTGTTCATCTGCAGGGAGACGTCGCTGGAGATGTCGGACGGGCTGCGGCCTCGCGCCCAGGCGTCCGGGTGCAGGAACTGGCCCGAGTGATCGGAGCAGTTGCTCAGACGCGGGCGGTAGAAGCCGGGGTGAGGCCTGTACACGTCCTCGGCGGTGCACCTCTTCATGAACAGGTACACGGCCATCACCCCCGCACTCTGCAGGCAGGGGGAGCTCGTGCTCGGGGCCTGGCCGTGGACGCAGCCGCGGGAGCACAGCACGAGGGGGCCGAAGGCGGGCGCGGGGCGGGGCCCGGGAGTTAAGGGCGGGGGAGCGGTGGGTCCAGGGTGGGCGTGGCCTCCTCCTCCGCCCCCTCCCGGGGCAGCACCCCGCCCCGCCCCGCCTGCGGGGAGGGTTTACCTCCGTTAAGAGGAAGGAGATGGCGGCGAAGGCAAAGGACCATCCGTACTTGTAGGTGAAGTAGGTCTCCGCATCCTTGGTCCTGTTGAGCACCTCATCGTTGATGCTGGAGATGTACAGCACCAGGCCCACCACCAGCGAGAGGCCTGCAGGGGGGCAGGGGCGCTCGGCAAGGAAGCCGGGGAGCCGCCGATGGGGCACCGCCTCCCCTCGGGGTTCAGGGAGAAGGCCTCGGCCCTGGGTGACCATGACCCCACTCTGGAGTTCAGGGAGGGCAGGAGCCCTCCTCCTGAAGGCCCTGTTTAGACCATTACCTTCTAGAAAGCGGACGGCTGCAGGTGAGAAAGCTTCTGTCCAGCCACCTCCCGAGCCACGGTGAGCCCGAGGGTTCTCACCGCCCCCTCCCCCCACCGGAACCACCTGTTAGATGTGCGTCCCATGAGCCCCATCCCCGGACCTTCTGAGTCACGTGGCCTGGGCTGGCGCCTGGCACCGTGTCGTCCTAAGTGCTCCCCAGGCAAGGCTCATGTGAACCGCTGACTTTAGCAAGTGGCTTCCGCTGAACTGAGGGATAACACAGGCTCCCCTGGCAGAGATAGCCAGGGCCTCCAGAGCCTGGATAGATGGTCTTGTAACTGTGGCTCTGTGCAGCCCACCTGCCCCTGGGTGCGGCCAGTTACTGAGATCGTTAGGCAGGAGAGGCAAAGAGAGATGGTCCAGGCTCTGGCAAGCGTTACATCAGGGGGCCAGCGCTGCCTAAGCTCCTCCCGCCATTGTGCAAACGACCGACGGAGCATCGGTCTCGTCAATCAGTGACTGTAACTGCAACAGGACACAATTAATTCCTGTGTTTTGAGCTGCTCAGCTTTAATTCCATTCACATGATTAAGCTGGGGCATCCTGAAGGATGAATGTTACAGGAAAACAAGCATGATTCAGGCCTTCCTTGGCACTTAACTCACACTGGAATGAAGCTGGCCCAAGGGAACCCTGTCTGTTGCTGTCATTAAAACACTTCATGTGGCCAAGCTCAGTCTGAGATCTCTGGTCCTGCTGCCCACCGCTGAAAAACCTCAGGTGCTTTGAAGCTGCTGTGTGGCCTTGACTGTTGTGAAGTTGATAAAGAAAGAGCTTAACCTGGGTCTGTATCTCTTGGACTAGGTGGAAACATCATGGTGCAGAGGGTGGGCTGAGGACACTGCAGGTGCTCAATGAACATTTGTTAGATGGATGGATGGATGGAAGGATGGATGGAAGGATGGATGGATGGATGGATGGAAGGAAGGAGAAAGAAAGAAAAGCTCTTGGGCATCTAGTGTTCTGACCGCCACCTGGCTCCCAAGCTATATTGACAAGACAATGTTGGGAAAAGGAACCTAAAGTGGCTTGGAAGTTGGGCGGCAACAGGAATGCCTGGTGCTGGCAGCTGTTCATCTTTTCTTTCCATCTGTCCATCCATCCATCCATCCATCTGTCCATCCATCCATCCATCCATCCATCCGTCCATTACTCAAGCCATCCGTCCATCCATCCATCCATCCGTCCATCCATCCATCTGTCCATCCATCCATCGGCTTAAAATCCTCCCGAGGCTTCTCACAAAGTACCCAACCAGGCGACCTCGGCTGCCGCCCCCCACCTCTCACCACATCCTCCTGACGCTCCTGCCACCACAAGTCACGACTGAGCTTAGTGTCCCCTGGCCTCCATCCTCTCTCTTCCCTCCAGGCTCCCTTCCGCCCACCCCAACCTCACACTCTACCTAATTCCTACTCACTCTCCATCTCGCCTGCTCCTGGCGGCCGTCCCTGACCAGCTCCTGGTCTGAGTTTCCGCCGCTGCCCTTGGCCCCCATAACAGTACTTGCTGACACTGTCAGAGCCCTTGTCAGGCAGGGTCCACGTTTCCTGCCCACTTGTTTATGTCCCCTAATACACTGCCCTTTCTGTAGGTAGAGATCCCAGCTCCCAGTGATAAGGCCTGGGAGACACATGAGTGGATGAGTCAGCACGTGAATAAACGAAAGAAAGAGTGAATGATCGAGTACAGTCTGGGGTTGGTCCAGGAGGACAGATCCATGCTGAAGGGGCCTGGGTAGCCCAGGGTAGGGCGTAGGGGGTCTCTAGAGGATGGCTGAGGGATGGCAGATGAAGAGGCCGTCATTCCAAAGGCAGATCGTATTTCTTTCATGTAAACACACAAAGACATAGCCCTCAAAAGGAAAAAGGAATACTCATTACCAGTGGGAACTAGGGGAAAGCGTCAGTGATGGCATGGCATGAGGAGGACCCTGGGTTCTCATCCCAGCTCTGCCCAGGGGGAGCTGTCAGGTCACTGCTCCTCCAGAGGTGATGGACGGGCCTGGGTCCTCAGAACCCTCCTCCAGCTCGGACTCAGCTGTGCTCGAGCCACTGACGCGGCGGGTCCTGAGCAGGGGCTGACCCGCAGCTGGGACCAGAGCTTCCCAGAGCAGAGTGGTTTAGGGATCAGATGTCAGAAGTGCAGAGTGCACGAGCGAAAACGGCATCACTTACCGGAGAGGATAAAGAAGATGCCGGAGACAAAGGCCAGGATTGTCCTGTGGGGACGGACATGTCCAATGTTGCTCAGGATGAAGCCAATGAACATGAAGAAGAGGCTGACCAGGGGGAACGGCGTGGCCGAGCGAATCATTTCTGACCGAGGGGATGGAAGGATGCCGTCAGCCTCCGGTAGCCTCACTCAGTGCTCACCTTCCCGAGTCAAGTGTTCCTGGCGGTGTACACCAGCTGGTCCCCAAGCCCCCGCCCTGCCTGAGCAGCCCGGGCTCCATCCCCTCCTCGGTGGGGCTTTCGTTCCTTGGCCCTTAGCCTTCAGGGCCTATGCTGACTCAGAACTGTGCTGCAGGTTCACATGGGTCTGAACCAGCTCTGGTGAGGCCAAGGCCATGATGTCAGTCTCGCTGGGGGCCAGAGAGCCTGGTTCAGTTCCCTGGGTACTATGGTGTGAACGTCTGTGTCCCCCGCCCCCCCACCAAAATTCACTTGCTAAACCTAACACCCAAGGTGATGGTATAGGAGGTGGGGCCTTTGGGAGGTGCTTATTAGGTCACGAGGGTGGGGCCCTCATGAAAGGGATTAGTGCCCTTATGAAAGAGACCCCCCCACACACACACACACCCAGAGCACCCTCGCCTCTGCCACCATGTGAGGACACAGTGAGAAGGCAGGAAGAGGGCCCTCACCAGAACGTGACCGTGCTGGCGCCTTGATCTTGGACTTCTAATCTCCAGAGCTGAGAGAAATAAATTTCTGTGGCTTCTAAGTTGCCTTGCCTGCGCTATTTTGTTAGAGCATCCCAAACAGAGGAAGTCACTGGGTATGGATGCCCTCTCGCTTGCCAGGGTCACAGCAATGGGAGACTCCAGCAACCTGTCACCACCCTGGATAAGTAACTGGCAGAGCGAGCTCTGTGAGCTCAGCCAGCACAAGCATCTGAGTCTCAGGGCATCGGCTCTTGAGAAACAAGCAGTCACCCTGCCTCTTCCCTCTGCCCTGCTCTGCCCTGTCCAGCCCGTGGCCCAGGCTGGAAAGTCGGAGGCACCTACTGAGCACGTTGACCGTGGACTCGGAGGCGAGCTGGGTGCTCACGGGCATCACATACTCTATGGTGAAGCAGCGTCCCCGCTCCTCACCTACGGAGACAAGAGCCACTACGTACACTCTGGGTCCTTCTGAACACGGATTTGAAGTTAACAAATTCAAACGGTATTCCCAGGTGCTTCTAGGATGTTTGACCCTCTGTGTATTTACACCTGGGCTGGATTCAAACCCTAGGGGGCCCCGTCCCCAGCTGGTGGCCCACAGCAGACGTGGACACCCGTCCTGACATCACATCTTTCCCAGAGAAGCACCGAGAGCTGCATGAAAAGCGATCACTGCAGACTCAAGGGAGAGTCAGGTGTCCGGTGGCCGTCTTGTGGCTTTGGGACAGACTCCACCAAGGATGGCGTGTGGTTGGCTTAGGTGCCCCAGTGTGGGTGTCACGGAGCAGAACCCCCAAAGCCTTGTCGACCACTTTGGCAACCAGACCCTGGTGACTTCAAACTCTGCTTCAGATTTAAGCAGAGATGGATGCCACACAGTCTGGGCACTGGGAGGTGAGGTCAGTGTTGGGTGCCATTCCAAAAGTAGACTCAACACGTCACGGGGAGGCCAGGCCTCCACGGTCCTCCCTGCTAAATACGGGTGGGCGCCAACCACCAAAGCCCTACCATGAGGCTGGGAGGAACAAGTGTTCCCTGTGTCCCGTGCACACATGGGTTACAGAGCCCTCCAAGAAAGGCTCCATGACCCCACTGTGGTGTTTCTGACCAGACTCACGGGGCACAGAGAGGCTCTTCTTGTGCAGCCTGGTTCCGGGTCATGATGAAGGGATAAAGGACAGAGCCCTTGGAGTAGCAACTCCAAGGGTTCCAGAGAAGCCCTAGCAAGTGGGCAGGAGGCCCTGATGGGCAGGATCAAGGCCTGCACCATCTGGCAGAGTTGCAAAGACCTGCACCTGCGTTTTCTCCCTGCCATTTCACAGACATAGGAACAGAGAAAGTGCTAAGAATTTCCCATCCTCATGCTCAGGTCACAAGGGTGAAGCCCTCATGAATGGGATTAGTGCCCTTCTAAAAGAGACCCCGTGGAGCTCCCTCTCCCCCTGCTGCCCTATGAGGACACGGGGAGAAGGAGGGAAGAGGGCCCTCACAGAACGTGACTGTGCCTGCGCTTCACCTCCCTGCATCTTCCTGCCCTCATCTGTGAGGCGGACGTGATAACAGGGCCTGCCTTGCAGAGTCAAGGGGGAGGCACTGCGACGGAGGACTCAGGGAGCTGAGGCCGCCTCTCTCAGCTGGGGGTGGGCGGTGTGGTGACAGCGGGGCCACGGGCATCTTCCAGGTGGGAAGACCCAGGTCCCGGGGGTGAGAGGACTTGCCCAAGTGGACAGGGAGACTCAGGCCTTGAGTTTGGAGTGGATCCTGGCCACTGGAGGGAGCAGGCCCAGAGCTCATGACCAGCCTCCTTCCAGCAGGGACGTCGCTTCCCCGGGGTGTGTGAGATGGCAGCTGCTCCTCTCTGGGGGCAGGGCTGTCCCCAGCCCTGGGCGCCCTTACCTGCGAGGAAGCAGACCCTCCACAGGCCTGAGTGCAGGGACATCTTGGTCTCGGTGCTCTGGTTCTGGGGCAGGACCACGCCCTCCTCCAGGTACAGCCAGTGGTCTGTGCTGACCGCGATGCCCAGCAGGCCCAGGCCGCACACGGCAAAGACGCTGCTCAGCAGGGTCAGGGCCTTCCTCCTGCAGGCGCCCATCTTCCTGGACAATCCCGCGGGGGCCTGCGGCCGCGATGCCACCAGCAGGGAGTGGGCTCTGGCGGCAGGACAGCGGGTGAGCCGGCAGTCGTGGCCACGGCTCCGAGGAGGGGCCCTGGGCGGCAACTAAAGTCACCCCAGCCGTGCTGAATGGATGAATGAAGACCAGCGGGCCGGCTCCCTGGAAGTCAGGCCATGGGTGACAGACATGCCACCTTCCTCCCACCGTCAGGAACGCACAGCTTTCTTGACAGGCCGCTGCGAGGGGCCCCCTTGTCCTCTCTGGGAGTCCCCCTTGCTGGATAACGCCATTCATTCATTCATTCATTCAGCAACCCACTGTACCCAACGTGGAGACAAAAGGATGAATGTGACCCCATCCTTGCCCTTGAAGAGTTCCCTTCTGCAAGACAAAGCGCCCCCCACCCCCAAAGCAATGAAAATGCAGCTTGATGGGTCTGTGGGGGAGACCCGCCCAAGGATGTGGGAGCAGGGAGGAGGGATGGAGGCCTGAAGTCTGCCTGGTGGGCTTCTCCGTGTCGAGAAGGACTCTGAGGCCCAAGGACACCTGGCAGGGAGCAGCGGGACCCAGAGGGGACGCGGCAGGCGGCAGAGGTTTCTTGGGAAGGTGTCTTCCGCAAGGATTCCCATCAGTTGTAGATCTGGGTCCACCCCGCTAAAGAAGCCACACCACAGTCCAAGTTCAACGGGCCTCCTGAGCCCACCTCATCAGAAGCCGTCTGACTCTTGTCTGCCCAACACATGGTATTGGCCGGAGCTGGCTCTGAACCAGCCAGAGTGAGGCTAAGTGTCTACATGAGGTGAGCCATGCGAACACCTGCCACACCTGCCCAGCCAGTCCAGGCTCGGAGACGGAGCTGGGAATCAGTGAGGGGTAAGATGCCACCCCAAGGAGCCCACAGCCCAGCTCAGGGCTTCTGAACTCTGCCTGGAACCTAGAGCCTCCCAGGGAGCATCCAGAAGTCCCGAGGGCCCAGGTGCCACCCCGAGAGATTTTGGTGCAGCTGGGCTCATACAGGGGCCGTGGTATCGCTGTGCTCCCTGCGAGGCTAATCGCGGCCCAAGTTGAGAACAACGGCTCTTTGCTACTCAGAGTGTCATCCGTGGGCCAGCAGCCTTGGCATCACCTGGGAACTCGTTAGGAATGCAGAGTCTCAGGCCCCTCCAACTTTGTAAATCAGAATCTGCATTTTAACAAGATTCAAGTGAGCTGTATACCTGCTAAAGTCTGCCGAGCAAACAGGTGACTACAGTCCAACGTAGTCATGGCTGTGGCGGGGAAAGCCCAGGATGTGATGACAGCCCAGGAGAGGGTCACCCAGTGGGGCTGTTGGGAGGTGGGCAGAGCTATTTCTGGAAGAGGGTGGCATCTGGGGCCTGGAAGCCTTCCCCAAGGCCTGGTGTCACATCTCAGCCGAGGCACAGGGGGATCCTGGCTCAGCTGCTGAAAGGGGACAGAAGACACACTCAAGCCTGGAGGCTTGATCCCTCTGTGGAGTCTGAGCTTGCTGTAGGAGGGGAGAGGGGGGAAGGGGAGGAAAACGGTGCTCTTTGCAAGAAGGAGGGACAGCCCAGCCTGGACTCCACAGCAGGAGCCCCGCCCTGACCCCGGGAGGGTTGACTGATCTGCAGACTGAACCCTACGCTGGCGTCCTGGAGGCCTGGGAACACTTGGAGGCAACGGCTCCCGTCCACCAGGCTGGAGAGCACAGGGGCTTCACGCACGCCAGTCCCTCCTGCACTGGCTTTGACAGAGAAGGAGAAGATGAAACGCAGAACAGCCAGCCCTCCCCGGCTCCCCACTGCCCGCAAACCCGGCCATTCCCCAGGCAGTGGGCTGGGAGGTGGAGCGGACAGCTCAGCCCCAATGTGGTGACAAGTATCTCACAAAGCACCTACGCGTGTGGGCCCCGTGCTCGCTGCCACAGCAGAAGCAAGGAATCAGAGGCTCTGTCGGAGCTCACAAGCCGGAAAATAGGAAACGATAGCAAAACCACTGCTACACGAGGGTGGGCAGTGTTCTGACTGGTGGAACCCGGGGTCCCAGGGAGGACGTGAGGGGTGGCAGGGCAGGTGGAATGACTGCACGGGTTGGTGGATGGGTTGCAGTCATGAAAGTTTTTACAGCAGTTTAATGAGTACTTTCACTTACACTTGAGGCTCATAAAAGCCCAATATCTGCCAGAGGGAACGGAACTGGAACCCCAAGGATGGTGATGGGGGTAAAGGGAGGAGAGAGGAATGAGCGAGAAAACCAGCCCAGTGTGATGCGGAGAGCCTTGAGCTGAGAGGCAGAAGCCTGGGCTTCGTGCTCAGCCTGTCTCTGAGTAGCCGCGGAAAGTCGGGAAATTAACCTTCCTGAGGCCCCTTCCTCTCCCAGGGAACACAGAGGGAGAGGACAACAGTAAAAGTTGAAGTAGATTGAGTATTTATCATTATTAGACATTCTGCTGAGCACATTATTTTAATCTTTACAACCATACTACCATCCCCATTTTATAGGTAAGCAAACTGAGAATCAGAGAGGTTAAGAAACTTGCCCAAGGTCACTCAGCTAGCGAGTGATGTGCCTACATTTGAATTTATCCTGCCTCATTCTCAAGGCCTTTCTAAGCTGAGCTCCATGGAGCAAAACCTCCATGGAATATTCTAGCAAAAAATGCTCTGGTGAAGAAAAACTTGGGAGGCACTGCATCTAGGTCTTGAAGAATCGCACTGCACATTCATCGGTTAAAAGCCTGAAAAGTCCGCTTAGCTCCACCCATCCCACTCTTTTCCAGACTGTTTTGGCCACACAATGGTGTTTTGTTCTGTGAAATCCACTTTGGGGACAACGCTGCCCCCGCCACATGAAGAATAACAAGACAAAACTGCTGGGGGACTCAACGCCACAGCAGGTGCGCCAGTGCCTTGAACAGTCTAATGCAGGATGCTGGTGTAAGGTATTATTATCAAGCAACAATGGGCAAAGCCCCTGCTTTCTAAAGACAGCAGCTAGTGACTGCTCAGAGCAGAACAGCCAATTTTAAAGTAAGCTTGGCAGACAGAAAAGATTCAGGTCCTGGAGATTTGGAAAGATGAAAATGGAGAGAAGATTGGATCTGAATCTATAAAAGCAAGAAATGAAAGAAGAGGCCCAAGTTGACCCAAACTGCCAATCTCTACAAGGGCAGAGCTTGAGGCCCGGGGCGAGCTTGGGAAAACGGGAACGTCCCCTTTTCAGAGTGGGTAACACGTTTACCTACTCTGCACGGAGTGGAAAATATCAACCTCATTCATTACACAGCTGAACGGATGCTTCTGTTGTGAAATCACCTTTATTTACCAATAAATGACCTCACTGACTTGAGCACTGAACAGCCCTTTATCATCCAGTGTCTCATTAGGACCTCAGGACAAAGCCATCAGTGGTATTGGCGCCATTTCATGCCCAGGGAAGCTGAGGGTTAGAGATGCTAAGTGGCCTCCAGGACGTCACAGGCATGTGGCCAACTCTGGATTTAAGCCCAGGTCTCACTCCAAAGTCTCCACTGCAGCAACACTGCCTCCTCCTGAAGAAATAAACAGGTTCAAGAAGTGCTGGGGGATGGGCTTCCTGGGAGGCGCAGTGGTTGAGAGTCCGCCTGCCGATGCAGGGGACACGGGTTCGTGCCCCGCTCCGGGAAGATCCCACATGCCGCGGAGCGGCTGGGCCCGTGGGCCATGGCCGCTGAGCCTGCGCGTCCGGAGCCTGTGCTCCGCAGCGGGAGGGGCCACAGCAGTGAGAGGCCCGCGTACCGCAAAAAAAAAAAAAAAAAAAAGAAGTGCTGGGGGAGAGGGACATGCAAAGTGACCATAGGGAATCTGGAAATGGGTGGCACACAATTTTGGGAGACCGTCTTTGTCCATAACCAAGGGCTACGTCAGGGCTGTTTCTTGATCCTATTGGGTTTATTACTGGGAGTCACCTGAGCGTATCTTTTCATGGGGATGCACTAACTCAACATTTCGGAGTCTGAAAACCACCTTGTAGGGTGGGAAGCCTAATATTTCTCTCAAAGCACAGATAAGGAAGTCAAGGTCCAGCGGGGAGATTTACCTGTGGTCACCAGGCAGTGCCGTCGAGGGGCAGGACTGTGAAGTGAAAATCTTTATGCGGGACCGCAGCTTTTCCCTCTGTGCTGCACGGGAAATTATAAAGCAGAAGATGGAAACCACCGGGCCCCACTCTGGAAACAACACCGTCACTAACACCTTCCGGCCTTCCTTCCTATGTAACCGCGCGTGTGCGCACGTGTTTTTCTACGCAATCTTCGGTTGGTGAGGGCGGGAACAGGAGTTCCCTTGCAGACACTCTGGCCTAGAATGAATTCCCAGACCCCACCTAATCGGGCCCTGGGCCAGGCCTTTGCTTTCGCACTATTTCTCCTGCTCTCATGGATCCCATCCATCCTCTACAACATTCCTTTGATTTTCCTTCTGGAGGGTAGGGAGACCTTTTTTAATAAGTTGCCACCATGAGGGAAGAAAAAAAAGAAGAAAGTTGGTGTGAAAGCACGTGTTTAACATGAACTCAACTGTGAAAAGAAATTCATAGACTGGGAAGAAATAAACCAAAATGTTGACAGTGGATGTTTCCAAGTAATAAGGTTATGTATGTTTGATTTTCTCTCTACTTTTCTGGGCTTGACAAAGCTTCTAAAAGAACATGTATTATTTCTACATCCAGAGAAGAAAACTAGGTTAAAGACCAGACTCGACAATTCTCCAGTCACTGCCCTCGTAAAGAATATGCAGGGGCCCTCGAACTCCCAGGCGAGAGATGTTGAGATGCAGGTCATCCTCTGGAGCTTGGGGCTTAGGAAGCACGGAAGCTCTGAGTCGTTTAAGATGATTACCCGGGGACCATTACCTTTAAGCATTAGCTTGTTAATTATCAGCAATTAACAGTCGCTAATTATCACCCATGACCAGCAATTAGGGAGAAACGTCTTGTGGAGGTTAAAGCACTAACGGCACATTTCCCTGCCCAAGCCAGTAATAAAAGGACGTGCGGTGAAGCGCTTAGATGTAGGACACAGGCGAGGTTACAGACATGAGTGAGGTCGGCCAGGGAGCTGCTGCGGAGGACGGACAGGGTGAAGTCAGAGGAAAGTGGGGAGGGAGCAGAGGACAGCCCAGTGCAGACACCCTGATCCCCCTTTCTTAGCAGCCCAGAGGAAACCCGCTGAGGCGTAATGCAGGCGTTGGGGGCCAGGGGTTCTCGTCAGGGCTTCCCAGCTGCTCCCGGGAGCTGGTCTAGTGACCCAGCACCAGCCTGGCCAGTCCCAGCAGGACTCACTGGTGACCAGAGGGCAGCCCCCAGCGGTCCTGTGACCTGCCTGCTTCCCAGGGCTTCCCTGGTGGCACAGTGGTTAAGAATCCGCCTGCCAATGCAGGGGACACGGGTTCGAGCCCTGGTCCAGGAAGATCCCACATGCCGTGGAGCAACTAAGCCCATGTGCCACAGCTACTGAGCCTGCACTCTAGAGCCCGCGAGCCATGACTACTGAAGCCTGTGTGCCACAACTACTGAGCCTGCACTCTAGAGCCCGTGAGCCTGCACTCTAGAGCCTACTGAGCCCACATGCCACAACTACTGAAGCCCGCACGCCTAGAGCCCATGCTCCATAACAAGAGAAGCCACCGCAGTGAGAAGCCCGCGCACCGCAACGAAGAGTAGACCCCGCTCGCCGCAACTAGAGAAAGCCCGCGCGCAGCAACAAAGACTCAACGCAGCCAAAAATAAATAAAAGACGAAAAAAAAGTGACCCCAATTCTTTGGCGCTCCTTCCACTGAGAGATGGGGTCTGCTCACGTCTCCTCCCCTGAGTCTAGGCAGGTTTGTGACGACTTCCACCAACACATCTGCTGTGTGTCTTCTGGGTCACAAAAGGAGGGAGCTCACTCAGGGGAAAGCCGGCCCCAACGTAAGTCGGACAACCCAGAGACCCCCGTGCTTCACAGCAGGGTTTCTCAACCTCGGCCCTGTGGATATTTGGGTTGGACGATTCTTTGCTGCGGGGAGGCTGTTCAGCAGCTTCCCTGCCTCTGTCCACCAGGTGCCAGTAGCACCCCAGCTGTAAACAACAGTGTCCCCAGGAGGAAATCTGTCCCTGGTTGAGAGAGCTGCTTAGAGGGCAAGCCCAGGTGGTTGGTGGATTGCCCAGCGGAGCTCCTAGCTGACAGCCAGCATCAGCTGACAGCCACGGGACTGAGCCGTCCATCCTGGACGTCCAGCCAGGGGAGCCTCGGGATCACTGCGTCCCCAGACAACACCTGACGGCGTCTGCATGAGAAGCTCCAAGCAGGAACTGCCCAACTTCCTGACCCAAGTAATCATGAATGAAACAAGGTAGTTGTTGTTTTATACCATTATATTTGAGGTAATCTGATAGGCAGCAGAAGCTATCAAGATAACTTCATGGGCTTCCCTGGTGGCGCAGTGGTTGAGAGTCCGCCTGCCGATGCAGGGGACACGGGTTCGTGCCCCGGTCCGGGAAGATCCCACATGCCGCAGAGCAGCTGGGCCCGTGAGCCGTGGCCGCTGAGCCTGCGCGTCCGGAGCCTGTGCTCCGCAACGGAAGAGGCCACAGTGGTGAGAGGCCCGCGTACCGCAAAAAAAACAAAAAACCCCAACCAAACAAAAAACCCAACAGTGGTCAAAATAACGTCATTACTGATTTATTAGCATCTTCTTCTCACTGCTTAAGTATGATGTAAATCCCAGGTGTGACTGACCAGAATGTAACTTAGCAACGGGGCTTCTGAGCATCACAGCTTAATCCCTGGGACTTTCAGCCACGT
Organism: Pseudorca crassidens; assembly: GCF_039906515.1. NCBI lineage: Eukaryota > Metazoa > Chordata > Mammalia > Artiodactyla > Delphinidae > Pseudorca > Pseudorca crassidens. The sequence goes on along the minus strand of NC_090314.1, from coordinate 63,972,637 downwards.
CAGGGAGTGAACGGCACATGGCTTTGGGACCAGGTGAATCTGAGCTGGAACACTGGTTCTGCCTTGTCACGTCCTGGGCACGTCACACGATCACTCTGAACCTCAGTCTCTTCATCTGTAAAGCAGGGGTAGCTTCACAAGGGTTATTGTGAGGATCTATGAAAGTGTAAGCGAGTAAGGCTGGACCACCTCATGCTATCTGAGTACAGTCAGAAAGTAACACCGGTTGACACGCAAGGAGCGGTGAACAACAGGGCGGATTTAATAGGGTAAATCTGTCCCTGAAAAGGGGCAAAATGGTCCAGACTTTCTCATCTCCACCCAGCTCTCCAACCTCCCTCTCATCATGGCGTTTGGTCCCTGCACAATTTTCCTCATTCCACCCACCACCCCCCGCCAAATTTCAGCCCCTCTGCCTCCTTTGTTATCTCCATATCAACTAAGGCTTTGGGATTGGAGAGATTTTAGGTTCCTCTCATTTGGAGAGCAACACCGTTCTGCATAATGATGTAAAGGGTGTCTTGGCGGTGGGCACACTGCCATCTCTATAGACACAGATAGTAAATATAATATCATCAAACATGTAGCAAGTGCTTATTAAGTGTCACACACAACAGAGGCTCAGCATCAGAAGGGAGTGTGGCACCTGAAGCCTGGAGACCTCTAGGTGTCATTATGTCCCAATGTGGGAGACCCCCCTCCCCCGCCGACCCTCCGCCAGGTGGTGAGGGAGCTGCTGGCTGGAGCTGACAAGGGGCCTGTTCTCCATGCTGGCCCCACTGAGCTCTCTCTGCCACACTGCTGATGCCCTCTGGAGCAAGTGAGCAGCACGAGGCAAATATTCATGGTCCTTTGACAAAAGCAAGACCCAAGGAGTCTTGCACTTCAAGCTCTGCCTGCCCCAAGACTAAGCTCAAAGCCACAGCAAGCCCGTCTGCCAGGAGCCCAGGCTACACAGCTGAGGATGCAGACCTGGGTCCAAACCTCCTGGAGTGAAGGTCGGTGTGTAATCAAACTCCTCTCACCCTTGGTTTGGTGGGAGGTTCCTGAAAGATAGTTTCCATAGGGGAAACCCAGGGGCATCATGACCACCAACCGAAGGCCACTGCTCTTGCAGAAAAAGAAGCTCAGCTGGGGAGACTGTGGCCAACACTTTATTGAGGGTCCAGCAAAATGCTCTCTACAGGATCTGCAGTGTTTCCCCAAAGGCGTGGCCGCAGACACCAAGTCAAGCGGGAACACACCTAACAACGGAGGGCTAACCAGGCAGTATAATCGTATCTATACCTTCGATATTATGTTCTTTGCAGAATTTTTCTATGCAGATTAGAATTTTTCATGCATTACAAATGTGACCATGCTGCACACACCACAGTAAAGCCTGATGTTATTTTACTTAAAAGTCGTATTTCCTACGTTATTTTTCGTAGCTACAGAATATATATCCTCCGACTCGGATGCACCCGAACTGATGTAACCGCTTCCCTACTACGGAACAGCTAGGTTGTTTCCAAAATTTCCCCTGTTGTAAACAATGATGAATAAACATCCTTAGGGCTAAGTATCTGTGGACATCTGCAGGTATTTTCTCTGAATAAATTCCTACAAGTGGAATTTCTGGGTTTAAGGATATGAAATGTTTTAGCGTTCTGAGAAGTACTGTCAAGACTTGTTTGAAAGATTTCAAAGGCATTTTACCCCTGCTACCTAAGGTACCACGTAGGTACGCCTGTACGGACACAGAGAACTCCAAACTGTTCCAGGTCGAAAGAGTCCCTCCCCATCTCTGCTGAGAATAACGGAAGCTTTGGAACCTGGGCTCTGCTCAGCCCTGAGGGCTACGCTTGCTGCATCAACAGGGTTTTCAGGACAAAGGCTTCTATGCTATGAATGATGTCCAGGAAATGCAGGACCTCCTAAGTAGAGCAAAACATCTTACATCAGTGCTTTGAGCCTTTTTGAGGTGACCCATCGTCATCACCTGTGAAAGACTCTAGACACATGCATGCCCAGATCAAGATCAGCTGAAAAACCCATTAGAAAGAGTGCAAGTGTTGAGATAAATGGCCGAACACAAAAATAACCGATAAAAAATCAACAGCTATAATACAGTGGCCAGTTGGAAAATATAATGCTCAGGGGGAAAAAAAAAATCTATGTAGCAACAAAACAGCAAACTCTCGGGGAATAAACTTAACAAATTATGTGCTAGTGCTATATAAAGAAAACCTTAAAACTATTGATGTACATAAAACAAGAGTGATAAATAAAATAATACATTCTGTTTTTTGGACAGGAAGACAACGCCATAAAAGTGTCAGCTCTCCCTAAATTAATTGATGAATTCAGTGCAATGAGTTCTCTCTAGAAGATGATTCTGGGGTCAGTTTACAGGAAGCAACATTTGAGGATAGCAAGGAAAATTCCTCTAAAAATAAAGATGGATAAGTGGGAACTACCAAATATTTATGCATGTTACAGAGTGACAATGATTAAAACAGTCTGATGCACATGAAAAAAATAAGCGAGTCAATGGAACTGAAAAGGGAGTGTGGACTCCGTTTCTGGCTATGATGCACAAGTTTGTGGGATTCCAACCCTCCTACTGAAAAGAATTAGAACAGCTGAAGAAAATGTAAAATATTGGTTTGAAGACACTGCAGAGAAGTCAAGGAAACCAAGATTTCAGGGGTCGAGGCCTAAAGACCAAGGAAGTGCATGGATATAAGCCTGACGTTTTGTACAACTTTTGCGTCTATATCCCAAAACTAAGCAGAGCCGCCGAAAGACTGGGAGTAATTAGGTGATGGAGAGCCGGACTCACGACTGCCAAAGAGCTCACCGCGCTGATGGTGGAGCCGTTCAGTGAGCAGAAGATCGGGAGAGATTTGTGAAGAGGGATGTGAGAAGGGGCTACCGATATGCGCCTAGTTGTCAAACACACCTTGTCCCACAGAGGGCGGGGCAGTTTAGTGAGAGAGGGTCCAGGGCACGCTGGGAGCCCAGTGGCCTGGAGTGTGACTCCGGCCCGGAAAGTCTCAAAGAAGAGAGATGTTGGCTTCTTGCTCTGGTGATGGAGAGTTGGCTGCTCTTTGCCAACCTGAACTGCCCAAGTTTGCGGGGCTGGGATATAGGAGCAATGCCAGCGACCGGGGGCAGCCTGGAGGGCGCTGGCCTGGAGGGACTCAGGTCCTTCAGGATGGCTGCCACGCTGGGGTCGGGGGTGAAGGAGGCTCGGCGGGGAGAAGCTGGGGGAGAACCGTCGGATCCCCACGAGTGTGAGGAAGGAACCACGAAAGAGCGCAAAACCCGCCCGAAGGGAGCTACGAGTTAGAAGGCGTTAGGGGCGGAGGGGTCTATGAAGAGCCCAAGGAAAGGGCCGTGGGAGCCAGACCCAGCCTTGAAGACCCCCGAGCCCAGAGAGCCCGGGCCATCTCACGACCTCCCCGGCCAGGTCGGGGCGCGTCTATCTCTCCCAGCTCCCTCTCTCCAAAGCTGCAGCTTGAGGCGCGAGGGCGGCGGCGGGGACCAGCCGCACCCTTTGGAGGCGCCGGGCTTCCCGCCACAGCAGAGCTGAGCTGGGGGTGCGCAGTTGCTACCATTATGCATCACGTCGGAAGGTCGGGCTGTCGTTTGGGACTGGACGGTCCAGTCACTGCCGGGGAGCTTGGTGTCACTGAGAGACCCGAAGAGCCACAGAGGCTGCCCAAGTGCTCGTCTCGAGCCAAGGGAAGGACCAGCCCCGCTGACTCAACAAAGAGGGGACGGACGGCAGCTGCATGAGCACATCCCACAAGTATGTGCGTTCAGAGGGCTTGAGGTTAAAAACCAGGAACTCCCATTTTCGGGCAATGCTTTGAGGAGGAAAGAATAAGGGATAAATGCCCCATTCCTCTCGCTCCTTGAGAGCCTGGTTCTCCATCTTGAGCCAGCACCTGCCGTGGCAGAGATGAGAACAAGATAAGGCGCTCCACGTGCGGCCACTTTGCAGGCTGAGGTCTGGCCTCCTTCCAAGCAGCGGGAAGAGAAGAGGACCTGGCTGGGTGGTCCGGAGGGAATGTCGAGGCTACGCTGGCAAAGGGACCAGCAGAGGTGGGGGCTTGGGGGCCGCTGTCCTCCTTGAAGGCCCGGCTCTGGGTCAAGGCGTCTCCTCCCCCAGTGGCTCTTCCCCTTTGCCCATCCGCTGAATCCCACCCCCAACCCCGGGGCCTAGGGCAGAACCAGGGCTCCATTTCCCCTCTTTGTTTTTCCTAGCCGTCCCCTCTCCCGCGGCTCAATGAATCAAATGATTTGAGGTTCAACTCCCGGCTGGACAGACACCCACTTTGGCGAGCTGAGGATTTCATTAGATGATTCACCACAGAACTCCCCGAGTGGTTCCCGCATCCGTAGAATGGGATTGCAGCAATGCTTCCTCGTGGGCTGGCTCTGGGGACTAGGGAGCTGACACAGGTAAGGACTGGAGGTGCTGGATAAGGGAGCTGGGCCCGGCTTAGGGATAACCGGGACCATCATTTTTATCTCACGGGACTGCCTGACGAATGCGTGCCGGGCACAAACAGGCACGCGAAACTCAGAGACCGTAAGCGTCAGAGCAGAGCGTCAGAGCGTCAGAGCGTGAGAGCGTGAGAGCGCGAGAGCGTCAGAGCGTCAGAGTGTCAGAGCGTGAGAGCGTCAGAGCGCGAGAGCGTCAGAGCGCGAGAGCGTCAGAGCGTGAGAGCGCGAGAGCGTCAGAGCGCGAGAGCGTCAGAGCGTGAGAGCGTCAGAGCGTCAGAGCGCGAGAGCGTCAGAGCGTGAGAGCGCGAGAGCGTCAGAGCGCGAGAGCGTCAGAGCGTGAGAGCGCGAGAGCGTCAGAGCGCGAGAGCGTCAGAGCGTGAGAGCGTGAGAGCGTCAGAGCGCGAGAGCGTCAGAGCGTGAGAGCGTCAGAGCGTCAGAGCGTGAGAGCGTGAGAGCGTCAGAGCGTCAGAGCGTGAGAGCGTCAGAGCGCGAGAGCGTCAGAGCGTCAGAGCGTGAGAGCGTCAGAGCGTCAGAGCGGGACAAACCACGACGGTCAGGACGGCTGCCGTCCCCTGAGCACCCACACCTCCTCTGACACCTCCCTCGCCAAGTCACGCTGTTATTCTCAGGCTGAAGACGCGGTGATCACCCAGCTCCTAAGCGACAGAGACGAGATTCATGCCTAGGTGTGTCCAAGCGCAGACTCTGCTTCTCCCCCTTCAGTGACGGAGACCAGCCTCCCGTCCATTTAATCCGTGCATTTAAACAGTTCCGCAGCCTCCTCCAACCACACGGAGGTGGGCCCCCGAGCAGCCTTGTCTGACCCTGGGAGCCTCTGTCCTGACCTGTGACATCATCACTCGCAGCTCTGCCACCAGCCACGAACCACAGGCACGCCCGCCCCTCGGCCCCAAGTCACACAGCGGCCGTGTGGCACGTCAGACGCACCAGCCCACCAGCAGACGTCTGGCCAGCCCCAAGCCCCGACTTCCACCCCAACAGAAACAGATTTTTATCTCACAGCACCTGTGGAAACCAAAATTGCCTTTAGAAAAGGCAGGGAGACTTGCATACTTCCTCCTTCCGTCAGATCCCGCGGAAACAGAGTGGCAACGGGGGTCGCAGACGACATAATTCAGTGGCACGAAGTCTTCACTGTTGGCAACCAGAAGCCCGGCCACCTGCTCACGCAGCTACCGGTGCATTAAGAGCCAGCAAGAAACGAAAAACAATTTTGTACCCTGTGTCTTAATACGTGTAGACAGGAAAAATGTTCAGACTTGATCTAATTCTGGTGACACTGGCCATCCATCAGATTCAGACCGAAAAAGCCTGCAGGGAGAGCTGACCCAGGGTTTTCTGCCCCCTCAGCACCACCGAACGGACACTCTGCCTCCCCAGTTGCCGCAGGCTGATGTTACTGGGCCAGGACTCTGTACCAGACACTGTTCATAGCAGCTACGCGTAACCCACGACCACCCTTGCGCTAGGCACTGTTATTAAAACGGCGATGTTTAACACGAGTACTTTCTGCATAGGGCTATGAGGACTCAATGAGCCGACACACGCAACCAGGTTAAAATGGGGGTTCCAGCCTGGCGCTCTGCAAGTGCACACGGTTCATCCTAACCGGGGTCGCTATCCCCTCTTTACAGGTGAGGGGGGTGGTGGCTGAGCCATTTGCCCAAGTTCCCCCAGCTAGAGACGGAGGGAGCCGGGATTTGAACCCACAGTCTGGCCCTGTTCTCTGCCAGCCCAAACTACCCCTCCCTCATCTCTCAGCCTGGTGCTCGTGAGCTGCACAGGGACGTTTCCAGAGTGCTGAGCTCAGCACCTTGGAAACTCTCTCTGCCCAGAAGTGCAGATTCCTCGCTGTCAACGTGACTAGGCTCCTGCCTAAGATAAGAGGGCTGATGATTTCAGGTCCTTTTCTCCACGGCCTTTGTATCACTCGGGTGGATGGACAAACCAGACGTTTTCTGTATAAAGCAGTGATGATGGAGGACGGGAAGGCGGCAGCTGAATGTCCCTGCTGGACACTCCAAGTTATCCTTGGTTACACCCAGCCCCCTCTATGCTTAGAACCAGTGTCTAGAGAGACACTGCTTTTTCTGCTGATGCTTCCTTCTGGGAGAAGGGAGAAAGGAGGGGGTGGGCGGAGAGTGTGGGGGGGAAGCAGTCTGGCTTTGGAGAAGCTACCCGGCCGCACTTGGCGGCCAGCTCGGAGCCCCGCGGCAGGCACGTCTCTCCGGAGAGCAGCACCGCAGCAGGAGGACCCTTGCGGGACGGTCGACGTGGCCCGACTGGGCGACACAGCACCGGGTGCGCCTCTGTAAACACCCCCTGCCGGTACGGCTTCCCTGTCTCCAGCACAGTTCACGGAACCTCAGGAAGCAGTGAGGATGCTAGTGGTCCAAGCCTCCCGCCCTCGCTCTCCCCGCATCCCTGTCCCTGCCCACGCAGCCCAGCCTGGCCGCCTTGAGTCCCGGGCACGGGGTCACGCAAAGAGCTGGACAGGCTGCTGCAGGTCCAGGAGGGGCCCCCACGAGCCCAGCGTCCCAGGCCCCCCAGTGTTAGCACGGAAGGAAAGAGCAGCCACTTGGGGGCAAGAGCCTTGGACCAGATGCGCAAGGAGAGAACAGCGCAGAAGAGGCTGACGTGTTTCTCTGAGGAGCTTGTTCTCAGCACGAGGCTTTCTGTTTCCCTCTCCACCCCCGGGACTTAAGGCGAAACACTGTCTAGGACACCCCACGGCCCCAGTGGCCTGCCCCTGAGTACCCCTCCCCGTGAGTGGCAGGCCCAAGCACACACAGGAGGCTAGGGCCAAGGCGCACGGCTTTCTCAGTCCCGGAAGGTGGCCTGGTGGCCCCTGGAGGATCGGCGCGGAGCCCACAAGTCCGGGCTCCAGAGACACCTCGTGACTCTCCAGAGAGGAAGTCGAGGGGCTGACTGTGCTTCTGAAGAGGCTTCAGTATTTCCTGACTGGATGACGGAACCGAAGGCCTGGGGATGGAGCTCAGGGCCCCCAGGAGAGGGCTGGTGACGAGGTGGGAGAGTCGAGCCTTGCTGCTCTGCACGCTTCCCAGCCGGCAGCCCCACCTCACGGGCCCCAGGGCCGCGGGGCCCGGAGGAGCCTGGAAAGCGGGCACAGAGCAGGCCAAGCGTGCCCCGCGGCCTGAGGCCGCATTTCATCACCCCACTGAGGCCACCTGGACACCCAGCGGGGCCCTGGGCCGGGAGGTCCGGCTTCTGGCCCCCGGCAACTGGCTCAGCCTCTGAGAGTCCCACCAACGTCGCAGGAAGGGGCGTTTCTTCCCCGAGTGGCCGTGAGGGCTCCGGACCATAGAGCAGGTCACGGGCTCTTAGCAAATGCTCGTCTGCGTTCCTTGACCCAGAAAGGCGGCACGACTGGCCACCGAGGCAGCTGACGCCGGGGCACCAGCGTGGGGAGCCTGTGTGCATCGCCCTTTAAAAGCAGCCTCATAACTGCACAAGGCAGAGACAGAAACTGGGGTGCGACTTGGCAGGGTCGGAAGCACAGAAACCTCCAGAACGGCTGAGAGAGGAAAGTGCTGACATGGGATGGGGATGGGGAAGGGGTCCCCAGGGCCTCTCCCAGGTCCCAGGGCACGTCAGGACCCGACGGGACACAGCCCCAGGCCTCCCTGCCAGCAGGCCTACCCGTGCTGCCCAGCAGTGGCACCCGGGGAGTTGTAAAGAAATCCCAGTGATGCTGGTTTGCTTCCAGGACCAACGACTGCCAACCCTCTGTTGGGGCAGAAGGAGTTGGCGGGGCTGGGGGGCGGATGCAATGAGGCATCAGTAGTTTTTAAAAATCCCGAGTGACTCTAATGTGGAACCAAGGTTGAGAGCCACTCGCTAACTCGGGGACCCTCCGAGCCTGGAGGTGCGCAGACCCCACGCTCACAGTTTGATTCATTCCCTCTGGACCAGGGCCGAGCCATCCAACGTGGCAGCCACTAGCCACATGTGTGTCTCCAGCACCTGAGACGTGCGTGGCAAGTCCAAGTCGAGATGTGCTGGTAGCACAGATACACACTGGATTTCTAGGACTGAGCATGAGGAGAGAACGGAAAATATCTCACTAATGGTTTGTAAAAACATTGGTTCCATGGTGAACTGGTATATTGTGCTAAAGAATACGTTAGTTCTTCCTATGTCTTTATACTTTTTTAATGTTTCCTTAGAGAATTTTAAATTACATTATGTGGCTCACATTATATTTCTATTGGACAGTGCGTGTCTAGAGACTACCTAATTCAAAATGTTGTGTTTTTTGTTTGTTTTTTTGCGGTTCGCGGGCCTCTCACTGCTGTGGCCTCTCCCGTTTCGGAGCACAGGCTCCGGACGCGCAGGCTCAGTGGCCACGGCTCACGGGTCCAGCCGCTCCGCGGCATGTGGGATCTTCCCGGACCGGGGCACGAACCCGCGTCCCCTGCATCGGCAGGTGGACTCTCAAGCACTGCACCACCAGGGAAGCCCCAAAATGTATTTTCTATATTTCTGTTTGTAACTTTGTTACCTCTGCTTTTTCATAATAATTTTCCTTAAATTGCACCTCATGGTTCCATTTATATAACATTCTTGAAATGACAAAAATAAAGAAATGGAAGAGCAACACGCAGGAACCTTGCGGTGGGGAATGTCCTGCATCTTGACTGCATCCCTGTCGATACCCTGGTTGTGCTCTAATTTTGCAACATGTTACTATTGGGGGAAACTGGGTAGAGGGTACGTGGGCGCTCTCTGTACGATTTCTTACAACTGCATGTGAATCTACCACTTATCTAAAAAATACAAGGTTAATTAGAAAAAAACAATCTCACCTCCGAAACAGTATCTTTCATACTCTGTGTGAGAGTACTAACTGGTTTATCCTTCTGGAAAGCAATCTGGCAACATGCACTGAGCATTAAGCATTTCATTTCTCTTGGTCCCAACAAGTCTACTTCTGGGAATTGCCGCTAAGGAAACAGACAAAAATACACAAAGATGTTGTCTGTAATAGCAAAATGGTAAAAGCCACCAAAATGCTTTTCTGAAAGGAAGGTGTTATTTATATGAACTATGGTCTATCCACTCAATCTACCATTACATAGTCATTGTTGCAAAATGTTAAATGAAAAAAAGTGAGACACAAAATATCAGTGGTTTGCTGATTTGTAAAAAAAAAAAAAAAAAAATCTGTTAACGTGGGATGATGAAAGCAAAAATATATGTAGTGGCTGTTTTGATCACAGGATTATGGGTGAATTTGTCTTTAAAAAAATTTATTTATTTTACTTATTTTTATTTTTGGCTGCGTTGGGTCTTTGTTGCTGCACGCGGGCTTTTCTCTAGTTGCGGCGAGCGGGGGCTACTCTTCGTTGCGGTGCGCGGGCTTCTCATTGCGGTCGCTTCTCTTGTTGCGGAGCACAGGCTCTAGGCCCGTGCGCTTCAGTAGCTGTGGCACGTAGGCTCAGTAGTTGTGGCATGTAGGCTCAGTAGTTGTGGCTCGCGGGCTCTAGAGCACAGGCTCAGTAGTTGTGGCGCACGGGCTTAGTTGCTCCGCGGCATGTGGGATCTTCCTGGACCGGGGCACGAACCCGTGTCCCCCACATCGGCAGGCGGATTCTTAACCCCTGCGCCACCAGGAAGGCCCTAATTTGTCCTTCTTTCTGCTTTATTGTCCTTATTCCCGGATTTTGCTGAATAAATGGCACCACATTTTCCCTTAAATGACATAATGACCTTTGCACTTTTTTTGACCTTTGCCCTTTTTAAATTAGCTGTCTTCCTGCCACTAAGGGACGATGCCCCACCAGGGAAGGAGGCGGGTGGCTGACCTGCCTCCTGCTGGCTGACCGTGCGCTGCATCCTGCGGCACTGAGAAGTGGAAACACGGCTGGGACAGACCAATCATGGGCAGATTTAGGGCCCCATTCCTGCCTCAAAGCCTCTCAGAGAATCATGGCCTGTTAAGAGGATAGAAAGAAGAGTCTGAAACTTCAGAGCTTCTGTGAACTCCGGCAAGATACTTAAGCTTTCTCAGCCTCATTCAGTAAAGATATAAAATGGTGACAATATAACGCTTGTAAGTGGGGTGACTGAGAAACGAAACGGTGCAGGAGCACAGTGACCTAGGCGATGGGTTTTATTTGACTACTAATGCCGAATTCTTTTCCAAAGCAGGTGTACCAAGTTACACTCCCACCTGCAGTGTGTAAGGGCTCTCATAGCTTCGTATTCTCAGCAACATTTGGCATTGTCAGATTTCTTAATTTTTGTCAGTCCCAGTGGGAATAAAATGGAATCTCATTGTCAAATTAACTTACATTTCCATGATGACTAATGATATGCAGTGTCTGTCCACGGCTAGCCACAGTCCCGTTCCCATTTCTATGAAATGTCTGCTCGTGTCTTTTTCCCGTTTAGTTTTCTATTGAGTCTTCATCTTTTTCCGTATTGATCTACAGGAGCTCTTGAAAGAGTCTGCGTACTGATCAAGACATTTTCTCACAGTCTGAAGCTTTTCTTTTCATTTTCTTTATGGTATCTTCTGAGAGGTCCTTAAATATATTCAAACATACTATTATTCATTTTGGTATGATGATCTTGTATTTAGCAGCTGTGCTGAACAGAAATTCTCCTGGATTTTCTATAAAATGAATGATCATATAGTTTGTGAATATTAACAGTTTTGTAGTTTTTCATTCCAATTCTTATAGTTCCCACTTCTTTTTCTTATCTGGGTGTACCGTCAAGTAACTCTAGGACATAGAAGGGATGGTAGAGACCTACTCAACTGATTTGAAAGAGAATGATTCTAACATTCTACCATCAAGTCAGATATTGTTGACAGTATAGCTTAAGATAAAGAAGTCCTCTTCTGTTGCTAGTTTTCTGCAAGGTTTTTTTTTTTTTTACAATCATACTGACTTTTATTATCTTTTCTACATTTTTGACATGTTTATTTTCCTCCTTTAACCTGTTAATGGGATAAATTACATGAATAGATTTCCTAATGTTAAACTATTCTTGCATTATTAGCGTAAATCTTGCTTTTGTTGTGATATATATGTATGTATATATATATACATGTGTGTATAACACATTTATATATAATATAGTTTAACATTATATTTATAACATTTGTATGTATAGTCAATAAATGAAATTGACCTATAATTTTCCCCCAAAGTCCTGTTTAGTTTTGTCATCAAAATTATATTAGAAATACAATGAGAAACCATTATACAGATGCTAGAATGGCTAAAATCAAAAAGAGAGACAATACTAAGTGTTGACAAAGACCTGGAGCAACTGGAGCTCTCATGCATTGCTGGCAGGAATGCAAAATGGTGTCATTACTTTAGAAGTTCTTATAAAGTTAAACATGTCTTTGCCACACAACCCAGCAATTCCACTCCTAGGTGGGACTACCAGAGAAATGAAAACTATGGTCATGTAAAGGCTTTCATTTGAATATTCATAGAAGACTTATTCATAACAGCCCCAAACTAGAACCAACTCACTGTCCATAACTGGTGAATGGATGAACAAACCATGGTATGTCCATACCATAGCAATAAAAAGGAATAAATTACTGATACACATGACACGGATGAATCTCAAAATGCATTATAAGCAAAAGAGTTCAGACACAAAAAACTACGTATTGTATGATTCCCTTTACATGAAATTGTAGAAAAGGTAAAACTATAGGGACAGAAAGCAGATCGGTGAGGGCAGCTCCTTGGTCATTTTAAACACACTGGACGAGCTTTACAGACTTTTTCACATGGTTCTACGATCAAGTTCAAGTTCTACAGTTGAGATGCTGATGTCCCCATTTGCTGTCTGTGCTAACTCGCCTCAAGGTAATCCACGTCCTTGAGTGGTTTGTGGTTTCTATTGTGAGCTCATCTTCAGCAGGGCTTTTTTCCCTGTGGGAATCCTATGCACTCTGGGTCCTGGACAAGCCCTGGAAAGCAGTTTTGAATTTGATTCCGCTGGGTGAGTTAGGGGTTCTATCAGTCCAGGACCTATTTTTACATTAAATTTTAGTTCAGGACTTCTCCCCTTTGGGGGTGTTGTAAATTTAGACTTTGTACCTATGGGTAGCTCAGTCTTTGCCCTTAGGTTTCTTGAAGGAAACATTTTCCCCCCTACGCAGAGCATCTGAACAGAGTTAATGTCCTGGCAGCTTTCTTGCGCTGGAGGTTAGCAGCCTGTCCACAGAGAGGTCCCAGGGACAACCTCTGGCCTTGTCAGGGCCCAATGTCACATCTCCCTGTCCCTGGGTGGGCGTAAAGATTCTAGACTTCAGTTACTATGACCATATCTGGGTCCAATATCCCCAGTCCTCCTCGGTGTCAGTTTACGTGCTCAAGACTCTGAGTGTGAGTTCCTTGAAGACATCTGTCTTTCTTATGAGTCAACTATGTATTTAAAACTCTTCCTAAGTGCTGGTCATTGGATGGGTATGTGTTAGCTGAGCTAGCTCTGTTGCCAAAACTGGAAGTCTCTAATTCGGTACCTGCTTTTCATCCCTCCTGCTCTCCTGGGGCTGGGGGCGGGGGGCGGCCACCAAAGAGTTCTCACACGCCCACCCAGCATTATGGAGCCAGGGAGAGGAGGGAAGGCTGTTTCTTTCTACTTTTCTGAATTTCCCAATGTGCTGTAACAAGCACAAATTATTTTTCCAATTGGAATGTGTGTGTATGTGTGTGTGTAAACTTTCATTTAAAAGTTAGCAAAGGATGACCTATATATAAAGGAAAATACATTTTAAACCAGAGCAACTTCCTGGCAGAGGGGGGCTGGCAGTGACTTCCCCACCCCCATCCCCAAAGATGGCCTTCCCTGCTCCTTCCTGGGGCATAATCCAGTCTGCCTCAGGCTTTTGCACTGTTCTATTTTTGTTTTCATTATTTAACTGTGTCCCAAATACACTGCCTAAGTGGAGTGCTTGGTTCCATAGCTTAATGGTCAGCTGACCTCCGCCTGCAAACGCCCCAGTCATACTGAGCGCGGCAGGCCATCAACGGGGCCCTGGGCCATCTTCCCGAGGTCAAGTTTAGTCCAAGGCTGAAGACCGTGGAGAGGGCTGGGGCTGCCCAGGGGAGACCCAGGAGGGGGTGAAGAGGGTGGCACACGCCAGGAAGGGGACAGTGCTGGGGACGGAGCGTGCAGACGTGCGGGCAGCGTCCGCCTGCAGCTTGCCTTCAGGAGCTGAGGGGCTTGTAGGGCTGGAGGCCGGCTGTCCATCACCTTGTTCTCGCAGCCCTCCTGGCTTGCTCAGGATTCGCAGCTCAGCTCCTGGCCCGACTGGCTAGGAGCCGCACTGAGAACCACCTTTTGGAGGACTAAGGGGTTTGAATTCTTCCTCATCTCCTTTCTTAATTATTTAATTGCTAGACCTTTCTGGTGATCTCAACGGTATCTTCTAACCATCCAACCCCACAAAGGTTACACACTCGGGAGCCTGGAACACAACGGGGTGTGACGTTGACCCCCCCAGCATTAAAGATGTTTTACTAAATGCTTTCATACGAGGTTGGGACCTCATTAGCTCCCTCCATCAAGCAGAGGAAGACGCTATTACGGATGGTGTGATCCATTCTGCAAGTGAGAAAACAGGCTGTGAGAGGTGTCCTGCCCAGGGAGGCTGGGTCAGGACATGAACTTGTGTCTTCTGGGGTACAGGCCTCTGTCTGTGTTCACCCTGTTCTCCCCACAAAGAGGCAAGATGCTCTTCCCAGGCAGACCCAGGACAGAGCCCCAGACTCCCCAGTGCGAGCCCCAGGATGCGGGGTCAGGGGGCACGCTGAGCTGAGCCAGGCGGGGTCAGCCCCTCCCTGGGGTGGGCGTGGCCCAGTCGGGAGGCAGGGGGCCTGAGGCTGCTGTCCCCCTGCCCCCCGCCCTGGACTGGCTTCAGCCCCCTCCGCGGCCCTGCCCGCGCCCAGTGCGCTTTCCTGGGGCCCTCAGACGATGAGTGGTCCTCATCCTTCCCACAACAACACATTCATCAGGAGGGAGACAGACGTTCCAATCTGGAGGGGAGGGGAAGGAAGAGGAGGAAATCAACAACCAAGAGTGATGTCTCCATGTTGTGCCTCCCCTGCATTTCCCTCGGCAAAGGCAGGACGCGAAGAAAATGGCGGCAGCTTGATAGTAATTGATCCTGACGCAGGGTGAACCCGGGGTGCTCCCTTGATGGCCAGCCATCGCCGGCTGGCACTTGGGTTGAAATGGGCTCTCCGTCAACACGCACGGGCCACCCGCATATCTGAGTTGGACATCCTGGCCTTCCCTCTGCTCACAGCACTGGGGCTGCTCTGCAGGGTCTGACGCAAGTCACCAGCTGGCTGGGCTCATCAGGGAAAGGGCCGAAAAACCCAAAGCGGGATCTCCCAAACCCATCTTTCCTGCAGACATAAAAATGCCTGCCTCGGGCTCAAACGCCTTCAGAGCTGAGCTGAAATCCAAGTGGTACAAATAGCATCGTCAGCCAGTAACACTTTAGTCTGAATCGGCACAGCCTTGTCCTCAATGGGGCCAGTCACAGGGTCTGAGGAGTGCAGGAGGTGATCCACGCAGAGGGCCCAGCCCACACCTGGCCCTGTCGTGAGCTGCTCTTAAAGCCAAGCTCTGGCCTTGGCCCTCTGGCCCCCAACCTGTCTGGCATCAACTGTTTTGCCAACTGTGTGCTCTCACCTGGACCTTTCAGTTGACCCCACAGGCCTTCCACCTTCTCATCTGGGGATCTGAGAGAATACTTCTTGGTTACAGGTGCTACGATGATGAAACACAGTAGTGTAGGTAGGGCTGGGACAGCTCCTAGCACATGGCAGCTGCCCCCCTGAAGCTTCTGGAAGTTTCCCGTTGGGGGGAGGCCATCGGAGTGCTTGGAGGTCCGGAGCAATGGGCCGTAGGAAGGTTTCAGGGAGGCAGCTGAAGGTGCAGAAGGTAGAGTGGGTCCCACATGCCTACGACGTGGCTCTCAGAGCTGGGGCTCAGAGGGAGTGCCAGGCCCAGCCTCTACCCTCACCGAACCGAGTCCAGCACTACTAAGCCCACAGCCTGGGGCCCTTTTCTTTGCAACCCTGGGGGCAATCACTGCCCCCAGAGCAAAGGAAGCAGGAGAGGTGGGGACTCAGAGGGGTGGCCCCTTTCTGCCAGGGAGGGGGAGGGGAGGGGAGGGGAGGGGGAGGGGAGGGGAGGGAGGAGGAGGGAGCGGGAGCGTTTAGCTTCCCTCGACCTCCCTCCGGAGATCTGGGCTTTGACCTCACCAGGTGGCAGCGCTGCAGCTCAGTGAACGGATGCACGAATCCAGAAGAAGAGCCTGTGGCTGGGGAGATGGGAGGCTGCTGTCCGTGCCCTGGCTTCCTGGGGGCACGAGTGCTCGAACGGGGAGGGGGCACGAGGGGACAGAGGATGACACACGCCTCCCTACAGCACCCCTCCCCAGAGAAACCGAGGCCCAGCGAGGTTCCGGGACTAGTCCAAGGCCACATACAGCGAGTAAGTGACTGAGCTGGGATTTGAACCCACTTCTGTGTGGCTCTAAAGTCCCCGTTTTAGTGTCAGACAGAAGAGCGCGGACCACTCAAGTTCATGTCCCCGGGCTAACCCCACTCTGCCTAACGCTTCTGGGCTTTGAAACGTGAGGTACGGAAACAATGCTCACCTTAGAGGACGGCTGGGAATGCACGTGGCAAAACGCCCAGCGGGCAGCGAGTAGTCTCTGGGGCTCCTGTACGCTCAGAGACAAAGCTGACGGGCTTGCGGTGGCCTCGCGGCCCAGGGGAGACTATCCGACCGCTCCCCGCCTCCCCACACCATCTCCTCCATGCGCTTTCTCTTCCTGCTGCTCGGAAGGCGCTTCCGCCCCTCCAGCCTCTGCCCCAGGGCCCCTCACCAGTGGGCCTTGTCCGCGCGCCCCTGGAAGACGGCATGGCCTGCTCACCCCGGCACACTCTCACCCCACCCTCCTTGCCTTCCTCTCTAGCGTTTGCACCACGCAGCCTGCTGGATGTGCTCCTTCTTTAGCACACATGGTGTTCGTCTCCCTCTTTAGAACGTTTGCTTCTAAGGGAACAGGATGGGATCCTGTCCATTTTGTTTGTAGCTGTAGCCCCGGCGGTTGTCAGCAGTGGGTGATGCTGGCTCCCAGGGGACAGTTTTGGATGCCACAAAGGGAGGAGGGCGCTCGTGGTCTTTAGTGGGTAGAGGCCGGGCATGCTTCTGAACACCCTACAGTGCACAGGAACCGTCATCCTCCCAAAAGAATACTCTGGCCCCAAACGCCAACAGTGCCACAGTTGTATCCCCCTTACTGACAACAGTGGCCAGCCTGTACACAGTAGGTGCTCAATAAATAACTGATGAAGAATGAAGAGCTACTATCACCCTTGTCGCCACCACTTGTTATTATTTAAGAACAGAAACTGTTGAGAATAATCTTTAAGAATGCCCATCAGGGGACTCCCCTGGTGGCGCAGTGGTTAAGAATCTGCCTGCCGGTGCAGGGGACACGGGTTCGAGCCCTGGTCCGGGAGGATCCCACATGCCGCAGAGCAACTAAGCCTGTGCGCCACAACTACTGAGCCTGCACTCTAGAGCCCGCAAGCCACAACTACTGAGCCCACGCGCCACAACTAGTGAAGCCCGTGCACCTAGAGCCCGTGCTCCGCAGCAAGAGAAGCCACCGCAATGGGAAGCCCGCACACCACAACGAGGAGTAGCTCTCGCTCGCCGCAACTAGAGAAAGCCCACGCGCAGCAACGAAGACCCAACGCAGCCAAAAATAGATAAATAAAATACATTTATAAATAAATAAATTATTAAAAGGGCGTCCTGGGAGCCGGAACTTCTTGGCTGTGGCTTGAGCTCTGCCCTCAGCAGCACCCGGAACGGGCTGCAAACTGGTCCCTGCTGGGCCATCATCAGGCGGGACCCGTCCATGGCTCAGGCCCCCTGAGGGCCCGCGCGATGCTGGCCCGCCCCTCCTGCAGCGGGCCTGCTGGCGCCCCTCAAGCCCACGCCCGCCAACACCGGCCCCCATGCCGGGAGGCTCAGGGTTGCCCAGCCGGGCCTGGGGCCGCCTCCACGAGCCTTTTAGGTGACCCCAGCCGAACCCTGCACCCCCAGGCCTTCTGAGTGAATTATGCTCTTTTGCTCTTTTCGAGATAAGGCCATAGGAGGGTGTGGGGATGTGTGAGGGGCCACAGGTGTTGGACCCTCCCCAGCCCAGCTCGGCCCAGCCTCTTGCCTACCTGACAAATTACCCCTGACACTTTTAAATGGCCAGCGCGGCTCTCCCAGGCTCTCCCAATGCAGAGAGCACCACCTAGAATACAGAATACACCACACACCACGTGGCCGTGCTCTCACGGGGAAGGGAGGGCAGTGTGAAAAGGAAGGCGCTGGCTCTGCTCCAGTCACAGGACTGGAGGCTTCTGTCGGCTCCCTCAGCAGGCCACCCAGCCCACAGTCCCGCTGAGAATGCCCACTGAGGTGCACAGCTCTCCCTGCCTGCCGCCCGCCCCCGCCCATCTCCCCAAGCCCGTCCTTCTCCTGAGGGGCCTCCTTGGGCTCACCGCTGGGCCTTTCTCTGCAAAATCCAGAGGCTGGCACACCACCTTCCTCTCCCACTCGCCCCACTTTCTCTTTCCTCCCCCCTTCTCTCCCCTTGCAGGTCCTCAAAGCTTTTAAACAAGTCACCGATGCTAAGGTTTAGTAGCTGACTTATTAACTGGGTACAAGGCCATAGACAAAGGAATGAGTCTCTAATGGTGGAGCATTAGGCAGCAGACTTCTCGGTTTGGGGGAACAGGATGATATTTGGTGAGCAGGAGTTTTCCTGGTGTCCCTGAGGTCACGTGTAGCTGGCCCCGATTCTGCCAGGGAGGAAGGCTGACCCCAAACCCAGGATGGACTGAAGGAGCAGGTGTGTGCCCAGTGACCACCCAGAATGAGCCAGGACGCCGTGCAGGGCAGGCCCAGGGCACCAAGGGCTAGAAGGTAGGGCTTGGTGGAGACTGGATTCCAACTCTCCCAGCTGCCTTCTGGGCACCAGAGAGTAATTTGTGAGCTACCTGATCAAAGACTCCCACCCCTGCCCCAGCTCTAGGATGGCATGAGGCGTCTTGGCGGCACAGGCCGTGGCTGAAGGAAGCAGAGACGACTGGCCCTGGTCATCTGCTACGAGCCCAACACTGACACCTGTGTCCTTGCATTGCACACGCCCCTGGCCCTGTTGTGCAGAGGAGGAAGCTGAGCCCAAGACTCCGCCAAGGTCCGACGGTCAGAGAGCGGCTGCGCTGGAGCCCGTGTTTTCCACCATGACCTAAGGCGGCCTCCTCAGACCAAGTGTGAACAATTCAGGCAACCTCCCCCTGCATCCCCTCCCCCAACCCAAGTCACGGAACCCAACACACAGCCTGAGGATGGCCAAGGTCTCAAAGCCTGCTGCCAGCTGGGGCGTGGGTGCGTGCAGCCCACCAGGAGGCCAGGCATCTCACAGCCCGGACGCATGTGCACAGGGCAGCGCTGGCTGCACCCCGCCCCCGGGGGCATCCACCGAGCTCCACACGTGAGAGGGAGGCTGAGGCGTGTCGGGGGGTGTCTCAGGCACAGCTACAAGTTCCACCCTTTCTAAGCACCCTGGGGACCTGGCGCTGTGACAAGATGTCCCCAGCTACCTCAAGCTGCCGAGTCAGCGGAGAAGCGAGGCAGAGCTAGCGCTTCTCAGGTGGGCGGGGGGCTCTGGAGGGAGCGCTGGCTGTCGGGTCAGCAGAGGTTGCTGCTGACCCCATGCCCATGGTGCTGGGACGTCCTGGAGCCAGGACATCAGATCCGAGCCGAAGTCCCCCAGTGCCCACCTCCAGGGCAGTCCAGGCTGTTAATTCATCAGACCCTGGGGATGTGGAGGTGAGGGAGGGGGCCTGAGTGGGCCGGGAGGCAGGTCCCATCTGTGATCCCTGTGGAGCAGCTGCCAGCACTGGCGACAGCTGGAGAGTGACTTCTGTCAAACTGAGACAGGCCCCCACTTGGGGACCCTCTCCCGGGTCCTGCTCTTGCCCAGTCACTGATAATTCAGTGCAAAGTGGGTGAATTCTTTCCTTAACGAAAGTCCTCAACCATGAAAAGGGCCACCCGTGTGTCTGGCAGGCCCCAGGGGGCAGACGAGAGCCCGTGGCCCCAGCCTGCTCACAGGCACCCAGGTCAGCACCGGAGGGGCTCAGAATGTGAGCCTCCCCCCCCAGCCAGGTCCCAGGGAATCATCTCTTCAGTCCTAGGAAGAGGCAGTCTGACTTCATTTAACAATTTTTAGCACACTGCATCTTCATCAATTGCCCAATTAGGATGAGGGCAAAGCGACAGGTCAAGTAATTAAAGTCGGGGGGGGGGGGCTCTGGCGCGACTGGGGAACTATCCTGGTGTGTGCCTGGGGGGCTGCCGTCGCACACTCTGCGTCTGCCGGCAGGTTCCCCAGCGCCTCCCCGCGTCTCCCCCCACCCCCCCGCCGCCCCCGTGGCCTCCGGCAGGGACACTTCCTCCCAACCCAGCCGGACCAAGCATCCCCACCAGTCCCACCACCCCCGCGGCCAGGCGGGGGCCGTCCCGGGGCAGGCGGACCCGCGGGGCTGTCTGACCGCTGGGGGAGGGAGGCCACCCAGCAGGCTGCGGTAAGCGGGGAATTCGACCCGCGTAGACGGACAGCCCAGCTCGACAGGTGGGGGTGGGCTTCCCCGCCCGCACGATCCGGCTAATGGCCGCCGGCGCTCTTCGAGTTTGCCGTGGGAGTCCGCCCTCAGCTTCGGGGTGGGCAGCTCAGCAGCGTCCGCAGAGAGGGGGCGTCATCACCCCCCTCACATCCCCGAGACAGACAGACAGACGCGCACACGCACGCGCACACGCACTCCCCCACCCCGCCCCTTCCTCTCCGCGCCCGCCCGGGATGCGCGCACGCGGGGACTGTGGCCCCCGCCCCGCGGTAAGGGGGCAGCGGGCGCGGCGGCGGCTCGGGCTCGGGGGGAGCTTGTCCCTTGCGGGGCCCACGCGGGGACAGCCGGTCTCCCTCGGTCTTCCTGGCTCCTACCTCGCTGGAGCGGCAGCGGCCCCCGGCCCTGGTCGAGCGTCCCTCGCAGGCTCCGCGCGGGGCAGGAGGTACCGAGCGAAACTCCGGGGCGCCCGCCCCGTCCGCCCGCACGAACCGCCCGGCACCAGTGGCCGCGGCCGCCGTTGGAGCCGCGGCGGGGAGTGGGCGGGGCCGGGGCGGGGCCTCACCCCCCCCCCCACTGCGAGCCGTCGGCGGGCTTGGGGACCCTGAGGACACTGGGTCTCCCCGGGAGGTGCGCACGTCTGGGGAAGCACCTTCGCGGCGTTTGCAGGTGGCTAGTCGCGGGCTGGGGTCTCGAGGAGAGGAGTTCGGGGGCCACGTAGAGCTTGGCCGAGCCCTCCCGGACTTGAGTCAGATTTACCTTCAGATTTCAGCTGCTGCTTCTGCTGTTTAACCAGCATCATCACCATCATCGTCAAAACAACACAACTCCACCACCAGCTAGTGTGTATTGATCACTCCCTGTGCACTAGGCACGGTTCAAAGCGCTTTGCTCCCATGGAATCCTCCCTCCCAACAACCCCATTGTACGGATGAGAAAACTGAGGCCCGGAGTCCTGAAGCGATGTGCCTGAGGACACGCGGTGCAGCTCAGTCTGCCTGGCTCCCGGACCTGTGCTTTCTTTCAGTGTGGCCTTAAGCACACCCCTCGGAAGTATAGAGTGGAAATACATGTGCAATAATGATCGCAACCAATATTTTGTATTTCTTCTTCCGTTTATATGTCTCCTTTATTCTCTGGGCTCCGGACCCCCAGTAGGTGCTCAATAAATATTTGTTAATCAGTGACTTGTTTGAAAGCTGCAGCTGGAGCCTGGTTGGATGGTTCAACCCAACAGTTAACTCTTTCTGGCCTGAATCCTTGCCCATCTTCGTTTCTGTGACAACGGCCTGACCAGCACCCTTGTCCAAGACGTTCGTGTGACTTGCTTACGGAACAGCAGCTTCTGCCCTCTGCTCTAACAGGTAAGGGTCACCCTGCAAGGAGGAGCCTCCAGGAGGTGCGCTTGGCCAGCCAGGCCATGGGAACCCTTCCGCTGGAAGGTCTGTAGTCTCTGCAGACCATGACGTGGTCAAATACATGGGACGTGCATGTGTTTGAGGGCAGAAGTAGGCTTCCGAAGAATGAGACACCATCAGTGAACGTATTTGCTGAAAACTGTAAGGCAGCAGTGCAACAGGAGCCTGTATGCTTCTAAGATCTCCTGACCTGGGCGTCACAGGACATTGTCACCTGTGAACGGGGTCGTGTGGAGTTGAAACCACTGAAGGTTTATGGGGAGGACACACCAGGTTTCTATGCACAGCACTTTAGGCCTGAAAACTTCCCAGCTTTCCCTCTCTTCTCTCGCCTTCCCCAGGAGTGATGGAGAGGCCTCTCACCCCGCTGAAGGCGTCCACATCTCTCGACTGGGACCGAGTCCCACACCTCTCAGACTCCCAGACCCCACCACCCCCAAGCTCTTCCAAATGTGTACCTCCTGCTTGGCTTGGCTCCTTTGCCACATGGAAAACTCCTATAGGTCCTGCAAAACGTGCTCAATTTGCTCCCTCTGACCCAATACACGTAATTTCTTCCTTCCCTCATCTGGGCCCGGGAGCCTCTTGACTAGCTCTTTCCCATTTAGCAATGGTGAGTTTGTCAGTCTCCCCAGCTATGCTTGTGAGCTCCTTGAAGGCAGGGGTCTTGCACACAGTAGGTGCACAGTTGAGGCACTGTTGAATGACTGAATCTAAGTAGGATGCATTTCCCCAAGACTGAGGTTTGTCAAATCAAGGGGAAAACCACCCACCAGAGCAACTGAACTGGATCAGTGATATGAAAAGATGAAAACTGGGCAGGGCAGCCAGGAGCTGTGCCTCTCTCAAGGGCTGCATTTAATGTTCCCAGCAAAGGCCAGAGATGCTGCCCTGGGATCTGTGTCCTACAGGGTCAGCTCTGCTGGACAGCAGCAATGTCTTCAGGCAACAGAAGAGTGTGTATTAGGGTTGGGGGTGAGCAGGCTGCCTGAAGGTGGGTATAAAGGAAGGGGTAGCTGGGGCATGGGGTGTCCTCCTTCGTGGGCCGATTGAGGGTTGCTAGAATGCCCACTTGCTCCCCAGACTGGGCCCCTCTTTCATCTGATGATGCTGTTCTCCAGGGTGAAGGAAGAGACCCATTGCCCACCTAAGGCATCCTTCAGAAGGACCGTCGGTCTCCGGGGGTGTTCACAGCCTCTCCCCTAGTCATTCTGCCTGAGGCAAGTGGGGAGCCCTCACAGGTGGGTGGTTGAGAGGAAGGGGATTTGGATCAGGTGGATGGGAATTCAACCTGATTCTGCCCCTAACTAGCTGTGCGACTTGGACAAGTTACTTGACCTCTCTGAGTTTCGCTTTACCGCCCTCTAACCAGGGCTGATTTCGTGGGTAGGTGACTTTTGCACTCACCCAGAGCCTGCTCTTAGGCTTGGTTGGTCTAATGATCTGCTTTGGCGGTCTTAAAATTTTTAATCATTTTGAACAAGGGACCGCATTTTCATTTTGCACCAGACCCCACAAGTTATGGAGCTGGTGATGACGTCCCCCGACACACGCTTCATTGGGATAATGTTTGCACAAACGTCTAACAGCCGGCTCGCAGCAGAAGTTAGTTTCCCTTCCTCTGATATGGGCTTGAAGAGGAAGAGGTCGCCAGGTGGACAGAGGGACAGGAAGGCAGTTTCAGGCAGAAAGGCCGGCCCAGGCAAAGGTAGGAGGACACCAGTTGCGTTCAGGGAAAGGCCGGCCGTCTGGGGCGGGCGGGGTGGAGGGCTGCGGGAGACACACCTCAGGACACGCGGTGGGGACAGAGTGAAAGGCCTTCTGGTTCCTTTCAGGAGCTCGGGCCTCAGGCCTGGGGGCCCGTGAGGGGCAGGGAGGGCCCTAAACACCAGCCTGCTGAGCGGAAGGCTGCTCCCGTTGTGTTGAGCTGATGAGACAGGCAGCGGAGGGCGTGGGCGGGAGCCCTGCTTGGAGCTGCCCGCGCGCTCGCTGTCGACTTGATGGGGAAATTCTGTAGGTGTTTGTTAAGCCCAGCAGTTGCGCTTGGGGACCTGGGGACTCTGGGCCTGATGAATAATGGAGCAGCCCTTCCTCTCTGGGCCTCTTTCTCGCTTTTCAACAATTCACGCATTCCCGTGGTTGAAGCGTTGCATAAAACCTCAGCTTTTTCTGAATCCGAGGCCAAACTCGGCGAATCCGATGCCTGCATGCCTGAGGTCTTAATTAGAAACATACATACACGGGAGCGCACTCAGCCCACGTGCCCTGTGCTCCTATCAAGGAAAATGCCCCATTACCTCCCGAGGAGGCGTGAAGGTCGGGCCAGGCCCCCTGGAGGTGGAGGGGAGGCTAGCTGCCCCGGTGGGTGCAAGGTTGGGAAGGTCCACGGAAGGTGCGCCCCGCCCGGGGTAGGAGACTGTGACGCTCAGCCCCCTTCGAAGTCAGGCCTGTTCAGGGGACCTACTCTGGCTGACGGAATATGAGGAGAAGTGACATGTGTCACTGCCAGGTGGAGGCTCTAGGGGCCACCGGCCACTTTGCCATATTCCATTTTCCCTGCCTTTGGGACTGTGGAGAGGCAAGTCAGCA
Source organism: Pseudorca crassidens (assembly GCF_039906515.1). Classification (NCBI taxonomy): domain Eukaryota; kingdom Metazoa; phylum Chordata; class Mammalia; order Artiodactyla; family Delphinidae; genus Pseudorca; species Pseudorca crassidens. The sequence continues at coordinate 63,948,402 of NC_090314.1, read as the reverse complement.
TGGAGCTTCTGTCGCTCCGAACCTCCAGGTGACTGAGGAGCAGAGCGCCCCCTGCCGACCTCTAATGGACACACAGCCTGAGCAAGAAAAACTTTCTTGTGAAGCCGCTTGGGTGGAAGGGTAGCTCGCCGCGGGCGCGGAGCTTGGTCTCGCCCGATTCGGCTCCCCTGCCCGCCGGCCCTTTCTTGCACCTTCTAGCACCCACTGCTCATTCGTTCAGCAGCGCGTGGGCTGCACTCTCCGTGCAGTGAGCAGATGGGCTGGGGAAACCCTGAGCGCCAGGTCTCCGTGGCTGCCAGCGCTGATGTGGGAGGACGGGTAACAGAGAGAGGGGGGCACCTTCGAAGGTGTCGGGATGGAGATCAGAGTTTCCCAGCAGATCCAGATCAGGTTTGAAATGGGCACGACCTCAGGGCATGCGGGGCCTCTGTGTATGTGTGTGTAACAGAGGGAGGGAGGGGGGAGGCCCAGGGAAGAGAGAAGAGGGCCTCGAGGGGGTGGGTGTGTGTGTGGGCAGGACCGGGCAAGGCCGGGGAGAGGAGACCTGCGCTCAAGGGAGCGGTGCGTCTATGGCGCGTTGGCCGATGATAGTGACAGTGGTGTCTGCTACCCGCCGCAGCCTGCCGGGTGCTGGCACACACTGGCCCTTTGGGTTCTCACAACGACCCTCTGAGCGAGGACAGCAGTACCCTCCATTCCAGATGAGAAGGCTTAAAGAAGCAATTTGCCCTGGAAATGGCAAAATGATAGCGCTGGAGGGAGCATGGCACATTCAGGCTCCATCCTCGCGGGCATCACCCACGCCGTGAGTGGGTACAGCACACTGCGTCCTCAGGCTGGCCGTCAGGGCCCGGGCACGCGGGATCTGGTCTCAGCAGGGAGCTCTTTGGGACCCACGTGTTCGGGATGACTGGGCCAACAGGGAAGCCTAGGGACACAGGGCCACTGGCCGCAAGAATATTCAGGGCCCAAGAGACACTGGGCTTCAAGAAGCAGGAGACCGAGTCTCTGCTCTGCCTCAAGGAGGGTGCCGGGTGGCTCAGCGATGCTCCCTGGCGAGCTGGTGGGCGGGGCCCTACAGGGGGGCTGGGCTTGCGGATGAGCTAGCCCACCAGGTGACCTTGCTGACTCCCCTGCTCTTTTCTCAGCCGTGGGTTCAGGCCTGTGAGATTCCCTATTTTCCTCCTGGACTTGACTTTGCTGGTGGGGGAGGGGTTGATGGGACCACGGGTCCACCCCCCTGTCCCTCATTCCTCCAGACCTCACTCGCCCCTCCTTTGCGGTCGCCCCTGTCGTTCAGTCTCTGCTGTTCTCACGGCCCGCCCCCTCCTCCCCCGCAGCCCGCTAAGTGGCTCGGCAGGTTTCCCAACGTGGCTGGCCAAGAACTGAGTCCTTTTCTCAGCAGGACGTGCTCTCTCCTCCTCTGGATGCCGCAGGGCGTGGAACCTGGGAGCGGTCCCGCCGCTGCGCATGTCCTTGCCGGGTGACCGAGCAGCCACTGTGTTCGCCCCACTGGCCGTTCTCCAAGCTGCCCTCCCCGTCCCCCAGGACCAACTGTTCAGCCTCTGCTCTCATAATTTGTCCCCTTGGCAACTGGATGATTGCTTATAAAACAGTTCCAAGGGCAGGGCAGCCCGTCAACCAAATGAAGACTCTTCTCCATTCCGACTGCTGACAAAGGTGCCGGTGCTCGAGAAACGGCACTGAAATGAGGGCCCTGGATGTGGCTGAATACGGCAGGGTGGGAAGACAGGAGCAGGGGAGGTCTTGGCAGGAAAGGTCTGAAGGTGGCCTGGAAGATGGCCTCGTGGGGACAGCTCCCTGCGGGGCTCAGGAAGCAGGTGGCTGGAGGAGGGTCTTTGCAAAGGGTGATGATTGCAGCCGGGTCGTCTGAGACTTTCTTGTTCTCTGCTGATCCCGGGAAACTCTCTGCCGGGTGACTCGTGCTCCTGGGCCTCAGGGAGACACCAATCCTATGTGAACATCAGTGTGGACACACGTGGGCTAAGGTGTTAGATAGGCCAGGTGGCATAGGCCCAGGTCCTTAGAGACTGTCCAAACGTCCCCTCCATAAGAAGAAGACCGACGACAGTGGTTATAAGCCCAGCGAGCGGGTCAGCGCTCCAAGGGCAGGGGGGCAGCTCAGCTAACTGGGCAGCTGCAGGGTGGGTGAGGGAGCCCGTAACAAAGGGCCAGGACCCCGAGGGTGGAAGGGGTGGTGGGGAGAAAGGGGCCAGGAAAGGAGAGCGTGTCCGTGGACTTCAGACAGAGGTCAGGAGCAGCTTCCTGAGAAGGCAGAGAGCAGCATTTCGTATAGTGATTTCCCAGCTTTGAAGGTGATGGAACAAACTTTGAAAGGTAGGAGTGAGGGTGGTTTTCTAAGCAGGCAGCATCTGGGAAGGAAGCACAGAGGAGCCAGCCGGGGGGGGGGGGGCGTGCTGATGACCACTCCCCCTGCAGCCGTGAGTGACCGTGTCCTACAGCCCCGGGTCTGCTCCCATCCCGGCCTGATGGTCAGGCCCCTCCCTCAGGCAGTGATTAAAGCTCGAGAAAGGGACCACTTTTGGTGGGGTGATCTGACTGCAGATATCAAAAGCATTGAAATTGTTAGCAGCCTCTGACCTCGTGATCCCTCTTCTCTGACCCCAGTGATCAGTATTCATCACAGCCTTATTTATGATGGACGTGAACAGGAGACTCCCTCAACACCTACTGTTCAGGAATCCATCAGGGGGCGCATGCTACGCATCCAAAGAACAGAGTATTATAGAGCCATTAAAAATCAGGTTTTTAATTTAAGGATACAGAAAATGCTCATAGTATCTAAATATTATTTACTATATCTATACATGTATTTATTAGATAGCTAAGTACAAATCAGGACACAAGAATATTTATGTAATATGATCCACTTTGTGAAAAAATAAAATTACACGTGTGTACAAGTGAACAATAAAAAGGTCTACAAGGAAATATACCGCAGTGTGCACAGCTGTTAGCCCCTGGGGAAAGATGACGGGTGATAATTACATTCTCCATTCTTTTCTATATTGTTTAAAATTTTCTTACTATGAATATATGTATATGAATACTATAATCAGAAAAAATAACCATTATTATTTTAAATGAAAGTAAAATATACATAAGATGTACCATTTTAACCATTTTTAAATGTATCGTTCATTGGCATTCAGTACATTTACGTTGCTGGGCAACCATCACCTTCCAAAAAAATAACACTTTTAACTTGCAGTTTTCGGTACAGATTGCAGGAGAGGGCTGGAAGCTAGAATTTCCAAATTTCCACATGAACACATCTCTCGGCAATTTCCCGAAATTGACTCAAGCATAAACTCGGGTCTGCTCCACGGAAACATTGAAACTGACTGTATCATCAGGATTGTTCTGGTTGCAAGTGACAGAAAATCAGGAAAGGGAATTCATTGACTTATGTAGCCGGCATCTGGGCTTAGAGAGGACGGTGCGGACAGGTCCTCGGGGGAAAACCTGGGAACAGATCCCGGAAGAAGGCACGGGTGCTTTTCACCGAACCAGCAGGTGCTCACCACACAGAGGTTAGGGAAACATCCTCGCATCATGCACCAGCCGGCCCCTGCCGAGGCTGGTATCGCTGTGACACTGACGTTTCTCAATTGATAAGCTTTTTTATGGAGATGAAATTCACATGACATAAAATAAACCATTTTTAAAGCGAACGGTTCAGTGCACGTAGGGAGTTACATTCACATTGTTGTAAAATCGCCACCTCTATCTAGTTCCAAAACACTTTCACTACCCGACAAGGACACCCTGGACCCACTAAGCAGTTAGTTCTCACTCCCCTACCCCCAACCCCTGGCTGCCACCAACTGCTTTCTGTTTCTATAGAGTTACCTATCTGGCTAGTTCATACAAATGGAATCTTACCATATAGAGCCCTTTGTGTCCGGTTTCGTACACTTAGTGTAATGTTCTCAAGCCTCGTCCACACTGTAGCACGTGTCAATACTTCATTCCTTTTTGTGGGAACATTCTATTGTATCACAATTTGTTTATCCATTTACCCGCTGATGGGTATGTGAGTTGTTCCACCTTTTGGCTACTGGGAATAGTGTGACTATGAACATGCGTGTACATGTATTTGTTTGGACACCTGTTTTCAATTCTATCGGGTACACACCTAGGAGTTGAATTGCTATATCATAGAATAATTCTCTGTGTAACTTTGTGAGGAACTGACAGAATTTTCCACAGCGGCTAAACTGTTTTACATTCCCATCAGCAATGGACAAACGTTCCAATTTCTCCACATCCTTGCTAACACTTGTTATTTTCCTTTTAAAAATTATTATTAATTATTATTGTACCATAGCCCTCCTAGTGGGTGAGAAGCGTGACACTGATTTCCAGGATAAGGGGTCTGAGGATGTGGGTAGCAAAGGTGAGAATCAGAGTCTGGAACGGGCAGAGCTGGTCCCAGAACCCCTAGCAATGATGCTTGTCCAGAGGCTCTGGCTGTCCTTTCAGAGTAAGTGAAGGTCTGTAGGATTCACCTGGGCTTGGCTCTAGGAAGCGGGACTCCTTCTGGGCATGACAAATTGGTCTCTCAAAAAAAAAGAAAAAAATGGACCTGCTTCAGGTTATCTGGAAGCCTCTAGCTTCCGGAAACCGTGATGGAGAATGACATATCCCTCAGCCATCACGTGTAAAGATCATAGATTCTGCTCATGCGTGGGGAGAGAAAACAAGCTCCTTCCGTCAGTCATTACCATCTACTGGCAAATGTCTAAAATTTCCCGGCAGATCTGCTGTCCACTTGTGGGAGAAACTAGGTCAGGCTGTGTTTCCTGCCCCTTTTCAGGACAGGGATAATGATGGATGGCCCGCTGGGGTGAAAGGTCAGGGCTGCTCGACCGACCGGCTCGGGGACCCCGCCGCTCCAGCAAGCCACACCTCCGCTCCAGCAAGCCACACCTCCGACACCCGTAACTCCGTGATGCCCAGCGGAGCGCACTCACGTGCCCTGGAGCGAGATGGGTCTGAGATTCAGTTCCACGTGTCGGCCATGAAGTGACTTGGGCAAATTGCTTGATCCCTCTAAGCTCTGGTTTCATCATTTGAAAACCGCACAGATTGCCCAGAACACCCACCTTGGGGGTTTGTGGGGAGAATAAAGGAGACAATGTATTCCAAGGGTTCAGCACGGGGTCTGGCTAAAAGGAGCAAGTTTTATTATTATTTATGACACATTCAGTTATAGATTCCTATGGTGGAGGGGGTCCTTCTAGACTGTTCATCTTCTAAAGCGCCAGGCGCGTCCCTGAGAGCACAGGAGAGGACGGCAGGGAACGAGAGGGCGCCGGGTTCTCTGGGCACCATGGGCGCACCTGGTACCGGGCAAGCGGGATGGGCCAGGAGCCCTCGCGGGCCCACTAGGTGGGCGCCGACGGTCGGTGCCCAGGCAGGCTCTGCAGAGTCATGGGGACAATGCCGGCGCCTGCGGGTCATAGCAGAGCTTCCTGGACGACACCGGGCGGAAAGGTGCCCATTTCCCCCTCCTCCCTGGGGTGTCCTCCATGTGTCCCCCCGTGCCCACCCCCGTTCGAGGCCCCTGCCTTTCGGCCCCGAGATGACAAGCCTTGTTAACTGTCTAGAAAGCTTTAACCCCTAAGCAAACCGACTGTGGTCCTTCTCCCAAACAGTGAGAGGATGGGGCCAGATCCATGGTTCTCAGCCGGGGTGGCTTTGACCCCGACCCCGCGGACATTTGTCCATGTCTGGAGACGTTTTCGGTGGTCACGACTGGGGAGGGGGGTGCTAGTGGGAGGAGGCCAGGGGTGCGGCTAAACGTCCTGTGGCACGCAGGACACTCACCACCGCAGAGAATAATGAACCGCAAACGTCATGGTGAGACACTCATCAGGCGGAGAAATCCCGAAATGAGTAAAATATCGGATTCAAGGGCACCTCCCAAAGGGCGGGGCGGGGCGGGGCGGGCGGCAGCTCTCCGCAGAGGTGCGCAGGTTGCTGGGCGACCCTCCAGCCCGGTCTGCTGCGGGGGTCCCGGTTTCTGTCCCGGCAGAACGGACAGGCCTCTGTTTGACTTCATGCGTCACCTGGTTGGGACGATCGGTTATACTGTCTTCCCATCGTTAGGGGCAAGCAACAGCCACCTGAGTGGAGGCAAAAGCCCCCGGACGAGGGGATGAGGGGACGGTTCTGCCCCTTCTGAGTCACGGCCGAGCCTGGGGGGGGGGGGGGGAGGCGGAGCTTCACCGAGGCCCCGAAATCACTCAGGGCCTGTGGGACCAAAAGATCCTCCTACCTCCTCAAATGATTACTCTGTGTGTTTTCAGCCTAATAAGATTTCCCAGCAGCTCCTCTCCGGCCTTTCATCTTTCCTCCAAAGTCAGTTTATTGTTTTTTGCGCTGCTTTGCTTTGCTATAAATCCTTCCGGCTGCAGCAGTGGGTTTTGCTACTGAGCCCTGGGTAAGGACTTCTGCGGCAAGTCCGGGCAGCAAGATGCTCTCTCAGACCTGAAAAACTCTCTTTGATGTTGAGCTCTTCTCTCCCGACAGCCCCTCCCGGCCCCCGCGGGCCTTGGAAGGTCGTCTGAGGCAGCTCGCAGAAGGGGCCCCAGCCAGGACTCAGTGTGTCCTGGGCTCTCGCCTAAACCGGCCAGTGGCAAGGAGGCTGGAGTTCCGAGATTGGCTTTCACCACGAACACCCATCCCCTGGGGCACTAGAGGACCCATGTTTACCCCAAGTCAGCCCCAGATGGTGTTCTGTTAGCCGAGAGGAGCCCGGCATGGCGATCAGGTAGGCCACGGACATTCAGAGTTTCCCCAGGGAACTGCGCAGTAGCTGGACCAGGTAAAGCACCTGCCCGGCCCGGCCCCCCTCAGAGGGGGACTTCCTTTGCTCCTCTCTTTGACGACGGGGTGGGGAGCTTTGTGTCAGTTGGCTTCCCTCCTCGGCCATGGATAGCTGGGCCACAGGTGGGAGCCTGACCCCCAGCAGCAATCCACGGGCTTGCTGGTGACCAACGACACGGCCTGACCCGAAAGGGCCCCAGGCCAGTGTGGTTGGTTGGAATTTTGAGAAAACAGACAAGTAGAGGGGGCGGAGCACATCCAGAAGGTTACATCCTGGCGCTTCTGTTTGTATGTCTCTCTCGAGATGACAAAATTACAGCGGTGGGCAAAGACCCGTGGTTGCATGGGCGGCGGCCGGGAAGAGGTGAGTATAACGTAGCAAAAGGGAGTTTCTTTCTGGAAGGAACAGCTCCTGATCTTGAACGTGGTGGTGGTTATGTGACTCCACACGCGGTAGGGTTTCATGGTATCACACGCGCACGCACACACGCGCACAGCATGTAAAACCTGGTGGGATCCGAATAAGGTCTGTCCTCAGTTAACAGTATTTCACTCGCTCGATGTCCTGATTTTGACGATACGCTGCGGTTATGTAAGACATCATCATGAGGGGTATGTGGGCCCTCTGTATTATTTTCGCAGTCTTCTGAGCCTTAAATGATTTCAAAATAAAAGGGTTTAGAAAGAAAAAGAGAAGCTGAGATGCCGATGTGAGAGACAGAAAGAATTCACCTCCCAGAACTGCCAGAGACCCCAAGATTTCCAGGCCCTGCTGGGCACAGCTGTGCTGACTGCAAACCCAGGCGCCTGAGCAGAGCGAGCTCCTGGCACATAAGTCTCGACGTGCAGTTTTCATTATTTCCTTAGGAGACAAATCCCCACAGCAGAACTGCTGTGCGCAAGCGCGTTTTTAAGACTCTCGTCACCTGGTGCCAAACCGCCCTCCAGAAGGACTGTACCGATTTATGTGCCGCCCGCGGCGTACGACAGGGCTGGCTTCCCCAAGTCTTGCCAAAATTGGCGTTTAATCTTTAAAGAAGGCTTAATCTTTGATAGATAGAACTTTTGATAGATAGAACAATTTGATAGATAGAACTTGGTGTCTCATTGTTTGTTTTCCTCCAGGAATTCTAAATTCTCGAACCAGGTCGGACCACATAATCGGCTACTTACCTAGAGATTTGGGTTTGTTTATTTATTATTTATTTATTTATCGGTCACCTTCATGAAGTTGCATTTCAAGGTTAAGCCCCGAACTTGATAAAGGTCACTAAAGAAAGGCCATGTGAAATTTGCTACTGCATTTATTTTTTTAAAGCTCCCCCAATATCGTAGAGGACGTCATTTCTTCTATGGCGCACTCTCTCTTCCATGTGATAAAATCACACCCGAGAATTTCCTCTGGGATTCAGTGCTAGGAGATGTTTTCATTCCTAGAGGAATATATGTGCTTCCTCTTTTCCAATGGTTCCCAATTTTTTTGGCTGCTAGGAAATACAAAGCCAAGTATGAGGGTCAAACAGCAATTTTGTTAACTCTTGTGGGAAATATATTTATGTTTTTATTGTCTTTGGTCCTGACCTTCTGTTTTTATTTATTGTTCACTTGGAGTGTTTTAAGCCACTTCAGATCCCGTGGACAGAGGCAAAAGCCTAAAGCTCTCTGGACCGTGAGCTCTGGTAATCACTGCCACCTGGGTACATAGCCCAGCCCCGGCACCTCATATAGTGCTCACGGAAATATTTGTTGGACGAATTAAGGAAGGAACTTGACAACGAACCAACAACAGCATTGACGTTGATTGAATAGAAATGCAAGTTACTAGTTGATCCAAGAGCAAGAAAATGTTACCAGGGAAAGTAGAGCTTCAAGAAGCAAAACAGAAGGAAAAAAGTACCGAGAGTCTCAGAAATGTTCAGTCATTCTATTTCTGGGAGCCCAACTGAGGAAATGATCCAAAATGTATTCAAAATTTTAGGAACAAAGATGTTCATCGCTGAGTTGTTCAAAATAATTAAAAAACTGGAAACAACCTAAAGTCCAGTAATAGGGGAATTAGTTAGAAAGCTAAGGTAGTAGCCATTTAAAGTATTCAGTACAAAGAGTTCTAATGACTTGAAGAAAACAAACGCACGCAGTATTACATGACAAAGCAGGATACAGAACTGCATACTCACGTCTCCCACAAGGTAAGACGATGCACGCAGAAGGAAGGAAATAAACTGCGCTGTGGTCAGTGGCTATCTCTAGGTGGTGTGATGAGGGGTGAATTTTATTATTTTATCTTGACTTTTCTATATTTTCCAAATTTTCAATAACAAGCATGTATTTTACAAGAAAAGGCTTGATTAAAAAGAGGGGATAAAAAAGACACAAAGCAATAGCAAGACTTACTGAAATGCATTTTGGGACAAGAGTCTCATTCCATCAACGTGCAACCGAAGTGGTTTCTTGCTTCTCTTCCTGACAGCGGTCACTGCCCTGGAAGGCTCACCTACCTATGATGTGGTGTTTTAAATATGTCCCCAAATCCAAAGTGGCCCTTAGTCCTCTCCCCTTGAGTATGGGCTAGACTGAGTGACTTGCTGCTAAGAAATAGCAAATGGTGGAAGTGATGATGTGTGTCGTCCAGGATTGATGGTCAAAGGTATTGCTTCTTTCTTGCTGAGTCTTGGATCATCCACTTTGGGGGAAGCCAGCTGCCCTGTTGTCAGATGTTTGAGCAGCGCTATGGAGACCCAAGGGGTGAGAAGCTGAGGCCTCGTGTCAATGGTCACGAGAGTGAGCCTTCTTGGAAGCCGACACTCCAGCCCCAGCAAAGCCTTCAGATAACGGCAGCCCTGAGTGACACTTGACCACAACCTCATGAGAGACCCTGAGCCAGTCCACCCAGCTAGGTCACTACCAAATTCCTGACCCACTGAAACTGTGAGATAATAAATGTTTGTTGTTTTAAGTTGCCAAGTTTTGGAGTAATTTGTTATGCAGCAGTAGATAACTAATACACATGGTAACTATTAGATCTACATGCAGGTACGTAGGGTGTATGAGTATGTATGAAACTTTGAAATGATTCAATTGTGTATTCGAATTTGTGGTCTCCTTTCCTTCTTACTGCATTTTGACAATATGTATCAAAAGCCCTGAAGAGGCTCATAGCCACGACCAAAGCTTCCAACTTTTTGCGGACGTCCCTGGTGGTCCAGTGGGTAAGACTCCATGCTCCCAGTGCAGGGGGCCCGGGTTCGATCCCTGGTCGGGGAACTAGATCCCACATGCCGCAACAAAGAGCCTGCATGCTGCAACGAAGGTCCCACATACCACAACTAAGACCCCAGGCAGCCAAAATAAAGAAATAAATATTAAAAAAAATCCCAACTTTTTGAAATTTATCCTAAGGATGTGGAATCTTCCCACAAGAATATAATTCCAAGAGCAGGGATTTTGTTGGTTTATTGCTGTATCCCCAAGATCCAGAAGAGTACCTGGTCCATAATAGGGGCTCAATAAATATTTTTTGAATGAAAGAAAGAATGAATGAAATACTGGTTAAGTGTGTAAAGATATAAAGATTAGAATATTCAACACAGTGTTGTTTATGATAGAAAAAGTTGAGAACCTCCTGAACGTTAGGACATGAGGCTGAAAGTAAGTGAGGGGTTAGGAGGCATTATAATGCATATGTACAAAATGGAATACTATACAGCTCTTAAAAAACAACACAATTATGTGGAAAGATCTAAATTTTGCAGTGGAATCTTTCTTAGTTGATGTCCCCTGAATGACTGAATGGATTAACAGACTTTTTTTTTTTTCCTCTACAAAACACTAAATAATGCCCATGACATGCTGAACATCTTTTCTCTGTGGAATTGTGTTCTCACCATGACTTAGCACAAATCAGCCAACTTATTCCCCAAACATTTGATGCCGCTATATTGTTTTTTAGTTAAATAATTTAAGCAAATGCCTCAGAAACTGAAGATATACGAGTGCAAAGAACAGAATTGTTTCAATGAAGACACAATAGCATGTTTAAGAAGGGTAATAAAGATGAGTTTTTAAAAACGGCTCTAGAGCTAGTGTGGGCAAGGCTACTACAAAATACTAGAAAATATTGCAAACGTCAAGAAGGACTTTGCATTCAGTTGCTTTGTGAATATTTTGCTTTTCTTCAAATAACCTCAAATTGGCAATTTTCAGTCAAGCATTATGGGTATAGTTTATGCAAGAAGGAGGCACGGAGAGAGAAGACCTCATCCTTTCTGAATGTTGTGTGTTTACATGCTCTAAGTTACATAAAATGTTTAAGGAACTTGCATGTCAACGTTTGCCATCCCCATTTTAGACGCCCAGCTTAGGGTCCCGGTAAGTTTGATATGAGAACTTCACTGTCCCCGTTATGAAAATGTAACAAAATAATTAATAATAATTAAGTGAAATGAGCAAATTATCAAGAATTTTTTTGTTTTTTAAATTTTATTTATTTTTGGCCACGTTGGGTCTTCCTTGCTGCGCACAGGCTTTCTCTAGTTGCAGCGAGCGGGGGCTACTTTTTGTTGCGGTGCGCGGGCTTCTCATTGCAGTGGCTTCTCTTGTTGCAAAGCACAGGCTCTAGGCGTGCGGGCTCAGTAGTTGTGGCTCGTGGGCTCTAGAGCACAGGCGCAGCAGTTGTGGCGCACAGGCTTCACTGCTCCACGGCATGTGGGATCTTCCTGGACCAGGGCTCGAACCCGCGTCCCCTGCATTGGCAGGTGGATTCTTAACCACTGTGCCACCAGGGAAGCCCCTATCAAGCATTTTAAGTATGACAGTGGTTATCTTGGGATGGGAAGGTTTTCCTTCTCCTATCTGTATTAGCTACAAGAATCAGGTGTTATTTTGGTAAATTTTCCAGAAAGTACAAACACCCACAGAGTATTCTGCCCCACCCCCACCCCAAGTCCAACCTTTCCTCCCTGGGCTGCCCTTTGCCAAAGAAATCAGCTCTTCCCTGTTGACAAGGTCTCTGGCCACTAGCTGGTGCTGACCCGCCCGGCCAGCCTTGACTCTCCCTCCCACACGCCCTGCGGGTCACCTGCACTCACTACTTCCATTTGTTTCTGACCGCTGGGAGGTCTCAACACCAGGGTTGTCCTGTGGGGGGAGGGTGACCCCAGAGGCAGCCCCCCCGCCTGCCAGCTTGCTCCTTCCTCTGGGGCTTCTCCAGGTGACAGCCAGCCAGGTGGGGCGGCTGCAAAGGGACCTGCTGGGTTTTGAGAACCACAGTGCTATTTTTCTCTCTCTACCCACACCCAGACAGCTCAAAAAAAAAAAAAAAAATCAGATGAAGGTGGGAGAGAGGCTTCCAGAAACAGTTACAGAAGGGCCTCTGGTCTCATAGGCATCAGAGTCAGATGAGAAAAGAAAACTTCCCTTGGTGATGGGGTGGGCTTTGCAGGAAGCCGTAAGGGGAGAAGGCCCCCGGGAAGGTCCCGCACACCCCAGCCAGGCTGCCTCTTTGGTGCCCTAAGTGTTCAAGGTCAGAAAGGACAGAGAAGCCTCGCTGTGATGCTTAGGAGTTATAGAACTGGAAACCAGTTAATTAACCTGGGCCTCAGTTTCCCCATCTGTAAGGTGTGAACAACGGCTTCTATTCTGCAGGCGTGCCATGGGGATTAAACGAGATGATTACGTGGGAATTACGCAGCGAGCACTGGATACGAGTCAGTCCTTCCCCTCCCACCTGTTTACTGATTTCCGTGTGGTTTTGACCCCTCCCACCCATCCTTTCCTCCATCAGACCACAGCCTCCCACCCCCTCCTCCAGGAAGGCCCCCAGCATGGCTCACATCTCTGCTCTTCCATTTCGCTAGGTCTGCTGGGCGTTGCTCACCGGGAATTGTTCTTTAATCTCTCTGGACTTTGCTTTCCTCTTCTGTAAGATGGGCACAGTAGATAGGACCTACCTCAAGGAGTCATTGTGGGCTTTAAAAAATGCACTTAAGGTAACCAGAAGAGTGCCTGGCATGCCTTTGGTACTCCTCAGTGTGTGCGTGTGTGCGTGTGTGTACTTTTATTTTTTGCCTTTTCCCTCCGTCTGTTGAGTCCACCACTAGCTCTTCCTGTTCTTTAGAACCAAATTGTATTTACCCCTCTCCTGCCTAGAATAGGCCTCTCTGCAATGTATTTATTGAATTGGCTTTTTAAAAAAAGCATCTCAGGGAGACATCCTGTTCTGCTTTCTTAGAGCCAAAGCACTGCTTGCACATCCCCGCAGGCTCCGCTCTGCTCCCCGCCCAGGAGGTGGGCTGTCGCCTTTGCCCGTGTGTGTTAGCGTTTCAGCTGAGCCAGGATTTCACCCCAGAGCACACAACAGGCTGGAGAAGAGAAAGCTCAGGGCCGTCAACAATCGCCCAAGTGTAACCGCAGCAGCAGTGCCTCTAGGTGCTGGCTGGTGGCACAGACTGATAGCTTGGGTTTCCTCGGCTCGCGAAGAGCGCTGAGAGCTGGTCCTGAATTGATTCTCGCATGCACGTCTTGTCTCCTTAATCAGCCTGCGAACACCTCGAGCGCACGGGCCATGACACGGTTATGCTTTGGGTCACAACTTGCCAGGCTCAGAGCAGTCTTGGCTTCCATTCACTCATTTATTCATGCAACAAACATTTTTTGGAGCCCTACTATGTGTGAAGTACTGTTCTAGGTGCTGGGATCCCACAGCGAACGGGATGGACCAGCTCGGTTTTCTTGTAGCTTATATTCTGATGGGAAAGGGCACACACACACACACACACACACACACACACACACACAGGAGTGAATAATCAAGCCAGCACTTTTCTGAGCTTACCTCCTACCCATTGAATTCACGTGCCACGAGCCAGATTGTATGAGGCTGGTGGGTAGTGTGAAAGTTTGCGTTTATTCTAAGGATCATGGGAAGCCACTGGAGGGCTTTAAGCAGGTAAAGGACCTGCTCAGACAAGGTCACGCTGGCTGATGCACAGAGGGCCATGGGGCGGGGGTCAAGGGCAGCCTCAGGAGCCAGGTGGGGAGACCGGTGGACACGGGTGGAAGTGGACGGCCTGGGGGCCTGTTTCAGGGCAAGGTTCTCGGCAGCAGCACTGCTGCCGTTTGGGGCTAGATCATCCTCTGCTGTGAGGGCTGCCCTGTGTGTTGTAGAACGTTTAGTACCATCCCTGGCCTTTGGCTTTTACCTACTAGACGCCAGTATCCCCTCTCTCCAGCTGTGACAACCAAAAATGTCTCAAGACATGGCCAAACGTCTGCCCAGGGGGCAAAATTGCCCCCAGTAGCGAACCACGGCTTTAGGGTAGACCCAGCAGGTCTTGCTGGTGGACTGGATGTAAGTGGGCAGAGCTGGACACAGGCTGGTACCGGACACAGGACAATCAGAGAAGCCCCTGCCACCGCAAGGTGCACTGCCCACCATTTCAGGGCAGGGACAGAGGGGCAGAGGGACGGGGAGCCTCTGAAGCCAGAGCGACACAGGCTCGGGTCCCCCGGGGGGTTACGCTTTCACTCTGTCTCTTTCAACAGCCGTTCGCTGCTCACGCCGGCGTGGGCCCCTCCCTCCCTCCTCCCGCGCAGAGCGGGACGGGGGGCTGCTGAGCCCAGGGTGCCTCAAGGCTCGTCAGTGCCCCTCAGTCTCCCTCCCTCGCGGCTCAGCCGCCCCTTCTCGCGAGGACCCAAGTCCTGTTTACAGAACATCCAGGCACACGCCCCCATCAGCCCCGCTCCTGGAGGCCGAGGTTGGCTCATTGATGACCTTCCCACCGGGGACCCCCCGATCAGCTGGCACGCGGCCCCGTTTCTCAAAAAGGGCTGAAGGAGAGAAGAAGCCGTGCTCTTGCTGCAGCCCTGGCCCGGCGTGGTCTTGGGGGCCTTGCGCCGGGGCTCCCACCGGGTCGTGAAAGCTGGCGTCCATTGCGGGAGACGCTCCACACAGACCCTCGGCCCGATGGGGCCGCACCGTCATAAGCAGCGCCTTTTGCACGCGAGGAAACTGAGGCCCCGGGAGACACAAACAACTCGGCCCCGATCGAGCAGCTACCACCGGGGGGAGGCCAGCAGGATGGCTACAGAGCTTTGCTCTCAACCGCCCCTGGGCTGCCTCTCCTGGGGTGGGAGACGCAGGGTGAAGCAGGGGAGAAGCTCACGGGCGTGGATGCACCAGAGGAGGTGGCCACGGGCGCCAGGCCCACGCGAGGATGGGATGGGGCACGAGGGGGACGGGGGAAGGAGCCATGAGGGGGAGGGGGAGGAGCCACGGGGAAGGGGAGGAGCCACGGGGGGACGGGAGGAGCCCCAGGGGACGGGGAGGAGCCACGGGGGGGACGAGAGGCACCATGAGGGGGAAGGGGAGGAGCCACGGGGGATGGGGAGGAGCCACGGGGGACAGGGAGGAGCAACGGGGTCCACATCAAGCTGAGCGACCCTCTGAGTTGGCTCAGCCGTGAGCTGCCAGCCCAGCCAGAGCCCCACCTGGGTCGTAGGTACCAGGCGTGTGTGTCTGGGGGGCCGGGGACAGGCTTCCCGGGCAGCCGGGAGCCGCGATCTCGAGCTTAATGATACATCAGTCCTGACCTCCTGGTGTTCAGGCCACCCCCTAGGCCTCCGTGGCGCCAGGAGGACCTGCCCACCTGATCTTGCTGGGCCTTGGGGTTGCCCCGCGGGGTGAATCGCGGTGGGCTGAGCCAGGCCCTCCCTGTGGCAGCTGCTCCGAGGACGCTGCCCTGCTCTGTGCCGGATGCACGCGCTCCATCGCGCATTGCAGCCAAAGGGAAAGAGAGCGCGCGGCGGGCCTGACGCACGGAAAATAAAACAGCACCTGGTGGGCGCGAGGGCAGAGGCTGAAGAGCCATTTTAAGCCGCCCTCCACATGGCCTCTTTGCCAGGCAGCGGAGCAGCAGCCATGAGCCGCGTGTGCCTGTGCGAGCAACCAGCCCCGAATGAAGCCTGGGCCAGCCCAGAAGCCAGTGACCACTCGCCGCTCCCAGGGCCCTAGACGTGCTCCTTGCTGTTCCTCACCTAAACCGGCAGCGGGAAGATCCTGACCTTTCGGGAGATGCAGGGGGAATACAGCAGCTTGCGGACGGGACGTTAGCCCCGTGGACACTGGCACTTGGGTCATCTAGTGAGCAGACTGGGGCAGGACCTTGAGGAAGGGACCACAGGGCAGAGCCGGTCGGGAGAGGCCGGGATCGGATGACCCCGAGAGCGAGAGTGGGGAGCAGCCCCCCAGAAGGAGGTGAGCGCGCGAGCCAAGACCGCCGCGGCTTCCAGAAGTAGTGATTTGCTTGTTTCGTTTTGTTTTCTTGGTCTTTAATTCTTTTTGAGGCTAATCTCCTCGGGAGTGTTGAGTTTTAAGACACTGGGTGTTTTGGAAGGCTACCTGTTTCACATGTGAAAATTTCCCCCCGTTTTTCACCCGTGAGTAAGTACAGGGTGAAGGCTGCTGACGCTGAACGCGGGGAGTCCTGAAGCTGAGCGCACGGTGCAGCCGACAGGATGCGTGGGAAACGTCTGTTTCTGGAGAAAATTCCCAAGATTTGAATTCCTTCTGGAGCCCTTCTTCCAGGGTGGGTCTCTGTCTTGGGACGACATCCTCACCAGCTGCTGTGTGTCCTGTGCAGTTTCGGGGTGCAGGGACCTGGCAGGCGGGGGCCACGCCAACCTTCCCGTCTGCGCTGTTCCCCAGCTGGCACGAGCCCTGGACTCCGTAAATGAAAGACTAAATGACCTGCCACTATTTTTATCCCCGTAACTGTTTGGGTTTCAATTCAAAGCAGGAAGTATTTTAGGAAGTAAAGACAGTGACCCTAAATGGAGAGGCACACACGACACAGGTGAAGAGACAGCAGCGTCCACAGGGTGCACCCAGACTGAAATGCTACACTCGCCAGGTGAACACGAGGAAAACTCATTGTGATGCCACAGAGGGATGCAAATGAGACCGGGGACACGAAGGAATGGTCATTATCTTTATTCATACACACTTGCTTCCAAACTACAGTTAATGTATCTAACAAAGCGTGTCATGCAAACAAAGCTTAGAGGTTATGGAACTAGAGCAATGCAGGAATTGTACATCCGTTTCACCTGCGATAAACCCAGTGGGACCTGACAGCTGAACGGCCTCTACGTTCTGCCAGCAGGTGCTTGACAGAAGGGAACACTGCAACCTCCGTCTCTTCCTCTCCCTCCTCCACACACATTTGGGGTCTGATACAGGCTCCTTTTCAAGGATGCTTTAAACACGGCTTGTCCTTCAGCCCACCCTTCCCCCAAATTCATGCAGCAAGGCAGTGATTCCAAATGTTTCTGACCATCTACAAAAGACATTCGAAAAGACCCTAAGAGAAGAGACATGAGGCGAATTTTTACACTCAAAAGGAAAACAGCCTTCACGGATGATTCTGAATGGTCCACTAACCCCCTCAAGAAAAGAATCACAGTTTTCCAGGAAGAGTATCACCAAGAATCTACCAACAATCACAGGAATAAATACTCCTAAAGTGAAGCAGAGGGGCAAAGACAGAGCTGTTTGATCAGAAAATGCAAAGCCACCTTTTGTCTTCTTTTAGAAAAAAAGGTTCTTATAAATTAGCCTTGACAAGTAGGGTCCCGTCTACTCACTAGAGATGATGCCAATGGGCGCATCTGCCCTTCTTTCTTGGGGATGTCGGGGTAGTTCTGAGTCGCCCAGGGACCAGGTTCTCGCAGGGCATCCCTGAACTTTCACCATATATGCGAGACCCGGGGGCCCGTGGGGGCAGGAGACAGAGCTGAGGAGGCGCCCCCCATCCCCATGCCAAAAGGTGGTCGCAGAGCCTCACAGGGCAAGGAAATGGGAAAGCTGTCCCAGAGCTGCATCTGGAAAGGGGACAATGAAGCCATCTTTCCCACGGTCCCAAAGTTTCTAGACTTTAGACAGTTGTCCCCAGTGTCTCATTAAAAACACGGAGGGCGTCATTCTGCTAACGTGTTCCACCTGGACTTCCAGTCATTGTGATGAGGACTCCATACCCCACTGGATGGGAAAATCCCGCAGTGGGACTGCAGGACAGGGGCGCTCTAGCTGACCCCAGCTGAGTCCTCCTACAGGCTCCGTGTGATTGGAATCTTATGAAACTGTCAGTAGTTTTATTTTAAAAACTCATTTCTAAGGAAGAATTGAGTTAATAAAGTTCTCTATAAAAAAGTACAAATAGCCCAGTATATTCAGATGTTCTGTTGGAATTAACAGATTAATTTCTTCCATAAGGTTTCAAAAAAGTCTTTGGAACGTGTGGGCCTTAGTGTGGGTCATTTTAAGGCTGTTTGATGACTGAGTTGGACCTACACCGTTATTAACGGACAGCCGATCACACACATCAGCGGCGCTGAGGTCCTGGTCATTCCGCCCTTCACCCTCCTGACGAGCCCCTGACATTATCGGATTAACAGAATTGTGGCCAACACCATTTCTACGCGGCTGCCTTCACCCACGTGTAACGCAGGTAACCTTTCTAACAACAGAAATATACAGCATTCCCTAGATGTGCTGCGTCAGCCCACACGGGAAATGACAGAAACGTTGACAGTCAGTATATTTCATAAAATGTAACCCAAGTAACTCAAGGAAAAGGTTTTAAAAACATTTCCCAACGCTCCCTGTCAAATTAGGGTGTGGTCACGAACAGCGAGGACGCCTTCCGCTTCCTGTGACCGTCAGGCCTTCCCTATCCCCGCGACGCTGAGAGCCTTCGTCTCCGGGTCGCTGCCCCGTGTCAGGTTCACGATCGATCGTGACTCTTCAGTGCTGCCCCTGCTGGGCTTAGAGAAGCAGGAAATGGTACAAGAGATAGGCGACTTCACAAGACCAAGGTGAGAAAATGACTGTCAGATGGTGTTTCCTTTCTGAGGCTTTTACAGACACAAGACCCTCACTTTGTCCTCCCTTCAGCGCTGAGCAAACAAACGCCGGCAACACACTCAAATCCCTCCTGCTACGTGGACTCGGGGAGGTGGGGGGGGGGGACCTGCAGTGTTAGTTGCTTTTGCTCTGTCCCCGCTCCCCTCTCCCCGGACCCCCAGCTACAGGAAGTCACAGGGGAAAAGTGGGTGCGAACCCACCTGCTGGATGCTTCAGCCCCGCCCAGAGAACCGGGAGCCTCTTCGAGGGGGCAGGGAGGACGCTGCTGGCGCTTGGGAGATGCTGGCGGAGGAGGGCCAGCAGCCGCACCGGAAACCACCCGCGGCTCAGCCCCGGGGACCGCAGCGCCCCTCCCTCCCTGCCGGCTTCCTCCTGCTGCAAGCGTCCGCCAGCCCTTCCGCACCCAAACCCACTCCTCCCTAAACTCCCTGCCGACCACGGCTAAGGACCGTGGCTCAGAGGGGCTCGACAATCGTTCGCTGAATCGCGTTAATCAGGGTCCTCACGCTCTCCTAGCTGACCGTCTCAGACCAAGTTTCCGGACATCTCTTAACCCTCTGGCTTTCTCCCAAAATCCTGATAGAAGAAGCCTAACCATCTCCGAAGACACGACAAGGCAGAGGCTCTGCGTGAACGTGAACAAAACAGCAGTAGACGTGACGGAGAGCCGTCGCTCGGTTCCCGGGGTCTCCTACCGACCTCCTGAATCATTCCAGCCTCGAGCGAACCTCCCATTCACCTCTGCGGGCTGCGCACCCCATATTCTTCCTTCAACCCAAACCCCTCGTGGGTCTGCAGGCGATGCCCAGAGGAGGGCCGCCAGCGCACTGGCCGCAGCCTCGGAGCGGCCGCCTCCCAGGGGAAGGTCACGGGACCGATCTGCGCGGCCTTTCGCGTCACAGCGTCTGGCGGGGGACCCAGCTCGAGCTGGATTCCCCTGCGGGCCTGAACCTCCATGGGCCCCAGCGACACAGGGGCTGACCCTTCTCGGGCCCTTCCGGGCCTCCTTGTTATCCCAGCCCCTTGGAAGCGGCGGCCCCTTCCCTGTGGCTTTACTTTACGTGGCCTCCACGAAGGGGGATAAAGCCACAGACCTTTATCAATCCATTCTGCTGACGGTTACCAACGTGACGTGTGCTTTCAGCAGAACTGTCCTGGGTTGCTCAGAGTTTTTAAAAGCATCAGCTTCTATCTACATCCGGGACATGGCGACGCACCAACACGCCCCATCACGGTAGCACGTCGCTGGCACTGGAGCTTCTACTGTTTCCCCCCCAAGTTTGTCCTCAAGCCTGCAGTCCCTCACGCAGAGTACAGGGCCCCCCAGACACGGTATTTCCTTTAAAACTTTGCCACACACTCAGAAAGGATAAAAACCAGCTGGGATGTTTCCTAGAGAAAGATGAATAATTTGGAAACGTGTCGGCTGTGTGAAGGACAGCGTGACCTGCCCGGGGCTCAGCGTGAGCAGGCAGCGAGAGGCTGGGAACACGTGGTTCAACCCCGCGGGCTCCTTGCTGGGACATTCCTCCCCGCTGGGGCGTAGCTGGGGATCTGCCGTCCTGCTGCTGCTCCGTTCCGGGGCAGGGTGACCGGCCCTTCTGCTTCTTAGGCTCTTTCTATACTTGGGTCCCTTTTCTATCAGACCAAACGAGGTGCACCTGGGGAAGATGCGGCCCCCGGACGTGCACGGACCCATGGGGCCACAGCGCCGCAGCCGGGGCCCCTCTGGAGCCCTTGAGTCTACGGTCCATAAGAGGTGGCGGAAGAATTTGCTCTTTTCTGGTCTAACCTGTTCCCTACCCCGTCTCTTCCTCCAGTCAAGGCTTCCCAGGATGGCCGAGGCCTCTCACCCCTAAGACCCCTCAGCGGTCGTGTGGCAGCTGGAATTCAGGCAAACAGCCAGAGAGTCAAAGTGAGAAGCCGCTTCGCTGGGACACGCTTCTGGGGAACGGGGCACAGAGCAGCCCCTTTAAGGACTGACAACCACGTCCCTCGGAAACGTTCTTTCCGCTCTTTCTGACCGGCTCCCCTGAGGACCCCGCACTGCGATGCTACGTCCCACGGAAGTGCTCCTCACAAGACAGGGAAGGCCGCTTCTAGCAACACCTGGGAGAGCATCTGCAGCCCCCCCAGGGCGTCTGCTGACGGCTCCGGGGCCTGGCTGTGCTCACCACGTCTGCACGTGCGGTAGCGGACGGCGGAGCGTGCCGAGGACGGTGAGATGGACGGCACGCTTCCGGGGCATCTGCACACCCACGTCAGGAAGGGCATCCTCCCGTCCCTCCTACCCCGAGTCTCCAGCAGCAACAAGGCTGAAGGGAAGAACTGACCGAGCAAAGTGCAGCCCGTGGGCCGTGACGACACCACACCTGCACGAACGTTCTGGGGGCACGGGAGCTGAACATCTCCTGCTACCACAGGAGGAAGCGTGACGGAGGCGACAGGGCTCAGAGGCTAAGAGGAGTCTCACCTCGACAGTAACCCCACACCCCCGACGAAACTTTCGTTTGCAGGTAGAATCGAATATTTTTATGTATATGTGTATGTAAGCCTAATTGATCATGCAAAGTAGCCATTCACCTTCGAAATCAGATCTACTGCAATAAAAAGTCAGTACGCCCGACACAGTGCCAGTGCAGGGTACGCACGGAGTCGGCGTGGGGAAGAGGAAGCACAGCGGCACACAAAGAAGCTAACACTTAATCAGAAAAGCAGACTAGAAACCGGAGCCGTCACAGTCGTAGCACGGTTGTGTCTTATAAAATTATTATAGTACTCTGTGTACTTGATACGATTATATCAATAACATAGATTCACTTGTTATTAAGGTTTATTCTAAACATGCAAAATTCATTGCATGATGCCTTTGCAAAACATTTTGAAATCCTTCTAGCAATAAAACCTCTTTGAGCTGCTACGCATCCAGGTTTCCTGTTCTACAGCTTCAGGTGTGTCACTCAACATGAACCGGAAATGGGGACCAAAACCGTACTGTTCATCCCAAGAGGGTGTCGAGGGCTGGAGACGGGAGGGGAATCAATTCTAGGGGCTGAAGTTACAGTCAACACTTGGATTAACTTACTGTACATCGTACTCTCGTAAACACCGCAGCCTATTAAATAAATAAGTACAAAAGGGGTGGGAGGTGTGCGCTCCGGCTTCTTAGGAAGTAGGCAGCGAAGTGTCGGTGTGAGGGGGCTTGGCTAACACTTGTGAGTAGTGGCATGATCGCGGGTGGCACCCTGGATCCAGAAGAATCTCCCAGAGATTAAAATGAACATCACACGCGCACTGACCTACCCTTGATCTGAAATGACTTCACATGCTCGCTTAGCGGAGTCCTTAGAAGATTTGGCCTCTTAAAAAGAAATGCAAGTATCAAGACAGTCATCAGCCAGTAGGGTACGAGATGACAGATGCCCCCAACACTCATCTGAGGTCTTCTTCCTCTGTTTCTAAACTGGTAACTGCTGGACCGTAACTGTGAGTGGGTTACGACTGTCAACCTCTGGGAACAGTGAGCTTGCAGATGGGACCAGATTCCTCCCGGCCTCTTGGGCCCTAGGGACCGTTTCCATCGAGGCAGAGAACACCAGCAGTGGGTCCTCTGAAGCCCCAATCCCACCTCCCCCGGGTCCCACCTTGCTCACTCTCTGGGCTCCCCGTTCTTTTACTCCAAAGATGTCTTGGGCGGAGATGTTTCCGGCTCCCTGGACTGGGGCGGGTTCCTTTGAACATGTCTGGTTGGGGGATCCGGATGGTGAAAATCAACAGAGGGTCTGGAAAACATGTCAAATTGTACCCAAAAAAAGGGGGGGGGGTAGAGTCTGTTTGCCTTCCAGGAAGGGTTAACCTACCGCCAGATGCGACCTCTACACAATTAAACTGGATGCTGTGCATGACGCCATCTGCCGCTAAGATGATGCTCTTGGTTGCGAGAGACCCTGAACAGCTGATCACGTTTGGACTAATAACCCTACAGTTCTCAGGCCTCCCCTGGAAACAAGGCGGTGGCCTTCAAACTTTAGAGCTGAGGATCATTTCCCACGGCTGGGGGCAGGGGGCAGGGGCTGGGGAGGCGCCTGTTCTCGGTGCTGAGTTTCATACTGTGCTCTGTAGGATGGGGTGCACGAACTGGGGGTTGACATATGAGAACCCTTCAAAATCAGACTGGTCGATGTTAGCGATGACCAGCTGATCGGGTGGCGTTAAGACAGGCTGCCCTCGCGTGAAGAACTTGTCGAAGTTTTCTGCTCCTTTGCCGCACTGTGGAGAGAAAAGAAAAAGAAGGAGCGGTCAGTAGGTTATTAGAGCCCAGGCAGCAGCTCTCTGGGCCTCTGCGGGGAGGAGCGTGGCCAGGGCATCAGGGCTGGCTGGGCAGGACAAGTTCTGGAGGATTTGCAGGCCAACGGGATTCGAAAGCGAGGCAGAGCGAACAGAGAGAGCCACTCAGCTGTAAACCACCCAGCAGCCTCGGGACGGACACCCCAGGCGGGAGGGCCGTGTTGCCGGGAAGGCGCCAGTGAGGCCACGGCCTCTTTTATTTCTCGTCCCGTCACGGAGCCACGAGCACGAGGCCGCACGCGCGGGGCCGGCAGGCACGCGTCCACGCTGAACGGCTGGGATGTGGGTGGAAATGAGGGCAGTGGCCCCTGAACTGAGAGGTTGGGATACTGTCCCACGTCTGGTTCTTTGCAAGCCTGTCTGTAATACAGTAAAAGCTGTGTTATTCTTGTCTTCCAACTGGGAGGTTCTAGAATCTCAGCCCCGAAATTAATCTTCAACCAGGAAGGGGTCAGCGTAGTGGCAAGGCTGGGCCGTTCCTGCCTGGGCTCGGCGGTCTAGGTACGTCTGTCAACCGGCGGACAGGTCGCCGTGGCAGGCCTCGCTGGTGGCTTCGGTCTGGATCAGGTTTGTGCTGGTGCCCCGAGAAGGCAGTCTCCGTCCTGGACACTCACTCCTCTCCACCTGGGTCCACCAGGGCACTTCGTGAAGATGGGCTGCGGGCAGAGCTGCCCTGGAGGAGGGGTGGGGGCCGGTCTGGAATCCCAGCCGCGTAAGCAGCGCTGCTTTGGGAGGCTGGCCCCGCACAAGAGGAAGGGGTGTCCCGTCGCTTTCCCAGCCACCGGAAGGCTGTGGCATGCTGGAGTCCCAGGATCCCAGGTGATGCTGAGACAGTTCTGGGAGGTGTTCTGCAGACACGGTGACCCATCCCCTGCCCCATCCCCAGCCGGTACTACGGGGCAGCGTGAATTGACTGAGCTGGCCTAAGGCGTCCTGCACCTTTAACAGAGCACGGCTCTAGGTAGGCTGCGAGGCGGGGTCCACCCCTTCTCTTCATCTGTAAAGTGGGGAGAACAGCTGGGGCCCCCTCCTGGGCTGCCACGAAGGTTGAGCGTACAGTGTTTCACACAGAGCCCAGCACGTGCGGGGAGCGCACGACACCTGCTGCTGCTGCTTCTGTGATGACAGCTGAGTCTCGGGCCGCACTCTCTCACCTCCTCCGTCACAGCTCCTCCCCATCGTCTAGAAGCTCTCCTCGAGAATCTAGCTTCGTTATACTTTCCCCGCCCTCCTATCAAATAACATGTCTTGGTGGAAAGCACGCCATAAATTCAAGGTTAAGGTCTTCCTAACTGAGGCCTTTCCTTTCTGGGGTGGTTTTTATTGATTTTATTTTATTTTATTTTATTTTATTTTATTTATTTATTTATTTTTGGCTGTGTTGGGTCTTCGTTGCTGTGTGCGGGCTTTCTCTAGTTGCAGCGAGCGGGGATTAATCTTTGTTGCGGCGCGCAGGCCTCTCATTGCAGTGGCTTCTCTCTTTGTGGAGCACGGGATCTAGGCGTGTGGGCTTCAGTAGTTGCGGCACACGGGCTCAGTAGTTGTGGCTCGCGGGCTCTAGAGCACAGGCTCAGTAGTTGTGGCACACCAGCTTAGCTGCTCCGCGGCATGTGGAATCTTCCCGGACCAGGGATCAAACCCGTGTCCCCTGCATTGGCAGGCGGATTCTCAACCACTTGCACCACCGGGGAAGCCCTCTGGGGTGGTTTTTATTATCGTAAGCGACCCCTGCTTTTTAACTGGAGGCGAGTTCAGACCAGTGACTGCTGGGTGGTACGTGGGCGAACGAGTGGGGGGCTTGTCGGGGCCCCTCCAGTCACTCTGCGGGGGCCATGCTGCAGGTCCTGCCCATGCCTCGGGCCCTGCCACCTGCACGAGGGGCGGTGGGGCCTTCCCTTCACACTCCGCCTTCCCAAGGAGCACGAAGTGCCTCTGGGGCAAAGGTCAGCAGAAGCAGGGCCTGCGGCCTGCACCCCTCTACGTGCACAGGCCACCGTGAGCCAGTCGAAGGACTCTTCAAGGGAGAAAGGGCACGACGTTTCTCCCCAAGAATTAATCAAGGGTCTGCACTCGATACGTCAGTGAAACCAACCAACAGCAACCAACGTCCACAGAGCACCGCGGCCAGACGCCGCTGTGAAGATGACAACAGAGAAGAGCGAGCCCTGCTTCGGAGACACCAGTGGTCCTCATCCAGGGAAGGTTTTGCCCCCGCCCTGCAGACATCTGGCAACGTCTGAACTCTTTTTTGGTTGTCATGACCGGGGTGGGTAACCGCAAAGAGGTGTTGGCCCCGAGGTCCACAGGGCTGTGGCTGAGGAACCTGGAATATTCCAACCGCGAAGCAAGGCTCGGTGGGTCCCAAGGTCAGTGTGAGGGCAAAGGTGGAGGCCAAACAAGGGAACCAGGCAAGCCAGCCAGATCTGAGAGCAGGGAACGGAGAAGCTGCAGACGCTCAGGGCAGGAGTCTCGTACGCAAGTGTTACAGCCTCGGGGACTCGGCTGTGAGCAGAACATCCTTCAGGACTCCGATTAATCAACACCCACTGCCTGGAAGGTTCCAAGCAAATCTATTCTGGGTGCTCCCAGCAGCTGGCACGTGTGCTTCCTTAGGAAGAGCTTACTTCCTTCACTGATTCCTGGTATTCACTGACTACGCAAAGATGAGCGAGAAGCAATTTCTGGGAAGAAAAATAAAAGGAGAAGTCCCTAAGAGGAAGAGGACGGCGACATGGTGAATTCTCTCTCCTCCGCTAGCTGGAGACCCGTCCTTCCAGCTCCAGGCCCGTCCGTCTGTCCTGTGAACACATCACACAGCCTCTGTGCAACCACAAGGCTCAAAGGAAAGACTGACACCTTCCCCTGAGCACCTCCTGCAGAGTACTCGCAGATCAGCTTCCAACGAGAATTTCTCAAAGCCAGGGCTCCGCCGCCAAAGAAAAATAAAAAACAAAGTAAACGAAGAGATCCCAAGGTCTCAGAAGGGGGACCACGTGACCATCAACACGGAGGAGCCTGGGGATGGGATGATGCCTGAGGACGGGAAGTTCTGAAGCCGTGTCCAGAGGAGGCTCCTCCTAAAAGGCTGCGCAGCTTGTGAAGCCCGGGGTGGTGACGCGCGGACGGAAATCCTCGGCATGTAAGCTGCGTGCCGTGACCATGCTGCTGGCGGGGGCCAAGGGGGATGGCGGAGACCGGGTCAACCCAACCCCGAGCGGGCAGGCGGCGGCAGAGAATGAAAGCTCTGTGACTGTGAGAGGCTCTCGGCAAGCCGTGGGGGGCCGCGTCTGGAAGAGCTGAAGGCGGGGTCTGAGGATGAGCTGAGGTCCAAGGCTCAGGAGGGTATCTGACCCCGAGGGGGATCACACCGGACGGAAGACCCGCCCCCAAGGGGCGCGGGCAGCTCGGCTGCTTTTACGGGTTTGGCTCGATGACAGTCAGCACTTACTTTTCCACCACAGAGGGTCTCCCGGTGCTTTAAAAATGAGCGCTCCGCAACTCAGCGAAATCAGGCCAGAAATAGCCTCCTTTAGGTCAAATTGGAGAAGATCTTGAACTACTTGTCTTCCAAGACGTTTGTGCAAAAAATGCAACTGTCCTCATGCCACCACCCGCGCCACCACCACCCACTGCACGGGATAATTAAACTCAGGGCCCTTTGGGTCCCTGGGGAAAAGACAAACAATGGCTTTAACCAGCTATTGTCTTTTACGGTAGAGAAGAGTCTCCCGGCCACCTGTGAGCCAGTCTCACCGGGGCCATCAGCTTGGCGGGAAATGGCTCTCGGGCGCCATCTTGGATCTGAGAGGCAGCCAGAAGAGGCCCGGGGACCGAATGGGGGGTGCGGGGGACACCAGGCAGGCTGGCGTGTCCACGGCCTCGGGGCTCTCCGCCACCTGAGGACACAGCAGGTGAAGGCAGCACTCGCTAGCTGTGAGCAGAACCCCACAGCTGTGTGTGCGCTGCCCCAGCTCCGGAGGCCACCCACACCTTTCGCCACCTGAAGCTGCCAGGATGCCCGCGGGGCGTGAGGTCCCCACGACTGCTTGGGACAAAGATTCGGGGGGGAGGGCGGAGGAAGTGGCCCGAGCACGGCTGGGCCAGCATGTGCGCCCGGACAGCTCCTCTGGCCATCCCCGAGACCGGACGGCCTCCGTGTTCGCGGTGACGCACTTGACACCAGGCGGAGACCCGGGGTACGGTGGGGATGAAGCACCCAATCAGAGGCCAGGAGTCGGGGTCGGCTTGGGCAGCGCACGTGCCTCTCTGTAAAGATAGACGGGGATGCGAACACCCACCTCCCACGGCTGTTGT
The DNA here is from genome assembly GCF_039906515.1 of Pseudorca crassidens. NCBI lineage: Eukaryota > Metazoa > Chordata > Mammalia > Artiodactyla > Delphinidae > Pseudorca > Pseudorca crassidens. Next base: position 63,920,945 of record NC_090314.1, on the reverse strand, counting down.
GAGGTCAGAGGGACGGCATGTGTGCGACCCTTTCTAGATGACCAGGCCTGATACAGACCTACGACGCCACACGCAGCACACGTGCCCGGCGTGGAGACGGCCACTGATTACAGGCCAAGGACGAGTGGAACACTATTAACAGTCTATCTCCTGCCGCAGCTCTGGATTCAGGACTTCACTCCTCTGTTCTCTGGACGCTCCCGCCCATTTGGTAAAATCATCGACGAGTAAAATGAATCCAGGAGAAAGCGAGATGGCAGACGTGTGGCAAAGCCCCGGGTGGGATCTGGGATGCGCCGCTCCCCACCCGGAGCCCCGCGTGGCGCCCGGTCGGTCGGCTCACAGCCTCTGCATCTTTGCGGGGGGCCGTGGGGAAGGGGCGGAGCCTGAGCCGGGCTGTGGGCCTCTCGGCTGTGACTCTTACCTGGCAGAGGCCACCCAGAATGCACCACACATGTGCTGGTCTCAAGCCTGTGCCTTACACCTTGGTGTCTCGATGACGTAGAAATTAACCTCATGGTCACCGGCGCGGGACTTACGGTGAGTGTGAGTAGCTCGAACACGCTGCCGTTACAGAGCAAAACGCCAAACCGACCCCGGGAGAGCACGAGGGTGCAGAACAAAGCCAGAGTAAAGGTGAGCAGCGCGACGAAGGAGAGAGGAAGCTTCGCAGGGTGGGGACCGTCTGCGCCGAGGACCAGACGCAGCTGGCTCGTCTTAGGGGAACCGTCCCCGCGTCCCGAGCCCCGGTCTGGGGAGCTGACCTCAGCCCCGCGCCGTGGTCCCCGTGGAGGGGTGGTGAGGACACGGCCAGCGGTGGGCTCGTATCCCTGACTCTTCATGTAGTTAAACCAGCGGCAGAAAGGAGCGGGCGCCTCCTGGGAGGTCACGTCCACACCAGGGAACCGTCCAGCGAGTGGGCTGGGCCGCCGGGCGGCAGCTGGGGTCTGCCCTTCCTAAGGTCAGCATGCTGGGCGGGGGGCCTCCGTGCAGGGCCAGCACAGCAGGAGCGCACGCCAAGGGTTATGGGAGGAAGTGAGGTTAGTTTGCACATTGCGTCACCCAAGGTTCTGGAGATGTGCTCACCGAAGGCCTGGACGCCCACTGAAGCCAGTGCATTTTGGTGCAGAAAGTCTGGAGAAGGAGAATGGGCAGAGGAGAGGATTTGGAAAACAGTCAGTGCCCGGCCTGGGGACAAAAGGAAAGGAGCGGGCCCCACGCAAAGGAGGCCACACGCCCATGTGAGCAACGTAGGGACAAAGTGTATAGATTCATGCACGCGTACAGCTTTCTGGAAGGTTACGGAAATGTCAGGTGGGCAGCGGGAGTGGTCCCTGGGGAGAGGGAGATCCCGCCTTTTCATTTTATATCCTTCTCTACTGCTTAACCGTCTCTTTCACCGCAAGGAGACTGTATTTTAACAATAATTTTTTTTAAAAGGGACTGGGGCCTCTTTCACCTCCTGCCAGCGTTCCCTGGAGACAGGCCCTATTTTCTCAGACAAAATTAAACAGGGCTCCCCTCACCTGCCGCCTCAGAGCACCTCTCAGGAAAGGCCACTTCTGGCCTGGAGGCGGCTTTGAAGACGGACACACTAAATGGTTAGGTTCCAGCAGGTGAGAGCCCCGTGTGGTTGAGGGCAAAGGTTCTGGCTTGCCGTGGCCTGTACCCTCTGCAACGAGAACACGCACGCCGCCTGGTCTTTCTTTACACGCACGGCCAGCTTCAGGGCGCTCAAGGCCGCTTTTCCAAGAGTGGCTGTTGTCATGCCCAGCAACACGGCGCCTTCACTCCGGACCATGGGTACCGGACTGGTCCATTCCCTCGGCCAGAGGCCCGCAGGGCCTGCATTCCCCGTGACTCCCCGCCGGCAGCTCCCTGAGCCTGCGAGAGCGCTACTTATTCATACTGATAATTATTCAAAAGCCTCCTTTCTTCCCATTTCTCTCTCAACCAGAAAAGCGTCTGGGAGCATAACTACCAAGGAATAGGAAGACATCCTGCCTCCAATTAACCAAGGAGAAGGTGCTCTTACGTGGGTTCCAAGGCTTAAGTCCCACCTCAGCACATCATAATACGGCAGATTCTAGCCTCCCAAGGCTGGTTAGTGTCCGTATGTTGTCAGAGAAGCTCCCTGAGCCTTGAGAATCTTGATTTTAATTAGCACCACTGCTGTTGGTTCCACGGAAAGGTCAAGAGGATGAACCCCACCTGCCACCTGGGAGAACCCGAGGCTGCCGTCCACTCCAGGGTCTTCTTCTCCTGTGACCTGGAGAGCTGCTACCCTGTACAAATAACTTCTCAGAGCAATTATCAAAAGAATACAGTGCCATGGGATGTCCTTAGTTCTAGGAAATACACATGGAATTATTTAGGTGTAAAGAGGCATTATTTAGGTGTAAGTCTGCAACTTACTTTCAAATGGTTCAGGAAAGAAAATATGTACATGTGTGTCCTTGCCTACACGCCCTCACAGAGGTGCAGAGGAAGAATGGCACAGGGAATGCGCTGAAATGGCAGCACTGAGGGAACGCGGGTGAAGGGGAGGCAGCAATTCTTTACACTGCCTTTGCAACTCTTCCGCAAGGCTGAAATTAAGAATTATTTCAAAATAAATAAAAAATATTAAAGAGAATACTGCATTAACTTTGATAATCAAACCATCATCAAACTATCTAAACAAACTAATGACCCTGTGAGAAAAAGGGCTTTGAGGCCATCAGGAAAATGAACCTGACCGTGCATCTCACCGCAGACCCGAGGAAAGTCCTTCTCTTCCTTTTTCTGTCTCTTTTTGATAAAATAACGACAGCAATTTCCCAAGAAAGCCTACCTGAGATAGACAGGCCTATTTCTAAAGTGCTCTGCTCACCCATCAATCCTGGATACACTTCTCAGTGTTCACTTCGTAGATTAATTTCTAATAACCATTTCAGCACAGGGGGCGCTTCTGGCCGGCCTGTGAACTAGCTCTTCCGCTCGTTGGTGCCAATGGACAGAATCCAGAAAGGGAGGCACCAATTGCCTCTCTGCTGCCGACGCTTGCGGAGACTGTTATTCCTCGTGGGTGGGCCGAACGGAGATGCGAAGGCTCTTCTTGGGCATTTTATTCACATGAATAATAAATCAGGACAAACGCCTACAAAATTCAGGGTGACGCTGGCTCAGGATCTCGGGCTCGCGTGTGCCTCTGACGGCAGCCTGCAGGGAGTAAGATGCAGGCCTTCTATGGTTTCAGGAAAAGCAAACAGGAAGAGCTTTCCTTCTGCAGGAGGTGCTCAGGACGCTGGGCCATCGTCTTTTCGTGGGACCTCCTCCTTCACAGAGAGGCAAGTAAAGAGAAAACTGAAACCAGCTTGCCTTGTGCTTTTGTTCCACAGGGAGGAAGGGACGCTGCGGAGCTGCTAACACCCTCCAGGAGAGCATCACAGCACAGCTGTCTGCTTTTCCTTTGGCTTCGGTTTTTCCAAAGAAACCAGCACGCGAGGATGGGCCCGCTTTCTAGCAAATCATCTTCACCTTCACAGTCGCACACGGGACACGGATTCTCCCACCGTAGGGGGCCGCAGGGCAGGCTCCCGACTCCCTCTTGGAGCTGGTGCACCCCTGAGCCTCCAGACTCGCCCCCTTCGGGGGGAAGGCCACGGTTCCACCCGCCTGACACTGTCACCCCTCTCCCCGCCCTCCTTCACGTGTGGCCTTGAACAGAACCCAGGCTGCCACTGCACTGCAGACCCACCCTTAATGTTGCCGTGGATGGAACGTTCTGCTGGAGCCTCTTCGTGGACCCAGTGCGTGGCGCCATGCACTGGGACGGTGGAGCCCACATCTGCCAGCACGTTGCTGCAGCTTCCGGGAGACGGGAAGGTGAGCAGAGCCAGGGCACCGTGGGAGCCCCGACCCTCCAGGGAAGCGCTGGCTGCCCACTGGCACGGTAGCTCAGCTGAGGGAAGTCAGTGACTCTGCAACAAGCTTTCACCGGAGGGTCCAAAGCGAAAGTAAAAACTAAAACAAACACGAGACTCCCAAGCTTACAGGCAAGCCTGATCTCCCGACAACTGCGGGCACCTGCTGCTGGCGTTTACAGTAACCAAGGCCTTGATTTCGCGGGAGCCAGGGGCCAACGGTCCTTAATACGGTAAGTCTCAGGGAAACTGATTCCCCAGCACTTGCTACAAACGCATCGAGCAGACTTCACCAAGACAGACGCGGTAGCCCGCCAGGGCTATAAACACTGCTCAGAGGAGGAGAGCTGCTCTCAGCGTCGGGTTCGCTGCACGCGCTAAGGAAGGGCCTCTGGCAGAAACATCTGCCTGACGGGTTTCTCAGCAGCGAAAGCCAGGCTGGTGCCACCGCATCTCTCTCTAAACAACAACACTGCCCGTCAGAGAGCACGCAGCTCCGGGTTTTATCTAGAAACTCTTTTGACTCTGTAATTGGCTCTGGGTGAGGGAACTACACTTTCCCCCGAGAAAGCCGGGAACCCCTCTCGCGGAGTAACTCAGAGGCCGTCGGGTCTCCTCTGCTGCTGCCGTGTCAAGCCCCGCGTGTCTGGCAGCCTCGACGGCAGCGTGCCGTACGCTGCTTCCTGCAGGTGGGAACGGCCACTATTGCTCCTGGCACGTGGTCTTGCCGCCCCAGCGCAGTGTCCCGGGAGACCGCTGAGATGCCCCTTCCTGAGATAAGGGCCTCATTCTGCGGCCGTGCAGGGGGCTTGCTGTAGGGATGAACTCTCTGGGGGCCAGAACCCTCCAACCTGTCCCCATGCCCTTGACGCTCTTCTGCTTTGGGACAAAAGGTCTGCTGCTTGTTCCCGTGGCCGCTCGCACCCACCGTGGTTTCCGCTTCCCGCCTCTCCCATCCCCTGTCCTTCTGCATTTTCTCCCAGCTTCTTCCTTTTCTGTGTCCAGACTCCCCAGCACAACGTGGGTTTCTGCCTGGGCCGTCTCACCGCGAGCAGATGAGCTCTCACCAGACAGGCCCTTCGCACGAATCCGTCCGTTTTAGGGCCTTGGTCCACGATTTCCACGTCTGTTTGTGAGTTCGGGGGCTGTTTCTTCACAGCCAGATGCAGTTTATTCTTTTTTTAAAAATTTAACCAGCACTCGGTTGAACAATGACCAGACAGCAGCAGCGTTCCAGGAATAAATAAATACACTCCCCGCCCCAGACCCAGCTCCCGGCTCAACTGCCTGCCACGGGCTGTGACCATGCGGTCCAGTGAGTTCTGTGGCCCACGGGGAACGGTGCATTCTTGGCTGTCGGAGCCAAGGACCCTCTGGCTTCCCCTCATCTGAGTTCAGGGCCACCGTTGCCATAGGTGGGAAGCTATGAGAAGACACAACTTCTTCTGCCAGTGAGGCAGGAATAAGCAGAAAAGGAAGATGGATAAATCACGGTTGACTTCGCTGCATGGAGCCTCCTTCTGCAACGTGACTGACAAGTAGCTGCGTTTTGCTCGACAGGCAGAGCAGGGTCAGCGTGCGTCTCTACGTTGTTCCTGTACAGAAACTAAGCTGTGTGTAGGCTGCTACTGTACACCTTTCATACTTAACTTAAGAAGGCTAAAGAGATATGAAAGGGAAGATAGAAAATCCCTAACAATATTCCTCTGAGACGCCGGCAGCTCCATTCATCACTGTCTTCATCTTCCTCCCTCTTAAAACCAGGTTTTGTAACCTGGAGGGCCGGCATCCTCTCCTAGGAGAGCCTCCCGACTCAGGGCCCAGAACTGGCTGCAGAGAAGACGGCGCAGAGGAGACATAAGGCCCCTCCTTGAAACGCCAACTCAGGAGGAAGTCAACTGACCCGATTCATTTTAGGTTTTCTTCGGTTTGTGCTAAAAGTATCTTGGAAAAATAAAATCCGTGGGCTCGCCACCAGCAGGAGGAGAGGCCACATAAGCACATTGGATGAGAAAGCTGCCGCTCTAAGAATAAGCCCTGAGCCGCCCAGCCGGTGCCCTAGCGCCCCGGGAGGGTCCCCTTAGCCAGCTCACGGGCCGCGTCACCACTGGGGGTGCTTCTGAAGCCGACTGTGGTGCAAAGCTGCTACCCGGTGCTCTCGGGAGCCCACCCCATCTTGGCCGAGACGGGGCGGAGCCGGAAGGCATGGATCCACCCGGCCCTCAGAAACGGGGTGCGGGGCAAAGCGGGACTGCCTGGGAGGCACGGCAGGGCCGCAGGTGGGGTGAGTGAGGGGGCAGACGTCTTACAGACCCTCGGTTTATCTCCAGAGGCATAGACGTGAAGACGAGCCACTGTGCAGTGGGGAGAGGATCGTGGGCCACAACACCGAAGTCTGCACCCTGGTTCCACCACCCACTGTGTGTCCTCCAGCAAGTGACTCAGCCTCTCTGTGCCACAGGGTTCTCAACTGTAAACTGGGGACAACTGTAGCTACCTCACAGGGTCGCTGTGAGGGCTAAATGAACGAATTTGTAAAGCACTGAGAGCAGGGAGGGCCTGGGGCGTAGTGTTTGCCAAATAAAGGCAAAAAAACCCCAAACCCCAAACAAACGGGAGACTCCAGAAGTCAGACAGGACGTGTCTGAACAAAGGCAGCAGTGCCGGCGATGCCAGCGGGCACACAGCCCCCGCGGCAGGGCTGGCCAGCGTGGGAACCGCGCCCGGGCCGCCGGGGGCCAGCTGAGGCCCAGTTATGCTGCAGGGCTCCCGTCGGGCGAGGCCAAGCCAGGAGAGCTGCAGCGGACAGGGGTCCTGCCGAGGACTCAGCGCAAGGACGACAGCCACGTGGGGCGCACGAGGCCCGGGCCCCGAAGCCGACCTGCCCCGGTCCTCGCGTCATCCGGGGGACTCTGCTGCCCTCTTTGGGGCACAGGTGCCACAGGCTCCCCTGACGCTCAAGGTCAGCTCAGACCTCGCGCGCAAGGGCCAGGCTGGGGCCTGCAGAGGCCGGCGGTCAGCAGCCCCCTCTCTGCCGACAAAGCCCCCGGGATCGGGGGAAACAGGGCTCGGGAAACGGCCGCGGCCCCGACTCACCACTTTGGGCTTGAAGGGCGGCTGGACCTCCCTGTTCTCCAGCTTCTCCCAGTCGATCCTCCGGAAGAAGGTGTGTTCCCGCACGTCCCGCTCTCCCTCGGGCCCGCAGCCCAGCCGCTTGCCGGGGTGTTTGGTCATCAGCTAGAAAGTGGGAGGAGAGAGAGCTCTCACGTGGAGCATGGTAACCTGGTGACTGCAGTTGACAGTCCTGGATAGTACAACTGAGTCCGTTGACCGCAGGACAGAAGCGGTCTCACCAAAAAAACAAAGGTGATGTGAGGTGACGGATGTATTAACTCAACTGTGGGAGTCCTTTCACACTGTACACATACATCAAACCATCACAGTGTGTGCTTTAAATATATTACCATTTTATTTGTCAATTACACCTCAATAAAGCTGAGAAAAAAAGAAAGAGAAACAGAAAGACCCCCTCAAAAACCAGGGGAAAAGGGAATGCCAGGTCCAGCGCCCGCTCTATTGCTGCGCTGCCCCCAGCCCTGACGGCAGGGATGCCTGGACCACGTCTTAGGATGCTCTGAGTGACGCCGACTCACACAATGGGGACACGAGTGGGCCTTTCTACAGTGATTTCTGTGATAAGGAAACGGGGAAGCAATCTGGACCCACAGCAAACACAACAAGAATTTAAGTAGCCGTCTCTATATACTGTTTCAGGAGCTGCCATTCTCTATGTGCATTAAGAACACATACGTAAAAGGGCACGCAATTGCTAAAAACCGTGTGTGCCGGAAGTATCACAGGCCAGTATCACACAGGATGCTATATAACAAGCAGCACATGCCTACTTACTGCCCGGACCAAGATGCCCTCAGAGACTCATGGTTCGGAAAAAACAGTGCTGTCACAAGAAGGGTGACGAGTTGGGGCTTCCCTGGTGGCGCAGTGCTTGAGAGTCCGCCTGCCGATGCAGGGGACGCGGGTTCGTGCCCCGGTCCGGGAGGATCCCACATGCCGCGGAGCGGCTGGGCCCGTGAGCCATGGCCGCTGAGCCTGCGCGTCCGGAGCCTGTGCTCCGCAACGGAAGAGGCCACAGCAGTGAGAGGCCCGCGTACCGCAAAAAAAAAAAAAAAAAAAAAAAAAAAGCGTGACGAGTTAACTGCAAACCCAGTGGCGTGGGCATGTGGTCCCCCCACAGTGCCTCTTAGAACCGTCTGCATGGCATCTCCCCAGTGGACCCTCTTGTCCACGGCCACCAAAGGAACCCAAGCCTACCTACCCCTTTGCAGATGGAGACGGCCTCCCTGGACAAGGACTTCGGGTACGAGACGTTGTGCTCCATGATGGACTGAAACAGCTCGTCTTCATCCTCGCCATCAAACGGAGGCTGCGCCGGAAGAGAGGGGGAGGGGGCGCTAGGCTGAGCGATTCCACACCTCGCCGCGGCGCCCGCACACCCAACCCAGCACCGGGAAACAGAGCGGGCCTCTCCCACATGCACGCGGCAGGCTGCAGGCTTAGCTAGATGACCTCGCGGGCTGTCTTTCATTAGGTTGGCGGTCGGGTGTGTTTTTCATTTTCTCCTCTGCCCCTTGCCTCGCTCTGGGCAACCCCAAACACTCTTCAGGGAAGGTGTTTTTGAGTAATGTTTTTAAGGATTTGTAAGTAAGTTACAATTAACCCATTAATCTTGTAATTACGTGTTAAACAATCTCACTACAATCAAGTGAGGTTACAGATGGCCTTGCATTCAGAAGGTGTGCGAGGGTGGAGAAGGCGGATGCCTTTGGCTTCTGAACCTGGGGTGAAGGGGACGCAGAACACGGGCATAGAGGGCTCTCCCCAGGCCCAGGAATCCACACTCGGGCCCTCTGCTCTGTCGGGGGCCTGCCGCCGGCACGGTGGCGGTGACGGGGGCTTGCCATCCCCTGGGCACCTCTCTGTCCTCTTCTACTGCGTTTGCAATCCCCACCTGGACAGTGGGGGGCACGGCAGCACGTGGGCAGCTCACGGCTTTAAAGCCAGGTGGCTCTGGGTCAGAACGCGGGCCCTGCCGCCTCCTGGCTGGGTGTCCATGGGCAGTGACCCACCTCTTGCGTTCGCAGTTTTCCAATTTGTAAAACAGGGCTCCCTGGTGAGTCTAAAGTGTCTGAGATTTTGTCTCGTGCCCAGTGAGTGCCCAGTGGAGGGTGCGGGGTGCCGATGCTGGTACTGGCCAAGGGCCAGCGCGGAGGCCGGTCCCCCTGCCCATCCCACCGCTTCTCTGCCTGACAGCATCAACCCACTTCTCCTGAGCACCTGTTCCGTGACGCCTGCGAAACAGGCAGTTATTTTCAAATCACGACGTATAGTGTGGAGTTCCTTGTTTTTCACTGGCTGTTGCCCCCCCCCAGTTTCTCTGTAGCTACCCGTGCTCCCGGTCAGGCTAACGCCGTGAGGTGACACATCGTCGGAGAGGGACTCGTGTGTCCAGGGCACATATATACCTGCTTCCAGCGTTGTCTTCTAATAACTGACACTTCTACCAACATCTCTGTGCACATCACTGTTTCCTCCCTGACTTCCTAAGAATAACTCCCAGGTGTGGGATGATGTGAACATTCCGATGGTTCCCGGTCAATCTCTCCAGGTCGCCCCGGGAGCACCCTCCCAGGTCACTGCTTGCTCTCAGGCCCGGGTGCTGAAGGCCGGTCCACGGTGGAGCATTACAGTCACACGCACCTTCCCCCCCAGCGACGGAGCCTGGGGACGCAGGGGTGGCGTGCGGTGCAGTCCTCGCATACAGGACCCTTCTGGACGGCTTCCCTTCCCTCCTTCCCCCATCCCTGTGTTACAGTTTTGGATTTCTACACATCTGGACTCACTGTTTCAAGCTAAGCTACCTGCTAACTAAAGGCCTGGCTTGGTGTAAAAAAATGTCTGAACGGGGAGTGCTCTCCTTGGTGATGTGTCATTTGTGGATTTTAAATAGGCAAGTGAGCGGTGAGGTTCACGCTTCCCAGAATGGTTCCGGAATCACTGACTAGTCAGTGGTCACGGGGGCCCTGCCATGGTCATGTACAGATCACTGATGCGGGGTGGGGGGGGGAGTACCCAGGGACAATTCTGGCTGCAGTTCTGGGATAAAGGACTCGTTACCGAGTCACCAGGAATGGAGACCAAGCATAAGTGACCCTGGCGGGAAGGCACATAAGAGGAGAGGGCTGGGTGCTTTGTGACGAACGCCCAGACGCTCTGAGCAGCAAGATGCTCGTTACCGGGCCGGGTAAATACGATTTATGCTCGAACGTAATCTTATTTGTCAAGCGATCCAGGAGCTGCAGGAAGACTCAGGGTGTTTCACACTCCACTGCCCCCCTGCCTGCGGACAGTAAATAAAGCAAACGAGAAGAAAACTGCGATAAACTGTCTTCTCTTCCTGCTCAACTTCAGCCCTCTGTGATTACAGAGGATACACTGAGACCTCAACCCCATCAACAAGTTGATAATTAATCTCCCTTTTCAATAAGGACATCCATTCCCTGTAGCTTGTGGGCGTGATCTGAGCAGAGCCTTCACTATCCTTTCTGGGCTGAGTCACGGCCCAGGAACATGTTTAAATTTGCCCTGAGGAGTCATCAGGACTTAAGAAGGGGGTTCTGAAATGAAAACCCCGTTTTGTGGCAGGCGCGGTGGAGAGTTAGAGGACCCGCAGCTGGGCCCGACGACACTGCATCCCAACGTGGGATGCTTTTCAAATGCCGTGTTTAAGGAGGGTCGCCATTTCCATGTGACTCTGAATGAAAGCAGGGCTTGTTTCCTGGACTCCAGAGTCAGAACGTTTGAGTGGGGTCTCGAGGGGAACTCAGCTTTCTGCGCCTTTGCAAACAGATAGCTCCCACGGGGGCAAACAATTCAGTCAAATTTTACTGTCAAAATGCCAAGGAGGGGAAATTAACTTAAGGTGCAGGCGATCTGTGTTCTGCCAGCGGCTGTCTCGCTGACAATGGTTCTACGGAACTGGCTTTTCTGTGTTTGCACACGGAAGTACATAGCCTTAAGAAGAATGGTTCCTTGATGGAAGAAACCTAAATAAATAATACACAAACCACTTTTTAAATATCAAGTCTCAACATCATTGAGAAATAAAGACCAAATATAGGTGGAACCTCATCTTTTAATACTTAAAAGACAACTTTAGTATCTATATGATGTTAAGACACAACGAAAGAGAGAAAGGAGAGACCACGGGGGTCTCCCAGCCCAGAGGGAAAGCCAATGGTCTCGCGATGGTCTCCACGGCCCGGGGCCTGGTGCCCTCTCTTCCTCTCTGATCTCAGCCTCCTACTCCGTCTCTAGCTCACTCCACTCCAGCCACATGGGCGGCTTCCTCTCCGTTCCTTAAGTGTAAAGCTGTGCACTCCCACCCCAGGGCCTTTGCACTGGCTGTTCCCTCTGTCTGGAACGCTCTTCCCCCTGGATGTGCACGTGGACATCCTCTCACTTCCTTCTGGTCTTAACTTTATCTTCTATGTGAGGCCCTCCCTGGCGCTCCGAGCTAAAACTTCAACCCTCCCCCAACACTCTACGTCCTTCTGCTTTGTTACTTTTCTTCTTAGCTTATCACTGTTACAGTCCACCAACTGCAGATCAAAAATGAAATAAAAGTCCAAAACGGTTTATAAAGCAAAACTTGGGAATTCCCTGGTGGTCCAGTGGGTAGGACTCCACGCTTTCACTGCCAAGGGCCCAGGATCGATCCCTGGTCGGGGAACTAAGATCCCACAAGCTGTGCGGTGTGGCCCAAAATAAATATAAAATAAATAAATAAAAAGCAAAACTTGAATTTGCCACATACCAACAGATACTTAAATAACACTTATATTGCAATTACAACTAGGTACATAGCATTTATATTGTGTTAGGTATACTGAGTAATAGCAAGATGATGTAAAGTGCACGGGCGGATGTGCCTGGGTTACACGCAATTACCACACCATTTATACAAGGGACTTGAGCCTCCAAGGACTCTGGTTTACCCGTGGGAGTCCTGGAACCAGTTCCCAAGGATGCCGAGGAGGGGCCCGCACATCATTTCCGTATCTGCCTGTCTACTGTCTTTCTCTGGACTGTAACCTTACTGAAGGGAAGGGTCTCTGTCTGTGTTGCTCACAGCCATTCCCACGCACATTCAGTAAGTACGCACTGAATGAATAATAAATGAGTCAATGGATGTAACATGTCAGAAAGGGTGACTTCTCCCCAGGAACAAAGATTTCTTTGGGGGCAGCTCTGCTACTCGACGTGGGTGTTTCTTTGCATTCTCTCTTACAAAGGCTCTTGGCTAGGGAGGGCACACTCCCTGGCACACTTGAGGGCTGAGAGTTAATAAAAGCTGCCCACGACAGAATCATTAGTAGGTACAATGGCAGAGATCTGAAATGTGGGAAATGCACCACTGTCATTCTTAATCCACTGAGACTGGGGGTGGGAGCTGTTTGTCAACAGCAGCGGGTGTGACGTACCCTAGTAACACAGATACTAAGGCCACCACCTTAGAAAGTGCCCCATTAGGCAGCGATGCCCTTGGTCACCTGACTCGTCACACAGCCAAGGGAAACCTAATCTGCCTTTTCTTAACCGGAAGTTCAGCCTCGCTGGGCTTTTGTGAAAATTACAATGAATTGCCCAAGGAGAGAGAAGGGCAGACGGGAGAGGCTATTAAAACACTCCTTCCAGTTTAACTAACTTCTTCCTTTACAATAATACCGGCTCTACACCCGGGAGCGGCCGGGGTGATTTCTGCAGAGAAACGTGCGGTGAAGGCCAATCCCACCCAAGGGCTGAGACACCGAAAACAAAAGGCCACCACTGTCCTCAAGGTGCAGGGACCTTTGGCGGGTGATGCAAAAGCTGTATGGTCCACACGCCAGAGTATAGCTTTCAGTTTGGGTTTTTAGGACTAGAAGAGCATTTCTTTCACCAGGATCAGGGCAGTCAGACCAGCACCAGCCATTCCCCACGGCCAGGTCCTGCTGTCGTGGTGCCCACAGAGCTGAGCCTTCTGTTACGTGGCGACACACAAGCATGAAAACACAGGGAAACATTACCTGCCCGGCCAGCATTTCATATAACAGGACGCCGTAGGCCCACCAGTCCACAGATTTCCCATACGGCTGATAAGCGATTATCTGTGTGAAAACAAACACATCGACTACATTTAGTGGCCAATCAGAAAGCCTGTGTTGGAACAGGGAAGTCAAGCGTGTAGTCATTTACACACTCCGTTCATGCAAATGAGGTGATGGTAACATTTGCCGCTGGGTTTTGAAGGGGACCCTTCGAATCAGACACACAGAGAACCCTCGCCCCATGATTTTGGAATTTCTCTTCTGAATCCACCGGGAGATGCCACGGCACTGCTGGAAGGTAGATTTACTGATCTTCTTGGGTGAAAATGATTTGGGCACTGAGGTGGATTTCATTTGTGGAAAAAGCCCGAGGTCATTCAGAGCAAAGGTCTGATAAATAAGACGATCAAACTATGTCACAGAATTTTGCTGAAAGATGATGTGAGGAGGACGAAAGACTAAAGGAAACATGCTGGTTTCCTTGGGCTGCACAACCCGCCCAAGGGCATCTGCTGAAGGACTGATGTTTTGAAATGTTTTTGAAAGAGACAAAAAACGCAGTAATCAAGTGTAAGATTTGGACCTTGTCTGAATCTTGATTCAAACCACCCCAACGTAGAAAGAAATTGGGAAAATTAAAATACGGTCTTGAATTAGATGACGCTGTGGGAATCGTTGCTAATATCGTCATGTGGCATAAACGGTCCGATGATTAGTTACGAAGGGTCCTTTTCAGTTAGAGGGGAGCGTATGCAGGGGTGACGTGCGTGAGAGATGAAGTATTTAGGGGTGAAATGACATGATATCTTAGATTTGGTTTAGACACGTCAGTAAAATCAGGGTCGGGGGAGGAATCGATGAAACGAGCTGTCTGCAGCTGGGGATGGGCCCCGGGACCTTGCCCCTCTGAGACTCTCAGACGTGCTACGGGGGCTCCGCACCTCCCCCCACCGCCCCCCGTGGAAGGGGGTGATACTGACTCAGATTTCCGAGAGGCGAGACTTATCACAACGCAGCGGCTGCGTCCCAGGTAGGCCGTGTGCCAAAGGCACCCACTTTCCAGATCCGAGGATCTGCCCCGGAATTCGGGGCGAGGATGTAACGAACAGGTGCTCAGCACTATCACCTGCCATTCTGCAGAAAAACTGGACTTTGGGGTGTTCTAGGGTATCTTCCAAACGGCCCCTATGTCTCATTAAACGTCCTGGGACATCAGCTAACCTCCTGTGTGTCTGCCCACTCTCATTCCTTTAACGTGTTCCGAGTATTTCTCCCCGTGGCACGAGCAATGCACACTCCTCTGACGTACCCCGGTGTGGGCAGGACCAAGGGGGCGCGTGTTTCCATCTGGCAGCTTTATAGCTCGTTTCCTTGACAAGAAAATGATAACCAAAGGAACCCACAAAGAGGCCTTAATTCCTTTTGAAGACTACCTTTGTTCTTTCCTGAAAACATAAAAAGCACAAAATACCCTACCAAAATGGGCCTCTAACTTATTCCCTAATGACATGAAATGGTGGCGGCCACACCGGTCCCCAGACGGGAAATGACTGCCTCAAAGCCTGACTGGAACAAGTAGAAGAACAACAGAAATCCTCTTTGGGAGAGGAAAGACACACCCACCAAGCACCTACTGTGTTCAGATAACTCTGCACACCCTGTGTGCAACCCAGTGAGCCAGAAATTCCTCTTCTCATTTTTTAGGGGACAGAACCGAGATGCAAGAAGCTTACGGAACTCGCCCGAAGCCAATCAGGTAACAAGCGGTGCTCTGAAAATTGACAGGCATGTTTTAAAGCTACAGTTTATGGGGCTTCCCTGGTGGCGCAGTGGCTGAGAATCTGCCTGCCAATACAGGGGACACGGGTTCGTGCCCCGGTCCGGGAAGATCCCACATGCCGCGGAACAACTGGGTCCGTGAGCCATGGCCGCTGAGCCTGCGCGTCCGGAGCCTGTGCTCCGCAACCGTGAGAGGCCCGCGCACCGCGATGAAGAGTGGCCCCCACTCGCTGCAACTAGAGAAAGCCCTCGCACAGAAACGAAGACCCAACACAGCCAAAAAAAAAAAAAAAAAATTATAAAACTGCACTTTATGGCTTTCAAATACATGGAATCACTCGCACTGGGATTAATAAATTATGAATCAAAGGGCTTTGAGAATTAGTTCAATGAGATTTGAAATCATCACTTCAGTTGTCGTAACTATATTTCAAAAGCACTTGAGTAAAATTTGTTCTTGTAACTGTATTAAAACCAGGCCCTGCAATCTGTTCTCATTAATCAGTGTTTTAGTGGTTTTTTTTAAATTTTTTATATTGGAGTAGAGTTGATTTACAGTATCGTGTTAGTTTCAGGTGTACAGCAAAGTGATTCGGTTATACATCTATACATGTATGTATCTATATTCTTTTTAAAAAATTCTTTTCCGTTATAGCTTGTTACAGGATACTGCATATAGGTCTCTGTGCTCTACAGTAAAACTCTGCTGTTCACCTATCTTAGTTTCCGCTTGTTTTGAACACAGGCTGAGATGAGGCCCCGCACTGCTGTGCGAATTACGAGGCTGGAGAGCAGTGGGGGCTGGATGAGGGGGACCGCGCTTTATTCCAGGCTCTGTTTCTACACATACGTGAGCAGTCTCACCAGCCAGACCCCCTGCTCGGGTGCTGGAAGATGCCACCCGCTTGGAGAAGTGTCAGCAGTCAGGGGTGTGGAAGCCCCGATCCTGGTCAGAATGACTCACACACCCGGACAGCCAGGCCCAGGGGAAGCTTTTGTTCCTTCGTTTGTTTTGACTCTTCGTCAGCTTTGGTCCAGCTTGCTTCTCAGGGTCCACTAAGCTCTTCTGACTTGTGCTGATGACACCTGACGCTTCCTCCAAGGCTTAGGACAGCAGGAGGCTCAGCGCCAATGGCTTGTTTCTGGGCGATGGCATTGCTCAGCCCCTGGAGCCGGCCAGCTCACCCTGCACTGAGCTTACAAGGTTTCGCCTTTAACTGTTAATAAGAGGACGGGGCTTAGGATTTAGCTGGAGCATTTTCTCCTGGAGACGTTCACAGTCTGTCACCCCTGGCTCACGCCCTGGATGAAATGAGACGGTTCAAAGATCTAAGCTACGAGAGATGGGGGCAACCCCACCACTGCAAACGCACATTCAGCACGAAGCGTACTTCCCCTCGACGATCGGCTGCTAGTAACAAACACCTCCAAATTACCCCAAACCTCACCGCAAAGGGGAAGCAGTGTTGAAGAGAGCGCCCCACCGAAGATCTGAACACTTAGAAGCACAGGATTTAGGGTGCTAGTGACACTGTCCCCTGTGAGCTGTGTAGGCCTGCACTGTCCCACGCGGGAGCCACTGAGCCACGCGTGGCTACGAGCCTCTGACGCGCAGCCAGCGCAAACGGGCATGAAATGCTTTGGGTGTAAAATACACATCCGATTCGGAGGACTTAGTGCCCCAAATGCAGAATATCTCATGGCTAATTTTTCATCTTGGATATACCGGGTTAAATCAGATATTAATTTCACCCGTTTCTTTTCTAAGTTTTTAAGAAAACG
The DNA here is from genome assembly GCF_039906515.1 of Pseudorca crassidens. NCBI lineage: Eukaryota > Metazoa > Chordata > Mammalia > Artiodactyla > Delphinidae > Pseudorca > Pseudorca crassidens. Next base: position 63,904,312 of record NC_090314.1, on the reverse strand, counting down.
TGACTGCTTACATGTAGTTGGGGCTTGCGTTTACTTCTACTGCTCAGGGCTGGTCTAGACTGAGCTCTACCGGCTCCTGTTGGCCTAGGGGGCCAGCTTTGGGCTGCGGACGCAGCTCAGGGGCCACAGAACGGACGGGAGGCTGTCTTGGGTCTGTCCCCAACGGACACGGGAGCAGGTGTCTCTGGCACTTGGAAGCTAGCAGCCAAGCCCGGGCGATGCCTGTCCCCCTGCAGCCCCCCGGCGAGGGGCTGCCCCGGTGACATGGTTCCCACCGCAGAGAAACTCACAAAAGGAGAGGCGTGAGGGGCTGGCGGCGGCCTTCCCTGCGGCACAGGGAAGCCAGAGGCAGAACCCGGGGCCGCTGTCATCCAGGTTCACTGCTACTTGTTACCGCGATCTTCATGGTTATGATTCCCTGAGCCAGGTGCCTGAGGGCTGTCAGGACGCTACAAGTGGCTGCCTGTCTTGTACAGTGGGGTGTGAGTGGCCTCCTTCCAGCCTGGGAACAGGACCTGGGCAGAGGGTGGGGGGCGGCTTCTCGCCTCTTACGAGGCCAAAGGCCCACAGCAGCTGGAAGGACGTCGCTCCAGGGCCCCCCACCCCTCCCCCCTCTGCAGGGCTACACACCCCAAGACCTCCTGAAGCGGACGGGGCTTCAGACGCTTCCCTGGAGGACGCGGGGGGCAGCGTGGTGAGGCTTCAGGTGCTACTGACTACAGCACAATGACTGGAGCCCACGTCACCATCCGGGCTTTCACCAGGGCCCGGGGTCTTTCTCTTTCTTAGCTCCTGGAGCCCTCGCGACACCCTGGCGGTAGGAGCGTCCGATTTCAGACATGAGGAAATGAAGTACAGGGAGGTTAAGTAGCCTGCCCAAGGCTCCACAGCCAGAGGTGGCAAAGCTGGCATTCGAGCCCTGGACGCCTGGCCTTGGCCTCCACGATCTGGACCACTTTTCTCAACTGAAGGTTCATCCGCTCTTGCGTCAGCGTGGCTCCCTAGACGCTAGGGCGGGAACCGGCCCAGTTAGGGTGACTCTTGCCGAAGGAGGGTTCAAATGCTTAACGGGGTCTAAATAGCGACGATGCCCACTTGAGTCAGCAGGTGGCCCCGAAGCCTCGTCTTCAAGGGCTCCGGGGACTCGCGCTCCCGCCCTTGGCCACGCTTTCCTGGACTCTGCTCCTCACCGTCCCAGCGTGTGTCCTGGCCGAGCCCCCGTGCCCACGCTAGAGTAAACGGCCCGCCTGTCGGCCGCCCTTGCCAGGCTGCAGCACAAAGGAACGCTGGCCTCTACTCATAAAACGCGCTCAAGTCCTCTGACTGTCTCAGGGAAACAAAGCCTATTACTTCCTCCTTTTATCAACGATAAAAACATTTGAATGGGAAACTTATGGTCGTTTCGAAAAACATCATAAATCCCCCAGGCTAGAACATGGGACACTGGAGGCCTTCTTCACGGAGCTGGTGGAAATGCTGACTTGTTGAAACAGTACCATTTGGAAAGAAAGATGACGTGCCTGGGTGTTTTCTGGGTGTTCCGTTCTGACAGCTACAGGGCCCTGAGCTCACTCAGCGCCTCCCCAGCTCCCTGCTCCAGGACCCACAGCCCAGGGCCACGCAGATCCCGACGCCTCTGCCACGTAAGTTACACTGAGGCTGCTTATCTGCCCCCACTCGACCCCAGGCTCTCCCCGCAGGGGCCGGGCCACCCTCCCGAGCGCCCTGCACAGCAGACCCTCCCTAAGGTCAGGCTGGAGAAGCCAGCGGATCTGGTGCAAGCCTGCTCCGCGGACACCACCGACCTCGAGTGCAAAGTGCTCGTCAGACTGCTGGACTGCTAAGGCTGCACGGGCCTTCGAGACGGTTTGGAAAAGCATCCTCAGGGTTCTGAGAAGGAAGCCGAGAGGCCTGCTGGAAGGTCGCTGGGTGGGCGGCAAGGTCTCCCAGCTGCGCCCACCTCCTGCAGCGCCAGGCTTGGACCAGAGCGTGGTGAACGGGAAGCACATCGGGGGCGGGGTATGGACGAGGCATCCCCAACGCTCAGCCAAGGTGCTCCCAGTCAAACCAGTTTGGGGCAGCGCCCACCAGCCCAGAGCACTGTAGGAAGCAGAGTGCGGCAAGAAAGCGCCGAACCTGACTGCCGGAGCCCAGCTCGGCCACGCGGGAGCTGTGTGACCCTGGGCAAGGCGCTTAGCCTCTCTGTGCTTCCGTTTCCTCATCTGTGACACTGGAACCCCAGCACCCCACATACTGGCAAGTACGTGGTATGTATAGAAACGTGTGTTTATTGCAGCTGAGTTGAATGTGCGTAACTCCACAGGGTCTCACGGCAGGAGCAGGAAGGCCCCGGGCACGGCAGGCAGGTGAAAGGGACTCAAGGCAATGAGCTAACCCAGGCCCACAGGAAGACGAAGGAAACATGTTGAATGAAAGGCTGGATTAACCACATGGATTAAATGCTCTGAAACGATCGTCAGCACCTGGGAATTCTGTCAACGATGAACCTTCTGTTCATTCTCTCAGCAAATATCATCTGTCCGTGTGCCGGACGCTGTTCCAGGCACGAGGCACAGAAGTGAATAAAACAGATTAAAAAATCCCCCTCTCATGCAACTGAATTAATTTTGATCAGAGCAGCAAAACTCCCGGTTTCTCTTCTCTGTGGTATTAACACACCCTCCCCCACCCCTTCCCTCACTGCCACTGTTTGGGCTAATCGTGCGTCTCTTGGGGCCGGGCACCCTGCGAGGGTGACACGAAAATGGATAAATACACTAAAACGTGATACCTTACACATCGAGGATCTTAGTTCATCACACGAGAAATACCTGCGATACTTGAAAGCTCTGGACAAAATGCATAATAAAAGTAGAAAGGAATTCTGGCACAAGACGAGAACGGAAGGTTTGGAGTCTGCACTACATACTTCCCGTTGAGATGAACACGGTGGCCAGGGCTGGGGCGAACAGAAAACGACGTCTCTAAAGGCAACACAGGCGCCTTAAGGTCCCGTTACAGTAACCACCCCCCTGCCTTCTTTACACCCGGGGACGGAAGGCAGAGAGCAGGACAGTGTATGTTCTGCTCCCCGAGGACCTGAAGGGGATCACGTGGCACAAAGAGGGTTTGCAACTACTGACCCTGGCTTCAAATAGCAAGTAACACAGAAGAGAAAAGGAAGGAAGCAAGGAAGGAAAACGAGAGCGAGAGCGAGGAGGAGGGGAGGAGGGGATGCAAACGCAGAGCTTTCAAAGCCTGGTGAGTACAGTCCCCGTTCCCAGTCCTATCCTGGACCTTTGTTTGGAAGGGAAAGGCCACCCAGGCTGCATTTCTTCTTCTTCTTCTTCTTCTTTTTAATTCATAAACTGCTTTAAAGAGAAGTTTTAGGTTCAGAGCAAAACTGAGAGGAATCTGCGGAGTTCCCATATACCCCGCCCCCACCAAGTTCAACACACCGAGGCAGTATCTTAGTTACAATCGCTGAACCTGCATGGATACATCGTTACCACCCAAAGCCCAGGGTTTACATCAGGGTTCACTGCTGGTGCTGTACATTCTATGGGTTTTTGAAAATGTATCATGACACGTACCCACCACTGTACTGTTACTGTACGGAATAGTTTCACTGCCCTCAAACGCTCCGCCCACATGGCCCTCCCCCAGCCCCAGCAATTACCAATGTGTTTTATTGTCTTCCTAGTTCTGCCTCTTCCAGGACGTCCACACTCGGGCTCTTACAGCGTGCAGTGTTTTCAGATGGGCTTCTTTCACTTAGTCATGCGCACCGAGGTTTCCTCCACGGCTTGAGAGCTCGTTTCTTTCTAGTGCTGAATGATACTCCATTGTCTAGACGTATCGCCGTTTATTTGTTCACTCACCTACTGAAGGACATCTCGGTGGCTTCCAAGACTTGACAATTAGGACTAAAGCTGCTGTAAACACTTGTGTGGCTTTCTGTGTGGACGTAAGTTTTCACTTCATCTGGGTAAATACTCAGGAGCATAATGGTTGGATCGTTCGGTAAAGACCACGTTTAGCTTCGTAAGACACTGCCGAACTCTCTTCCACGGTGGCTGTGCTAATAATTCTGAAAGAGCCACGAGTCAAATTCCGAGTCACCTGCCAGACTTCTGAGCAGGCAGGAAGATGCCCCCGCCCCTGGTGTCTGACACTGGGACGTGTGCTAGCGAGATGTCTGTGGTCGGGTGAGGCATCAACAACATGGAGTTACACGGGGAGAAAACATTCCCGTTTCAAGGCTTTGTGCAAAAGCTCTAATCTCTACTTGGGCTAATCGCCCTCTATCTCCTCGGTAACATTTGCTTGTCAAGGAATAAGTCAGGAAGGTGACCGTGAAACGACCAGGGCTGGGAAAACACCACCCCAGTTGGCCTGGGTCACCCAACCTCTTCAGCCCAAGGCCGAACTAACTTCCATAATTTCTTGTTACGTCAAAACAACAACAACAACAACGACAAAAAACTAAACTCCTCTTTGGATTCTCTTCTGCCAACCTGATATTTTCAAGAACCTCCTTAAGAGCGAGATACACTAAGAATATGATACCCACAGTAACAGGGGCCAAGGTTTAGCCCCACTTAAGCCACACTGCACTGGGCACGGTGCCTGTCTCCCACGGGGGTGGCTGAGGCCCGGCCAGCTTGCAGGCAGTGACACCGCGGGGTGGGGGGGGGGTGTGCAGAGCCAGGACGCGACCCTCTGTCACGGTGCCCCTCTATGTGAGCAGGACATCTGGGGCGCTGCCCCACCCCCGGGACCTTTACCCACCCGTCCTTCCTGCTCTGCCTGGTGACAGATGGTGAGGATGATTGCGAGCAGGTAAAACGCGTCCTGGTCTACAGCGTCGTTCACCTGCGGCCGAGACCCAGGACTCCGTACGGGGCCGGGGCGCTGGGGCCAGAGGAACAGAGGCCACGGACCATCTGCCTAAATACAGACGCTACAAACTGAGCTCGCGATATGGACTAGCTGCTCTCTCCTTGCACCTTGCCCGCGGACTTCCCCTGGCGCTCTGCTCGGGCTGCCGCACGGCTCCAACAACAGGCGTCTACTGTTCACGGTTCTGGAGAGTCGAAGCGCACGGTCAGGATGCCGGCAGGGCAGCAGCCCCCTTGCTGAGCTCTCACCAGCCTGTCATCCGTGAGCTGCCCTCCTGGTGTCTCTTACGAAAACCTCAGTGCTCTCCGAGGGGGTCCCACCCCAATGACCTCGTCTGGCTGTGGTCACCTCCTGGAAAGCCCTGCCCCTATGCACAGTCACACTGGCGTCCCCTTCAACACACCGGTTTTGGGGGAACAGGATTCCACCTGTAATTCCTCCCAACAACCCAGAAGGCCAGGTTCAACTGGAGAATTCAGGGGCCCCTGAGATGCCCTCCGCACGCGGAGACATGGCCCGCCTGACTGCTCTTGCCGCCCCCTCCACCACGGCCATGACGAGCCTCCCGCACGTCCCAGCTCTGTCCCATCTGCCCGTTGGACGCTGGCGTGTCTGCGCCAGCAGGGCGGCACCCCGCGGGGCGATGGCACGGGGCGGGGGGGGAGGGGGGAGAGGCTGCGCAGGTCCTGGGAGGGACTTCTCAGACCCCAGGTGGGCACATCCCTTTGACCCTACAGACCCCAAGCCTGTGAGGACAGCTCAGGCTGGGGAGGCCCGACGAGAGCCCTGTAACGTTGGGGGCGCAAACTTCAGCCTGCAGCCCAAATCCAGCCCAACCCTGCCGGGTGCAGCCTGGGAGCTAAGCATGGTTTTAAGTTTCCTGAATGTGAGAGAAAAAATGTAACAAAGACGATCAGTCTTTGGAGCCTTTTGGCAGGAACAGCTGCTCAAACTGGAGAAATCTAAAATTTAGATGAAGGCAAAGGTAAAGCACTTACCCTCTAGCCCTCAGCAGAAAAAGCTTCTGATCCCGGCTCTGTAACCCAGGGCAGGGGCCTCTCTTGCCTGGGTCCTCGGCGCTTTTGAGACCTGCCCCCGCGGGGTGCTGTGCTGCGGATTCTCTGCTGGCCCACACAGAGCTCAAAGCCAGCTGTGCAGGGGACTGTCCCCAAAGACGGCCACAGTGCCCCTCGCTCCCATCCTGTATGGCCCCTGCAGCGTGACAGCACCACGCCTCCCACCAGGGTTTAGTACTTACATCACCTCCCCTAGGCGCCGGGCTGGCTGTGGACTTGCTCTGACCTGGAGGAGGTGGTGGGAATGACACAGTAATCAAGTTCTAGGTGAAGCTTAAGGGGCCTCCACTTTTTGGGGGGCCTGTGTTGTACCCTCTTGGGAGTCACCGTGGCGAGACGCTCTGGATAAACTATTGAATGAGGAGAAATCTCACGGAGGACAGAACACGGAGAGGAGGACCCGTGGGTCTCGGCCAAGAGCCAGCAGCCCGGGGCCCCCGTGGGACCACCCTCCAGGGCCCAGCAGGGCCACAGCGGCCGGCACATGCCGGGCAGAATCCCAGCGATAACGTGGCTGTGGTTTTAAGCCGTTCAGTCTTGGGTGGTTACACAGCAGCAGCAAGTTGAAACAACTGTCAAATAACAGACGCGAATGAACGCAGCCCTGCCCTGGAGGCAGGCCAGGCTTCTTATGGGCAAGGCTTCAGCCCCAAAGTCGCATCCGCATTTCACAGACGTCGCCCCAAGTTCTTCAAAGAGCAGAACTACAGCCAGAGCTGACTACACAACGATAAAGCAAAAGCCACCTGAAGTCAAACAGAAAGTCCTTCCTTCTCAGAAACATCACATCTGCGTGGGGCTCGGCTAAGGTAGAGTCGGGCTGAATTAAGCCGGAATCGGAGGCGCCACCACCAGCCTCTAGTCTCCCTCCGAGCGGTTCTCGAGCTCAGCCACCGTGGCCTGGTCACTGGTCTAGGCTGCGGTGGCAGGCGGGGGGGAGGGGGGCCGGATTCACTGCTCCGCGCCCCCTTCGGAGCCCCCTTATCTCAGGCCTCGTCTGCTGAGCAGGGAGCCCTTCAAGCCCTTTGTTCACTGTGCTCTGAACCAAATAACCACTCGTGCAGTGAAGGAACGAACTGGGAGTCAGGAACACATTTGTGCCTGTAAGACCTTAATCGGCTGGAATAAAAGATTTTCCAGAATTCCAGTCCGGTGGTCTTCACAGATGCGTGTGGAAGGGGGCACTGAGGCATGAGGGCCCCAGCCCGGGGCCTGCCGTCTACGAGCCCTGCACAGGGCTCCTCTCCTCCCCACGGCTCCTCTTGTCTGGAGAACAGGGACAGCGCCACTCAGCTAAGGACTGCTGTTAAATGACACGAAGTCACAGGGGCAGGTGCATGGCCCACACCCGCCCATGAGAGCAGACTGGTCATCTCCATCCAGACACCCAGCCCGTCCTCCCCACGGCAAGGTGAAAAGGGACTCAGTGAGCCCTGACCCATTTTCGCAAGATTTAAACAAATCCCCAACTGAAGGGCCAACTCATGTAGCCATGGGATTCCTGGAGTAAAGACTTATCAGGGCGCCATTGGTGCTTGGAAAACAAAGACGGGGCCTGGATGGAGGGAGGCTCACTTGTACCCCCGGAGGGAGGTGGTCAGTCCCTGGGCAGCCCTCCTCCCGGGACCACAGCTGCTGCAGGGAGAAGCTGATGAGCCCCGGGTTCAGAGCCCAGCCTGCCGTGGATCTGGGGCGTGGGAAAAATGAACGGATCTCTGCCCCTTGGGTTCATCACCTGGGAAACAGGGCCAATAACACCGACGCTGCAGACCCAACTGAAGGATTAAACAGACTCACGTCGATGAGGCGCCCCTCCCTGGCTCTCACACGCAGCGGGCATCCATCAGGGGGCAGCTAAGTCACCAGGAGCTGGTCATCTGTGGAGGGAGGGCGGGGAGGGGGAGGGGGAGAACAGACTGGGGCTGCCTCATGGACCACGAGATCACAGAAGGGGTCAAATGCTCCAGAGAACAGGCTGAACTCATTAAACTCTGATGCCACGAAAATTATGAGACAGTTAAAGAGACGCAGGCAGACAATCAAATATATGAGATAATATAACCAACACCATTCCTCGAAAAGGTCTGAGAAGAGTTATATAATTTAAGGAAGAACTGCCCCCCAGAATGCCTGGCCTGGGCTCTTTAAACGTTTCTTGGGGGGAAAGCGGCTGCTTCATCTCCTCTGTGATGCTGGAGTCACTGGACCGTGACCTGGCGCAGAGGGAAGCTGGCCTTTGATAGAAAGCGTCTTCCGGTTTATCGTTCTCTTTCTTTAATCAAGGGCTTTCTCCGCGGCCGCCCGCCTGGGCGGGGTTGGGGTCAGCGGCCCAGAGGCGCTGATCTCAGAGGGGCCGCTGCTGGCACTCACCGGCTTCTTTCCACCTCGTTTTCCCGTTTCTTCCCAGCTTGGCAGGTGCTCATTTACGGCCTGGCTGCTCGGCCGTGTGCACCAAACGAGGTCTTTTCTCATGCGACTTTTACGTCTCTTTTATTCTCTGCCCCTCTCTACAGCTCTTTCCCCAGAGGCCAGGAGAAGCTCCGGGGAGGTCGGTACTCTGGCCCCTCGGGTCCTGAGCTGACTTCCCGTCCACCTTGGACCCTTGGGGACCCCCGGCAGTGGGAGAGGGGGGGCGCGGGGCCACACCCCTGCCCCCGCACGCTCTGCCACCTGCCACCAGCCTTGGGTTCCAGCCCCGGAGCTCCCGACCCCCCAGTGCCTGAGCCTCGGCCCTGTGCCCCGGCCCATCTGCCCTGCCCCGGCCATGGCCAGACACACAGCTCGCTACGCCTGCCCCCGACCCCCCCACCCATCCCTCCTGCCCCCGGGGTAGTGGCCCACCTGTGAACAAAAGCCAAGGGTCCTGCTGCCTGGAGCTCAGCAGGAGACAAAGAAAGAAGTAAACACGTGAGCACGCGACGTGGTCTATCCGAGGGTGACGTGCACCGCGGAAGGGGACCAGGGACGCGGCTGGAGGTCTGCCCCCTGAACCAGGGCGGCCGGGAAAGGTGACCTCCCGGAGGTGACATTTGCGCCAAGGCTTCAAGGAGGAGAAGGAGGGAGCAGGCTGACCCCCGCGAAAGGAGGGTCCAGGTAGAGGGAAGGAGAGAAGAATCAGGCATATTTTACATAAAAATGCAGACTTCTGGCTGTCGTCATGGGCAATCCTGTGCTGGCCTTCTCACAGGGCTGAAAGGAGAGCCCAGGACCCCCGGGACGGGCCTCCAGCTCTCTGAACACATCCAGCCCAACACGGACGGCAAGTGTGCGCGTCTGCCTGCGGGCAGTTGGTGGCGGGGGGACCCGCAGGCTTCTCCTCCGGGGTTGTTCCGTGCTGGAGGGCCGTCTGTCGTCACCTGGGGACACGGTCTTGCCCATATCCCCGAGCTCCCCTGGGCTGCAGTGGCCCGCTCCTAACTGCTTCCAGCCCCTGACCCTCCTGACAGGGGGTGCTTGGTGGACCCTCGGTGAGCACCTGAGGGGGAGGGGCTTAGAGCTGCTGGCTCACCCCGGCTTCTGAGAGGTCTGCCCAGGATGGGCAGCTGGACCACGATCCTGACTCGCTGCCCCAGAGACAGAAAGGCCTGGTCAGGACTCAGACCCCTCGGACGTTAAAGAAGAAGTGGGCTGTAACATCTCCGTGCTCGTCCCTCACTGCCCTTTCCCTCGGGGAGCCTTCTCATCTCCCTGGAGGTGCTGCGATACGTGCACAGGATACACAGGCTTTGGGGTCGGAACGTCTCGGCTGCAAATCCCACCTTTGTCTCCTACCAAGTGGCGCAACCTCTGCTCGTGTATCAGGCGTGACCAAGCGGAAGCTGCGTTCCGAGGGCCCGCTCTGGAACAGGCACTGCCCACACTGTGGGTGACGCCCTCTGCGTGTGGGCCACACACCCCGGCAGGACCAGGCCGAGAGCGAGGGTCCCACGTGGTGCACCTTCCGGAAGCTCCGCCCTACCGCTGCCTCGCTCTCCCAGGGAAGGGCGGGCGATGCTAGCGTCCAGGCTGCTGCTCCGCTGCGGCAGATACCTGCCTTGCGACCGGATCTCGCTCGCCCGGAGCAGCCGACTTTCAGATGGGGGATGAAACCCAGGTGAAGCCTCAAGGGCTCTCTCGCTGTCCTCGAAGGACCCTTTCTATGTCAAAGCAAAGAGTTCCCTTCACGTCGGCTTCAGGGATTAGCTCCTGATTGGTGCCCCTTTCCCAGCGTCCATCTCGGCGCCAAACGTGTGTCAATGACATTTTCTGCCTTTGCTCATCTTTGCCGGCTAAGGAGATGCTACAGTACCAGATCCATTTCAAGGCTTTTGACGAACAGCCATAAATATTTAAGCCTCCGCTTTGCCTATTTAGGAAAATGCCACCTAAGATAATTATTTTGCCTTTGCCTGACAGAAAGATTTACACAGAGGACAAGGTTATTTTCACCTCTGAGCAAATTCAGAAACTTGGAACCTAGATGGTCTTTTCTCTACCCTGCAATGATTCCTTGGGTGAAATATGCCAAATTCCTGGACCCTTATGAAGAAAATGCTAGCGTAAGGCGAAACAACCTGAAGTTATTCCTGACGGAGCTCCCAAAGGAGCGCGGATTCTTCTTCATTGAAAGTCAACCGGCATCTAGGTGTAGATTTTGGTTCCTGTTTGCGGCACCTCCTCTAGACGGGAAGCACTTCCAGGGCAAGGCCCCGCGTGCTCTCTTTCTGTGTCCCCACAATGCCACGCTTGGTACAGCAAGCGTGCAGGATGCTCTCTGGACACACAGGCTGCCCCGGGTTTGAGTGGCTCAGCACGGCGGGCAGTGCGAAGGTCCGCAGGCGGCCTGAGCCTGGGGAGGCAGCTGGATTCCAGCACTTTTAGCAAACGTGGCCCCAGGCTGTTACTGACTGCCTCGGACACTCATCTGAAAGACAGGCCTGCTGGCCTGTTCCTCTACAGGGTTTGTGACGAGAAGAAAGTACAGAAGGTGCCCAGCACACAGTGGACACTCGATAAATGGCAGGTGCTCTCTGATTGCCTGCACAGTGGGTATACGGAGAGGAATGAAGGCTTCCAGAACCTGAGGGTATCCGGAGCCAGAGCATGTGATCCAGTGTATCAAGAGGCCCAAAGCTTGTTTTCCATAAAGCCCTCTTTGACGGCCTGTTCCCAGCATCCCTCTCCCTGATGGGTGTTCCCAGCATCCCTCTCTCTGATGGATGTTCCCAGCATCCCTCTCCCTGATGGGTGTTCCCAGCATCCCTCTCTCTGATGGATGTTCCCAGCATCCCTCTCTCTGATACCATGTCCTCAGGTTCTTAGCATGACATGGCCAACCCCATGCAGGTGCGATCTCCCAAATGGCAAACAACTTCTCAGTTCAAAGGGTCTTTTCCAGGCCAACCTAATCTCTGTTGGCCCAAAAAAGTGACCAGGAAGACAGCAGTGGCCAGGGTCTTCTAGGACAGGCTTCTGGAAGACTGCAAGAGGCTCAGAATCCGATGTGGCAAGTGAGTCAAGTGAACGAAGGACCAACTTGCCTTGCGGCCAACAAGGCATGTCCCCTTGAGATGGGGAGATGACCCTGGATTATCTGGGTGAGCCCCAAAGGTCCTTAGGAGAGGGAGGCTGGAGGGCCGGGGCTAGAAAAGAGAGGGAGAGAGATTACAAGATGCTATGCTTCCGGCACAGAAGATGTAGAAGACCCATGAGCCGAGGGCTGCAGACAAGCCCCAGAGGCTGGACCAGGCACAGATTCTCCCAGAGCTGCTGGAGGCTGTGCAGCCCCTCCGACAGTTTGGCGCTAGCCCAGTGAGACTGCTCTGGGCTTCTGACCTCCAGAACCGTAAGATAATAAATTTGCCCTGTTTTAATCCACTAAGCTGGCGGTTGTTACAGCAGCCATATGAAATTAGCACCGCGAGGAACCTTGAAAAAACAGGCAACCAACTTCAATTATTTGGACAATGTCATCTCTGTGGAACGCTGTCACCCCTGGTGATGTCAGACGGCTGAGGTGTCGCTGAACACAGGAAGCTATCTGTTTGAGCAGCAGGAACCTGGTCTTGAGGAAGTTCAAAAGCCACCTTTATTCCTCAAACTGCTGCCATTCCCTGTCACCAAGCTTTGACAGCAACTGGTGGGTGTTACCCAGAGTGGGCACAGCTAATAATCACAGCCTGTGTAATACATGTCAGCCAGGAGAAGGCTTCAGAATAAATACTGCATCAGGAGGTTGTATTTTTTTCTGTACCATGTCTCTATCCTTCATGTTTGAGAAAGATTTAAGCTCATTACATGCACGGAGATACTAAGGTGTGAGCTGTTTGCAGGGAAAGAGGTTACGTAGGTTATGTATCAAGAGAACATCCCATCTTTGCCCACGTAATTCAGAATTTAAGTTTCTAAGTCAATGTTCTAAGCCTGTGTTCCTACACTGTCTAGGAATATAACAGGCAAAACAAAGCCTTAACAAAGGGATAAAGATTAGCTTCCCTTTTGGAATAACGGGTATAACGAGGGTTGCCAGGTACAAACACTGTACTAGGCACCTTAGTCCTCAGCAACTCTACAGGGCGGACATCCCTGACTTGCCACTGTAGAAACGGAGGCTCAGACAGTTTGAGAAACTTGCCTGAGTCCCCACAGCCTGTAAATAATAAGTCAGGAGTGCAGCTCACACTGGTCGGATTTCCAATCGCGTGTCTTTTTGATTATTGCTACTGCCTCGGAGATAAATGCACGGGGCGCTATGCTGAATAAATACCACAAAGCCACCCGACAGCGAACACGAGAGCTCTGCGAAGAGCTGAAGGTCGGCCTACCGTGGAATCCATCACCCGCTCCCTGCTGGAGCTCAGTGGGGAAGGGACGGTGCCGTCCACAGGGTGGGGCGTGGTCAGACAGGTGGCTACAGCGACCCAGGGTTCTAACCCACCCAATCACTGGCATGTAGGAAGCTTTGTAAAATAGGAAGATAAGCCACTCAATACGTGTCATGACGAAGACAAGGCAGCGTGGCCACTGCTGGCAACACACAGATCTTGGAGCCACTTTGCTCAGAACCACATGGGTACACTCTTCCCATGATCCACTGCAGTGTGCCCCTGAGAGCACCAATCACTGATTTTCTGACACAGAAACCAAACTTACGGTCACCAGCGGGAAGGGGGGGGATAAATTAGGAGACTGGGATTAACGTATACACACTACGGTATGTAAAAGAGATAAACAACAAGGACCTACTGTATAGCACAAGGAACTACATTCAATATCTTGGAATAGCACATGATGGAAAGGAAATCTGAGAACGAACCTGAATATGTATGTATACATCGATACACACACATTTATATAACTGAATCACTGTGCTGTACACCTGAAACTAATGCATTATAAATAAACTATACTTCAATAAAAAAATAAACAAACCATAACAAAACAGAAAATAAATCACTCTGATTTTGCTAAAGAGGCATCACCGGGACCACCTCTGACCCAGTGTTTCCATGCAGGGCCGTCTCACAAGCAAGGTCCTCCCTTCTTTGCCCCCCAGTGTTCCTTAAGCTGGTTTGCTGGTGACCATGTAAGAAATACGTTCTACCATGCATGCATCTCACACGTACGTGTAACAAAAACAAAAGTTCCGTGAACCAAGGCGTACCCTTACTCTGCGTGGGGAGCTCTCGTGGTTTCTTCTTCTGTATTATTTATTCCCCACATATCGACTTGGTGATTCAGGGATGACTCTACATCCTACGAGGGGGCTGTGTCTGTAGCTGGAAAGCCCCGGGTCTAAAAAAACCAGGGCAGTCGGGGTCCTACCTCCGGGGCGATGTAATCTGGGGTCCCGCAGAAGGTCCTGGTCGTGACCCCGTCCATCATGTGCTCCTTACACATCCCAAAGTCCGCAATCTTGATGTGTCCTTCTGAATCCAGCATGACGTTATCTAACTTCAGGTCTCTGCAAAGAAGCGGGTGGCATCAGCGTCCTTCCCATAATGTCACATGCTTTGCTCTGCTGCTCGTGAGACAGAAGCGCCCGTGAGTGGCTGCGTCCCAATGGCACATTAACTACGGTCACGGGAGTGCTGGGACCGGGAATTAGGACTTATTTATTTTTCCATCTCTAGAGCCCAGTGTAGTGCCTAGCATGCAGCAGGTACTTAATAAATGCAGACTGAACGAATGACTAAACGACTGAGCTAGTGATTCCCGACCTTGGCTGTGCAGGTGAATCACCAGAGATCCCAAATGAGCAGCTCTGAGGAGACCCCAGTCACCGGTTTATTAGTGTCCCACCCGGAGAGATCAGACACACAGCCAGGTGTGCAAATCATGGGCTCAGAACAACCTCGCTGGGTCACCCGCGTCCCTTCCGTTCTGCCCCGTGCTCTATGGTCTTCTAATTACTCTCTGCTTAATACTGGAGAACATTCTCCCTTCATTGTAACCAACAACGGGAGGAACCGCATCCAACAGTTGTCCCCTTCCCCTCCCAGCTCCCGTGTTCCTCTGCGGAGCACCGCCAACAGAAATGCAGCTTTCACTGGCCCCTCACCTCTGTGCCAAGTCAAAGGCAGAGGAAGGAGCTGGCAGGGAAAAGAAAAGCATGTTTTCTTGCAGAAGCAGAAATGAGATAAACGATCTTGTGAGGTCCGGAACCAGAAGGTGGTTCGGATTTTCCCGGAGGCTGTGGAAAGAATGGTGGTCCCCGCAGGTCTCCGTGACCCGGGGCGTGGTGGTGGTGTGTGGGGGGGTCCGCTCCATGTTCTAAGTCCCCATCACAGAACTCACACCCACAGAGCCCAGAGGTCCAGCAAAGCCTCCACAGTGCTGCGGCCAGCAGGGCTTCGATACACACCTATAAATGATGCCTCTTTTATGAAGAAAGAACAACCCAATGGAAATCTCTGCTGCGTAGAACCTGCAAAAGAAAACACCTGTCAGGTGTCTGGCTTGCTTTCTTTGGCCTCCTGGATACTTTTTACCCTCAGGATCGGGCATCGAAATGGCAAAAGAACGGAAGACCCTGGACAAGCAGAGCTCAGCACTGCCCTATGTGTGCCGTCAACCCTCTGCCGTTTTATGACTCCAACTTCCCCAAGGAATGATACAGCTAGTAAACTCAATGAAGCAGGTTTATCACCTGTCCCCAAATAAGCGCTTCTTGTCTGGGGCAGGTAGACAGGTAATTACTGCTTAGAAGACATTTTGAATACGAGCTTTTAAAGAGTGGCTGTCTGCTGGGCTGTTCTGTCAGGGCTATGGTGGATTGGAGCAAATTTCCATTTTCCTATTCAACGGCAGAATACGTTAGTGTTTGAAAATACACTTGTGCCCTGGAAGACAAAGGACAGGGTGTGATGCTCTCTGCAGGTGGTTTACTCACCCCCTCAGCCCTACCCCAAGCGCTGGGAGAAATGGGACCCACGCCAGGATTCAGACCTCATGCACCCTTTTTATTTTTTTCATTCTTCCAATATTCTTACAATTTTTAAAAACTTATTTATTTATTGGCCGCGAGGCACGTGGGATCTCAGTTCCCCGACCAGGGATCGAACCTGCGCCGAAGTGCAGAGTCTTAACCACTGGATTGCCAGGGAAGCCCCGTGATACACTGTTTGAAATAATTCATAATAAAAAGCAGTTACTGCCTTCGCTTCAAAATTGTTCAGGGGTCAATATCTGAAACTCCGAATGAGTGCTGAAGGAGGTTTTAAAATTTGCACAGCGTTTAGGAGTTCTTGACGTCTAAGAAGACACAAGATGCTGCCCGTGTAAACGTCATACCCGGGAGGCTTCCAATAAGCACACGTGTTTACATGAGCAGAGAAACAACATCAAACCCTCAACGGGGGGCAGGGGGGCACCTCTGAGGGCTGGCAGGAGAGGGGGCGCCGAGGAGGGAGAAGGGGGTCACAGATGACGGTCATATGATTTTTTTGCGCTTTTCTATATTTTTAAAGTGAAAAGCTTTCCAGCAGCACAAATACAAGGGAGTGGTACTAAATGGGACGGCCTGTTAGCTCATGATGGAAGGTGGCTCTTACAGCTCTGTGTTGTCAAGCTTCGTTCTGTAACCTGTGCCTTTTAATGCTCTGTAACTAACAACACGAGAGACAGGGCCACCCGCCCCTCCGGTTTTGAGTACCCGCCCAAGATTGCCCCTTTCTGTCTCCAGCGAGCCTGCCCCAGACCGGCTCACCCCGCACGGGCCGGAAGTGCCCCAGGCTTATATCTTGCAGACTGAACATCGGCCGGAACCCGATTAACATTTGCCCACTCGGTTCATCAGGGCACCTGCGCACTGGGCATCCTCACTCCGGGGACAAAAGAGCTGTGTGTTTAGATTTGCTTCTGCGAGTTTCCCGTGACTTCCTGGCCCCTGGAAAATGGGCTGATTCCTCAGGTCTCAAAGCCTCGCCTCTAGATAGATGATTCTCTGTCTCCCCCTGGAGCCCACATCTCTCTCCGGGGCCGCCGATGCCTGCATCCCACTGAGACCTCCTAAGTGATCCCCCGCAACCTGCTCCTCCGGACGGCTGCCCCTCCCCAGTCTGCAGAGGGGCAGCACCTGGAGACGCTCCTCTCTCCTCACCCCCAGGCCCCAAGTTCTGGTTTTCTTCCTCCAGAAAGTCTCTCCATGCACTGGCTAGGCTTAGGCTCCAGCCTGTGTCCTCTACACAGACTGTCACCTGCCCGGCCTCCGCCGGCCATCCTTCCATCTCCTCTTGGCCAGGGCCCCGTGGAAACTTCACCTGATGCTGCCAGGCCCCCCTGAGGCCCCTTCCAGGCTCTCTTGTTCCCCAGCCAGGCCCTCTGCTCGGCCCATCACCCAGAGCCCCTTTATTTGTTCAATTAATGAGTGAATGGCTCGATTGACAGGCGTGGAATGGGGTGACAGGGCATCTATACACCTGCATCTCCAGCTTGCCGGAAGTGGAATAAACTGCTCCGGAGGAGACGTTTAGGTGGACCCTGTCAACCAACCTGCCCCCGGGAAGGTGACGGTATTCCACCCCAAACCGGGCACAGCCCTGCCTCCAGATCCCCCCGGCAGAGGCTCCCGGGTGGGAGTGCCACGCGGTCTACGTTCAGGGGCTCAACTACAAACTACTCACACTGCTTGCGGTTCCTTAAATTTTCCTACTTGCTGGATGTGGTACATGAGGTCCCCGCCGTTGACGTATTCCATGACGAAGTACAGCCGATCCTGAGGACCAAGGTTGACAGGTGAGCAGGCTGACAGCAGCAGGGTGGCGGCCTCTACTCTCCCAACGGTGCTCTGCTGTCTCATTAGTAAAACGTGGGCCACACTGGCGGGTGTGCCCAGTAGAGTCGGTCCCGGTTTTCTCCCCCAAATAAAGAATAAGTAATAAGCCCTATCGCGTGAGGCCCTTGGGACGCACAGAGTCACGACGTAACCCTGAAACGACGGGTTACGTCAACCTGTCTGCTCCCAATCAGAGGAACGGCCTCCAACCTTCCCTCTTCTCCTACACGCAGAATACACTTCTAAGTTAGGGACGGCGTGAAGGGTCCATATGGGCCAATTACTTCGTCTTAACCAGTGTCCTGGTTCGCAATGTCTGGGAGGCAATGCCACGGTAAAGTAACGTGTTTACCCAGACGCTCCTGACAGCAAACTCGTGGTGAGGTCGTGCTTGTACATTACACATGCTCAGTGATGCTCACTGTGAGGGACGGGACTGTACGTGGAGAGGTTAACCCAATGTTCTCTTCATGCCCAAGTGTTGTTTTTCATTTTCTCTGTCACTGATATGCCAAGTGCTGGCCCCATGAAGCGCGTACATCACAGAACTAAGTAAACCTGCGTATTTATGAGGACAACACGCTGGGACAGACAGGGAGACTGAGTGGGTGCAGGAGGAAGTAACTGCACGGCACAGGTAACAGCTGACCTCTGCTCTCTTCCAGAAAACACCACCATTTCACAGAGGTTAGTACACATCAGAGCAGTGCACCGGAAGAAAGAAAAATGATGCAGCTGCTGCCAACAGCCAGGGAAACGGCTCTGGGAGCTTCAATCTCTCGCTTTCCTGTTACAAACTTTCATTTCAATTTTATTTCTCTGCTTTGTAGCTTTCCAGAGCTTCATCAGTGTAACCAGGGTTACGGGATCTGGGCTGGGTTTCTTTCTCTTCTCGGCATATCGCTAACTTCCCCCCTTGGCGCTACCTAGGAGCTGCCTCTGGGAGCAGAGGGCCGGCCGGCTGCCGGCAGCAGGCTGACCCTCAGTGGCCGGGCCCCGACCCTGCGGCCCCACTGTCCACCCGAGGCTCCAGGGTGCTGCTCTGCGAGTAGCCATGACGGCTACTGAGTACTGAGCC
Organism: Pseudorca crassidens; assembly: GCF_039906515.1. Taxonomy (NCBI): domain Eukaryota; kingdom Metazoa; phylum Chordata; class Mammalia; order Artiodactyla; family Delphinidae; genus Pseudorca; species Pseudorca crassidens. The sequence continues at coordinate 63,886,002 of NC_090314.1, read as the reverse complement.
ACATCTGCAGGAGGACAGCCGCGGAGGCGTGCAGAGCCCGTCTTTGGGAATGGCCTCACTGTGGTGCCGAGTTTCTATTTCTTGTAGGTTACTCGCAAGCACCACGCCAGGGTCCCACGACCAGCTAACTAGCGCTTTGGAGATTGTTGTGTCCTCTCTTTAGTTAACCTACACGGCAGGGCTCAGCAAACATTTCCTGTAAAGGGCCCAAGTAAATACTTTAGGCTCTGTGTGTGTCTGGTAACTACTCAGCTCTGCCTTTGCAGCATGAAAGCGGCAGATGCTGGGTAAGTGAAGGGGCAGGGCTGTGTCCCAAGAAAACTATTCATGGACCTTGAAATCAGAATTTCATCTAATGCTCGCACGTTACAGAACAGTCCTTTGTCTAAACCTTTCTCAGAGCTCACAGGCCATACAAAACAGGCCAGGCGGCCACCCCCTGCTGTGCGCATTCCAGAACATACTCTGTCACGAGGGTGGGTCTCCTGATGCTCTGACACCTGGACCGGGGGTCCTAATGAGCCAGGACTGTGAGTTACTGTTTTGTCTCTCTAAGTCTTAACACTGCCCGGTGCGTGTTTAGGAAACCTTTGCTCTAAGCTTTCACGGAACTAAATGGAACTAACACTAACTCTCTAAGTAGGGCACATCACAGAGGGGGATGCCCCGAATCCGCCAGTGGTACCCGGGCTGCTCGGCAGAGGAGGACGTGGGGCTGAGAGGTCCCCACGCTTCGTCTGTTCCCAGCCTCTTCCCAGGCGGAAGGCTGGCTCGGACTCCGAGGACCCTGTGCGGTTGGGGGCAGCTCCCGAGGGCCCTTACCACCGTCTGGAAGCAGGAGTGCAGCTGCGTCAGGAACGGGGGCTTGTCCGGCAGGGCCAGCACCCGCTTCTCCACCAGGGTGCACTCCACATCGTCGTCCTGGATCACCACGTCCTTCTTCAGTATCTTGATGGCGTACAGCTCCTCCGTCCCCTTCCTGTCCGCCAGCATCACCTGCGGGCAGACCGAGGGCAGCCTGAACGCTCCCGGCACACGGCCGGCATGGGGGCGGGGAGCCGCTCAGGCCGTGCGTGGGGCTCGTCGCTGTTAATAAGGCTCCACCCCGTGTGCCGGTTTTGAAATACTGCTCGTCGCCGCACGGGAATTCCTCAGGCTGCCTAGTTTCTACGCTGCCGAGGTTTAGACTCCGTGCGGGCTGTCGCCACACGAGGGCGCCACTGCAGCCGCTGAAAGGGATACTCGACGTGCTCTGCAGGAGTCTTGCGTCAGGCACGTGTTACAGGAGCGTCCTCAGAGCACAAATGTGACTGACCTTTGTACCCTTCTCACAAGTCAGGAGCCAAGTCCAGAAAAAAGGGGGCAGGATCAAAATCAGTGCCTGGATCTACCATGAGATATGGGGCCAGAGAAGCAAACGTAGGTACACAGGCCGGCCACTGAAGAAACCCAGTTCAGCATCTGTTAATGATTACGTTTGCTTACTATGAGTCAACATTTAATTTTTTTTTTTTTTTTTTTGTGGTACGCGGGCCTCTCACTGTTGTGGCCTCTCCCGTTGCGGAGCACAGGCTCCGCACGCACAGGCTCAGCGGCCATGGCTCACAGGCCCAGCCGCTCCGCGGCATGTGGGATCTTCCCGGACGGGGGCACGAACCCGCGTCCCCTGCATCGGCAGGCGGACTCTCAACCGCTGCGCCACCAGGGAAGCCCCAACGTTTAATTTTTAGTTGTGAAAACTACTCGTCCAACATTCTGGAGAACCCACTCCGTCATGCGCCCAGAAACGGAGACACACCAGGAGCCTCGTGTGGCTTTTTGGATACAGTTGCTTTTAATGAAATGGAAGTGGGAAACCACCGGGAAACGTGTGCAGAGCACAGGGAATCTGAAGGGCTGCTCTGGAATCCTCGGGGAGAACAGGACTGACCCCAAAGTTCTCTGCCAAAGCCTGGCCCCGTCGTGGACCCGGCTCTCTTACCTTCCCGAAGCTGCCCTTGCCCAGCACCATGAGGAAGTTGAAGTCGGTGAGTTTCACTCTGTCGAGGTTGTTGGAAGGCTGTCTCCTGTCAGGACTAATGCCTTTGTAGCCAGCAGGGCCGAGCTTGGCTTTCTAAACAACAAGCACACACGTGAAAACCGTCAGTCGTTCTCCCAGGGCAAAAAGTGACAGAAAACTCTGTGGCTCAGCTGGGTACTGTGTGGGGATGGGATGGGGTGGGAGAGGGAACCAGGGTGACGAAGCATCTCTTCCTACCTCCGTGGCTATACTCACCCTAACGGCAACGTTTTCAAAGGAGCAAAGGGTTGCCCGTACTCATCACAAGACGACTATGTCTTTTTTTAATTAATTAATTAATTTTTGGGCTGCATTTGGGTTGTTGCTGTGCGCGGGCTTTCTCTAGTTGCGGCGAGCAGGGGCTACCCTTCACTGCGGTGCGCAGGTCTCATTGCGGTGGTTTCTCTTGTTGCGGAGCACGGGCTCTAGGCGCGCGGGCTCAGTGGTTGTGGCTCGCGGGCTCTAGAGTGCAGGCTCAGTAGTTGTGGCCCACAGGCTTAGTTGCTCCGCAGCATGTGGGATCTTCCCGGTCCAGGGCTCGAACCCGTGTCCCCTGCATTGGCAGGCAGATTCTTAACCACTGCACCACCAGGGAAGCCCGACTCTTTATGTCTTTAACCGAGAACCAAGTCACAGGACTCTGGCAAAGGGAGGGTTAATTCTCACCCAGGGATGGAAAGGTTAACTTCTTGGGGAAAACGGGGCTTTGTGACAGTTAGTGTAATAAAAGAAATAAACTGTGTACTGATGCTTTCCTTATTTGCAGATTTTCCAACTTAAGATTAATCTGCAGAAACCCATGCAGGAAGGGAGAGTGTGTCCTCTGGAGAAAACCTGCTTAAATGGCAGGCCGCGGGGGCGAGTTATTGCTACTTTGAAAGGCGCAGGAAGAAGAACAGAGGGTTGGTTTTTTTGGGTTTTTTTTTAGGTAAAGAGCTGGACTCGTGAAGAATGGTGACGTAAGAGCATCTGGTTTCCCACGAAGCCCACAGTGCTCTTTGCACCTGAAAGATTCCTGGGTCGTGACCTGTGAGTTACCCCAAGGAGTTCTCATCCACTAGACTCATGCTGTGTAAAGACCACCCCTCGATACTCTCACGGGGAGTTAGAGTCTCAGGTCAGAGGTGAAAGGTGCAGAGAAGACAAGGCAAGGGGACCACACGGGGCATCTGGGCTGGTGGGGGAGACCGTGGAGGCGCTGGAGCAGGTGCGGGCTTCCCCACAGGCTGAAATCCACCTGCCGGGGAGGTGCCGGTTGCCGGTCAGCAGCTGGAAAGGCAGCCCTGAGCCGAACGGCAAAGACTCTGGGGCTCTGGCCCTGTTCTTAATGAGGGGGTCCAGCAGATCTGAGCAAGGGCAGCTCTGGCTCCCAGGGAGATGGCAGGAGGTGGAGAAGGCTCTCGAGAGCTGTTGTGTATGACCAGAGCGGCCCCAGCCCTTGGGCGGAAACGTGGATTACTTCTTTAGCAGCAGAGGAGGCTCTCGAGGAATCACCCACCCTCCCCATGCGCAGGAGCCCCTCACGCACAGTTACTGAGTGAGCTGCTTGCAGCCGGCTCTGCTGGGGGGTCTGCGTTTGCAGAAGGAGCCCGTCAGCCGCCTCCGCAGCCCCAGGCCCGGCCCCGCACTCGGCACGAGCTGTGCACTCAGCATTATGGTAGAAGGAAGAAAGAAGTGAAGCCCGATCGTGTTCATCACATGCTGGGCTGTTAGGTGACGCTTTTCTCTGATCAAAATAACCCATTCATAGAGAGATCAAACCCTGGGGCTTGAGTGCCAGCTCGGATGAACTGAGTGAACCCATCTAAGCAGAGGCACTAAAACATGGGGGAAGGATGGCCCAACTCTTTTGCTTCAAGGCTGGAAGTATTTAAGGCAGTTGTACTAGGGCCCTAGTGACAGCGCACGTGCGAGGTGGCGGGAAAGACGTGTGAACCTGGGACCACTGGAAACACAGATGCTCCAGAGAAACGAAACCTGAAGGAGCCCTCAGCAGGCCTCCCCGTTGGCAGAGGGTGGAAGGAGCTTTCAGACAGACTTGTGAGGAGCCAGGACGTCACCACGTGGGTTACGTTCACCCCCTCAGCTGCAGGACCAGCCCCGTCCTCCAAACATCGGCCCAAGAACGAGTCCACCTTAAGCCTTCTCGTTTGTGCCCAAATTTAGATAATCAGCAAGCGCAAGACGGGAACACCGACTGTGCCCCTCTAGTCCGCTCTTCCGATGGCCACAAAGAAACAAGGGATCCGAAAGCGGCACAGAGACCTTAATTTCATCGGGACCTTCACGACGACGTCTGAAAGGCCCACATGCGGCGGCCTCACGCTCGAGGTGCTGGAACGGCCGAGAGGGAGCAGGAACGTGCCTGCTGCCGCCGAGCGCGGCTGAGGCCCTGAGCAGGTGCCCCTGGGGCCCCGGTGGCCTTGCCCAGCCGTCCAGCCCCTCCCTCCTCTGGCGCTTCAACTCCAGTGCAGGAGGGGACACGGGCTGCTGCAGCGAGGCCTCCAACCTGCCGCGGGGCTCCCAAGCCCGCATCCGCCGCCTGTACCAGGGCCACGGCCTCGGTCTCATTCCAGGGACAGGACACCCCTGCAGTCAGGTGCTCGGGGACCTCTGAAGCCGGATGCTGCTCTGAAATCAGCGTGTGGGGTCTGGGATGGACGACTGGCCATGAGCGACCCTGACTCCAAGGCGGACCACGAGCCCGTGGCCACGGTCGGCCCCCAGCGCGGGGAGGCCCCCAGCCCCAGGTGGCCGGAGGAAGAAGCAGCCTGGGGCCCTCAGGCAGCAGCCCTGCCCCCGAGTGCAGTTCGCCCCACAGACCCCTCGGCCTCAGCCCGCCACCCAGGCTGCCCCCCGCCCAGGCCCTGCGGCCACCGCAGCTCTGGCCTTTCAAAGCAGCTCTCCGAACAGCAGAAAATCCCACGAGCTCAGAATCTCATTATTCTGGGCGGGCCTGACCTGGGGTGGAGGAGACCCCGGTGGGCCCCTCGGGAGCCGCGTCTCTGGGGGCGGCAGCAAGGCCTGGGGGCCGGAGGGCTGAGGACCCCAGGAGGGGCGTGAGCACTGGCCCGGCCCCCGCCTTCTCACCCGTCCCCCCAGGCTGTCTGCGTGCGGCTCTGCCCCGGCCTGTGCCCCTCCCCAGGGTCCAGCTCGCCTGTCACGCAGTCCTGCCCTTCTCCCCCGTGGCGCCCTGGTCTCCTCCTAGCAGCTCCCAGGGCTGCTGGCAACCATTTATTTACTGCGTCTTTACGTGACTGACGTCTCACTCGATAGCGACCCTGTCACACCAGATCCGCCTCCAGACTCGTCCAGAATCCGCCCTCTCCTCAGGGCCTCCTCCTCGACCTCTCTGGCCAGTCCGGTCACCACCCCCCTTGCCACTCGCTGGTCTCCCCGCTTCCACCCTACCCCCCGTCCGCTGCCTGCAGGGATCCTCTTCCAGGGGATCCCGTCCTGGTCCCCGACGGCCCGTCTGGCGGAGAGAAAGGCCGAGCCCCCCCAGTGGACGAGGAGCCCCGGCTGGCCTAGCTCGGACCTTACCCGCCGCCCCTCTGGCCGTCTGTCCGGCCTCAGGTCTTTGGTTGGCGCCTTGCTGTCTGGTTTGTCCCCAAATCCAGCTCAAGCGGCACCCCTCTGTCACCCTGATGTCTCCATCCTGGGATCTCCAACCTGGGGCCGACTCGGTCTGTGACCGGTCCACGTGCCCCGAACCTCTGGCTCTGCGCCCCCGTGCCTGCCTGGACTGGCCCACAGCTGCTGTCACAGATGTCACGTCATGCCACGTTTCCCCGGCAGGGCTGAGCCCCGTTCCCAGCTGAATTCTCGTTCTCAAAACCTTGTGGCAGAGCCGGCTTCCGGGAGGACCTCAACACACACTTGTACCTTCTTCTTGGGGCTCGGGACCTGTGGGGAGGTCGAGGCATGTCCCCGGGGGCTTCCATGCCCTCCTGGTGGGCAGGACAGGAAACGGGTCTCAGCAACTGCTCACCCCGATTTCTGAAGAATCTTATGTAGCCCCCGAAGAGGCTGGGCTAGGACTAGGTGCAGGAAAAGACCTCAACTTATTAAAATGGCATAGAAAGTTTTAAAAGAGGAAATACAAATGGAAACTATGTATAGAGTTGCAGAATAGAATAGTGACTTTAAATGCTGAAGCCTTAGCGTGCCCTTCTTTTTTTTCAATTAGACTGAAACACAGCACGGTTTATCGGCTATGATTAAACAACTGAGAACCCAGGATCCTTAGGTTCCTTGAAAGATGGCATATCAGCGTGAGGCCCAGTCTGGTATCATGGTGCTAACTGGATCACCAGGACTCGAGAACAGGCAGTACTCTTTCCCCATCGGAAAATTTACTAATAGCCAACATGTGTCTCATTTTATACGACAGATATGTTCTTGTGAAGTCATAACCGCCTGCCCTCATTGAAGGGGTTCACAATTTAAAGGACTCCTGGCGTGGCGTTTCTATAAATCACACAGAGCGAGTCGGAATACCGCAGAGGTCCCCAGTGGGTCTGCCCTGCAAGCACACAGCCTTTGGGGACCCCCTGAAGTTTGCTTTCCCGCTTAACTACATTCTAGTCGTTCCTATCTGGTAGAAGTGTTTCCAATAACACACACAGTATTTGCTAGCATAGTAGAAAATATGGCTGTGATGAATGTATTTACCATAGATGTCTGTAAAGTGTAGAGAGGACCTGGCGACAGAAGGTTCTTCCTATTCTAAGATTCCGAGGGCAGACAGGCCAACAACGACCAGGTGTAGGGGCAGAAGAATAATTGTAAACTTCTTCTACAATTTTTTTCTGCTATAAAAATGTTCTGTGTCTGTATCTGTACATCTGAACAACCTGGCAATGTAAGACTGATGGTGCTTTGGTGCTCTGCTCCATCAACCAGGGCGTGGGTAACAGAAAGAGCCAGGCCACGTATAACCACGGGCCCCACACAGCATCCTGCCTCTAAGGTGACGTGCTCACCTGCAACCAGAGCAACGTTAATTACCTACCACTTACGTGTGGAATCTAAAATATGACACAAACGAACTTGTCTACGAAACAGAAACAGACTCACAGACACAGAGGACAGACTGGTGGTTGCCGAGGGGAACGGGTCGGGGAGGGAGGGACTGGGAGTTTGGGGTTAGCAGGTGCACACTAGCGTATATAGGATGGATGAACAAGGTCCGACTGTATAAGCACAGGGAACTATATTCAATATCCTGTGATAAACCACGTGGAAAAGATATGAAAAAAGAACATGCATATGTATAACTGAATCACTTTGCTGTACAGCAGAAATTAACATAACGTTGTAAATCAACTACACTTTAATACATTTTTTCTTCTTTTATAAGAGAAATCAAGTGGTTTCAGGAGAAGAAAACCACAAAGGAAGGCGTTTTCCATGACACTGTTAATGGAGCACGTCCTGTGTATTTCTCACAAGTCACAAGTCACGGCTATTACCTCGACTCAGTAAGTGGGCAACGGGTTAAGATGATGCTACTTAATGGGCATTAGAGCCTCCTGGGTAGCACAGTCCGAGTAAATAAAACACCTGCTGCTCTCTGGCTAAATAATTTTTCATCTTCTGGAACATGCCAGGCATGCTTGCTGCCCGAGGGTCTCTGCACTTTCTCCTTCTCTGCCCACACGGGCAGGGCTTTTCCCATCTCTGCTCAGGTGATGCCTTACCCTCGAGGCTTCAACGTGGCGCCCTGTCGTCCCTCAAGCTCTCCTCACTACCTATTTATATATTTCTTTCTCCCTTTGTCAGAAGGAGGGCGGGAACCTCATCTGTTCTGTTCACTGATGTGTCTCCAGTGCCCAGGAGAGAGCCCAGGGTGGAGTGATCCTCAAATACTTCCAGACTGAATGGAAGGATTGGGGAAGGCAATTCCTTCTAATATGAAACTTTATAAAAGGCAGAGTTATTGCTTTTAAATAATTTCTATAAGAATGCTGCTTCTTGTTATAAAAGTAATACGTGTTCAGCTTAGAAAATTTAACTGGCATGGATAAGTTAAAAAAAAGGCAACTTAAAATATCCATTATTTTAATCACGAGATAATCACTGTGAACATTTTGTGAGATACGCTTCTAATCCTCTCTCCTCATGTTTTCGTATTTGACCTGCACACAATTCTATTGTTTGTAACCTGTCTTTCCCGTGTACGATGTGATCTTTTTAAGCTACAGGCGCTCTTCTACCGCGTGGCTTTAGGGACTGTATGATGCCCCCCGCACCACTGTGTGGCTCTCCTGCACTTGGTCTAACTATTCCCCTAGTGTTGGACACCTAGGTTGTTTCCAATTTTCACTGTCATCAACGTGCAGATGAACAATTTTGTAATCCACATCTCTGTGCAACCCCGATCTCCCCAGGATAGGCTCCTGCTGTGGAATTGCCGGGTCAAGGGGTCCTGGTATTGCAAAGGCTGGTACACAAGGCCGGACATTCAAATCTGGCCACGGAAAGTCAGAGAGAAAGGGGGGGAACCCAAAGCCTCAGGGCAGGCTCATCCCTGAAGGCAGGATCTTGGTTCCTTTTAGGTCCCGTGTCTGATTCCGCAGTTGGAAGCCCGAATAGCACTTCCTTTTCAGAGTTGGCTTCGTCTCTGTGCTTTATGTCAGCCGCCAAGATGGAAGCACACCTTCACCTCCAGGTAACACGGAGAGCAGTCTTGGGAGAGAAGCTAATTGGCTCAGAGAGTTTAACAGTGGTTCTTGGGTAAGCGAACCCCTCAAGTAACCCCACGTCCTCGACTCGGCAGTACAATCCAAACTGCAACTGCAACCTCCCTGCAGCCTGTGTCCTCCTACACACCTGTGTGGACACCTGCCCACTAGAGTCCTCTCCTGGATTTGGGAATCACGGGGAGACAGCAAATCACAGGCGTGTGCCATTCAGCTGTGGGCAGGGGCCTCAGAACCAGAGCCCTGCAGCCACAGAAAGTCCTTGAAAAGGTCAGACCTGCCTATGGTCCAGTTGAAGATGCTCCTGTCCAGAAAGCTAACTCTGCCCCGCAGGGCCACGGAGCTGGGTCATGACCGCACCGGGCGGGGGAAGAGAAGAACGCTACCCTCCTCTGCGTCAGTCCTTGAGACAGGGCCCTGGGGCATCCCGCAGAGGGTCATTCCCCGGTGCTAAGACTGAGGGAGCTTTTAGTATTTGAAAGAAGTTGGAAAGAAGCTACTCAAGGCCACCCGTGTTACAGATGAGGAAGCTGGGCCAGGGGGCCTAGTGGATGTGTCTAAATCAATTTTCCTCCCTAGCTTCTGAATCCAACACCCTGATCTTTGAATTCAGTGCTCACCCTCCTATATCTAGGGTAGGCAAACGTTTTCCATAAAGGGACAGAGATTAAGTGTTTTCTTTGCAAGCCAAATACCGTCTCCGTCGTAGCTACTCAGCTCTGCCGCTGCAGTGTGAGAGCTACGTGAATGAGCTCTCGGGTGAACGAGCATGGCTGTGTTCCAATGAGACCTTATTCACAAAAACAGGCAGCAGCCAGGATCTGGCCTGTGGGCTGCAGTTCGCCGACTCCTACCCTCAGTCACGCAGGTTCCCAAACCGTTCATCCTCATTTGCAGTTAGATCCAAACCCAACGTCGCTCTCCTCGCTAAGCGAGCAGGACGGCAGCAATTAAGAACCTCAGATGCACTTGAACTAAATTACTACTCAGCCTCTTCCACGACCAGCACCGGAAAAAGCTGCCTTGCAGCCAGACAGCGTGGCGAGCGGAGTACTTGTTCGGTAGAGCAAACATTTCTGGGGAAACCGCATTAAGTCATTTTCGGAATGAGAAGCATTTGAACGGACACGTCCACTCAGGCTGTCGCTGCTGCTGCACTCGCAGGCAGCCGGCAGGCCTCTGTTGTCATGGCAACCGAGCCACACTCCCGGGAGACACGCTGGACCGGTGGCACATCAGCACTTTGCCCACCGTGGAAAATGCAAAGCGTCTGGTTCATCAGGAACCGGGTGTTACACACCTCTCTCTGGGGTCTGGCTGCGCTGTTTTTCTGCAGGCAACCTAGTTCCCCCCCATCTCCCAGATTTGTCCGTTGATCGCTGACACACACCTCAGGCAGGCTCATCCACGACCATCAGGTAATAGTACGACTGGTGTCACCTGCTACAAAGGTCCTGGAAAGGCTGCCGACCTTAGTTCTCCCCAGTGGCTGAGGATCCAGGCTTATGTGAGGAGCTGGAACCAAAAACTTTATCCTTTCTAAGTTGTTCCATCTGGGAAAAGACCGTCTTTGACCAGCGAGCTGAGGGCGCACACCCGTCTAAGGCCAACCTTTGACCAGGGAGCTGAGGGCACACACCCGTCTAAGGCCAACCTTTGACCAGGGAGCTGAGGGCGCACACCCGTCTAAGGCCAACCTTAGACCAGGGAGCTGAGGGCACACACCCGTCTAAGGCCAACCTCAGAGGAAACCCTAAGGGGAGTGCTCACAGCCACAGCACATCACTGGCAAAGGATCTGGGGCACTTAGTAATTTTGTGAAACCTGTATCCTTCTCCTGCTACAAACACCCCCCTCTGGGGTCAACACGGCACCGGCTTTGTAAGTCGGCTGGGGCAGGGTCAGAGCCGAATGAACTCACGAAGCCATCAAAGTAGATGACTTTCCAGACTGCCGGCAATATTGCTTAGAAGTGGGGGAGCCTTCTCTGTGCTAAGAAAGTGGAGTAGAGGTGAAGTGGGCTGGACTCGGCACGAGCAGACTGCAGGAACCACTGGGACCTCAAGGAACGCCGGGCCTCCTCCCCTTTGCAGGACCATGATGACTCCCTAAAATCAAGGAACAGCTGGGAGCCCAAAGCGAGAACCTCATCTTCATGCCCATCAAAAAACAAAGAGGTGCAGAGTCAAGTTCACTGCTGTCTTCTGGGTGCAGGTTTTCGTGCTCTTTTATTTGCAAATCTTTACTGCCCTCTTGTGGTATTTATTTTCTGGACCGACTGCATTTTGACTGGACTCTTAGCAGAAATACGCCCAAGTTTACTAGTCTGGCCCCACAGAGGTAAAGTTCCCTTAGATGCTGCAAAGTGGCACAAACGAGCTGCAAGTTACACCTTCCCGGCTCTACCTTTATAGAGGATGACTCAGATCTCTCGTGAGAACCAGGCCTTTGCGCGATGCCTATGCAATGTGCGCTGATGCCCGAGTGTGTTTCAGAGTCGCCATGTACGTGATTTCTAGAAAACAACAAAAATCAACCACTTTTAGACGTCTCTGTGTCCTGAATCTCTTGCCAAACCTCTGACTGGGCCCAGACTCTGCAAACCACAGATGCAAAACGTGGTGACAGGGAGGCTGTGAGGGTGGAGGGGGCTGGCTGGTGTGGTGCCTGAGACCCGCTGTGTCTATCTTACAGGAAGAAGCACAGAATAACCTGGGAAATAAAGAAATGCGGACAGTCACAGGAGGGCAGAATTCCGTGAAATGGCCACCCCTGAGGAAAGTCAACTGGCGCTAAGCGATCACAGAATGTCAGCTCCCGAAAAACAAACAACAAAAACCCAAACCGTAACTGGCGATAAAGCCCAGATCCTTGGGGAAAGTTCCAGACATTTCATCGCCGTTCAGCTGCTGCAGGCAAGGTGGGAAGGACCGGGCACCTAGCAGAAGAGGTTGGAAACTTGATCCCCATGGAGGTAAAGACAGAAAAAAATATGATCCTTTCCCTAAAACGCTGAATCCGTTTGCTCAGTTTAAATTTTTTCTAAGATGCCCCTAATTGACAGCAGCAGGCATTTTGAAAGCGGGACTGACTGCAGTTAAATTTAGCACAACATTTCCATAATCGTCGATTTCATCCTATCTTCGCTGAGCGTTTTTAAACTGCACCAGTCTTTGAAAAGGAGGGACCTAATTATAGCTCAATGGGACACCTGCTTCCGAGACTGGCGGCAGCTGCGCTGTTCTGGGCTGTCCCCTCACGCCACCGCCCAACATGGTAATCGGCTGACAGGGGACCTGGGGGGCGACATGGATGGGAAGGACCAGCTCCGGCACTGCTGGCCTCTCCGGGGCCTCGGTTCCTTCATCTGTAAAACGGACTCAAATTCCCCGCCTCCTCCTGTGTAGGGACCCCCGCCCCGTTTACTCAGGAGCTGCTGCCGAGCTGCAGTACCGGAAGGATTGCACCCCGAGCCGCGGCGGAGCGGAGAGGACGCGAGGGGACGAGGCCCCTCCCCAATGCCTGGGAGCTCCCAGCCACCCTCAGGACGCGCGGCCGGCAAGCCACGGCGTCTGCTCTGAGGGTCTCGTTTCCAGGCCCGGAGGAGGCCCTTGAGGACGAGCTTCGGGGGAGAGGATGTCTCTGCCCCGGAAACGGACGGGAGTCTTGTGTCAACAGGCCGGGGAAGTAAAATGTAAGTGAATTCAGTTACCGTGACCCCAGGGGTCCCCACAGGCTGCCGGGACCTGGGGAAACGTGGCTCGGAAAAGGACCAGGCCCGGTGAGGACCGAGATGGTGGCTGGGTCGCCCCCCTCCGGGGCAACTGGTCACACGCTCCTCTCCAGACGCCAGCTGAGAGCACTGGTCCGGGGTGCCGGCCGTGGACTGACCACCGACAGGTCTACGCTCAGAAAAAGCCACAAGGAGAAGATTGGCTCACAAGCCAGCGAGGGTGCTGCCACGAAAAGATGTGAACAAGTGACGGGACCCCACTGCCACCGCCGGGACAGGGTGACCTCCCCACATCCAGGTGACATTTCCCTTCTCAGGTAGAGTCACCTGGGTTCCTTGTCCTAAGACCCCATAACAAAAGGTGCAGGAAACATAAAACACACCCAGCGCAAAGCGAGCTGGCAAAGAGGCTTCGCAGCCGGCACCTCCTGCCCCTGGTCTTAGGTGGCCTCCGGGCAGGAGGGTCTCCCTTCTCAGCTGCAGGCGGGGGCCGAAACCGCTCCCCCGAGAAGGGCTCCGTGTGCCGGGTGCACCCAGGGCCCCGACTCGGGCCCACGAGCCGCTGAGAAAGCCCAACAAAGGAAGGTTCCTTTAACTAGGTGACAGCTTCTCAGGAAACACTGATGCACAGGGGCACGTCCACTAGGGCTGGAGCCCTGAGCCCTGAGCCCGGGGCAGGACGCAGGGAGGATGCCGAGAACAACAGGGGCGGCAGACACATCTCGGTGCACCTTGTTCTGGGCACTTGTGACACCAACCGTTTAAGCCTCCACCCAACCCCAGGAGGTGGTACTTGAATCGTCCCCATTTTAGACCTGGACACACTGAGGGGACTAGGACGGCCACACGGCTTGGGCTGGTGGGGCTGGGTTTGAACCCGGGCAGCCTGGGGCTCCGGAAGGTGCTGCCGGCCGGCGGGGGAGGACAGTCCTTCTGGAGGGGACGCCCCTCCCCGGAGCTGGAGGGGCCGCGGTCACCGGCCAGCAGGGGCCCAGGGAGGTGAAGCCCTCACTCTAGTCCTTTCTTCTCCTTTCTCTCTATTTCCCTTTCCAGCCACATCTGAGTTTTGCACCAGCTTCTCCTGTCTGCTGGGAAACACAGCCCCGTAGTATGTGTATTAACTCTCCGTGGAATAACGAAGTTTCCAGTACAGTAACAGAGACAGAACGACATTGCGCAGGCACGTCACAGCACTCAGAAGGCCTCTGGGCCACGATTAGGATCCGAGGACCAGGTGTGAGGCCAGCTCATCAGAGAAGGGAGACGGGCCCTCATTTGAAATGACGGGTGTCAGACGGCAGGCGGTCTGTCCGTCTGGAAGCAGGAGGTGACTCCACGCCCGGGATGACCCAGAGGCGCCTGCCTACTCTGAGGACGCAGGGTGTTTTCACTCGGGGGGCGCGGGGGGGGGGCAGGGGGCAACATCGCCCAGGGGCTCAGCATACTCAGGAGTGGCCGACCCCTGGAGATGTTCCTCGAAAGCGGACACGCCGCATCGTGTGACAACATTTTAAAACACACACAACAGGAGGGCAGCGACATGACAGCTACCACACTCTGCAAAGACTTGTGAAACCTCAAAGAATATTGTTTTCCTCCCCATTCCCAGTCACCTGGGTCACTAATCTCTCGCGGCCCCTTCAGGAGACACGCCTGTAGTGTCAGGTACGAGTTCTGGAGATGAGAAACTTCAGAAACATGACTTATTAGATGTTTTCTTTAGTACAGTGCTTTGGAAAGACTATTAATGTTGATTCTAGCTTAGGGTAGGGGTGGGACTTCTTGCAAATTTTGTGCCCAAGTGTTCGAGCGTTTAAATTTTCCACTTGCTTCCAATATGAATATGCTGTAACAATCTCAGGCTAATTTAAATTATTAACAAAAGCAACACACTGAGAACACAGCTGGTATGTGGCCCTAACCAGCTCCCCAAAAGACAGCGGTGTTGTCAGAAACGACAATAGAGCAGATTTTTAAAATAATTTACATGCAAGTTGAAAAATTCCATTGGATCCTTTGGGGACAGAATGGTTGATTAGGTTACAACAATTACATGAGTTGGGAAGAAATGAGAAAAACATGAAATAGAGGTAGGAGTATGAAGCCAGGCATGTGGAACATCACAACAATTTGGTGATTTCAGCCCATGATGTATTTACACTAATCTTGCAGATCAGCACACACACGTAGTGCAAGCACGTCGCACTGATGCACGCTAATGTAGGTGTAATGCCCAAATCAGATTGGAACTGGGTCTTGGTATGTGATTAGAAATACGTGTTACCAGAAGGAAAGGAAACTGTGTTGTCAGTTTCCAGATGCACTCTTCCCGTTCATGCGCTGCTTTCCAAACTGGCTTCAACTTCTCATGAATCACTCACAGGAGATTTCACTATTTCCCTGGCAAAACTTTAAAGGCACCTAATGCGACGATGGGGGAGGCCTGGAATATCCTCTGGGTGGTCGACACACAAGCGTTTTCCTTGCTGGGGCGCCGTGGCCGTTTGGACAGGACCCAGTGGGCACGAGTTTCTAGCTACCAGGACACACAGTGCATCCTTAAGAGTGGGGAGCACGGCTGGGGTCTCAGGCCGGGGGGGGGCACAGAAACTGGGCAAACGTTTTTGTGGGAGGGAAGGCGGGAGAGGACAGGGTGGCGGAAGCACTACCTCTAAGAGGCGGACGTGACACCCTGGGAAAGGCAGGAGAGGGAGAAAGACTGCGAGGTTAGCAGGGCAAGTGCTAGCTACACAGGAGGACAGCAAAGTGGGTTCCATGCACCACAGGCCCCGCTGACAATGCAGACAAAGAGCAGGGGAGAGACGGCGGGAAGGAAGGTGGGTAGCGCTCGGTGCTCGCGGCTGCAGGTGTGCCGCGGGCCCCTGCAGGGCCGGGAACTAACCCTTCCCCAACGAACCGTGTCAAACCACAGGGGCCGTGACCCTTCTCTCTTCTTCCTCGTGGCGTCTGTGCGGCCAGACGTGGCATCGTGGCAACAGCTCCACAATATTCACGTGTTTCCTTTGCTTTCGGCCAATCCGCGGGACGGGGTGATGGGACACAGGGGTGCTGGTTAGTCGAGTGTTTGCGGTGCTAACAGCCAGTTACCAGGTCGCCTTATACACAGATCGCTGTTACTCCATAAATGAGAATAAAACCAAACCCACTTGCCACTAAAACTATGTGTAACGACATGTACTTTTCCTTGATGATTCAGAAGGCCCAAGGTTACTGGCGAAGCGTAAAAGCATTGAGCAACTCGTTAGCCGAGTTCCGGCTGACCAAATGCCAAGGCATCCACCAGGTTGGACTCCGTTCACCTTTCAACTTCTAAGATAACCCATCATGACTGGAAAACTTTACTTTTCTCAAGTACTAATGTGAGAAAAGCAAGCGGAGACCATTTTAACAGAGAATTCTACACAAGCAGTCATGGGATTCATTCTCCAAGTTCATACAGCGTGTGGGTCAGCTGCTGGGAGAAAATGTGAGGGAGGCTGATTTTCTGAACCCAAATTCCGCAGCCTGAAAGGGTCCCGACAGCCCTGATCCTGAGCAGAGAGGAGCCCAGAGACAACTGGATGACATTTTGTGCTCGGAAGACTTTGCCCACGAAGACAGGACACTGGGCAGCTTGTGAATTTCACTTGTTTTCCACAGGTCTGGATCGGTAAGCTTCTCTTACATCTTAAAATTATGGCCCTTTAAATCTGTAATCACAAATCTATTTATAATTATTCTCAAAATAGGGCATTTTATTCCAATCCCCAAAGCTCTATTTTAGGCTAGAGATCTCAATCCACATCCAGATGAAAAGGAACCAACAAGAGAAACAGAAACACCCTCCCTGGAGTCCTGGTGCTGGAAAGGGCTGCGGACGAAGTTGCAGCTTGCCTTTCTCTCCTGCGGCTTCTGTCAGAGTTGCCCAATCTGTGTGTGAATACCTCGAGGTAGCAAGGCCTCCAGATTGGCCAAGATGCCTTGGGACTTCCGTGACACGGCTGTAGGGGGTCACACCTCCAACTGCCATCTGTGACAGCAGACAAAAATCCCCCAGCAGGGACACTTCTGTGCAAGCGCCCTGCGGCCTGCAGCCTTCCAGCCGCCCCCGGGCAGTTATTCTTAGACTTAAATGGACCCAGAAAGGACTCTAAGCTGTTTCAAGCTTGGCTCTAACAAACCAACCCAAATCTCCTTTAAAAAAAATAAAAGGAAAGGCTTATGCGGTGAATCAGCCAGACAGTCGGCAGGAGTCCCGAGGGAGCCTTCCTGGACCGCGGGCCTGGATGTCAGGGTGGGCGGGGAGGAAGCAAAGCGCCTGCTCAAAGTGGACAAAGCCACTGTCGGCTGCAATTAGCCTAAATGTCAACCACCTGGTTTTCAATGACACGCTGAAGACACAGCAGTGCTGAATCCACTCAGCTCCTGAGCGAGGACGCTCCGGGACCCCACCCGTCTGTCGGTTTCACGCCAGGGAAGAGGAACACCCAAGGCCAAGGTCTTGAAAGGCAAAGGCGACCCGCATCCATGGAAACAGAACCATCAGCAAAACCAGAACAAAACTCCCGAGAGCACCCCGGCCACGGTGAGCCCGCTGAAGCCTCCGTGTCCCCCGGCCTCGTTCCTGCCACACGACACCAGGCCAGTCACCACCTTTGCAGCGGTGAGGCTGCACCAGCATCTCGAGAGCTGGACAGAGAACCGACCTGTGGCCTGAGTCAGCACCTGCTCCTCTAGGTTAGCTGCCGGGTGTGGGCTGAGGAGAGAGGGTCAGGACCGTTACCCACAGGGTGGAGACACGGTAGAAGCTTTCACATCCTGTTACTACTCAGCAACGTCCTTAGCAACAAGATGCACGTCTTAGCTCTCTAGCCCCGAGTAGA
The DNA here is from genome assembly GCF_039906515.1 of Pseudorca crassidens. Taxonomy (NCBI): domain Eukaryota; kingdom Metazoa; phylum Chordata; class Mammalia; order Artiodactyla; family Delphinidae; genus Pseudorca; species Pseudorca crassidens. The sequence goes on along the minus strand of NC_090314.1, from coordinate 63,868,623 downwards.
GGCAGGATTCAGCAGCTGGAAATCCCCAGAATTACCCATTTCTGGAGCCCACCAGCAGGGTGGGAAAGGAGCTGGTCCATCTCCAAGGGTGACCATATTCATCGCACGTGTGGGTTTGCCCCAGTGCTTGAGGGACTTGGGGTGTAAGCGGAGGGAGACTGTGGGCCTCGGCCCCGGACAAGGGCTTCCCTCCTCTTCCCAGACACACACCTGAGCTCAGACGGCCTCCCTGCGATGTCGACAAAAGCCAGGAAAAGGTGGATTCCTCGCGGGCCTGACGTTCAGATTTCAAAGCATTCAGAGCAGGACCCAAGGTTCTTACTCTGGACTCATGAAGGCGACACATCTCACAGGCGTGTCCAGCAAGGCAGCGGCCTTCAGTTTGCACAAGGAAACGTCGGGCCAGTTTAAAAGGCTGGAGGATTATGTAAAGGCTGGGCTAGGATCCGATGAGCCTGAGACAGGGAAGCAGAGGAGGGCGGGTCTTTCCAAGGGAACACAGCAGGTTCTGAGATGCGTGAAAGAACGTGGCGTACACCTCGGGGAGGGTGTCATGGGTGCGGGGGGGACAGGACCAGGACAGGGGAGAGAAGCCTCATGCCAGATGGGAGCTGGGTCCTGCTACTCGCGAGCTCAACTAAATTCCTCTGTGCTTTGGTTTTCCCATTGATGAGGATGATTTTAACACCCCTCCCAGCTCTGATATTCCGTTATTCCATCTTTCCAGGGGCCAGTAAACTTTTTCTGGAAAGGGCCAGACAACATGTATTTTGTTAGGTTTCATGGGTCTTAGTCTCTGTCACATGACTCAGCTCTGCTGTTGTAGCCTGAGAGCAGCTACAGCCAGCAAGGGAATGAGTGGACGCGGCTGTGTCGCTAACACTCTACGGACCCTGAAATTTGGATTTCACCTAGTTTTCAAGTATCACAATATTACTCTTCTGGGATTTTTTTCCCCAACCATTTAAAAGTGGACAGGTGGGATAAACAGAAAGGTCATGCATATACTCGTATATATACGTATATAACTGAATCCCTTTGCTGTACAGCAGGAATTAACACATTGAAAATCAACTCTACTTCCATAAAATTGAAAAATGATAAAATGAGACACTAAAACCAAGAAGTGGACACGTGGTTGGCTGTGACCCCACGCCACTTGCCATGGATACGGGGGTGATGGAGTCTGCCCTCACTACAAACACCCTGGAATCTGAACTTGTTTACTTGTTAGTCAACAGGTCACGTCTTCTCCACCGGCATGTCTCAAGCTGTGACGGGCACACGAATCACCTGGGGACGTGGTTAGAATGCAGATTCTGACCCAGTACGAGTCCAGGACGGGGTCTGAGATTCTGCAGTTTCGAACCCGGACGGCCGGACCCAGAACCGTGCTCTTCACCCCCAGCAGCCGCCTCCCGCGTGTTTACGTGTTTAATGTCAAAGCCCCCAGATGCTGCTGTTACACGGAGCAGACGTGGAGCTGCCAGGGTCAAGAGCATGAAGGTTTCACCCCCCCTTCAGAGACCTTGGGATCACCTCTCTAGGGATCCACAGTCCTAATTCTCTGTAGGCTACGTTCCTTGCGAAAGACAGCCAACACCGTCGAGTGTGCTGTTATCCTTATTCCAGCTTTTCTCTTCTAGGGGCCTTGCGCTCCTCAGCTGATAAACACGTGCATCACGTCTACGTCACGTCGATGGACACTGGCTCTCTCTTCCCTCCTTCCCATGCCTGTCAACAGGGGGAAGCAGGCTGGCACCCGCGAATCCCCTGTGGGGACCAGGGCCTGGGGACACGTGATAACTGCTGCTAGTACTAGGTTTGCCCTGTTTCTTCAACCAGCAACACCCAGCCACAAGGCTACCTCCACGGCTACAAACACAAAGCTTTTCTGTCATTTCAGGAATTCACGAGGATGGAACAGACGACCGGGGTGTACTGTCTTCTTCTGGTTTCCCAAGAAAATCACTTCCATAAGATAAATTATACTGAAAACATGTTGCCCTGCTGTAATATGAATGCATTCAGCCTCCCTCACAGACTAATAAAAAGTTCTGTGCAGTTGCTTTCAGAGGCTTCCCTGGAGTTTGCTCTGCTGAGGGGCAGGGCTAACCCCGTTACAATGATCTAATAATGGAGGGTGAAAATGGTTTCCAACACCAAGCCTTGTCCCATTTTAGTTTAAGATTTTGCTCCTAAGACAGAACCGAAGCACAAAGATTAAAATAAAATCTCTTTTAACTGATGTACATTTTATAGATTTTTTTCCCCTCTTAACATCACACAGTTCAGAAAGTAATTATGTAAGCCATTTAGGGGGGAAAAAAGCAGAATCCGTATCAGGGCACTTAGATTTTCTGTTCTGTGTCCAAAAGGTCATCTGAAAGTACTCAGGTTTCCATAGTAACAGTGGCAGGCCAGATCAAATCAACAAACAGCTACAATTTATCTGAGGGTCTCCAATGAACTATTTTTTTCCCATCGAAGATATCCTGAATTAGCTGAAGTCTTCAAAGACAATGGAGGCTTTTGGAAAATCCGATTTCAACACCAGTAAACAGAAGAATGCTTGCTTGCTCTTTCCACATATAACCTAGCAATTGAGTCTCATGTGCGGTGATTTAAAATACCTTAACTCTAAGCATAATCGGATCATGTTTTGTTAATCAGTAACAAGGATAATCTCAAAACGCTTGCCCAGAATAAATAAGAACAGACACATATGTGATCTTCAGGCATCTGCAGAGCTTCCAGGGTGATCCTGGCTAGTAGTGTGTGGAGCTCCACCACAGATCCCGCAAAGCAGCTCATCCTCATGCGCCATGGGGATCAATTTTATCTTGGCTTCTTTCGGGTTTAGACCAAATGGTCACAAATACAAGAAGCTGTGAAGGCACATCATACCTTACTGACAGAAGCCACTGCTAATCCAGCTTTAGCTTCTGACCAGTGGACATTCTGTAGAATCTATTCAAACAAGTCTTCCAAATAAAATATTTCAGCCACAAAAGCTAGTGTCACCTATTTCCAAAATACCTGTTCAAATCAACATAGCTCCGGGATCCCAGTCTTCAGGTCACACGTTTACTACAACACGAGACGTAAGACAACCGTGTGTTCAGAAGACAGGCCAGAGGTGCCCTGCCCCTTCACTTCCCTGGATGTCTGACCTCCGCTCACAACTTTCCAACTAACCCGAAAATCTCAATAGATTTTACTGTGACTTTTGAGATTATTACTAGAAATGTGTATTATTAAATTACCAGATAACTCAAATATCACCCCAGCTTTCTTATATCCCTGTCTCTAATATAGTTACTTGGCCATGCAAAAAAATTAGACTCATCTGCACCCAATAATGGGCTCAGAGTCTTTTTTTTTTTTTTTGCGGTATGCGGGCCTCTCACTGCTGTGGCCTCTCCCGTTGCGGAGCACAGGCTCCGGACGCGCAGGCTCAGCGGCCATGGCTCACGGGCCCAGCCGCTCCGCGGCATGTGGGACCCTCCCGGACCGGGGCACGAACCCGTGTCTCCTGCATCGGCAGGCGGACTCTCAACCACTGCGCCACCAGGGAAGCCCCAGGGCTGGGCTCTTAACCACACGAGGCACTACCACTTCTCAAAGGAACGTGGTACCCGGGCTCAACACAGAAAACGCCTGGAGCTTAGCCATTATCTCCTGCTCCTGAAGGGACAGGAGGAGAGATGGTGGTCAAGACCACACCCCACGAGCAACTGCCGTGTCTCACACATGGTCATCAATTTCTCTCTTTTCTATAGAACTTTAAAACTATTTCCCTACAGGGAGCTCACACACTGCAATTTAAATAAATTCATCTTGTTTTCCTGAACGCTTATACTCCACGGAGTTATTTATGAAATATCGTCTGCCGGCCTTCCCCCTGGGCACTACTTTCCATTATTTTCTGACAACAGAAGAATCCCGACGCAGACAAAGCCCGAAGCGCGTGGCCTCTGCTGTCTTAATTCCGCTATAGATGCGTCTGTTTTGCTTCTTAACTTTCTTTCTAATATTAGATTTTCACTTATGCTGGAGTGGAGCAAGGCGGGTAGCAAGAAGAGAAAGAGACGAAGGTGCTTTTAGCTCCTTATCATGTTGTTTTTTAAATTATCTAAAACAAATGATGAAAGTGACGAATCCACGACAGTCTGGCAGAAGGGTGAGGCCTCCTTTGAGGAAAGCTGCTTGACGTTTTTTTTTAAACCTCGGACTCTCCTATAACCGTAACGACGTGTGTGGGAGACAAGCAACCCCACAGGTAGAAATGAGTTCCTTTAAAGCCCATCTGTACCTGAGAGTCATCAGAATACAAGTCAGAGGTAGTGGCAGTGATACTGGATTAAAACCTGATGAAGGTTCTCGTCTCTTCTGGCTCAGTTTCTCCCTGGGTAGCACGGCTGGTCTTGGTTAGAAGGCCGTGCCCAGGGATGAGGGGCCAGGCCTTAGGAGAAGGCTCTGCACCAGACCCTAGGGAGGGAAGGGGTCCTCTTCCTCGCCTCCCCTTTCCTCCTCCCATTTTCTTGATTCTGGGACAAACCCAACTCTGCAGGTAGACGTGGCCCAGATGGCTCCGGGGAAGAGTCAGCCGACTGACAGACACAAGGCAAAAATGCTCCAGCTCACTAATAACCAGGGAAATGGACAAATGCCAGTAGGTCCTCTGAAAACTTTTTCAACGAGGAACAGGTGTGGTCAGAAGATACCCTTTCTTCCAACGGCTAAGTTGAATGTCGTGTAGAAGTCCCCAGGCATAGCTCAAGATGCGAAAGGTCCAGACCCCGGATTTGGCAAGAGATCTAAACAGCAACATGGCAGGCGCAGAGCTGCTGGGCTTTCGTGTGAGTGGATGGCGGGCCCTTTCTGTCGTTGACCTCATCAGTCATTAGCCGCCACTCTCCTGGTGGTTAATTATATAACCTGCCTTCATTCCCGGTGGCTTACAGCCAGCACCTTCCAGATGTGCTCACCTGGAGTGTTTAACCGGGACCCTAAACCAAGCCCCTGCAGAAGCGCCCATGCAGACTGACTCCTCAGCGTCGGAATTCTCCTCCCCTGAGAACTGCTGAAACCCTGTTTTGTCCAGGGATTATCTGATCCATTGCCAGTTACACGAAGTTCCCAATTTACACACATTATGTTCCAGAAATCCGTGTCAATGTAAATGAGGACAGATCCCTCCATAAAAACAATGTTATTAAACGGCGACAAAGTTCTTACCGTTAGGCTCTATTTCATCACACGGCGGGTCTACAGAACTTCGAACGTGCCCATTATTTACAGCATGATTGCAACGTGAAAACTCATTTTTTAAGGGAAGCTCCTAAAGTTAAAAAAAAGTGCCCTCAGTAACCCAGCTTTTGCAGTGGAGCATACAGAGCGGGATGCTAGGAGCTAACACCCGCACAAGTGCGCTCTTAGAACTTTCCTCCTCACTAATCTTCGAAACAGTTCTGTGAAGTAAATACAGCTATTATTCCCATACAGTGAAGGACACACACAGGAAGGTCACATGGCTAATAGGTGGCAGAACCAGGTCTGACTCTCGGGTCCACGGGCTGAGCCAGGGGCTGGTAACCCACGGGCCGCAGCTGGCCCGGCGCCTGTTCTTGTAAGTAACGTGTTGTTGGAACACAACCAAATCCATTTGCTGACACCTCGTCTGGGGCCGCTTTCATGTTACGAAGGCAGAGGTGAGCAGCTGTGCCAGAGACCCCGTGCTGTGCAAAGCCGGAAGCATTTATCAGGGGACCCTTTAAGGAAAGTCTGCTGGGCACGGCTAACCCATCGCTGGTCACCTCTGAGGGAAAGCAGCCCCTCTTCCTGGCCTCTGACCACACGCCTCACCACGGGGAGCGGGAGGAAGGAACAGGAGACCTGGATGTCCTCAACAGCGACGGGAGGCCCAGGGGCTCACTGACCAGCACAGGGGGTTATGTTTATTTCCCAATACGCTTCCTGCATCGTTCCCAAAAAGATCTGAAGCAAGGCTCACAGGTACAGAACCTAACCTCCACAGATGGGGGGACGGTTTGCTTTATTCATTGCTGGAAACCTTATTAGTGAACAAATATATAATTTATGTTTGTGAATCGGGGTCCACATGTACTTTATTTGAAGACAAACACGGAACAGGTTAAAGGCCCGCGGACGCGCTGCCCATGAACATCACAGTCAACACATCACAAGGTTCTGGCTTCGACTTTTAGGCAGACGAACTCCGGTGGGACAACGCATTACAGAGTAAGGTCATTTCCAACCATCCTGGGATTCTCCTGGGCTCCTAAGAGCTTCACTCACTGATCATTCTGTTTGCCAAGATTCTAGAATCAACAATAAATTTGAAATCTTTTCCCGTATTATGAGCAGATAAATACTAGTGCAGTGGCTGAGTTGTAAACGCTCATTTGTTTTGACTTTTCTTTCATAAGACAATGACTTTTAATTTCCGGGGAAGGATTCGAAAACCAGAGTTGAGTTAACTCTTCCTAGAAAACAGAGCTGGACACGGAAAGAATAACCCTATAGACTAGAGGTTCTACAATCCCACTGAGGAAGGCTTGTTCCTAACAAGACTAACTGTCGTGTTGTGTTTCAGCCAATCCTGATTCACCACGGAACTTGAAATTTTAAAGAAAATTGCACTCAGCTGAATCAAACTGGGAAAGTATCTGTAAAAGAGTGGGTGTGGGGCAGGAGCACTGATATGGAAAGCAAGTCCACGGCGTGTATCACATGGAGGGAAGGGAACACAGGGGATTCTGTAGATGCTGGGAGGCGGTCACGCTGCGGCTGGGGGCTGAGAGGCACGAAACAGGGGCGTCCAGAGGCAGCGTCCCAACTCACAGCCTGACGCCACTGGGGCCCGTTCGGGCAAGCTGGCTGCCACCCAGGGCTGCTGCGACGTGGACCTGGCCTTCACAGCCTGGCTCACAGCAGTCTGGTGCTGGGGAAACCCCGCAACTTCCCCATTTCCAGACCCCACCACTGGACAATCGAGGCCCTGCCTAGAATCCGATCTGCCCACTCTGAACGGCCGCACGAGAGGGGTCCCCAGACTCTCAGCATCTCGGTGATGCTGGCAAGCGGCTTCCCGCGCAGCCTCTTGCAGAGCGCTTTACGAATGCTCTAAGTGAGCCGCGGTGACTGGCAAAGCCTGGGGACACAGCCGGGGGGCGCTGAGAGGAAAGTCTGGAGCGTGGTCCACCAGGCGCCCCGGGCACAGCGCTCACAGAGCTGGACGGGGGAGGCCCTTCAGCAAAGCCCGCGACGCCACCACCGGGTCCGTGACGTTCACACCCCCAGAGCCGAGGCGTTGAACAGCGCCAGGCTCAACGCACGCGGCCCCTAACCCGCCCCCGGAGAGAAACGCTGCCCTCCAGCCTCAAGCCCTCTGGCCTGGGTTGTTTTGTTTTTGTTTTGAGTTTGGAACGCTGACCTTTGTAAAAAGCTAAACTCACCGCCCAGAAAAACTGGAAGGTCACTCACCAGGAAGCCACGGAAATGAAGCCTGAGACGTGCGTCAGTGTTCTTCCACCAGCAAAGAGAAGCCTCAGACGTTACCACGAGCGACGCCACCGCGAGGCCCGAGCACCCTCCTCCCCCAGATGCGCCCCGCACCTCCCGTGGCCCTGAGCCCCACGGCCGGTGACCTACACCTGTACCCCACGCGGGACGCAGGCAGGGTCTCCTTATCCCCTGGGTTCCCTTCCGTCCCGACACTCTTCTAGAAGGGTTCCCTTCTCAGGGGGCGGGGGGCATGGGGTCAGGGAAGCAGCCCTCCTGGCAGCGTTCCAGGCACCTGTGCTCCTGTGGGGGGGAGCGGGGAGATGGTGACGGGAAGGAAGAAGCAATCAGACAAGAGCCACGCCTTGCAGAGGCGCCTGAAGCGCCCCCAGACCCTAGAGGGCGGCATGGCACTTGAATGCTTCCAGCTACGTAAGCCCGCACCTGCACCCCATGCTTCTAGCTATGTAAGCCCGCACCTGCACCCCATGCTTCCAGCTATGTAAGCCCACACCTGCACCCCATGCTTCCAGCTATGTAAGCCTGCACCTGCACCCCATGCTTCCAGCTATGTAAGCCTGCACCTGCACCCCATGCTTCCAGCTATGTAAGCCTGCACCCCATGCTTCCAGCTATGTAAGCCTGCACCCCATGCTTCCAGCTATGTAAGCCTGCACCCCATGCTTCCAGCTATGTAAGCCTGCACCCCATGCTTCCAGCTATGTAAGCCTGCACCCCATGCTTCTAGCTATGTAAGCCCGCACCTGCACCCCATGCTTCTATGTAAGCCTGCACCCCATGCTTCCAGCTATGTAAGCCTGCACCTGCACCCCATGCTTCCAGCTATGTAAGCCTGCACCCCATGCTTCTAGCTATGTAAGCCTGCACCTGCACCCCATGCTTCTAGCTATGTAAGCCTGCACCCCATGCTTCCAGCTATGTAAGCCTGCACCTGCACCCCATGCTTCCAGCTATGTAAGCCTGCACCTGCACCCCATGCTTCCAGCTATGTAAGCCTGCACCTGCACCCCATGCTTCCAGCTACGTAAGCCTGCACCTGCACCCCATGCTTCCAGCTATGTAAGCCTGCACCCCATGCTTCTAGCTATGTAAGCCTGCACCTGCACCCCATGCTTCCAGGTATGTAAGCCTGCACCTGCACCCCATGCTTCCAGCTATGTAAGCCTGCACCCCATGCTTCCAGCTATGTAAGCCTCTTCGCAGAGAACTTCGTCTCTGTTTCTTGAGGGCACAGATTACAAGCTGGTTCTCACTGGCTGGATCCTCCCTGCGTCTAAGGCAACAGATACATGTTTGACTAACACAAAGTTCAACCTTTAATTGGCTGCTGATGCTAAACTGAATCAGAACATGCGCCGCGTGAAAACCTGGCCTTGCGGCTTCCCTGGAAGCACTGGAAGATCCGGCAGCACGTGACCCGCTTCGAGCTCGGCCGCCGTCGGCTGGGGCCCGGGGTGGGGGTGCCGCCTGCATGCGCACCGCATCCCGCTGTCCCACCCGGCCAGAGGCCCGCTGTCACCGCCGTTTACTTATATTCTCGGGGACCGATTTCACCCCTTTACGCTCCCAAGGGCACCCAGGCTCGCAGCCCCTGCCCTTAAGTGTTTGCCATCAACAGCCTCTTTAACCAGGTATCGGTGGCAAAGCACTTTGAACATTTTTGTGTTTTACGTCCTTCGGAACCCAGTCTCTCTGGATATGACCTGTATGCGTCTCTGGGACAGGATTTTACTTGGAAGAAGAAAGCCACGGCAAGAGGAGGAGGCGCATGAGAGCATCGTCCCGTTAGTGCCAATGACACACGAGAGCATCGTCCCGTTAGTGCCAATGGCGCACGAGAGCATCGTCCCGTTAGTGCCAATGGCAGGTCTCTGTGCAGACGCGTGTGTGCACGCCTGCGCTTCTTCAGGGCATCCTAATGAGCCCGAGGAAGGGAAAGCTTCCCAAGGGACGGGCCAGGTACAGAGACTCCGTGGGCTGCTAGAATGAATCCCTCCAACAGCCAGCGCACAGGTGATTAGAGAAACAGGGAAAAATAAAAAGCTGTGACTTGGAACATAAGGCGGATGCCTGGAGGAAAGAACGTTCATGAAAGGCCGAGACGTCTGCTAAGTAGTGAGAAGCAGGGATTGACAGGAGGAGAGAGAGGGAAGTCGGGGTGGCAGGTGACAAAACCGGGACAGAGGCAGACACGCACCCAGGGGGAGGATGAGAAGGAGCTGCCCTTCCCAGTGATCTGCAGTGAAAATTAAGCTTCTGGCCTGATAATGACACCTGCACAGCCTCCCAGGTTAAGGCCCAGGTGACTTCCTGCCCACCTGGAGGAGGCTAGACCCGGGCCGTCTCCCCGCTGATGCCAAACCGATTCCTTAAACAGGAACCAGCCACACTCACTTCTGGGCTGTTTCCAATCTCCTGTCTCTAAACGATCAAAGCCACAGAATGTCCACAGCTTGCAAAGGAAGGTGACTGCGCAACATCTACGCTTTACGTAAAGCACAAGAGTAGCATTTAAATGACGGTCTGCCTTCCAGACACGGGATCACAAACACCTGGCCCTTCCTGGAGCGGAGCTTTCTACGCGGAAAAGGGGTCAAGCCGCCGCGCTGTCTCCTCACCTCGAACTTCTGCCTCAGCTCCGCGTTGCCTTCCTCGTCGCCTTCTGGAATGGGCACGTTGTAGTACTCACCCTCCTCTTGGTTCAGCAGCTTGTACCTTTCAGAGACAGGGGGGAGGAGGGGCTGAGCCCCACGCTGGTACCACCCAGGCTCACCCGCACCCCAAGGCTCTAGTCCAGCTGTTTCTGAAATGCATCCCCCGGGGAGATGGTACCCAGGTAACTTGGTGATCAACAGTCACTCTGGACTTAAACCGGCCCGTTTCCGGAATCTCTAGTCGTGCTAATATTTCCAGACAATTAACCCCTGGCTCACACAGACACGCTCGGGCTTCCTCACCATCCACTGGCCGGCATCTTCATCAGCTCCGAGACTCCGAAGGAAAGGGACCCCATGAAGTCGTTCCTGGTTGTTCGATCCCAGTCCCAGATCTCTACGGACAGTCGTCGGTCTTTATCTGAAGGTTTTAATTTGCTACGAAAGAACACACACACACACACACACACACACACACACACACACACGCGCGGTTATCTTGATCATGATTTTGGGGGAGATGTCACATGCTCATGATCTGAGCCTGAGATTCAAAAGAATCTTGTATTCAATTCTCTTCCTGGGGTTCCCCATCACCAACAAAGTACCAGCCCCTTGGCTAACGAGGCTCTAGACTAGGGGTTAGCAAACTATGAGCCAAGGGCCAAATCAGGCCCACTGCTTGCTTTTGTAAATAAAGTTTTATTGGAATACAGTCATGGCCGTTTGATGAGACACATATTGTCTATGGCTGCTTTGAACCTAGAACAGCATAGCTGTGTACCTGCAACAGAGACTGTATGACCCATAAGGTCTAAACTATTTACCATCCAGCCCTTCACAGAGCAAAGCTGGACAGCCTCTGATCTATATCCTAGACAGAGCTACCTTCTGGTTGTGCACAAATGCTTCCTGTGTTCTCCTCTACAAAGAGGACCTCTTGCTGTGCTCAGCTGCACTCAGTGCTTTCTTGCCCCTGACTTGCTTAGGCCACCCCCTCCTCCCTTCTTGCCCTCCTCCCATCTCTGCCTCTGAAATCCTCACATTCCTTTCACATCCACTTTAAATGGCACCTTCTCCAGGAAGTCTTCCCTGCTGAGACATAAGGATAATCTTCCCATTTCAGTGGCAACAGCAGCTTCTATGGTACTCACTTACTCCATGTTTTTAAAATTATTGTTTAAACTCTTACCTACACCCTCTTGTAACCCTTAAAAAAAACCCTAAGTCCATCAAGAGGTGGGACACACTATACATTTTTATATCATCTGTAACGTAAAAGAATTTTTTTGCACAGAAGTTACTGATGGTAATTTGGGGCCTGCGTCATGTAAGTCTTGGTAAACCGAGTTTCTATCCATCAGACAGGGGTGACCACACTACCTCTCTAGCTGCCACAGGAGAAGGGCTTAGGGATGAAACAATGTTTAAAGACGTTTATAAAGCCCAGCTCATCACTGCTAACAATGTGAGGGAGGAAAGCCATCAGGAAGAGAGGATTCAACTTACAACGTAAAGGACTCATTCCACTGGGGGTTCAGCGTGGAACGGATGGTTTTGGTTTTTTGTTTGCTTTCGTTCTTGGGGTCAGGAATAAGCTTCAGCTTCACGTAAGGATCTGAAAGCCCATTTGGATCCATAGGGATGAGATTTTTTGCATCTCGTACTGTGAAGAGAGAAGGAAGAAAGATCCAATGTTACAAAACTAGAACAGACCCTTGTTGCCGGGCGTCCTGCGTCAGGACCCAGCTGATCGAGAGACGTCAAGATGGCGTTGAAAGGAGAGGAGGTTTGGATCCAGAGCCTCGGACCCTCAACACGAGAGGAGCTGCCCCCCGCCACCCCTGCCAGGGGTAACGGGTGTTGGGGAGGCCCCTGTGGTCAAGCCTTGAGACGCGGCACCAGCCTGGTCCAGCAGCACCTGTGACACCTGGGTCACACCCCAAACCTGTGAAGCAGCATCTGCATCGTAGTGAGATCCCCAGGGGTCACTGGCAGCCCCCTCTGGGGGAATGGCCCGCCTCCCCACCCAAGCAACCGGCAGACTAGTCTATGGTCCAGCAGCACTTGAACTCCTGGCAGTCACCTCTTTCCTCTGCAAAGGCTGGTGGTTTCTAAACTGGCTGTACGTTAGGATCGCGTGGGAGGGGGTTGAAAATTCCAACGCTCACAACTAACTCAGAATCTCTAGTCGGGGCGGGGGCAAGCTTTTAGACGCTCTCCAGGTGAACCCTTGTGCAGCAGCGGCTAGAGCTACCAGTGCACAGGCAGTAACGCAGGAGGTGCCTCACAGGGGCTGCAGCCTGACACCAAGGGCAGGCCCACCTTCCAGCAGCACCTGGGGCGGCACCTGGGCACCGAGGAGACACACAGACTCACAGGCCCCACTCCAGAATTTCAGACTCTGAAGCGCTTCCTAAGACTCCAGGTGACCCCAACGTATAGTCTAGATGAAGAAGCACTCGTATGCAAACGCAAAATAAGGAGGAGGAAAGGCTGCTTCTCCCGCAGAGGAAGGCAGGCTCAGAGGTGCAGCTGGCGGAGGCTCGTGACAGTGCGAGGGCTGAAGCCCCTGCCCGTCAATCATCCATCACTCTGATAAGAAGGGACAGAGGCCGGAGCCCGCACACCGATGTCTTCCTCACCCTCTTCCCCAACGTGGCTGAAATCTCCCATCATCGGGGCCCCTGGTGAGCCGGATGCCATGGGGACACATCCACCTGGGACCAGGATCTCTAGGCCAGCGACTTTCACAGTGCAGCTCCTGGACCAGCAATGTCAGCATCACCGGCTGAGTCAGAACTTGGGCAGGGGGGTGCGGTCAGGTGACCTGTGTTTACCAAGCCTCCGGGTGATTCTGTGGGAAAGCTGGCGGACCACTGCTCCAGCCCGTTAGCACAGATGGTCAGCTTAGTTTGATTGTTAAATGAGGGGTTTGGAAGAATTTCAGAAGAAGGTGCTAGCGTTGGCAGTGGGCAGGGATAGAGGGGGATGGAAGGGTGCTAAAGACACTGGGTCTCCGGGCAGAGCCCTAATGGCAGAAGCCACAGACGAGCGCTGCCCGAACGACCGGGGACACGCTGAGTGCCGTCACCTTCCTTGCCTGGAAGCCTTGGCACAGGAAGGTGACAGGTGGGACCGTACTCTAATGGTCTGAGGGGCAGCGAGCTGCCTCAGGGAGACAAGCCACAGGGAAACCGGCCGTGTGTTTCTCGTACACCACTCACGCCCTCCAAGGATTCTTCCCCGTGAGACAGTGCCTAACCTCATCCAGCTGGCAGGGGACAGACAGAAGCAAGTACGCACCCCAGGATCTGGAGCTCAGCCGACCTGCTTCCAAAGCCCACCTCCATTGTGTAACCCCAAGTACTGGAAACTTAAGCTCATGAGCCTCTGTTTCTTCATCTAGAAAAGTGAACAGGGGCATATTTCCAGAGGTACAGGATTGTTGTGAGAATGAAATAACGTATATAAAATGCCTTATACTGTTGGCAACTTGGAAAATGGTGGAGGAAAAAAAAAGACTGCACGACGTGAGCACATACGACGCCCCAGACGCGGTGTTTCGGCCTCATCCCTCTGCGCACAATTTCAAAATCTTCAGTGAGGTAGGAGGTCTCCAGGGGCCCTGGCCACCTGAGAATTCCCCCAAGCTCACGGAGGTTTTAACGCAACGCAGAATAAAACAGCAACCCGAGTATCACAAAAGACGAAAACTTTGAGCATAGAAATGAAGTTCTCCCACGGAGAATGGAAGGGCCAAAGCTTCTCTCCACCTGATCACTGGAATGAGAACCAGACGCTTTTTAAAAGGCAGAACAAAGCTCCGGAACGTCTAACACGGAGGCTGCATCCCAGATGAACTAACGAGGAACCGTCAAGGCTGCCAAGAGTCCTGCCAGGTGCAGAATGAGTGTGGGCCCCGGCTTTTCCATCCAAGAGTGAGGGTCCTGACGGCCGGCACACACACAGCCATCTACGGCCTATGTCTTCTGAATGGTGATGAGTTAAAGTCTTGATGGGATTAAAGCTGTGAGCTTCCTACTGAAATACTATCATTTAAGTTGAAAACAGTCATCAATTCCAACGGTCACCCAAGTAGACGGTGGGTCCACATTTCAATTTCTTAGCGTAGCGGGGAACAGCCCCCCTGCCCGGACACCTGAATCGGGCTTGGGAGCCACCAGCTCGGGGTCCTACCTGCTTGGAGTGTGGGCTCGGGGACCAGGCCGCATGTGTTTGGGTTCTGGCTCTGCTGCTCTGTGGCCGTGTAACCCTGGCAACAGACTTAACCTTCCCATGCCTTGGTCTCCTCATCTGGGAAATTATGAGAATTATATACGTTCCTACATGTAAGTGCTTGGAACAGTGACAGGCACACGGTGAGAACCCAATAGTGATTATCATCCTTGCTGTTGTTGATGGAAGTTTCTGGCAGAAAACACAACCCCGAACGTTCAGACGTTCAGAAGCTGGCCTGAGAGCTTATGCTGTGAAGAACTGTGTGAGGCCTTGGCATTCGCTTTTCAGAATGGAAGTCTGTTGTCATTCTAGAACTTTAACAGAAATACAGAATATAATTATATGACCATCTTTTGGCTTGAGGTGCCTATTTTGAAAGGATTGGATGTCAAGCCCAGCCTTGAGAAAAAGCAGCCTGGGGTTGAAAGTTTATATAATTTCCTGATAATGTTAAGAGATCCCTTCTGGACAAAATCCATTCAAATAAGATGATGGAGATCGAGAAGTACCTCCACGGTGCCCCAGAGATGCCTGATGTAGGTGGCCAGGCGAGCCCGGGACACGTGAGTTTTGAATTAAGTGTCCAGGCGTATGGGGGGAAGCTCACATGAGCTCTGGACCGGACAGCCCTCGCCAGACTGGGGAGTCTACCTCGGAGATGTCCCAGCGTAGACGGAACAGCCAACGCTTAGGAAGGGAGCCAGGGGTTTTGCCAAGCACCTGCCTGATGGGGAAGCGGAGGTGAGGATGCAGGACAGTGGGCAGGAGGGGTGGCCGCCTGGCTCTCTCAGGGAGGCGAGCCACGCCCACAGGCTTGTAGCCAGGGACTGCCTGAGGCCCAGCTGAGGATGCACAGTGACGGTCAGGTTCACCGTGCGGGACAGAGGCTGCAGATGGTGGCTGACCGCTCGGGGCAGGATAACTTAGCGGCCAGGAGCGTGGGCAGCTGGCTTCAAATCCTTGCTCTAATGCTGATTAGCTGTATGACTCGGGACAAGTTACCCCACTTCTCAGCTTGTTCATCTGCAAAACTGGAACCATAACAGTGTCTGTGTCACAGGGTTGCTGTGAAGATTAAGTGAGCTAATACATGTAAAGTACAGAGAAGGGGACCTGGCGTGTGTGAGCTGTGGCCTGAGCACTGGCCATCACTGCTCGTGTTACACAGTGTTTGCTACCTCTAACATCATCGTCACCACCACCGCTGCCACCTGGCCCTCCTGTCCAATCCAGGAAGCAGGGCTGTCTCCTCAGGGTAAAGACACCAAGCTTACTAAAAGGACAGTTCATAGAGCATGGAGTTTCCAGACCTCGGGGTCAGGCCAAAGTTCAATAGTCAGCTCTTAATTGTTCCAAAATAGCTTGGGATTAAAAAAAAACCCAAAAAACAAAACCCCAATTCCATGCAATCCTTGATCCATTCAGAGAATGGTCCAGATGGTCTCTTGATCCCAGGAATATATGCAGCGTAAATTATCAAGTGTGACAATACAACAGACACCCCCGAGCTCATCCCCGTCACCTAACATAAAAGCCAACACCCCCGAACCCACCTAGAGCCCCCCGTCCCACCTGCCTGCCTCCCTGGGGGTTTTAACCTCACGCTGAGGTCACCTTAGGGCACTCCGGCCGGGCACGGGGTAAGGGGAGGCTCTGATGGCTTACGAAGCGGAAGTTTGGTCGAGGACACAGCTGCATCCCCGGCGCCCGCGGACTGGACTGGTCGTCACTGACGCACAGCGACCTTGTCCATCACAGAGTTCACATCTGGGCGGGGACACCGGTGATGCCCAAAGAGGTGCCTTCCGATTCAAGGACCACGCAGCCCTTCAAATGATCTGTTCTGCTTTAGAAAATAATTCTCTGCTTTTAGCGCCTTCTTTCCTCCCTCTAAGAGCACGCTTGCTCGTGGCATCTGCTTAAAAAGCCAACAACGAGCACAAAGGTTCAGAACGGGGACTTGCTGTGAACGTCAGGCCTGTGGAGTGTGTGTGGACCCTGTGAGCCCCTGCCACCTCCAACCTCGCTCCACAGCAAAGGCAAGAGTAAACGAGATGCTATAATCCTACCCCACAGCACGGAAAAGCAAAAGTTATGTTTTCTGACACTACCAGAAACCCCCCACAAACTCTTCTTCCTTTAAAGTTACCAAGAGCAAAAGAGATGTGCGCGCAAACATGCCGGGGGGACAGGCAAGGGCAGAAAACTGGCAAAGGGTCAGCGTCTGTGGACACGTGATCCTGGGGTCGTCTGCCATCAGGCAGCAGAGTGATGGAGCTCCCAAATCCGTGAGCCATGTCCTCAAACATAGAGCATTAGTTCTGAGAGTTATCAGACAGCCACAGCACCTTCCTCCAGAGAGCTCTAGACCTGTAAGTTAATTCCTTATAAAAATACGATCGCACTTGAGTGTAAGTTTAACGACAGAGAGATCTGATGGGTTATTTCATTCCTAAGAGATTCGCCTTTAGCGAGAAGGCGGAAATGGGTCTGGGGGTGTGTGTGGTCTGTCATTTCTCCATTGAGAACGGCTGGCCTTGACCACATGGCATGCAGGGTGTAGCTGGTCCCTGACTCTCTGCTCCCCAGGAAGCTAGTGGACATGGCGGCGATGGGAAGGGACCGCGTTCCTGGGGAGACCACTGCGCGGCAGGCGCTGGTGTGAGCTCTTCACGCTGCCGCAAGCCCACCTGTAGACGGGGACTCAGAGGCAGAGAGAGGTGTTACAACCTGTTTGCTACCCAAAGCCAACCGGCGGCCAGGCCGGGGATGGCTAGCGATTGTGTAAAAGCCAGCTTTCCCTTGTTATTGGATAAAACTGACTCGGTCCAGACGAAGTCCCAGGGGAGAGGTAGTAAAATTGGCCTCGGCTTCTCCCAGACGATGGGGAGGAAGCAGAGACCAGAGGCCTCCACTGGAAGGAGGGAGGCGGCCGAGCGTGGAGGGTTAAGTGAACACACTTAGGTCGAGCTGTGGATGTGGCCCAGAGGGGCTGGTGGGAAGGACAGTAAAGCTGTACGACTCCGTTTCTGCTTTGGTGCCTTGACCTTAGCTAAGGCGGCTGTGGCACCGGATTAAAAGATGTGAGTGCAGTGGTTTCCAGGGTACAATTCTAAAATCACTTAGTACGCTGGGGTGTTCTGGTTACTAAGTGGTCTCTACAGCTGGGCCTCTGGGACAGGCTGACATCAGCCTAAGAACTGACAGGCCAGCGCCTGGACCAAGACCACAGTGTCCCCAAGACTTGGGGCCCGAAAGCATCCAGAGCTCATGACACTGAGGAGGCCAGAGGGGAAGCTCTGCCCATCCACTCGCAGGAACGATGCTGTGTGCCAATAAAGCTTTATTTAAAAGAAACAGGCTGTGGGCCAGATCCGGCCCTCAAGCCACAGTTCATGGATCCCTGACACAGAGCCAAGCCCCACCACCACCACCGACACAGCGAATGTCTGAGGGGAGACTGACGCGGGAGAGGAGCCTCTGGGCCCTTCTGGCCCCTCCTGAGCCCTGTGAACTCTGACCTCGTCCTAAAGCTTGGGAGGGTCCTGGGCTGGGGCTGAGGAGAGACAGCGTGTCCCCTAACAGGAACCAGAGTTCACCTCTGTCCTCTGTTTCTCACGTCCTGTCCTAGAACCTCGGGAGCCGACCCCTCTCACGTGTACTCATGCCTGCTTCCTCCCCGCCCAGGCTGCAGGAGGCTTCCAGGTCGGCACAGGAGTCTGCTCTCCTAGACAAACCGGATTTGCAGCCTCCTGGGGGCCCTGACCTGCTGCAATTTGCCAACCCCTCCCCCCAGCCCGGTCACACCCAAGTGCAAACAGAGCGTGACAAGGCATCAATGGGGCCATTCTGGGATCAGGCAACGGCTTCTCTGGAAGAGGGAATTTTAAAGGAATGTGTGTGCTCGTCAGTCCTGGATGCAAACCAGCGGGTCCACTGGAGGAGCGACCAGCACAGACAGGCCCCTGGGCTTCCCACTCCATCGGGCTGGGCTCGCAGAGCTGAGGGCTTGTCCTGCTGAGAAAGTCTCCCTCCCGGCAGCCCACGGGGGCCTCGTTCAGGAGCGTCTCAAGCACCGATGGGCTGCATCAGATAGAAAAAGGGGAAAAGCCCTCCCACCAGGCCGAGCAGCTCCGAAGCCCAGCCCCACCAGACAGCTCCTTCCCCGGTCACGGAACTAGGAAGGACACCCTGTTCCCAAGGCTTGTTTCTGCCTCTCCTTCGGGCCTCCACTGACGATGCTGCAAGAGGAGAAGCCGTGCCTCAGAGTCTGTCAGTTCTGCACCAGAAGTCAGAACTCGTGGCAAATTCTGCTGGGGAGACTGGTGGGTGACAGATTGCTTCTGGAACAGGATGTACCGAACGTCCTTCACACGAGCTGTTTCGGGGGGCGGCCAAGCTGTCTAGCAGCGGGCTAGACAGGTGCCAGGCCGGGATCTGAGCTCCTTGAGCCGTCGGGGGGATGAGCCCCAGCCGGTGTGGGCAGGTCCCAGGTGGAGCTCGGGGCCCCGGGAAGGGCCGGGACCCTCCAGGCCACAGGCCGTCGGGTGGCCCAGGAGGTCGCCGCGGAGGCAGGGCGAGGGCAGGCTCGGCTGGCACGAGGGGCGGGCGCAGAGGGCGAAAGCGCCCGAGTCCTCCCTGGCGCACACGGGTGTCCACGGTGCCGGGTGACACGGCCACCTGACAGCACCCTGGGCCCGTCTTCCTTCTCTTTAAGCCACAAGCTCCCTGAACACAGGATTACAGTCTTATGACAATTTTCGGGCACCCGTGGGCCCCGGGTTGGGGATCCTTGCTGGATGCCTTCAGAGCCAGGGCCCCAAGGACAGAGGGACCTTCCTTTCTCCACACCCTTCAGGACCTGCGTCTAAGGGAGAGGGAGTGTCCCTCTGGGGGGACTCCTACTTTGCCGGGGGCGGGCAGGGGTCCGGAGCAGCCCTCGCGATGGGCAGTGAGGACGGGCTGGGGCCGCTCCTGGACGGGAGGGAGGCCTTGGTGGGGAAGGCTGCCCAGGGGCCGCGCGGTTCTCCATGAACTCACGGGTGCCCCTAGTGGCCGAGCTTGACTTGGCGGAAGAAGGTCACTCCTCCAACAGTGAAGGATGGGCACTTGCTGGATGGGGAGCTGATGGGGACTCGTGGGACCGGTCACTAGGGCGCTTTAGCGAGGACACACAAAAGCTACGTCACTCCCTCACGAACGAATCGGGACAGAGAGATCTTCAATCACAGCTTGAGTGACACGGCAGTTTTGAGGCTCCCAACGTAGAAAAGAGGTCCACAGCCTCCATTCTCTGTTGTTTACTTTAACATTTCTATCTCAGTCTTAGGGACACTCCACACCCGGTTCCACATTCACCTGGTGAAGGTGGCAAGACTGGAGCTGGCCCCGGTCCCAACCCATCACGCTTACCGCTAACCCCGCCATGACACTCCCTCCGCGCCGAGGAGGCCCGTCATTTTGCTCCTAATGATTCTGAAGCCCTACTGCCTAGAGGAGCTCCGCGACACACGCTCAGTAACTGTTTCCTAAATCGTCGAATCTCCACGCCACCCCTGTCCCCTGGGCCACCCGGGGTCCACGCTCCATCCATCCCTCCCAGGGCTACAGCCCTGACCTGGGCACCACACCCATCTTCTCGGACCTTCCCTCCCCCGCCCACCCGGCCCACCGGAGCTTCATCTCCACAGACTTCGTAGCAACTCGAGAGCAGGGGCTGCACCAGGCCCCACCTGGGTGTCCCCCTCACCTGGTCAGCACAACCTGCGAAAGCCCCGGGGATCCTCGTTGGGCTGAGAAGCTAAAGCAGGCTCTGGAACACTGGTAAACACCGCTTCTCTGGGCTGCAGTTCATAACGCGTCCATCTGGAGGGACTCTCGGACAAGGAAAAACCTCACAGGTCTTTTCAGTGGAGAATAAAGCCGGGCCAAAAGGAGGCGGGCACTTTTCAGAAAACGTTAACTGCTCTGAAGAAAGGGTCACTGAGCCACAAAGGCTAAAGGACATGACATGGCCCCAGATTTCAGGGGAAACATACCGGAAAGGACCACTTACACTCGGGAAAGGGCCATTCGCGTGCAGAACATCTCTGGATTTCAGGAATAAAATGCAAAGGTGTCATCAGCCACAATGAGCCATTTGTGACTGGGTAACAGTCAAAACTGTGATTCTGTGAACAAACTGGGCTCCTGGTGCTGTTTGCTTTGCCCCATCTGATCTAATTACAATGCGTCAAGTCTGCTGACACCGTCTGTGTCAAAACCCGCAGAATTCCGGATCTGATCTCTTCCATGTTAAGAAAATGTGCCCCATATGTTTTGTCCTATTTGCTTCCATTATGGCCAAAGACAAAGGCAAGAAAAATGAGCTTCACTAAAAATACAGCTGCTCAGCCCTCCCCCACTGGTACATACATCCGGATTCTGGGACCCTCACTATCTCCCACTTCAGGACCCATTCACTGAATGTTCTGTTTCATTGGTGAGACTCACTATTTGGTGGTAAGAATGTCATTTCTGTCCCAGGAAATCCAGTGGCATTCAATGCCAGGAAACTCGAGTCAGCAACTCTTCAACCAAAATCCCGTAAAACTTATGAAAGAGAACCTAGAGGAGTTTGGTGTGAGAAGAGAAAAAGCAACTTTTTGTCCTTGGAAAAGAATCGTAAGTATTTCACTACTTTCCTTCTTCCGGTTAGTGGAAAATAACTGCTATTGAAGTTCTATAACCCCGATGTTCCCAAAGGAAATGGAATCTGGTTGTGAGAGAAATAATATTTTCTAGGTTATGAGAGCCCCAAATGATTCTGTATAAACAACGTCAGAAGGTTTTAAGAAACACTTATTTTCCTTATTATGAGAAGAATGGATATACTCATCATTCAAAAACTGAAATACATAAAAGTATAAAGAAGAAAATTAACATCACCGATCCTTCCACTGTAGAAGAGCGCCGCTGCTGGCACAGTTACTGCTGGGCTCCTTGCTCTGCATCCATCTATACTGACATATTTATTTTTATAGAATTGCTATCTAGGAACACAGTTCGAGAAACTGCCTTTATAACATAACAAGGCCTGTTTTGAAAGCATTTTAAATGCCTGACACCCCATTTTCCAGCTATATCATAATGTATTTGATCAATTCCCTGTTTCAGGCCATCTATATAGCTAAAGTTCTTCACCTTTGTATAATAACATGGCAACAGCTCATCTTCATGCATAAATATCCATCTGAATTCGGTTTCCTCCTCAGGCTACGTTATTATTATCAGAAGTGGATCAAAGGGAGTAAAATCACTCGAGACCCTGACACGTATTGCCACGTCACTCCCCGAAGTCATACCGAGGGCTTACGAAGGGTGGGGGGATAAAAATTAACAATAACCCTGTAACCGTGGCTCCTTTATTTTTGAAGTTTAACTCCCCCCTCCCCGAAACGGTTATCTGGCCATTAATATTTCTTTTTTGTGGGGACAGAAGTTTAAAATAACATCGTAATTTTGGCTTCCTTGGTTATTTTTGAGGTTTGACTTTTTTCCCCTGCTGTGTTATTCGGCCATTAGTGTTTCTTTTTCTTTGATTTCCTCCTTGTTCAAGTTTCCTATAGGGTGTTAAAGAATTTTCCTACCAGGTCAGAAGAGTTCTTCAGACACGGAGGAATGGTAACAGCCCTTTGTCATGTTTGCTGCAAACTCCATTTAGATTTCATGCTTCTAGAAACACAGCAGCTTAAGTTTTTGTACAGTTGAATCTGTCAAAAATTTCCTTTTTTATTGCTTCCATTTCTTTCACCTTCAGAAAATCCTTGCCTTTTCTGAGGTTAGCCAAATATTAACTTATGTTTTCTTTAATTATTTTGTTTCTTTTTTTATATTCAACTTTTAAATCCATTGGAAATTTATTTTGGTGTACAGTGTGAGGCAAGATCTAATTTCCTTTTTTCTTCCAAATGTTTAGACAACTTTCCCAACAGCATTCGTGAAATGAGCCATCCCTCCTCCCCTGGATCAAGTGGCTTCTGCTTGTTGATATCAGGCCATCTCTTTTGTCACATTCAACTTCCTGGGAATTCCTGCAACAAGCCTGCACTTTCAATTGCTCGAGATTTCCAACGGGTTTTGAAATACAGCCTTTTGCATCCAGGTGCCTCGTTTCCTGACTCAGGGCAATTCCACTTCAGCTGCCCTTTTTCTGTTCGCCTGATAAATTTGTCCATTCTTTATTCTTAGTGTTCATGGGTCATTTTGCTTTATGCTGATGGGGTTCAGGACACCCCACCCCCAAAAGAGGACACCTTGGCAGACTGCACACTTTCAGCTGGAGGAATCTGAGAAACGGCAGGTGCAGGAAGGGGATGCTGACCTTTCCCGTCTCCCCTGAAGCAGGTCTTCAGACCCTCATGTGAGAAGCGCCTTCCCCAGACCTGGAGGAGAGGGGCATCCTTATCTCCAGCCGGTGAATGACTGGGAGGGATGCGAGCGGACAGGCCTCACGAAGCACCCCCCCCCCCCCCAGCTCACTGCTCTGCGATCATCTCCTCCGTCCTTTAGTTTTCCACGACTTTCCACTTTTCATTAAACCTGGTACAAAAACACTCCGGTTTAACAGTTTCTTTGGGTCTTTATTGCCTTATGGAGGCCCCTGTGTCATGTAACATTTACATTAAAGAAATGGGTTTGTTTTTCTCTTGTTATTTGTCTTTCGTTACAGAGCCCCAGCCGAGAAGCCGCAAGGGTAGAAAGAGAAAGAGTTTTCTCCTCTCCTACAAGGTTCAAATTCCATTAATAGAAATACGTATAGCTGAATTTTTTTTTTTAATCTGAAAACTACGGGAAGTTTAAAACTTTTTTTTTTTTTTTTTTTTGCGGTACGCGGGCCTCTCACTGTTGTGGCGTCTCCCGTTGCGGAGCACAGGCTCCGGACGCGCAGGCTCGGCGGCCATGGCTCACGGGCCCAGCCGTTCCACGGCATGTGGGATCTTCCCAGACGGGGGCACGAACCCATGTCCCCTGCATCGGCAGGCGGACTCTCATCCACTGCGCCACCAGGGAAGCCCTAAAACTGTATTTTAAGCACAAGTCTGTGCCTGACGAAATGTTCAGAACTTTGGACATATTAAAACCCCCATAATAACCCTAATTGGAATCCACGGTTTGTAGACGGGGAAGCTGAGACTGAGAGGGATTCAGGGGTACCTGGCACGGGTTACCAGCTAGTGGGGAGAGGGGGATTCCAGCACATTCTTAACCTCGATTCTGAACGGCCTCTGCCCACTTCTGTTACCGATCACTCTTTCGCCTCCTTATTCGCTGTTTTCAGTCCTGTCATACGGTGCTTCGTTCGCCTTAATCTTTTCCAGAAATTTTAGAAACTATAAATCTTGCTTTAATTCTACTGATGACCGTCTTAAAGATTCAGCCCCACTTAAAAAATTCTACATTTCTCTGACCGTCAAAGAGTAAGACAGGACCTTCTGCCCGCCTCCCTCCCGCGTCTGAAGACTTGTGCATGCTACGTTCTCCTACCTCATCCCTCACGTATCACCACCCATCCCATTTTCCATCTTTGTTACCATAAAATTGTCTAGATTTGGGGATTCCTAATCATTGTTATGATTTTTACATGATTTATAGTTTTCGTATTTTTCACATCAAGATGTCCAACCGATGTTAATGCTACTGCTTTATCCTTGTGTACTGTGACCTTCCCGTTCCGGAACTTGAAATTTTGCTTCCCCCTCATCTTGCAGTCCTCTTTAGCTGGGCTTTAAATAACTTGTTTTCAAGAGAGGCACGTGGGTGGTGTATCTTCTGAGCCCTCGCATAGATGAGAATATGTGCTACGAACGGCAGTTTGGCTGGGTGAGGAATTTGGGGGGAAAACTTTGTTTCTCCAAACGCTTTAGGTGCTGCCTCTTTCCCATTGCCCTCCATCCTGGAAATCATCCCTAAATATGGGAGGGGGTCACAGGACACCACGGGGAAGATGGCAGCTGTGGCCGCTCTCCCTCCCAGAATGCAGAAACAAAATCCTGCACATAGGTCTGGAGGCCCCCCTGGCCCCCGAGAGCGGGGGCGCGGAGGGGCTGGGAGTGAGGCTGCAGGTGCGCCACAGGCCTGAAGTCGAGCTCAGCACTCCTCCTCTACTACTCGGAGGTACTTCAGACAGATCATCTGGAGGGCAGCATCGGACTGGGGGAAGATAATTCTGCGAAGAATTAGGATAAAGGGACTTGTAGCATTTCGGAGCTGAAATGAAGTGATTTCTTGTCCCTCAGAAACAAAGCGCTGAGGGGAGCACAGGTCATCTTTGGATATCAACGAACTCCAGGCTCGTTCAACACTGGATCAGAGGAGAGCTTGGCAAAGTCCCCTGAGAAGACAGAAGGTTCCCAGACGTGTAGGACCGGCTGCTGCAGCATGAATACGTTCAAATAAGACAGAGAAAGCCGAGGTGCCGAGGCAAACGCCAGGGACGCCTGCGGAAAGGCCCACAGGGAAGCGTCTATTCAACCTCAAGGGCCTCTGGCCCCAGGAGCACAGCTGCCTCTGTCCCGAGATGAATGTTAAATCTCAGCCCGATGCCATGAAACGTTTACCCAGTTCCCTCGTTATAATTCCACGTTCACTTGGCAGTGTCCTGAGCCCCCTGACGTCTGTCTACTGGGAAAGAAGGCCCCTCCCCAGGGGGTTTCTGCCGTTCACAGTCTACGGGACAGTGTTTCACACGGCGAATCAATAAAACGGGTTCATTACGAGTTGCCTTCTGGGTATCTTGACTACACTGGAGAGACTGCTCTGATCAAGCCGACAGACACGTGGACACTGTAAATTAACCAGCATCCTGGTGTATTAGTCAGTCAGGACTACCCTGGAATTGGCCTCCAGGGGCTGGGGCGGGGCCGCCTCTGGGTGAGCCGTGGAGCCTTAGGACGAACGGCCAGAGTCAGCCGCTACCCCCCTCCCAACACTCGCTCCTGCCTTTAGACCTGCTGCGTTTCCACATGTGCGTCTGTTTGGGGGCGTGGAGGGCTCTGATCGTAATAACTCCCCGCCCCCCAACCCCATCCCAAACGTGCGGGCATCGTTTTTTGGTTTTTTGGTTTATTTACTTATTTTTTATTTTCCTGTTATTCTCCTGATCGTGCAGTACACCTCCCTGGGCCTCTGTACTTTGCCAGCTGACCGTTTCAACCTCTTGTGTTGCCGACTGCACTAGAAATCGGAGAAGAGCCTTTCTCTGCCCTTTTCAACACTTCAGCTGTTCAGTTTGATGGAGAAATTTTTCTCTATTGAAAAGTCATAAAAATGAAAGTGTCTCAGGATCTAGAAACACGGCAGGTGGACAAACCCACTGACCTTTTCTCAAACTGTGTTTTACTGTCTCAACATTGCACTTAAATTGTTTTTATTGGGGCAGAGCTGTTTCACAATGTTGTGTTAGTTTCTACCGTACAGCGAAGTGGAGCTCCCGTGCCGTACGGCAGGCTTTTATTAGTTATCTATTTTATACATATTAGTGTAACTATGTCACTCCCGATCTCCCAATTCATCCCACCCCCAACCCCTGCTTTGTTATAAGAAAATGGAATCTACTCCGAGACTAGAAACACCCAGGGCCGCAGTTCTCCAGCGTTACTGTGCATGGGAATCACCCTGGAGAGCTCACTCACAAGCCGCGCGCAGGCTCCGCTCTTAGGGAACCGGACGCTGGCGTCTGGGGTGGGTGTGGCGGGCTGCGTACGGAGCAGCGTCGGGCTTTGTGCACCTGGCGCGGAGGAGGGAGCTTCTGTCTAACACAGGGACTGAGACGAAACACAACAAACTGGGAGAACCCTGGCATCCCGCCTCCCAAATTTCCAATCGCAGAGCATCAAAGTACCGCAGAGAGAAAGGGCTACAGCAGCACATCGGTAAGCGCAGGCAGCCAGAGGGAGAGGGGACGGTGTCATTCCTGGGCTCGCTGCCGGCACCAGAGAGAACCGCCCCATGTGCACTTCTGGCTGCATAATTACCACCTCCTCTGTGCCGCGCCTCTCCCCGGGCTGACAGAACATTTCTCTACTCAGAGGAACAAGGTGATGAGACCCCAGAGGAACCTGGTGGGAACCAGAACTTGGTCTGGGGACCCGTCTCCACGAAGGGAGGCTTAAGCCTGAGTAACTGGGGCTGTGTGTGTGGTGGGGTGGAAGGTACCTCCTCCTGCCCCTCCCTCGGCCGCCCCCCTCCACCTGATGACTTGCCCTCATCCGTGCTGAAAACAGACTGAGCTGAACTGAAAATAACCGAGATTAAATTAAATTACATGAGGCCTGGCTCCCAGGCAGTTGCTAATAAAATCGTAAGCATTCACAGCAGCGTGGCAGACACAGATAAAAATGTTCGCTGGTTCTCTTTTTTTCTCCCCACCCTGAAGTAGCCAAACCCTCAAGAGCCAAGGCCCAGTGAAACCAACCTTCTTTCTATCAGCTCTACGCGAGGTTGTGGGCAGGACGTGCTCTTGCTGGCTCCGCGGAGGGAGCCCCATCTTCGCGGGGGGCGTGGCCTTTGCTAGGCTTCCCCACCAGGAACGCGATGGCGGAGCATCACGTGTGACACCTGCTTAGCCGGCAGGGAAAGGGTTCAACTGTCCCAGACCAGCAACTCTCCCCTACACTCCTGGTCACCAGAGATGGGCTCAGAGCTGACTCTCTTGGGGGCGAACTCGTCAGGGGCTACTGGAGGCCTCGGGCCAACAGGGGACTGGTATTAGTATTTGCTTCTGGAAGACGATGGTCCTCAGAGAGAAAGACAACATAACAACAAGCCATTCCCCGCGGCCCTCTGTCTCTTGTTCTACCACAGTCTTGAATCTGAGAATACAAAGCTGAAGATAAACATTCATTGAACTTCCCACGTCGGGGCTAAGAGATTTCCACCTGGAAAAGCCTCTTATCGCCTCACCCACAGTTTTACAAGAATCTGGATGTTCTTATTACCTTTGGGATCTTTCTCCGACTGAGCCCATCTGCCAACACTTCAGACCTTCCCAAGGCGACCACGTGCATCAAACCTAATGTGAGACTAAATTAATTCCGAAAGAGGCAAGACTGGGGGCCAAGTATCTTGGATGTAAAACGTTTAATCTGGTGAAATAAGCAAGCTGTTCGTGCACCACTGGGCCACCACCGACTCGACAAAACTGCCAGGCGGAGAGAGATTCAACGGGCAGACGTACAGTGTGGCAGGACCCTCAGGCCAGAGACCCGGCACAGGGTGAAGATTGCGTTCCCCGCGAGGTTTTAGGAGGTGGGCATTTGAGATCTAAGTGCTCTGGCAAGGATGCAATGGGGAGGGGACTTGCCATCCACAGCTAAACTACCACAGTTTACAAGCAGGAGAAAGAAGCCATGTCACTGAGCTTGGAGACCAGGGTGCTCTTGCCTTCAGGAAATAACACTGGCGACCCTTTGCCCCTCATCCTGGTCTTGCTGCTTCCCACAAGCACCCAGTGCACTCAGTATAGAAAGCTATGTTCAAATCACTGCACAGAGAGCCCTGCACCAGGGACAATCCACAGGAAGACACGCTGCTAGTTAGTACACACTTGACAGCTCTGCCACAGACAGGTCAGGATGTCAATGATGACACGTCCCTCGGGGAACGTGCAACCTCTTTCTTGGTGGATGTCTGTCTCTCTGAAGGATCCCAAGAGTCACGTGGCTTTATGAATTTGGCTAAAACAGGATCATTTCCATGTGATCCAGATACAGGGCTAAAATGGGAAGAGTGGCTTTGGACTTGGGAGGTAGCAGCACAGTATAGAGCTGGGTCTTTTTTACGCTGTGCTCGCTGGGTTCTTCTAACATCATCATCCTCTGCTCAACACCCATCTCTTAGACACAAATTCAGGGCACTGGGTACAGGAGATAAGACGCTGTCTCGGACCTCAAAGGGCTAATGGTCTGGTAGCAAGAGATCAGCAGGCAGATAAACATAAAACCACAAAATAAATGTTAGAAAGGGGTGTGCGGAGAAACTGGGCCATTGTAGGCGGGGCACAGAATGGTAGGAGGGGCTTCATGAAGGGAACTGGGGCTGAGGGTTAAACAGTACTCCTGATGGAGCAGGGTAAACAGCACAAGCAAAGGTGAGCAGGTGGGAACCAGCCTGCCCCCTGGGGAAACGGCACGTAGCTTTTCTTCACGATGAGAATGCGGAGTGCCAAGGTGTGGGGGGCGGGGCACGGAAGGGACCAGACTGCAGAGGCAGGCAAGGTACCGGCTGCTGAAGGGGTCACACAGACGTACGGCACCAGATATGTAGGAACGGCCAGCCAAGGAAGAAGACAGAGTGGATAAATCCATGGAAAACACACCAGGGCTTCCCTGGGGGCGCAGTGGTTGGGGGTCCGCCTGCCGATGCAGGGGACGCGGGTTCGTGCCCCGGTCCGGGAAGATCCCACATGCCGCGGAGCGGCTGGGCCCGTGAGCCGTGGCCGCTGAGCCTGCGCGTCCGGAGCCTGTGCTCCGCAACGGGAGAGGCCACAGCAGTGAGAGGCCTGCATATCGCAAAAAAAAAAAAAAAAAAAAGAAAAAAGAAAAGAAAACACACCAGTGGTCAGCTGGAAGCCCATGCATCTGAATGTGGCAGCGTGCAAGAACTCCTCTGGGACAAGCATGCTGCTAGGTGCTTTTAGCTCCAAGGCAGTTCCTGTTTTCTTTTGCAAAGGCTGTGCCTGGATGTTAAGCCCCGACCAAGCTAGAGATGGCTTCTTCCAAGACTGAGAATTCGAGAGCAAGGGTGAGGCCGCGACGGCGAGGCAGGCTGAGAAAGGACACAGCCGTCGCGTCTGGCCCACTCCTGCACGATCGGTCGGCACACATCTTGACGGGTGTTCGTTTCCATCCTTCTTGCCCATTTCAGGTCTCCACCCTGAGGCAGGGAGGAGTTCGGCTGGGTTCCCTGCTGCCATTTTTATCGCCAGCTGTTATCTAAACCCTGGAAAAGGGGGTTCTGGGGGTCATGACGACAGTGCCAAGGGCCAGCTCAGGGTAGCCTCACCTGTTCACTGGAGGATGGAAACATGAAATGGCCAACACTGTAGCCACACAGTGTGGGCCTATCTGTAGTAAGGGGAGGGAGTTGCGACGGGCACACATCTGCCCTCGGCCAGAGCCAGGAGCCGGCAGGGTAAGGGGGGGGGGAGGCGTGGGCCTGGGCACCAGCGTCAGGATGGCCTCCATTCAGCAGCCGGGGGACCTGGGCAGGTCACACAAGCTCTCGCAGCCTGTGTCTGTGGGACAGAATGACGGCAAGGATGAGAGCACTCTTCCGGAGGGGTCGTCGTGATAACAGGAAAGCATCCAACCAGGGCTTGGGAGGTGGAAGGGGCTCAACAAGCCCTGGTTTCTCCTCTCATAGGACCCAGGCCCTCCGGCAGCACCCGCGGCTCCCGTGGTGTGCACTACGTCCCCCTTTCCCACAGCGGCTCACCGTGTTCCGACCAGCTGGCTACGGGCATCCCCATCAGGAGCTCGGAGGTTGGTTCATCTGGGGCTTCCTTCAGCCCACAGGGATTTCTACAGAAGGCGTTTAAGGGCTGTACCCACCAGAACAGGAAGCTCCAACCTAAGAGAGCTCAACTTTTTGGAGGTTTGGTTGATCTGAAAATTTTCACTAGTGATTAACATTCGCCACACAGGCTTGTGTGTGCGTGTGTATTTCACAGTACTTTCAGCGCTTTGTGTTTTGGTTTTGCTGAACCATTTGGAAGTGAGTTTCAGACGTCAGGGAAAATCGCCCCTCAACTATTTCAGCATCTCCCCCATAGCCACATTGCCATGACCACCCAGAATCGTCGTGTGGATCCAAAACCACTATCTAAAGGGTGGTCCAGATTCGGATTTCTGCCCTGCTCCCCGGACGTCCTTTAGAATTGTTATTTTCTTGGGTCACAGATTGTGCTCGATTATCAGGTCTCTTTAGTTTCCTTTAGTCAAGAACAGTCCACTTGACGGTTTTTGTTTTTCACAATAATAACATTTTTGAAAAGTCCCAGTCGGTTACCAAGCAGAATGTCCCAATATCTGGATTTGTCTAGTTTTTTTTTTTCCCTCGTTAGATTCGGGTAATACAGTTTTGGCTCCAATACTGGACGGGCGCATCAGTGTGTACTTTCTATTACATCGCAACAGTGTGTACTTTCTATTACATCGCATCAGTGTGTACTTTCTATTACATCGCATCAGGAGCAGCGTCCTTTCGGTTTGTCACATCATGGAGGAGGCTGAGTATGACCGGGAAGGTGCCACGTACCAAACAGGCAACGTGGCTACACAGGAAAACATTTAGTCCAGGTACCAGCGTTCTGACTACACACCCTCGACGGCGCATCGCCTGAGGCTTTATTTAAAATGGCAATAAATTCTTGAGCTTTATGGAGTAGGCTCGTTCTTGGTAGAGGTGTTGCTATACTGATTCCGAAACTGCTGCACGTGATGTGGGGCAGGGCAAACAAATGGGCATGCTGACATCACTGGGGACCAGGGGTCTTACTGAGGGAGGATGGAGAATCAGTGAGGACTGGGAAAGGTGGAGAAGAACTCCGGTCCAGGATCAGAGCCAGAGGCAGCAGTGGGAGGTCATAAAAAAAAACCCTGCCTCTGTCTACTGGAAGCGCTTAGAGGCAGTAGCACCCTGGGAGCCCCAAGCACCCCAGAACCCCGACTTTGGATTCTTATCATCATTCCCATTTAAAAAAACCCCCAGTGTTCCTCAGAGAAAGGCGGCTCCAGAAAGAAAGGAAGTACTGAAGAAATGGACGGGTCATGTCAAGGGGACGCAGAGCCAGCACGAAGGGGCTCCCGCTGGCCATATTTTGAACAATTTGAACATTTTAAAAAGACACTAAAAAAGAAATAGTGACCTCAAATTGCTACTTAAAAAAACTGTAGGGGGACATAAAGGGAAAGCTTTTCTTTCAGATGAATGCCAGCTACTGAACGTTGAAGCAATTACAGAACTAGAAAATCACCATTTTGCAACCGTCAGTATAATAACTGATTAAGGCTGGACCACGGCTGCCAAAACCATGGGACAAAAAGTTGCTGGTCTCCAAGTACAACATCCAGCCCCCTCATTAATTATGAATTTAAAGAAGGTACCTTTGCAGTGGAGGGACCTGATGAAAATACCTTAACCAGGTGATCAAAGGTAGCATGACCGGTAATGGACAATCTGGATATACTTGAGGGGAAGCAGCTGCCTGAGGACCCCTCCCTATCCCAAAGCAAAGGGCCAGCCACAGCAGCTGCGTCACCTTTTGTGCTGTTGAGCTGGATCTGATTCCCACAGCCAAGCTTTTATTTAATAGAAATGACCTCCAGCTAATACCTTTCCCGTTCTGCAAGAGGCTTGGCCCAACTGCTCCTTGCTGGCCGCCCCAAACAGGTTACTGTACTCCCAGGCCTTCCTGCCGGTGGGGGGTGGGTGGGTGGGGTGAAAGCATCTGAGCAAAGCTCTCAGGTGACCAATGGGCCGCCTGCCACGCCTCCTGTCCCGGAATCGACAAAGAAAGTCGAGGGTCACAGTGAACCTCGGGGTCACGCCTGGAGTTCAGGGTGGGAGGGTGATGCTCTGTCCTTGCTGAAAACACAGCCACCCGGAACTGTAAATGCTTCTGCTTGAGAAAGAAGTATTTAACTGGGAGCTATTACCCCGTGACTCCTAAGACCCGTGCAATCTGTAAACTGGGATGACTGTAGCCCTAACCCCTTGAAAATGGAGAGAAGTTTCCCCCCAGCTTTCCCCACGGCGCACTCAAAATCCCTGAAATCCCGGACTGGGTCGAGCTTCCTGAACACACCAAGCACTTCCGCGGCCCAGCATCTTTCCTTGAAGTGTCCTCTCCCCATAAGGACTATGTCTTCCTTATCTTAGCACCCCCAGGGCCTCGCAGAGAGCCTGACACACAGCTTATAAATGGATAACACACAGTCGGATCAAAGAGTGAATGATTATTATGCAAAGCTGTCTCACCGCCTTGACTCCATCCCAATGACGCTATTAAAAGGTGGAAGAACACACAGAGGGAGCAGTATTCTTTAAACCAACAACCGTGTGAGGGCAAAGTCCGGACACAGAGCTAGAAGAGAGACAGAGGACGCGATCTGTAGGCTGCCGGGACCAGCAGGAAGCGCCCCCCAACCCCGGAAGTCCATTTAGAAGTTCATCTCCATAACTTAACAACACAAAGTAGCTGAGAAAATCAGACTCTTCTGCAGAATCATCTATTTGGGGAAGAGATGTGCTCCTGAAACAGCTGCAAAGCATACGGTATTTTTCCCATTTACTTACAACATTAAATTGAAAATCCGTTCCCACGAGTGGCATTGCTGAATTCATAGCACTCCTCCAAACCAGATAAAAAGTACACAGGAATGTAGGAAACCTATTAAAATCGCATACTGAACGGAAAAAAATATTGACACTGTTCAGATAACATCAGCACCACTGCCCGAAGGCAAAAAATAAAAATACACCACAAAAGCGGAGGCCTTTCCCAGAAATACTGTACCAATCTCGAAAGGAAACTGATCTCTGATTTCAAAAGGGTGATTTCCATCCCCGGAGTCCGCTGGGAATTTCTACTTTACTTTGGGAATTCTTTTCAATTTGAGTGATTCTGCACAGGTCAAATGGAAATGGAGCGCATCTAACAATTAACACAGGTACTTCGGGTTTAAGTGCATTTTCCAAGAAATCACTTGCACTGGTATCATAAGCCCTGCTCCTGATGGTTTATTGTTCATATGTGTGTTCCCGTTAAGGCCGGCTAATTCCTCTCCCCCATCTCAGCCATCAGCTGCAGGTCTCCTCCCTCTGGCCTCTCAAACACCTACAGTCCTTCAGCCTCTTCCTCCACGGGGTCCTTCCCCCCCCACGCCGTACGCCCCAGCACCTCCCATGGGACTGTCTGGCACCCACATAACTGAGCAGTTAATTATACGTGGACTTGGTTGTTCTTTAATTCCTCCACACGTTACACTTTTCTCCCCTGGTCCTAAGTCCCACGTTTAGACCTTCTGTCACCTCAGAGAAGCTGTGGGGTGTCGAGTGTGGGTTTAGAAACTATTTATGGGTTTGCTATTCATCCAGAGGAACCTCTTTAATTAGCAAGAGAGACCTGGTAGACTGACAGCATTGGGGTGCAGGGTCAGATAGGGCTCAGGCCGCCTCCCTTCACTTTCCGCCTCGTAACTCGGAGCAATTTCCTTCCCCCACCACGTTAGCTCCTTTGCTCATCTTGAAATGAGGGCAAGAACAGTATGCTGTGGTATAATTCTTGAGGGGTCAGGGAAACAATGACTACGACAGCACTCGGCGTGGGGAAAGGTCCAGCCCTGTGGACAGCAGTCCGCACACGGCAAGGACTCGGTCAATGGGGAAAGGTCCAGTCCTGTGGACGGCAGTACGCACACGGCAAGGACTCGGTCAATGGGGAAAGGTCCAGTCCTGTGGACGGCAGTACGCACACGGCAAGGACTCGGTCAATGGGGAAAGGTCCAGTCCTGTGGACAGCAGTCCGCACACGGCAAGGACTCGGTCAATGGCGGCTGCTGTTATGGAAACCGTCTGTCCAGACACCCACACGCAAGTGCCAGACCCGCTGGGTGGGGAGGGGAACAGGCAGGTGATGCGGGAGGGGTGTTAGGTCCCGCGAGGGAGGGGCCCTGCCCTGTGTTCCTCGCCGGCCTTTTATACTGGAATAAGGAAGCCTGAGGTCTTCTCTTTGACTCTTGAAAACAATTTCTAGTGACTAACATAGGTACCTATTGTTCACAAATTTATCGGGTACTATTTGAAAATGTGACTACATTGATGCCTAAAGTATGGCTATGTAAGGGCGTGGCTATCAGGGGCTGCTGGGTGAAAGGCGTGGGCAACTCTGTGCCTCTTTTTTTTTTTTTTTGCGGTACGCGGGCCTCTCACTGCCGCGGCCTCTCCCGCTGCGGAGCACAGGCTCCGGACGCACAGGCTCAGCGGCCATGGCTCATGGGCCCAGCCGCTCCGCCGCACGTGGGATCTTCCCGGACCGGGGCACGAACCCGCGTCCCCTGCCTCGGCAGGCGGACTCCCAACCCCTGCGCCACCAGGGAAGCCCTGTGTGTTACTTTTGTGACTTTTTTTGTACCATAAGCTCTACTCGTTATGGTTTATTGTTTATATTTCTGTTCTCCTTGAAGCCAGGCTAATTCTGATTCTGAAAATCTAAAATTACTCTAAAAGTCTTAAGGAGATGATTACTAACGGGTTATTTCCTTTAGTTTGGATGTCTATATTTAGGACTGAATTTCCTGCACACAAATAACTACTGTATTTTTAAGTTAGATTTGCTGTGGACTGAATGTTTGTGCCTCCAAGTTTGTATGTGGAAGCCCTAACCTCCTACGGTGATGGTACAGGAGGTGGGGCCTTGGGAGGGGATGAGGTCATGAGGGTGAGGCCCTCAGGATGGGATCAGTGCCCTTAGGAGACACCACTGAGTTTGCTTCCTTCCTCCCTCTTCCCACTCCCAGACTCTCTCTCTCTCTCTCTACCCCCCCCCCGTCTCTCTCTCTCTCTCTCTCTCTCTGTCTCTCTCTCTCTCTCTCTCTCTCTCTCTCCCCCCCCCCAACCCCCAAGTGAAGACGCAGCCAGAAGGCAGCCCCTGCAAGCCAGGAGGAGATTTCTCTCCAGAAACCAAACTGGTGGCACCTTGATCTTGAACTTCCCGGCCTCCAGAACCAAGAGAAATTCAGTCCATGGTATTTATTATAGCAGCCTGAACTAAGATAAGATTCCAGTTCCTACTGGTACTGTCATTAAAATATCTCTACTTCTATCAGTTGAATATGTAACCATTAAAGTGACCATCTGTGTGACTTTGGGCAAGTTATTTAATTTCTTTGTGCCTTGGTTTCTTCATCTATAAGGATAATAAACTTCCGCACAGGTTTAAATAAGTTAATTATGTAAAGTGCTTCGAAGGTGGCCCTTTTGTGGGAAGTGCTCAGTCACTGTGAGCTGCCGTTGCTGCTGTTATGAAAAAGTATTGCTGAATTCATAGTCCTAGAGCAGAGCTACGTCTCTGCACAAACGTGTAGACTCGTTCTCGAGACATGACCTAGACTGCAGCCATAGGTTACACTGGTTGGCTTTCATGCATGAAAAGTCTCAAACTCAGGGAGGGTGTCTTCCCCTAAGATGATTCCACAGTTGTGAGTCAAGTTCAACTCTTGGCAATGTTGGAGTGATTAGCATAGCAGTCCCAGGAGGATACACCTGGCTGTCCGTCCCCTGCAAGGTGGGTCTTTCCCTCTTACCGTGTGCCACCCCAGACGGCGCATCTGTGCCCCTCTGTGCAGTTTCACACCTGCAAGGCTCTTGAGGCTCACAGAAGAGCCTGGAACACTCAGGCAGCGCCACATGGAGAAGGCACGGGCCGGTCTAGCACGCACAGTCTGTTTTGTACTCAGAAGCAAAGGAGTGCGAGCTGAACGCTGAAATCCCTGCCAGGCAGTCCAGCCCTCAGGGAGCTGGGACCCTCCCGGCTGAGCTCCAACTGTCCCCTGTGTGTCCACCACGTCGCCATGCCCGTGGGTCGCTGTAAAGCCGGGGAGAAGCACAGAGCCGTTCAGTCAACAGGCGTTCTGCTGCGACCCCTCACCACTTACTCAGTCTCTGCTTTACGGTAATTTTCTCTGAAACTGCACGCTCCCTGCCCCCAGGACGAGACTTTGACAATGAGGGAGCCTTAGCAAAAAAGAGAGAGAAATAAGCCTGGGGCTGTGACGGTGCAGCATCCGTCCAATCGAAGGGAACGCAGGCGAGAACCGCAGCCCCAAGCGCAAGGGGGCAGGCAGGATGGTTTTGAGAAACTCAAGGAACTTCTCTGAAACACAAAGGCACCAGGGGTCCTGTGTCTGTGGTGGGGATTTTATGCACAGTCCCATTCTGACCACTAGCCGTGTGTGGTTCGTTTCATCAGGTTACCAGCCACAGAGTGTGTGGACCCTCTCCTCGCAACACCTCAAAACCCTGTTTGATGTTCCCTGAATTCTTACCTGACAGGACAGCACTGGGTAGAACACTGGATTGTTTTCCAAAGAAAAAAAATGTGAGGATGTTCCCGAAAGCGAGCTTTCTCTGGGACTCCTCCCCCACCCCACGCCCGCTTCTTCCTTAAACAGACCCTTCACGTCTTTTTTTCCTATAACAAAGAAAATTAAGTCAGTTTTTCCACTTTTAAATACAAATGGGAACACAGTATGTTTGCTGATCTGATGAGAATAAATGTCCTGGTCCAGGAGAAGGGAGCGTACAGTGCGGGTGGTACCCGAGAGGCCTCCAGAGCAAGGAAACGAGGCTGCCACCTGAGCCTTAAACCATACGCAGCACAGAGGGCGTCACCTTGAGGACCCCCGGCTGAGCGTGGATTTGGTGGGAAACCGAAGGAAAAGCTGTGCTGTGACATGCGCACCCTGACACGGCCCCGAGGAGGGCGCCTGGCCTGGGGACATGGAGTTCTGGTGCCTCAGCCGTCTTGTCTGTGAGGTGCAGGTGGGGTGATGGTTAGAAGCACAGGGTCTGTTACTATGTGACACTGCAGGGCTCCCATTTCTCTGCGCCCCGGTTTCCTCTTCTGGAAAATGAGGCTAATGATCTAGTTGTGAGAAGCAGATAAATTCATCTGTATGGATTTCTCAGCACCGCACCCAACTCAGAGGAGGCGTAAATACTCGAGGCGGGCCCATCAGGTCATCACAGCGCGACGCCCTTAAACACCTGGGTCAGCCCTCGCCTGCCCTCGCCCGGGTTCCACCTTCACCCGGGGCATCTTGCTTAGTGGCTTCTGGTGTGCCCGTCACCAGGGGGACAATCCGCTGGCCCTGCTGCAGAACACTTCTTCCGCACGGCCGTGGTGACCCCGACTGACGCTGGCATTTGGGGATTCGGGAGGCGTGTTCATGAGACCCCGTGGCTCTGCGTCCGAGCAGCCCGGGTCTTGGCCTGCCCTTGATCCGAAGCCCACGGAGCACCACACGCCTCACACCCATCCGAGGTTGCCTTACCTGTGACGTGGAGCTTTTCCTCGGTGACCTCGGCCTTCAGGTAGATCCGGCCCCTCTTCTCCGTGTGGTCCATCCCGCAGAGGCTGGGGACGTTTATCACGCACTGCTTGTGCACGTTCATATCACAGGCTGCGAGTCAAGAAAGCAAAGGGTGAGGCTGGGCGCGTGGCCTGGAAACACCCCTCCCTCGGTGTTTTGGCTGCATGAACAGAAGTGAAAATGAGCCACCCTCTGACTCGATACTCTGCTGTAATGCTTTTGTGACATAAAGAACTGTTAGCAGATGTCCCTTACAGCACAGGCTGCATGACAGCGACAGTGTCCTTAGAATACTCGATCCATACTTGTTCAGTCTTAACTGAAGCAAGACACCCCCCTGTCTTCTGTGAACGCTTCCAATACATAACAGCACACAAAATCCACACAGGTAAATGCATGTAGAGCGCAGACTAATTACTATTTACGTACACAGAGGCAAAGAGCACGCACATTTTAAACAGACGACTCTTTCTGCCAAGAATTTCTTATGCCTTTCTGAGAATTTGCAGGGTTGAGTAAAGGAAATTCAGAAAATGTTCCTTTCCTCAGTAAACCGTATTTCCAAGGAGGCTTAAGTGCATTGCTTTTGTTTGTTGTTGTTTTTAAAAGAACCTGTGCTTGATATGTTAAACCTGTCTTCAGATATTTAAAAATTATTCTGAGTAAAACAAATACACGCCTGGCATAAGCCATTTCTCACCAGCTGACATTACGTGGGCCAGACGGGGGTGGGGGTTGGGGGGGAGGATTAAAAAAAGATCAGTCTTACTGTAATGGACTAAAGGAACCCTGAAGAGAGTCCGGTGCACTGAGCACAAACAGAAGACTGTGTAGGTGTTTCAGCTCTACTGGCCCTGTACCTTCAGGCTTCCAGAAGGAGGGGCGGCCCTGGGACGCTTGTGAATCCTGCAGGGGGTGCTACAAGGCTCTTCTGAGCCTCCACGCCCCTTTCCTCTTCAGTGGCTAATTCTAACGTGGTGAACTACACAGCAAGCAGCATCATGGACAACGGATCTCAGCTACGGTTATTACACACCGAGAGCAGGAAAAGGGACACAACGAGGGAAGCACGATTAACGTGGATTCATTCCCAAAGGGAACCGTTCAAAACCACGTACCCTGCTTCGGCCAATACAAAGCCTCTTGAAAAGTTGTGCTATGACCCGCATTGACCAAATCACGTGTTCAAACTTGGGCAGAACGTGCAACTTAAGGGAATAAATGCCAGGCCTCTGGAAAGGACGTGGACCTCAGGGAGGGCGTGGGAGGTGAAAGGGCCCTGGGCTGTATCTTTGTCTCGGCGCTACCGTCCGCGGCTTGTATCGTACATCCTGGGAAGCTCATTGGCTTTCCCACTCCCTTTCCTACTCCGCAGACAAAGAGGCCTGCACAAGTGGTTGCTGACTTTCTTTCCACCGAGCAGAAGTGTCTACAGCATCATAACCTACTGTGTGTAAGGGCAGAGGAAGAGGGTTCTTCTCTGCGGAAGTGGCTCTGGCTGCGGGGTGGTCTGGGTCCCGGCACCCATCTGCTTATTTTCCTGCAGCCCCCAGGAAGGAGCGCAGGCAGCCGCCCCAGAAACCCTAGGACTCCAAGGCAAAGAGCTCAAAACAAAACACACTGGTTTAGGTCAGTGGTTTTCAAAACTTTTACTAACAGAACCCATTTTACAACTAAAATGTTATTAAGCAGGATCCTAATCTACAAACCAGATGAGTGTCATTTCATTAGCATACGCTTAGTTAATAAATTCAAATCTATACCACTTATTTACTATAAAGACATTCCTGGATAACCGAGAAAGGCCTCTGATGCGAACAGAACTTTTCACCGCCTAGCGGTGCCAGGCGAAGACTCAGTTCAGCCTCAGCGATGCATTTATTTCTGTCTCGTGTTAAAGTTGGACAGCATCCCCAAATCCTGGTTCACCCAGAAGAGGACGGGCAGCTGGTGCCCTTCTTTAAGGGCACGCTTCACGATCCCGGCTGACTCTGCAGCGGATGTAGCAGGAGAAACGGGAGGGCCCCGTCTGCAAGGTCACCTTCAACTCGCCGAGGCTGAGTGCCTAACACAGCTGAGGATTCACTTTTGTTCCAAGTTTTAAAATAATTAAAAGTGTATTTACAAGTGCACTTAGAATCCACCCTTGCAGAGCCTCTGAAAACAGTGTCTTTGGAATCCTAGCGTTTCCCGAAATGCAGGAAGCCGCCGGCCTTGCTGATCGCGAAGCTTCCGTGAAGCAGCCCTGCGCTCTGAGAAGCTACCCGTCTACTCCATAAAGTTCACAGAGCTTGACGTTTATGTGCAGTTGGCCCTTGAGTGACACGGGTCTGAACTGCACAGGTCCACTCAGACACGATTTCTTTCCAACAATTCCACAGCTGCCCCCCCCAACCCAATCCACACCCCCATATCCACTGACTGTGGGCGCTGAGCGTCCGTGGAGGGTCCTGGAACCGAGCCCCCTCGGATACCGAGGGAAGACGACATACGTATGTCTTTGCTCCGTGTCGGGACACACAGATGAGGCTCTGGGCCCTAAAAGCCATCATTAACGAATGACACATCTTATATTCCCATAACCCTTCCCCTTCTACTAGAAAAAAACAGGCTCAGTAAGTACCTTTTCATGTCCTAAGAATAAAATTTTATTGAAACAAATAAATAGCCTGGGGAATCTCACTACATGACAATGATCAGAGCAAAGAGTTTCCACAGAAAGAAAAAGATGTTTTTCTTTCCTCCTGGTGTTTGGTGGTGATACACACAGAGCAGAAAGGGGAAGGGGAGAGGACGGAGGTCTTCGGGGGTTTCATCTCTAACTGGCCTGGTAGGAATCTGATCTGTCCAGAAACACACAGGCCAAGTGAGCTTCTAAAGTAAGATGCCCTCCCCGTTTTTATTCTTGCTGTGGTTTCAGCGCTAACGAGAGCCTACTGGATTTTTCCACAGTCCACCCACTAATCAGAGACCCAGGAAGATAATGAGTACGAACGCTCAGCTCATCTTGAAGCCAACCCAAATGTGGAATCTGGAGGTGGGGACACACGCCACTCGCTGTGGGGTTTGACAGGCCTGCGTGCGACAGTGACTGCAGATCTCCGCCACGGAGGACTGGGGCAGCAGCAACCTCATTAAACCGGGTGCTTCTGGGGTTAGGGCTCATAACCAGGCAGTTAAGCAGTTTAATAAACCACAACTTCGACAGCGGAGAGATCCTCTACTTTCTCGGTAGAGTCCGTATCTGAACGAATTCTACGGACGAGCTGAAGAGTCACTAACTCTTGAAGGGCCCTGTCAACCCCAGCCGCACGCCGCAGAGCCTCAGCACCCACCAAGAAAAGAAAACTTACTTACTGTCACACTTCATCCCCTGGTGGATGAGTCCGTACAGCAGCGACCCACAGTGGTCGCAGAAGGTGGGGCTTCCATAGGTGTGGATCTTGAATTTGTGCTTGCTCCTGGGGTCCTGAGGGGAGAAGCAGCACACTGCATCAGTCACGGGGAGACCGCACCCGGGGACCAGGCCCGCCCTTCCCGTCTCCGCAGCAAGGCTCCAGGCGCCACTGTGTGTGCACCGTGGTCTGAGGTCACACGATGGGCTTTTAAGAGGCTGCCTGTTCCGGGCTGGGCACCGGATGCCCACGTTCCCTCTCTTTCCGGGGTGTAATCCGCACACAGCGGGGTTTCTCCCACAGCTACCACTTCTGGACCCAGAGCCATCAAGGTGCCCGAGAGTGAGCAGAGCGGTTCAGACACCGCGGTCCTGCCGCATCCCCAGGGCCCAGCGTGGGCTGTAGCAGGCACAAAATCAGGGTGTATCCGTGAAGCTGAGCTGAGTGACCCTGGAGCCATTCAGCAGACTTTGGGCCATTTCCTTTAGGGCGAGGCTTCCAGGAATATACTCTAAGACCAGATATGCACCCAAACCCACGGGGACGTCTTCCTGCTTCTGCACCATTTCCAAAGCGTCATATGCACTTGCAGAGGGAAACTTCAGTGTAATCAGATGAACACTGGAAAGGCCCGGAAGCCCCCTCCCCTAGCCCCCGTGGCAATTCATCTCCTCTAGCACCACGCAGATGA
The DNA here is from genome assembly GCF_039906515.1 of Pseudorca crassidens. Lineage (NCBI taxonomy): Eukaryota > Metazoa > Chordata > Mammalia > Artiodactyla > Delphinidae > Pseudorca > Pseudorca crassidens. Next base: position 63,826,961 of record NC_090314.1, on the reverse strand, counting down.
CTGAAGGGACAACTAGGCAGCCTTTTTCCAAGTAGCGTTTTGCTCCTCAACCTACAGATAGATTATAGACAAGGAAGCAAAAATCCCATCTAGCACACAGCAGTAATGACAGAGCACGGACTCTGCGGTCACACTGCCTGTGCTCAAATCCCACTTCCCTTCCTTCCCAGAGGCATGACCGTGGGCAAATTACTCATCCTTTCTGCCCCATCTACACACCGGGAAATTAACAGGACTTGTCTTATGTGGTTGATATAAAGACAAAACAAGTCAATCTTAGTGAGGTGCTGAGAAGGGAAAACCCACGTAAAGCAGTAGCCCCTCTGCTTCCCGCGCCTCTGTTTATTAATACGTAAAGCAGAGCACTGAGCTGAAGGATCAACACATCCTATTTGAGCTGTAAACCAATTTCATCCTCAACATGTCACATCAGAACCCTTCCTCATTCGATTCCTCCTCCCAAACCATTCTCTGTGGCCCGAGCAGGTACCACTGTCTGAATGAAGGAAGATGCCAGGGGAGCAGGGTTATGGGGAGGAGAAACCACGAGCTCCACTACAGACAAGGGAAGCCTGGGGTGTCCTTGATGTGTCCTTTACTCTGGGGCTTCTCCAATGCAAAGATACTCAAAGAAAGATATGCTTGGCTTCTGACTTTCTAAGAGCCTGGGTGCTGGTGATGTGAGGGAATTCCAAAGGTGATCGTGACTTCATAAGATAACTGACCTTTTGGGTGACACTGGAACCTAAAATCTAAGACACATACCGACCAATGAATTCTTTTGACTACTTTCTAAAGATAAAAATTTTTAAATTCTGGAATATTTTAATCATGCAGATTAAAATAGTATGAAGAATAGTAAGTCAAACGCTCACGTAAACTGGATAAATGTTAGCATTCCTCCAATCTGTCACTGTATTATTATTATTATTATTATCATCCTCCTCCTCATTCTGCAGAGATGGTAGTGTTCTTCAAAGTCTTGCGGCCAGTGAACATCAGAGATGGGATCTGACCCGTAGCTGAGGCTTTAACACTGGTTCCCATCCGAGAGCTTTCAGAAATCCACCCAGAATGAGGCTCTCCTAACACCTTTAAAACATTTTTCATATTTGCAACACAATTTGTTTTTGAAATGAGAACACCACCTGTTTCTTGTAAATAAAGTTTTACGGGACACAGCCGTGCTCGTTCATTTACGTATTTCCGGTGGCTACAATGGCAGAACTGAGTGACAGAACCTGCAGGCCCACGAAGGCTAAAAGGCTAACTGGCCCTTACAGAAAGTCCGCCGATCTCTGCTCTAGGACCGTGGCTTCCACAGTATCGTCCCTACACGGCACTAGCACCACCTGAAACTTGTTAGAAATGAAATCGTTTAGCCCCTCCCCAGACCAACTGAATCAGACTCGGTGGAGGAGGCCTCAACACGCCCTGCAGGTGAGCCTAACGCTGGCAGGTGCACGAGACAGAGAACCACTGCTTCAGAAGGTTCCTCCACAAATACTTCGTAAGTGCTTAATGGGTGCCAGGTGCCCGTGTGTACATGACTGACACAGGTCACTGGTTTACTTCGGAAATGTCTCTTGGGGTGAGAAAAATCCACACCTTCCTTGGGAGGTAACTTTTCCAGCCAGTAGCAGCTGTGAACGTGGTCTGAAGTGTGGGCTTAGCCTTCCACCAATTTCCCCAATATCCCAGGATGCTGGGCAAAATGTCAAGGGCACACGCTGGTGTCAGTACCAATTAAAAGTTCCCAATGCAGATAGTAAAGGTTGTGTCCTACCATGTGGAGGGCAAAAAGGAGGCCAGGGGGAAGGACAGCCTGTTTTCCCTGCAGGAGGACAGCATCAACCATCGGCGTGAAATAAATCCAGCGTGGCAGCTCCCACACAGCCCCCGGAGCCTGGGCGCACGAGGCGGTCCCAGGGCAGCTGTCCTGCCAGTGGGCTGTCACATCGATCTCTGTTGACGTGGCACACGGGGAACCTGCTTCACTTTTCAGGAGGACCTAAGGCTTGCTCATCCAAGCCCATGTGGCATCTTCAGGCTCTCACCTTTGGAGGTACAGGAGAGAGCTGCCCCCCCTGGATGTGGCTGGAGAAGGACCAGGTTCTGGGAGTCTTTACACCCTAGAACTGTGCCAAGGACGGTGCCTACGATAACAACGGCAATAACAACACAAACACCCACCTGCCTGCGGACCATCCCTGCGTGCGGAAGCGTTATGAAAACCATCATCTCTCCTATAATAAAGCCTTCACCACGGTTCTGGAGACCTGTGTTCTGACCCCACCTTGATACAAGCTCAGCAGCCATTTATTTACAAAGCAGAAATGAACCTAGTCTGCCAGTGTCCTAGCCGGGGGGTGAGGGTGAGGGGACATGTGAGAAGGGGCTTTGCAACCTGAAAGACCCCTGGATGAAGGCAAGAGAAGATTACTTCCAACAATAACGCCATCGCCATAAACTCCGAGGTGTCAAAGGTTTCTCAGCAACACTTCAGGGACCTGGGCTCACAAGGGGAGGGAGAAGAAAGCTAACGGGCTCCAGTGCCCACAGGCGGCTGGAGGGGAGGCCACGTTGGCAAGAAGGCACAGAACTCTGTGGCCCTGAGTCCTTCCGCTCTGCCCTGGACTCGCCCTCCAGGGCAGCGCCTGTGAGACAACCTGCCCATCCAACCTGCCCGGGCATCACGGCGAGTGGCCGCGACCACCTCCTGCGGCGCAGAAATGAACTCAGGAGCACGGATGCTCTTCCTGGTCTGATCTCACCTCGTCTGACAAGAGAAGCCAGTGTCAGCTGAAGGGCTGTGACTTAGTGGAGATTTGCAGAGAGCGACTGCTCTAAAAATCAAACTTCCCGGATCTCTGATTTTCCATCAATAGCCAGTAACTTCTTTGGGCCCCAACTTCCTCATCTGGACCCCGAGGGTGCTGGTTGGATCGGGACCTTCCCCGTGGGATTTTGGGGAGCCCGACAGAGGAGTCGGGATGTCCTGTGGGATGAGGGTGGGAGAGGGAGACTGCTGCTAAAAGAAAAAATTTGAAAACAACTGGAATAGATGATCTCTTTGATCCTGTCTTGCTTTTAAAAAGAAAACAACCAACTTTTCATGTTTTATTTTGCAATAATCGAAGACTCACAAGAATCTGCAAGAAAAGTACAGACCGTCCATGCACTCCTCACCCTGCTTCCCCCACTGATAACATCTTACATGAGCGACCACGGTATGTCAGCAAAACCGGGACACGGACACTGCTGCAGAGACGTGAACTAAACGGCAGGCTTGGGAGCGTCACCAGGTCTCACGTGCAGAATTCCCAGGCATGGACTTTTATTGTACAACTTACGAATTAAACGCTCTGTTTACTGAATACGGAATACAGTAATATTTGCTGGGTAAATACCATTAAGTCAAACAGGACACATTAAGTCAAAAGTGCATCTGTCGTTGGTTCATCAAATATGTAACTCACTGGATCTCATGGGAAGGGGTCCTGGGAGAACGAGTCTCAAGACTGATCTGAAAAGTAGAATCAGATTGCTCTTCTCTAAGCGTAGGAAGCATGTGCTGTTTCTAAAACGTTCTGATCAGTTTTTCAAAACAAAAGCATTTCGAGGCACAGGCCAACTGAGGGATCCCCCGAAGTGTAGGACCAGCCACGGGGCCTGGGACAGTGAAAGGTGTGTCAGCCATGGCTTCCAGGTGATGCTGGTAACCCGGATGGAAAGACAGGACCCCAAGGCAGGAGCTGTGCCCTGCGGGCTCCAAGATGGGCTTCCCCACAGCTGCTGAGTGAATCACACAAACAGTGCCTGCCGTGGCGTCCCCAAGAGGCTCCGTGTGGCCAGGGAGGTGCGCGCAGAGGAGCTGAGCCTGAGGTGCCCGAGTGTCACTCGCCCTCGGGGAGTGAGAAGCAGCGTTTGATGGACGGGACCCGAGGGGTCTTTCTGACATCTATAAACCTCGATGTCCAACCCTTCCGCTGGGGAAGCCCCAGGTAGCACCCTGGCCCCTCTCACCTTGTTTTGGGTGTTCCCTACTCCTGGTCTAACCATTTTCTGCCAACACCCCATCTGCCGAAAACACCTTAAAAAGCAACAGCGAAGGCTGCTTCGTCCTGCCAGGAAGCCGCCCCAGATGCCGGGACCAGGCGCGCTTTCATTCTTTGCTCTGGCCTTCCAGAGTGTTTTATTTCTCTTACCTGCCACTCATGCAGACAGTTATTCCTCTACCTTCCTCCCCCTCCATCTTCTCACCATTTACCACCAACCCCCCAGCCCCCGCCAGAGGACAGGCGCCGAGGGCTTTAAAGAGATTTCCTAAAGCACACTGCGGAATTTGCAGCTGGACCAGAACCAAGGCTGGCAAGTAAGTTTTCGCGTTATCTCTGGGCTTCCTGGAAACTGAAGCACGGAGGGAAAAGAAACAAACATATTAGGTTCCTCTGGGGCCACAAAGCCACCTGGAGGCAGAAATCTGCCTTAGCGTCGCCTAAAGGCATTTTGTCTCATACACGGTGAACCCCCTACACATGTGTGAAGGGGACCTCCGAATCTTTAACAAAGCACACTTCCATCCCTGCTCACCTGGGGATTCACGATAGGTATCCCGCATATAAGTTAGGGTAAGTCCGGCTGCACCTGGTACCACAGTGACATGGCTGGTCTTCATACCAAATCTGCACTACTACCAAGTTGGTAACATTTTCTCATTTAGTGCAATAGGTGCAAATCTTACTCTTTACTTCTCTAGGCATTGGCAACCTCTCATTAAGAGGAGTATGAAACCTGCTGTCATATGTCACAAGCCTGACATTACGCTATAACGAAAGCGGGAAACACTCAGCTCAGACGTCTCTGTCGTCTACATGTTTGGGGGAGAAAAACAAGTTTTTGACTAAACCAATTTTCATAGGCACAAATGAACTCTAACCCACAAATCTAAATCTAGACCGCTTAGGAAAAAAATAACACGTGAACATTTCAAGTCCTACTGGAAGCATCTGCTAGCCTGCTTTTCCTACCTTAATTTTATAACACAGCAACTTAATTGGAAACATATTTCAGCATTTCTACCAGGACTTTTCAAAGTCCTTCAGCACCATCACCATCATTTTGTAACACGTTCAGAGTAATAAACCCATGGGTCTGCAGTGCACAATATTTTGATGCTCATGGGCCTTCCATTTCCTAGACATCTTCTTGTATCGTCTGTAAGCATCTAGAAGGCGTCTTCTAGATGCGGTTTAAATTGCAGGCTTCCATGATGGAGACGCATCCAGCAACATGCAATGTGAAACCTCTAGAGGAGTTCAAACCCTCATACCCCAGGAGGCGGGCGCTCGATGATGCTCTTTGACGAGGATGTTTATATTTGAATAGACATCCCTTCAAATGCCCTTGTAATTGGATGAGTGAAAAGAACGGCAGGCTTCTGGCCAGAGGCCATCCGGGCTTGAATTTTCCACCTGAACGTGAGTGTCTCTGAAACGCCCTGCACCTTTCCCATAGAGGGAGGACGGAAACCGCTGTCCCTGAGGGCTGGGGTTCAGGCTTTAGGAGTTTCTGGAAAAGACTGCCTTTCACTGAAGCCCGGGGTGCGATTTCCTCAGCCGCCCTGAGCAGTGTGGCTCCTTCACGCTGCTCCCTCCACGTACCAGGAAAGGTCCCTGTTTCACCATCTGATGTGTTCCCATGAAGCACACTTGTAAGCCAAGCTTGGGTCTAAACGTCACCCCCGTGCTGACTACACAAGCAACACCAAAAACACTGCTCCGAGGGTGAACCTGGCATTATTTCTGTGACCTTAAATTTCTTGGGAACAAGTTTTTTTTTTTTTTTTAAAGTCTACGATTTTAAAAATTCCTATTTAAAACTTTTTGTTAACATCAGAGTATGACCAAAACCAGATCATCTGACGAGGGTGACTTCATGTAACTTGGATACGATTCTAATCATGACATTGGACATCGCGTGTTGAGCGAACAAGGCTCTGACAGCCCTTGTCAGGCTCAGGAATCAGCCTGCTCAAGTGTGCTCTGCCTTTGCTAATACCGGTCCTGTTGAATGTGGTCTGCTCTAAAACAGAACTAAGGGTCTTCCCTTTCTGGTGACAGTTAATTTTTGATCGTAATGTAACCCCATTTTATTCTGATGAGTAACATTTACCTTTACAGTTGGACTACCTCGTCAAACCCAGCTTCGCTAGCAGAAAGATCCTTACGGGTTCTTTGCCCCGCTATGTAAGATGCTGTAATCATTAAATGAGAAGTGACGGAGTCTTTTAAAAAAATTCTATATAAATAGCTACCAGCAAGGCCAAATAAACCATAATTTACTTAAATTTTGGAATACTCTGTAGCAGTTAAATCAAATGAGCTAGATCTTTCTGTAACTACAGGGACAGATCCCCAAGATATATTGTCTAATGAAAACAGCAAGCCACAGAGGGAAACATAAAACATAGTGACATTTACATAGAAAGCAGACTAAAAAATAACCCTCGGATAGAGAACAATAAAACAGCTTTCCTCTAGATAGATATGTAAGTAAAATAGACCTCTGACTAGTTTCAGAGGTAACAGTGAGAGGAGGCTCTAAACACTATCGAAACGATTTAAGTTAAAAAAAATGAATTCATACATTATCTACGTAATCCAAATTACCAGGAATCCCAGCTGAATTTATTTGGTTCTGTTTCACCCCGTTCATGAGACCATTTAGAGGGAGAGCCTACACATGGTGAAGGAATTCGGGGCACAGCTGTTATATCTGGTGGTAAACGGCTTTGTCTGTAGCTTCCCCAGCAATCTGCTGAGAAGGTGTCTACATGAGACCACGGTGCAGATATCTGGTCCCACCAGCCATCAATAAAACTGAAATCTTAATTAAAAGCTATAATATAACCAGTATTTCCTTACTTTGTAATAAATTTTATATGTTAACATCTCCGGAAAACTTGACATATATAAACATCTTATCAATGACAGCTTTCACATTCCAAAAGAATCTTTGATGATTTAGTATGAAATTCTGATATTAAAATAAGATGCCTGAAAGATGCAAGTATTGAAACCACAAAGCCTAACTATTATTCAGCCAAAAAAAAAAAAAAAGGTATTTCCGGGACTTCCCTGGTGGTCCAGTGGATAAGACTCCACACTCCCAATGCAGGGGCCCGGGTTCGAGCCTTGGTCAGGGAGCTAGATCCCGCAGGCTGCAAACTAAGACCCCGCGCAGCCAAACAAATAAATATATTTTTTAAAATGTGTAGAAGAGCTGAATGGACTTTTTTTTTTTTAAAAAAAGCTATTTCCTAGTTGGCTATCAATTTCTTCCTTATACGTCAAAAATTATCGTACACCTACTGTGTGCCAGGTGGTGTGTCCGTAACAGTGAAGGCTCCAGGTCTGGCTCAGGTCCTGTTTCACGTGGGAGAGGCTGTGTTATACTGTGTTAACAAGTCCCTAACGTTCGGTGGCTCACCACAGAAAACATTTGTTTCTCACTCTTCACCCTGGGACCCGAGAGAGCAGCCCCTCCCTGGGATACTGCCAGTCTCATGGCAAAGGAAAAAGAGAAATGGCAGAACCACTCAATGGCTCTTAAATCTCCCACTTGAAAATGGCCCCATCATTTCTGCTCACACTTCGCTGGCCAAAGCAAGACACACGGCCAAGCCAAAGTCAACGGGGCAAGGGCGTAAAATCCTCCCCAGGAAGGGGCAGCGAGCCGGATAATAAAAGGGTCTACAAAGACCCGCGGGGAGCTCAGTCCTCTGCCATTTTATATTACTGGGCGGAGGGCAGCAGAGAGCTTCCAACTGAAATCTGTGGGTTCAAGGTCAACTGGAGATCGTTTCACGTTGGTGACGTCAAATAAACCATCTACCTTTTAGGTATCACACTAGCTTAGCAGCAAAGCTGTGATGGAAAAACCCCCAAATCTCATTGGCTTTCCACAACAAACCTTTATTTCTCACTCACGTTCTATGTCAGGCGCTGCAGGGTAGCAGTGCTCATTCTGGGACTAAGGGATTAAGAGGCCACCACTCCTGGGGACACCCCAGCATCAGGGGAAGAAAATCAAGAGGTAGGAACTGAACAACGAAATCTGTTCCTGCAGGAGGCATACTTCTCAGCCCCTGGCTGCCACCGGTCCGGGCACAGGGCAAGCCTGGCCCTGGGGGAGATCCTGTCCTCTGTGGGGAGCTGCTGGCCATGTGGCGATGGGTGACGCCGTCATCCTCGCACAGGTGGCAGAGCAAACGGCAGGGGAAATAACCCAACCTTCCACATCTGTTCCTTACCTCTCTATCTATACTTTATACCCAGGAGTTCATGAACGTTTCTGTGTCAAGGATATATCATCATTTTTCCTTTTCCTGACTCCTCTGAGGGAGAAAAAAATCATTCAAATATTACGTTTCTTTGTCCGTTCAATCAGGTGAGTTAATTAACTAGATTTATGATAAATCTTGCAAATGACAATCTTCTCAGGAAGATCTCACATTTAAAAGAACGTTACTTTTTTCCGTTTTAAGCTTTTGTTTTGAATTATTTTTAGACTCACAAGCTATAAAACTGCAGAGAGTTCCCATGGAACCCTTCACTCAGCTTCCCTCCAAGGATGGTTTCTTACAAAACCGTAGTAACACAGTCAAAATCCAGGAATGGCCGTAGGTACAATGCTATTATACGGATTTCACTGGTTTTTACATGCACTCGTGTGTGTGTGTGTGTGTGTGTGTGTGTGTGTGTGTGTGTTAGTTCCTATGAAACTGATCACATTCATGGTCATGATACAGAAGAACTCTAGCCCCACAAAGAAGCCCCCTGTACTACCCACCCCTCTAGAGCCATACCCTCCCCTCATCCACAACCGCTGGCAACCACCCATCTGCTTCTCTATTAGATAAACTTTTATAGCATTTTTGAAAGCACCAAATAATATTTGTGCTACTTAGAGATTTCGTTAGCTCCAATGCCCCAGTCTGAAGGGAAAACAAAACAGGAACCCAAGAAGCATCTTAATTATGTGAACCCTCGCCAGCCCTCAACAGTTATTTGTCTCCCCCCCAAAAAAATTCATGGCCAAGTTTATATGACTCTCTGAGAACAAATCAGGGATAAATGGAGACGTATTTATTCAAGCCATCTCCAAGCTTCCATCATCTTTGTTTCACTGAGTAAAGACAGAATTGGGCTGTTGTTCACGTGAGGAACGCTGGCTGACACTCTGAGATGGGATGGGACAGATGTGAAACCTAAGCTTTGGTGGGTGGATAATACGCCAGGGATGCTGCAGATGTTTTTCACGGACTCGAAAAAGTGTAACATTACTTGCAGGAAGCTGACTTTCATGCCTCCCTATCATGTCGGAATTCCCAAGCAGCTAGTATTGCTCAACTGATTAAACAAAACAGGCTGGCGGAGGCTGCGTTCCTGTCTCCTTCTTTACTGCACAGTCCAGAGTGGGCAGGATCCTTCCTTCCTCTAGATGCCTGATTCCTTCCCAGATTGTTTATTACTCCCAGTAAATGTTTCCAAAGTGGCAATCCTCTCCGAGCTATGTTATATAGTTACTTCCTGACGCCCAGTGATCTTTCTGATTATAACCTTGTGGTAAACATTAATCACCCATTATTAATGCCCAGTTGTTTACTCACAGGCTCAGTTATGTAGGTGAGATCGCATTTGTCATAATAAGACTAGAAAATACAAAGTAGAAAGGAAAATCTTATCTTTTGGGTATGCTTCATTCAAAAAGATATGAGAGTGTGGAGGTGCGTGTTTTCTTAGGAATCATACTGAATAGGCTGGTCTGTGATTTTTTTCCTTTTTTAAACAGTTCATCTCCAACATCTTTCCATGTCATTAAATACAAGCAGTATCTCATTTTACTGTGTGATATTTTATCATATGGCCAAACCATATTTGATTTAATCAGTCCCCAGTTCCTGGACATTGAGGTTACTTCCAATTTCACTATTAGAAACAACACTACCAACAGGTGTCTGTGAGCACACACGGTGCAAGTGTCTTATCAGCTCCTCAGGAAAAAAGCCAGAAGTGGAAATCTTGGGCCAAAGGGATGAACATGAAATAGTAAAATGAAAAGCTACGCATCCATTATAGCCGGGGGTCTGGTTTTTTTTTTTTAATCTTTTTTAAAAATAAGTTTATCTATCTATCTACCTATCTTTGACTGTGTTGGGCCTTCGTTGCTGCGCGCGGGCTTTCTGTAGCTGTGGAGAAAGGGGGCTACTCTTCGTTGCGGTGCGCGGGCTTCTCCTTGCAGTGGCAACAGGCTTCTCATCGCGGTGGCTTCTCCTGTTGCAAAGCACGGGCTTTAGGTGCGCAGGCTCAGTAGTTGTGGCGCACGGGCTTAGCTGCTCCGCGGCATGTGGGATCTTCCCGGACCGGGGCTCGAACCCGTGTCCCCTGCATCGGCAGGCGGATTCTTAACCACTGCGCCACCAGGGAAGCCCCAGGGGTCTGTTTTTGATCAAGACATTCTGGCTGGGCTGGCCGGCTGCTGAGCCTCCTGGATAAGCTTGCAAGTAACCAGTTTCGCATCTTGGTGAAAAACAGAGTGAGGCGTAACTCTCGGCTTGTCCTTGGTTTCTGTTACGTGCAGACATTCGTCCTCGACTCAGGATTTCCCCGTCTGCTCACTGACGGCCGAGCCGCCACAAAATGCTGGTTGACATTTTCTTACCTCCAACTGCAGCTCATCTCAAGGATTTACTGTTCTTTCTATTGACATGTTTTTGTTCCTTTTCTTAAACTGGGAATTGAGAAACAGTGAAGGTCCAGCCATTTGGGGGATCGTAACTCTCCAGCCATTTGTCAGTTAAGCATGGCTGGTCTAAAGCCATAAAGCAGGAGAACCCCTTACAAATTAAAAAAGAAAGAAAAAATCTCTATTTCTAGCCTCTGCTACAAAGTCTCTGGCGCTTAGCTTTACACTGATGCACTGGGTTCAGCTGTACAGATGTGACCGTGTGGCTCTTCCACCTTGACCTTCGCCCGCGAGAAGCACTGTCACAGGCACCACGGTGTGGTCCTGCGGCAGCACACTGCCCAGTGCCCCTCATTGCTGTCCAAGCATCTCTGCCTTTGGCTGCCGTGTGCTGCTGGTTCTGGAGCGCGCACCCGCATCAAGCAGATGTACTCCCTCCTTTCTGTTTTTTTTTAAACAACAGGAGGCAACACTAATGCACTTTCCACCCCCTGTGACTTTAAATGCATCCCAAGCAACTCCTCCCGGAGCTCAGCCGGAAGGGTAATGACAAAAATAGCACTTGTTCAGTTCTTCAATCCCACATCTTAAACCCCTGGCACATATGAAGTTTGCCCTTAGTGCGGCAGAAACCTTTGAATTTGAATAGGCATTTGAATTTGAACAGGTATTTGAATTTGAATAGGTATTTGAAAGGTATTTGAATACCTTTTTTGTTGTTATTTAAGTGAAACATACCTAGCAAAAATATCACTGAGAACATGCTAATATTTCTACTCACAGCAAACCGTTTTAAGTGTTACAATTAAAGCAGAAATTCAGCAATGGTTTGCCCTGACGAACATTTAGTCTTTTTTTTTTTTTTTTGGTTAAGACACTGGATGATTTTAATAGAAATATAGTTGATTTACCATGTTGTGTTAATTTCTGCTATACAGCAAAGTACTTCAGTTATACATATATATACATTTTTTTTTAAATATTCTTTTCCATTATGGTTTATCATAGGATATTGTGCTGCACAGTAGGACCTTGTTGTTTATCCCAATGTCTAATATTCAGTGCTTCCTCTTTCCACCGCCCCAGCTGTCCACCCCCTTCCAGGGAGGCTACGAGGTGGAGACGGAGCAAGCAGAAGGGGGAGGGGTGCTATGTAAAGACATCTGTGCAAATGTCTCTAAGTGATGGTCTCTGTATTTGAGAATACAGAAATACTGTGATCACTAGTATTCTAAAAATGATTTTTTCCCCCTGTTCACTGGCTTGACTTTAGAAAAAGTCAACATTTAAAAGAAAAGGGGAAATATAACCAAACCAGATGGCAGCCTGTGGTCCCTGTAACCAATTTAAAGGCAGCCCCCGACAGCCCCACCCCCTTGCTCTACCTGTACATGCAGGGTTCAGAAACGTATTTCCAGGGTACCTGTTTACCCATCCTTTCTAATAAGATACTGCCAGAAACAGTGTGTGTGTGGTGTCGGGGGGGGGGGGGGGAGAGCTCACATAAACACACAGAACCCAGCTTACTACTTCCTTTATCCTGTGAAACAGCCGGGAAGGGTCAAAGGTGGACAGTCAGAGATGAAGAAACTGAGGATTGGGAAAGGTTTCAGCGAGATCCATGGCTAGTAAAAGTGGTAAAATTAGGATTTCAACGCAGGCCTTTGGCTCAGGTAATGGGTCTGACTCTGGGCTGGACGCTGAACCAGCGGCAGACAGAGAAACAAACTGGGCAAGAAGCCCCCTTCCGGTATCAGGATAAACCTGATACACTGTACGCATGCCCACACTTTTCCTTCCCCCAAGTAACTCAAATGGACCCAGGGCAGAAGGCTATTTTCCCGTGAGAACAGGAAAAAAGATAAAATGTAAAGCAGCCGCCTATCATAAAGCAGAAATACATGGCAACGGCATCTTCCATCTTTAATATGTCTAGATCCCCAGATTATCAGGTTCCTGTTATTCCCAGATATCTCTGGAGTCACATCTCCTCTGCTATTGCAAATATGTCCAAGCTGGAGCAGAAAGACAGATACCCTCGGATTCCACTAGAGGGGAACAGCATGCCGTCAGGGACGGGAAGTCTGATGACTTCTGAGGATTGTCACCTGAGAGCAGAGAGGAATCCTGCTGCCCTTGCAGCGCCCACGAACCCACGTCTCAGAGCCTGTGTGTGGCCCTCGCCTTCACAACCGGCGACTCCAGAGAAGTTAAATCAGGCGGAAATTGTATTCAGCCTCTGCGGTACATGCAATCTGAACGTTCTGTTCGTTCCGGAACGCAATTTTTCTAATTCTTGATCAAGCCCGCAGCATATGACAGCCAAACCGACGTCACTGCACAAAGAATCTACTTGGTGTCCGGAAGTACAAACAGAAATTTCTACAGGGAAGGCAGTTTGTGAGGTGCACCCCCGGGAGACTTTCCCACGATGTGTAGGAAGACGGAGGGCTTGCTCATCAGACAAATCAATGGCCCGGCCCAGCGCTGCCCAGCGGAGCCGCTGCGGTGTCCCCCGCACTGACTGCTAGCTGCGTGCTGAGCACGTGAGACGCGGAGGACCTGTGAATTTTCACTTTTCCTTTACCTTCCATCTGTTTAGATTTAAACAGCCATAGGTGGCCAACAGCCCGAGATCACCCCCGCCCTGGGACACCGCGTTCAAGCCACCGATCTCCTTCCCGTTCCTCCTCAAAAGCCCCCGACTGCAGAGACCCGGGGAGGGGCTTTCTGGCTCTGCGGGGAGCCACCGGAGCCGGCCTGTGACTCGGGCTGCGCCTCACCCTTGGACCGGCCCTGCACACGCCCCCAAGGCTGCCACCCGATGCCGGGCGGCACTCATCTGCTCTCTGAGGGCTCCCTCCCCGTCCACCGTCCCCCACTCCCACCATGTTACTTGTCGTGATCCACTGCCTGGCACACGTTCCTCGGCTCAGAACGACCCAGCGGCTCCCCGGCCTAGTGGTGCGGCAGCGCCCTACCGGCCCCACCCCTCCCCGGGCCGCTGCTTGCCCTCACGCCTGCCTCCCCGCTCGGGGAGAAGCCCGGGGTTCGCAGGCGCCAGCTGCACCCCAGATGCACCCACCCCCCACTGACACCCAGCCCGCCCACCCTTCCCTGCAGGCTCTCGAAGGACCTCTGCTGCTCTGTCCCCATCTCAGGGCCTTTGCACTTGCCGTCCCTCTGCCCAGCTCGGGCACTAGGGCTCCACATGGACGCCCCTTCCTCGGGCTCAGCCCCCCTCCCACCTCCAGGAGTCCCCCAGATTCCTCGGGCTCAGCCCCCCTCCCACCTCCAGGAGTCCCCAGAGACTCCGCATTTCAGTAGCTTACTTCTTCTCACCACTTGATCAGAAATTATTTTCCTTATTTAGTTTTCACTTGTTCCTAAACTCTTCATTCTTTGTCTTCAAAATGTAAATTCCACGATTAGAGAAGACCTCGCTGCTGCCTTCTTCATGGCTGAACCACGAGTACCCAAACAGGGCCCAGCATAAAGCAGACGCTTCGCCAGCATCTGTCGAATGAAGGGATGAGTCCTGTATGCCTCCCTATGGATGGAAAACTCTTAGAGATCAGAGACCGTATCTTACACCTCCTGGGAGCTCAAGGTCATGACAACGGTGACACTTAATCCCCACTGCAGCCTCCAACCAACTCTTTCACAGGTGACACACCTTTAAAGGAAGGTGCTTTGCAAATGCACCTTCCAGGGTCTCTAAGCAGACATGGCACCTTTTGATATATTTCTGTCTCTCAAAAAGCCAATCTCAAGTTTAGGCAAAAAGATCCAGCGAACGTCATACGTTTAAGGATGGAAAACTAAATAAATACCAGTTACACTGTTACCCATTTAGGAAAATTCTAGAACTTATAGCTGATTTCACTTGTGAGTTTATACCACTGAGAGTGAAGACGCAGGTTTCTTTGGTGGGAAGATGGAGCATTTCAATTTCTTTTACCAAAGAAACGAGATGTGGCACCAGGACAAGATGGGGAAAAAAACTTTTACCGTCTGTCCTTCGGGAAATGGGAAGAGACGGCTGAACATGCAACAGAGCTCCTGGTCTCGGTCTCGGCCTCAGCATTAAAGCCCCTCGCAAACCAACAGTTTCCTGGGAAAGGTCGGTGCCTTCCAGCTTATGGAGCTCATCACCTGACAAACGTTCCTCTGGCATTTTATTTTCTAGGGATGTCGGTTTCGCACATTAAAACGAGAACCACGGTCCTAAGGAAAGACCGTAAGTCAAGTCTCGTTACAACTCACTTTAAAATTATTTGGTTATACTGTTACTTTGCCCTTAAGCACCGATTAAAAGAAGGGAGCCATCCTCTGGGCCACTGGATCTGCTCTGCTGGGCTAAAATTTTGGTTGTGAACATACCTGTTTGTAATCAGCTTTCCTGTTATTACTAATCTTGTTTCTCAGATTACAGGTGGAGATGGACATTGTTTGCACGCAAGTAACTATGAACAACTCAGTATTCATACGGGCTGCCAATGTATTGTTACGATTGTTATTAAGTCTCTTTTTAGAGAAGTTTTTCTTAATATGGACTCTGAATTTAGTTTTAAATCCCCGCCAAGTTTTAATGCAGCGAACACACGTGAGGATCGAAGTTATTCTGACACAACGAAACGCTGCTTTGAATGCAATCTTCCTGAACATATCTGGAACCTACACGCAGCTAGAGGGGATATTCGTTTGTACCCTTACTTGCCATTCTCTGAGGTTTCTGTGACAGTTTCTAAGGAAACACATCAACACAAACACCAGATCAGCTACAAGTATCTGTCCTCCTGACAGGTGCTTCCTAGTGCATCGATATAGATTTTTAATGTTTTCACTTAACTCTCACCCCAAGAACCACAGTCTTCGTAAAGAAATCTGGTTCTAATGCAGATATGAAAAGATTTCTATTTCCAAAGTGGAACAAATGAACCTCCCAGCTGACTTCTAGGTGGTCAAGACAGGTGGTATAATTTAGTTGATCGGACCAAGTTTTACGAGAGTAAATTTAGAGCAAAGTACATCTTTAAGCACACAGGAGGAGAATAGGGTTTGTAGGTCCTTGGAGAAGAAATGATCACATTTTTAAATGCCTCGATGGATAAGGTCACGATTCTGATGAGTTTCTAACAGAAATATTTAAAGACACACCTGAACTGTGAAACCATTATCAAGAAAACGCCAGCTTGACGAAGTTGAGAGAGTAGCATGGACATATATACGCTACCAAATGTAAAACAGACAGCTAGTGGGAAGCAGCCGCATAGCACAGGGAGATCAGCTCAGTGCTTTGTGACCACCTAGAGGGGTGGGATAGGGAGGGTGGGAGGGAGACACAAGAGGAAGGGGATATGGGGATATATGTATAGCTGATTCACTTTGTTATACAGCAGAAACTAACACAACAACGTAAAGCAATTATACTCCAGTAAAGATGTTAAAAAAAAGAAAACATCAGCTCGTGGACCTCGAAAACTCAGGTGTCTCCTGGGTCTGCGCTGGTGCGTTTCTGAAGCCTGCAGGCCCACAATTTCATAGCCTGGACAGCTCACCACCCAGAATTTTGGGAAAGAGGGGCCACCTTACTTGGACAGCAGGATCAACCTGAGTTTTCCCTACAGAGCTTTCAGTTCCTCTGCAGACAGGGGTTCATTAGGTTAACTAAGGGTTAATATTTGTTAGCAGCAGATGCGTGAGCTAGAACGTAGTCACTGAAAGGGCCGTGCTGGTGACCAGATAGACTTAACCCCCCTCCACTGCCAGGGGACACCTTCGTCAAGGAACTACACAGCCGAGCTCCTTCCAGATGCTCCGGGATCAAATGGATTCCAATCCTCAAGGCTATTTTGTTAGCTGCCAGATAGGTCTAGTTCCCCGTACAAACAGGCACAGAATAATTAGGAGAGCAGCTGGGCCGAAGCCGGGGCTCTCGGGGTGCAGTAAACGCGGGCACACTTCCTGTGGACGGCTGACAGCCGGGTGCCTGGACACGAGCGCGTCGCTGTGCCAGCGGGCTGCTGACAGCGTGCTCACGGCCTGCAGAAGCACTCAGCTCCCATGGCCGGGGACCTGGATTCCCTCCCCGCTGCCGACGCTCTAGGTTCCCGACCAAAGTCCATTCTTCCTTCTTCCCCTTACGAACAGGTCTCTGGGTTTTGCTGGAATGACACCCTGGGGAGTAACAGAATACCCTTGCCAGCCTCTCTTGCAGCTACAGGGGCAGCGGTGGGACAGAGCCCTGGCCACTCGGACGGGAACACGAGTCCATCCGCTGGTCACTTCCAGGAAGGCGGAATGTTCCTGTTTGGGCGCCGCCTCTCCTTTGTTTCTTCCCGCCTGGAGTTGGACGCTTATTTCACCACCAGACGCAGTGCCCTTCCCTCTCTGAAGGTGGCGGCTTCTGGAGACGCCCTTGAAAGGGAGCGAGCTGGGTTTTTCATGGGCTCAGGAAGGCAGGCAGCAGCGAGGAGAGGCCGTGCGTGGAGCGGCTGGGCGGTTCTGTGGCTTTTAGCCATTTCATCAAGGTTTCGCCGAGCTGCGGAGAAGAAGAGCTGGTTGCTTCCGCGTCTTTCGCTGGCTGCCGGTCACGTGACAGGGTGACACGCCTCTCCTCGGAGGCTCTGGAAGCAGCACGAGCTGCTCTGGAAGACACGTTCACGGGTCCGTGTTCTCAGCCACCGCTGTGGCCGCTGAAGGGGACCCGTGACAGTCTGGCTGACCTGAATTTTTTAATTACCCCAAAATGCCTGTTTTCTTCGATGCTCTGGGCTGTCTCGAACAACTACCCGCATCTCAATCTAGCCCCCTCCCTTACTTTATAACCTCAGGATGGGGTTAAGAACGCAAAGGAAGGGTTACAAGAAGCCCTCGTCTTCTGGACTTCATACAGGCAGCTTCCCCCCCGCTGTCCTTCTTTCCTTCCTTCCCTTTCAGAGGTTTAACAGGGACTCTGATACACTTCTTGAGACATCTGCTTAGTGAGGTTTTGCCTTGAGACGCCGAGCGGGGGAGGAGAAGGATGGGTTTCAACACGGCTGAGCTCTGCCCAAACCTGTGGCCTGGAGGAGCTGGCACAGAGCCACCATCTCCAGAAGGCTTCTATCTCGGATGAAGATAATGATATTTGTTTGAGGGGCACGCCCTTGGGTTGCATATACAAACCAGACTTAATGGATATTTTTAAGAGTTTCCCACAGGGAAAATAGGCCATGTCAAAGTGCCAGGGCACTCAACTGTCACTTCCTTCCAGGGAAAAAGGAAAAAATGCAACAGTCCTGCTTAGACCGAGCCAGCTGCTGCTCGCACTGTTAAAAGCTGTACCGCTTCTGCCTACACGGGTGGCTTCCTCAGACCTCCGGCCCTGGGAGGGCTGACACCTGCCCGAGCAGCAATCCAGTTGGGACTAGTTTACCCAGACGGCAGGAAAGAGGCGGTGAAGGAGAGAGGCCCATTTGTTTCCTTTTACCACCCGTTCTGACTTCCATAATCCAGCCGTTCGTGAGAGACACTCAGCTGCAGCCGCCTCGGTGAGAAACCACGACTTTCGCCACTTTGCTAAGTTATTCTCCCCACGCTCGGTCCTCCAACTGGCTCAGAATACACGGCCTAGAGAACGGCCAGCACTGGGAGACTCTGTGAGCCCGTAAAGCCTTCCTTCCTCAGCTCGCGAGGGAAGGTGCGTGATGTTCAGGGCTAAGTGTGCCCAACGCGATCGGCTTCACTCATACGGGTTCCCCTTCCTTACCCATTTCCTAGGGAGAACCTGAAGGCTCTAGAAATAAGAGGGAAGTAAGATGGCGGAAGGATGGAAGGAAGGGGAGCAGGGAAGAGGGGGGAAGAGTTTACACCTGCAGCAGTGGGGCCTGGGCTCTCTAGCTATGACGCCAGCTGTTCGGCAGAGGCTCTGTCCCCAGCCCAGCCCACGTCCCTGGGGAAGGCAGACACGCAGGACAGAATGCGAGCATTTCCCAGAATGTGGAATCGCTTGAGTCAGAGTTTCCTCTATCAGAATTCACGAGTCAAGTCTCAGATACTGCAATCCCTCGTGACGTGACGTCTGCCACTTATCTTTGAGAGCCATCCAATTGTTGAATGCCCAGAACTTTCTCAAAATTGTACCTGGAATTAATTGAAGGGTTTTTTTTCTCCCCCTTAATCATGATTTTTTTTAAAGTCATAGTCGGTCCAAATATAGTTAATCTTTTGTTTTATAAGTGAAATACTTGAAATAAGTTTAAAGGAGGCGATCTCAGCATCTCTAGGACAAGAGACTCCTTCAACGTCGTACCCTGACTTTAAAATGAACGCAACATTTCTTCTGACCCCAGGGAACCACGTTGGACCAGCTACATGTTCATGACACAATATGTTTCTGGCACCAGAACGGCCTTGAGAAATTAGCCTGCTGCCTCCTAGCCTGATAAAATCTCAATAACGATTCAAAACAGTGAGAGCTTCTCTCTCATTGCCATGTAAGAGCTTCCTGCTCTACTAGAGGGTCATAAAGGTGCTTTATTTCCAGAAGTCCTTAACGTTCTTCATTACGGACTGTGGAGTGCTGACCCAATTTCCATATGGTTTTTAAAAAATGAGGGTTAAGGACGTGCCCATCTGTGGCCACGGTCAGGAAGCCGCCTGAAGATTTCTTCCCTATTTGGAGCCAGTTTTGGTAATCGGAGGGAGACGGCCTGTGCTGGCGGCTCCAGGCCAGTTCATGCATAATTCACCCAAAAGGATGGAAAAGGCCCACTGGGGACAAGGCTTGGCCTACTTCCCCTGGTTTATCACCAAATGTGCTCTGTTTTGATCTCCGAGGCCCTGTAATCCTCCCCCACTTTGATATCAGTGACACTGGTATAAGTCACATAATGACATGAGGTTTCTGGGGGCAGATGGACCAGGGCCCTTCTGAGGAACAAAGATGGGCCTCAAACCCAGCCAGTGAGCCAGGAGGGGAAAACACCCAAGAACCAGATTACAAACATGAAGAAACACAGCCCAGACCCAGGCAGCTTGAAAGACATGAAAGGGACCAGACAGTCCGTGTTACAAACCCGGTCCCTCATCCTGTCCCCATCAGGCCCAGAGATGAAACGGCTCCGGAACATGTGTCCTTTGATCTTGGGCTGCTCGCGTATTTCATCAGGAAGAGGCCGAGAATGACACGCTCTAATGCATTCTGTGTCACTTTCCCAGAGACTGTAGTTTATAAATGTTCTGTGTTAATCAGAATTATAAATGAGGAACTTAATTTAAAAAATTTGTTTAATATTGTGAGCTGTTCAGGCCTGTGTCCCTGTCTTACCCAACATCCAGCCGTGGGGAAGCTAGAATTCCTGCTCTTGTCAAGAAGCTGGCCGTGGTCCTACCGTTTAAAGCCCTCTGCTAGCTTCCCATGGCCCCTCGAGATTCTTCACGACCCCCAGGCCCCTCTCTCCTGCCTAAACGTCCAGCCACTCTGCTCTTTTTCTCCCAGATGGATCTCTCTGGAATATAGCGTAGGGCACTTACCACAGCTGTAACTAATTAATTAATTGTGTGACGATGTGGCTCAAAGCACATCTCTCTCATTAAAGTGCAGACTCCACCCAGTGGTTCCCATCTTCTTGGGAATGGGCTTTGGTGGCTGGGGACAGGTGCACACAGCTCCTGGGCCGGGCAGAAGTCATGGAGCGACCGGAACCGGCCACTCACTGTGCCTTATTCACTCGTGGGCCCCCAGGGCCCACGCACAGCAGATGCTCAGAAGACATCTGGGCAATGAACTGAATACATAAACAAGGTAATAAATCTCAGTGCTGCAAGGCTCTCCATCACTGCATGTCACTCACTGCGCATCTGGGGAAGGACTTGATCCAGACGTTCAGCTGCCTGGTGGCTAGAGTCCAAGTCTGATGGTCGACTGTACAATGTTCTTTCTATCATCACTACGGGGGTGCAGGTGTGGGACCGGCACCCACACGGCCACTTCTGTGTGCTAAATGAAGTCCACACACTAGGTGGATTTCTACTTATTTTCTAAAACTAACATTCATGGAGAATTAGCAAGCAATGGTTGTCTAGGGCCCGGCCAGATTTCCTGACTGGGCTCTCAGGAAACTGTGAATTATAAAAAGATAGGTATATTTTTCTTCCCATCTGAAACTTAGCTTCAGAGCAGTGATGAATGTCTTGTAGCCTAAAATCTCACCCAGCGAAATGGCTGAGCAAAGGCATTGGGCAATTTTTCTTAGCTCTGGGTCTGCAAGTAAAACACTGAATGTTCAAGTCCAAGCAGTTTAAAGGGACCCTGGAGACCCACTCCTGTCCCAGGTGCAGGGAGGCCAGAGTGACACAAGGGAGGGACCTCACATCACCCCGGACAGGCCCGGGGTCACGACTCTGATGATGCTCCTGTCATGCTCTGTGATGCTCTGGTCTTGAGAGTTACAGTTTGTGGGTTTCCTTTAAACTGGAGGTAGCTCTCGCTGAGCTTTGCTTCCTTCTCCCAGAGCATATGCAGGCCCGGAAGGACCAACAGCTAGAGCAGGAGATGAACAAGACAGAGATGTAAATCATTCATTTTCTCTCAGGCTTGGAGCATGGACAGTTCTCCGCTTATCAATGGGTTGTTCGAAAAATCATGTGCAAGGCTGCTGTTCCAAAGCAGGATGTTTTTACCCCAGAAACAGGGCTCCATACACGGCTCGCCTCCACATCAGACCCTCAGTCCCCAAGTGCCGTCTGCAGAGGCCTGCAGACCATAATCCCACCACTACAGAAACCAGAGGATGCTGGTTACCTACCCCCAACACCCACTTCCTCTCTCCTTGGTCACAAAATCCCCATTTTAGCTGGACACACTGAGATCTACAGTGAAAGAAAACATTTCTCTAGCACCTAAGCGTGGTCATGTGATAAATGAGATACGAGTGAAGGGTTACGTGGACTTCCTGAAAAGCTGCTTAAAGGAGGTGCCCTTTCTGCCCTTTGGGTGGCAGGCAACACAAATATGAGGGCTGGAGTTTCAGCAGCCATTCTGGGGCAGAGGAGACTGTGCATGAAAGCCATGGGCTCAGATGGTGTAGCAGAGAGACCTTGCTCCTGATGGTGGTGGAGCTGCCCCATAAGCCCTGCTTACTCCCTTCTGTATTCTGTTAACGTGGGGAAAAAAAACAAATGATCTTATTTAAACTGCTATTAGTTGAGATTTTTCTAATGCCTACAGCTGCACGCAATTCTTAACTGGTACGCCCATGAATAACAATTTCTTTATGGGAAAGTAGGATGTCTGCTATACATCTATCCCTAAACCCTCTCTGGCAGTAATGACAAAAAGAACATGCACATACCTCAAAAAAGCCATAAAAAAAAAGCATAATAGTGGGAACTGACATTGTGGGACACTTCATATTTGACAAACATAGTATTTGTTAGCCATCACAATGTTGCATAAGGTACTGTGAATTACTGCCCCCCTTTTACAGATGAGGAAACTGAGGTTCAAGCAGCTTAAGAATCTGTCCCAAACCAGCTGTTAAATACCCAAGTAAGAGTTACCTACTTGGCATGAGATAGACACAGATGTGATAACAGGTAGGAAATGGTAACTTTTTAAGATCTTGCCAAAAATTTAGTAAATTGCAATTATGTGAGAAGCTAGAATAAAAAGAAGGTACCTTGACCTAATTAAATGAGATAATACATGTAAAGATGCCTACCATGCAGTAGATACTCCAAAAATACCTGTTCCCACCTGGATTTTTAAAAAGCCCTTCCTGAAACACACAAATACATACCTGCCCCCCACATTTCTAAGATATGTCTTATCAGATTATTTTGTGTGGGAGGTAACATACATGGAAACCTACAACCCTTTAATTTAAAAAGTTGTGCCTGAAAAATGAAGTGGCTAGGTTTGTGTTCTCGGTCGAATGGTGTTCCGTTCCCCCCTAAAATTCTACCCAGAACCTCATAATGAGATCTTATTTGGAAGTAGGGTCTTTGCAGACGTCATTAGTTAAATTAAGATGAGGTCATACTGGATTAGGGGTGGACCTAAATGCAATGGCTGGTGTCCTTATCAGAAGAGGAGAGACACCCAGGCACAAACAGAGAAGGTGGCCATGTGAAGACAGAGGCAGAGACTGGGGTGACGCAGAGACTGGGGTGACGCAGCCACAGGCCACCAGCTACACGCCAAGAACTGCTGGCGCCGCCAGAGGCTGGAAGAAGCGAGCGAGAGCCTTCGGAGGGAGCACGGCCCTGCCAGTACCTTGACCTTGGACTTCGAGCCTCAGGACCCTACGAGGACACATTTCTGTTGCTTTAAGCTACCAGTTTGTGGTAATGTGCCACGGCATCCCTAGGAAATGAGTAGCCTGGAGACAGATTTAAAGTCTCAAGGAGCACTGACTAATGAAAGGATAACGCCAAAGTCCAGTTCTATCTGCAAAATAGTGCGCTCTCTCCTGTAGATGGCTCTGCATCTGACCACCACTGCTCTGCTGTCCTGGACTCAACCCCTAGGAGCCCGCACAGGCTCCAGGACACTGGCTGAGAACTCTAGGAGCCAAGGCTGTATTTCACCTGTCACCGAGGTGAGAAAACCTGTGTGTCAGATACACCAACAAACAGACACTAATCAGATTTGGGGATAAGACTTGATTTTACTCTGGAACTATAAGCAATCCTGGCACACAACCGCAACTTGTGTATATTTGCCTAATTCTACACTGCATGTTCTATTCTTCTGAAATTAACATAATCAAGTTTAGTATACTTAATGTCGTAATATCAAATGAATAAACATGACTTCATACATACTCCATAGTTTTACCAGCCTGTGATGAAGAAACCCAATTATGATAATTTAAAGACAGAAACAATAACTTCCTGCAACTGTCTGTAAGAAAAAAAAGGTTCGCTTCCCCTGGAAGAATTCTCAGTACCACAAATAAGATACTTAACCTCTTCAGCTTTCATACAACTTAGTTAAAAACAAAAAACCTCCAACAGAATCGGTGAAATAGTCTCAATTACATGTATGAGTCTCAAATTTATATAACGAATTTATGAAAAATTCACAAATATCAAAATGTTCTCAAAGTAAATCTGCTACCCCACTAACTCAGCATTCCCCTCAGTAGACTCAGCACCTACCCTGACAGGCTGTAAAAGGATTCAGGATTCTATATGCGCGCTATATTTAACATATTTATACAATCAATATCAGATTTCTCCAGCCACCAAAATGATTCCTAAAACTATGTTACATGGAACAATATTTTAAGTCAAGCAATACTGTTCTTATACATCTTTGGTGTTTAAAATATTTACTATTTTTCCATTCATTTTTCTACTCACACGGAGACATGCTTAAAATAAAACAAGTACTCTTACAACTCCACAATGAAAAGATAACCCAAGTATAACATGGGCCAAGGATCTGAATAGACGTTTCTCCAAAAGAGTCATATCATGACCAATGAACACATGAAAAGATGTTCAAAATCATCAACCATGGGCTTCCCTGGTGGTGCAGTGGTTGGAGTCCACCTGCCGATGCAGGGGACACGGGTTCGTGCCCCGGTCCGGGAAGATCCCACATGCCGCGGAGCGGCTGGGCCCGTGAGCCATGGCCGCTGAGCCTGCGCGTCCGGAGCCTGTGCTCCGCAACGGGAGAGGCCACAACAGTGAGAGGCCCGCGTACCGCAAAAAAAAAAAACCATCAACCATTAGGGACATGAAAATCAAAATCACAGTGAGATACCACTTTCACACCGACTAGGGTAACCAGAATCAAGAAGATTCGCAATAATAAGCACCGGAAAAACGAGGAGACACTGGCATCTTCATACACTGCTGACGCGACCGTAAAATGGAGCCGCTGCTTCAAAAAAACTCTCTGCCAGGACATCAAAAAGTGAACCACAGTTACCACGTGACTCAGAAGTTCACTCCCAGGTATACACCCGAGAAAACCAAAAACACGTTATGTACACAAAACCTGGAATGTTCACAGCAGCACTATTCACAAAAAGTCCATCAGAGCCAGAGAGAGACAAATACCACATGATACCGCTTCTATGTGGAATCTAAAAAGAAATGATTCAAATGAACTTATATACAAAACAGAAATAGACCCACAGACATAGAAGACAAATTTATGGTTACCAAAGGGGAAAGGGGCAGGATAAATTAGGAGTTTCGGATTAACATATACAGACTACTATATATAAAATAGATAACCAACAGCACAGGGAGCTATACTCAATATTATGTAATAACCTATAAGGGAAAAGAATCTGAAAAAGAACACACACACACACGCAGAATCACTTTGCTGTACACCTGAAACTAACTACATTGTAAATCAACTATACTTCAATTAAAAAAAAAAAGATGCAATCCCTGAAGACTTCAAAACAAAGAAAAAAAGAAAAAGAAAAGCCCATGTTTATCTTGCAGCCCCACAGCACGACTGTAAATGCATCTTAAAGAAGAACTTGTGTGCAGAAACAAATCTTGCAAAATTCCCCCGAGCTTAAAAAAAAATAGTTGAATCCTACCAGTCAGATTTCTTAATGCTTTTTTAAATTCCAAGAAGGTCAGCAAAACGATTAGTTGAGCAGACAATCTGGCATGAAGAGCTCAGGCCAATGAGGCAGAAATGTGCGTTCTAGATGCCACCAACGAACCACGTGGCACCTTCACCTATAGATTAGAGAGGGGAGCAGATTGCACCTCCCAAGCCTGGCTGATTATCAGACCACCTGGGAAACTTTTAAGAAATCTTTTCACTGTGGAAAATTTCAAACACATGCAGAGTAGCGAGAACAATGAATCCTGAGTACCCATCACCAGCTTAAGCAATGATCTAAAAATGGGTGTGGCCCATTTTGTTTCAGTGAGAAACTCTTCCCTCCTCCTTCCTACTCTACTGGACAGCTTTTCAAGGACACGAATTCTGGGCCACACCCCATGAGATTCTGATTGATCAGGTCCATAATGGGACTGGGGAATGTTTTCCCCCCCCTAAAGAGTCACTTTGGAAACCAATGGCCTGGAAGACCCTTAAATTTCTTTCCAGCAACAAAATTCTATCAGCATAGAATGTGGGAAGCAACAAATGCCAGAGGTCAAGTTTATGAAACTATAAAAAATATTTTATGTGCAGCATATAAACTTTACAGAACATTAAGCCATTGATGAAGAAGCTGATATTACTTCTTTCGATTTAAGCATAGACCTGGACCCTTAAGAAAGAAAAATTCTGCTCAGTGCAGTGTTCTAGAATTTAGAATTGCAAAAATGCATATCATTCTTACTGCTTGCTTGGAACCAGAGTGAAGTCCACCACCAAAGGGAAATTTTGCACAGCACCCAAACTTCAGAATTAGACCGATGTGCTCACGACACTCCACGAGCAGCTGACAGAAATCAGCGCCGCCATGCGGAGACGATCACGGGCACCACGGAAACTCTCACGTTTGTTAGCCAGGCAGAGGGTTCTGACTCGGTAAACGCTTTTGTCTTTGACAATTTTATCTTTAAGATGGTCCCCTATGACCATCTTAGCTTTCAAACTCACCCAAACTTTCTGACAGCGTCCTGTTCAGAAGAAACCATCCAGATTTCTATAGGTCGCTGCGTTCAAAAGCCGTTTTTTCGGCTTCCCAACTACAACGCAGAGAGCCCTAGCCAGGAAGGCTCCATGCTGCATTGTGGCTATGGGATCACAAAATCCTAACAATGGAAGGAACATCAGGAACCACACAGCTGTCCAAATTGATGATGAATCTTTTCAGTTTAAAATATTGCTTTTAACGTCTGTACAATCAAAATGACAATGTGCACTAAATTAAATGTAAATCCGTAAGTGAAAGCTGGTTGATCGTACGGGCGTCCCAAACAACCCCTGTGCCTTAGGATCAGACGACAGCACCCAAGGAAAACCAGGCTGCCCGTGACCAGCTAATGGGAGGCGGCACCCACAAACAGCAGCTAAGGCTCTGACACATCCGCACGGAAGCACCCAAGTTGGCTAAGGGACCAGACGTGGCTACGAGGAAAACTAACTCTTACCGTTTGTGTTTACCAGCACTGACACTGGGCCATCAGGCACGGTCTGGGTCTGATCAACACCATTAAAGTAAATTGGTGGTGAGATGGGGAAACACACAGCCCTCTGATTTCAGCATCTGCACCACGTTGATTCCCATCTGTTATTTATCTGTCTTAGATATTTAGCTCGATGCCTGAAATACTTCCTTGTTCCTCTGGCCTTCACTTCTCTCCTTCCCTACAGGAGACTCCACAGCTTTGACATTCCTTCGCTTCTTGACTCAATATTTGTTGAGTGCTTACGATGTGCCAGGAATGGTGATAAGTGCTGGGGAGACGAGCCCACCGAGAACCCTGGTCCTCAGCGAACTTTAACGCGGATGGCAACCCCTACCACCACCTCCACCCCAACGCCCTTAAATGAGACAGTGTAACAGAGTGACCTGTAATGTGGAAAATCAAGGCGGTCCTGGAGACCGAGAGCAGCACCCAAGTGTCCCTGGACCACAGAGGGGGAGGGAGGATGGGACGCGGCGGCGGGATCTTTTCTGACCACCTCCACTTCACAAGGACGTCTCCCTCACTCTGGGTCCCTGCCAAGGGCATCACAGCTCCTGCTGCATCCCTGTGCAGCTGTTTCATCCCCTGCTGCAGGTGTCCACACACGGGTACCATGACCTTAGCCTCTATCCAGGACCCAGAGCGGCGCTAGGCATCTGTTACATGATCGATTTGGTCCCTGGAAGATGCTCAGGGAGTCTCCTCTTAAAAGGCAATCAAACTGCATTGCCAATATCCCGTCTATGAAAAACCCACATTTACTCGAACGGCCTCTGGGGACACGCTGGTCAGCTAAGAACCGTTTCAGTGGTGAGAAAGCCATAGATGGAAAACTCACTGCACGTAGGAGTGACCAAGGGCTGGCGGTCGGGGGCTCTCGCACCTCAGCCATAAAGACAGCCGTTCAACGGGGACGGAAAGATGACCCAGAGACTCCTGGTGAAACTCTGAAACAGGGCACGGATTTTTAGGGGTTTGTGGGGTGGCGGGAGGAAAGTATCAGAAGCAAGGGCTCCCCTTCCCCACTACGTCTGCTGAGAGCACACGACCATGGCTTGTGGCAGAGACTGAGTGTGAACAGGGTGGTGGCAGCAGCCGGGCCACACGATGCATTGCTTCGAGCCCTTGCCCACCTGAAGCTTTAGAATCATGGGTCCATCTCCAGGCCGTGGCTCCCTGCTTCCCAGAAAGGATCTCTTTAAAGGGCCCCTAAGAAACGCCATCAGAGAGGAGTCTTCAGAGCCCTTGGGGACATGAAGATGGATGAAAAAGAAACACAGCCATTGTGAATGACTTTGATAATTAGCACGGCTTCTGTGATGCCTCCTCACTGGCATCAACCACTCACGGATGAACCCTGACGGGTCCCCGCAGCGAAACAGGGGCACGAAGGCTGTGTCCTGAAAGCACGCCTGCGACCAGGCTCGTACACCGTCGTGTCAGCTCGGGACTACGGTGGGGACTGGTGAGGGGCAGGGCTGTTCACTAATTCCGTTCTTTTCTTTAAAATATGATATGATTCATATACTGCACAAGCCATCTAAAGTACACAATCCAATGGTTTTTAGTAGAGAGTTGTGTAACCACAACCACAATCAACTTTAGAACATTTTCATCACCTCACAAAGAATCCCAAACTGATAAATTCCTGCCCACTCCCCTGTGGCCGCCCCACTGCTCCCAGCCCGAGGCATCCATAACCTGCTTTCTGTCTCTACAGCTCCACCTATTCCGCACATTACACGTAAATGGGACCATGAAACGTGAACTTCTGTGCCCGACTTCTTTTGCTTGGCATGAAATATTCACCACAGTGTAGCAAGAATCAGGATTTCACTTCTTTCTACTGCCCAATAATATTCACTGTATGAATATAGGACATTTATTTATCCAGTCATCAGCTGATGGACATTTGGGTGGTTTCCACTTTGAGGTGAGTTTTTTGTTGTTGTTGTTGCGGTACGCGGGCCTCTCACTGCTGTGGCCTCTCCCGTTGCGGAGCACAGGCTCCGGACGCGCAGGTTCAGCGGCCATGGCTCACGGGCCCAGCCGCTCCACGGCACGTGGGATCTTCCCGGACTGGGGCACGAACCCGCGTCCCCTGCATCGGCAGGCGGACTCTCAACCACTGCGCCACCCGGGAAGCCTCTGGGGTGAGTATTTTAATACAAGATGAGCCAGCTCACTTTCTGGCACTTCTGATTTCCCAGCTGTGAAAAACAGGCCAACTGCATTTCCAAGGCTGTAAGTCTGCACTCAGCCAACCAGGGGACCAGGGTAAT
The DNA here is from genome assembly GCF_039906515.1 of Pseudorca crassidens. Lineage (NCBI taxonomy): Eukaryota > Metazoa > Chordata > Mammalia > Artiodactyla > Delphinidae > Pseudorca > Pseudorca crassidens. The sequence continues at coordinate 63,797,817 of NC_090314.1, read as the reverse complement.
AGATAATAACCTCTTTTCATGCCTGTTTGCTATGATACTGTTGGGGGTTGAACTGTGTCGTCATCCCCCTGCCCCGAAAGATATGCCCAAGTCTTACCCCAGTACCTGTGAATATGACCTTGTTTGGAAATAGGGTCTTTGCAGATGTAATTAAGTTGAGGATCTCAAGAGCAACTAGAATTTGGGGGCAGGGGCTAAATTCAAACCCAGCGACTGAACTCTTTATAAGAAAAAGGAGAGGGAGGTTTGAGATGCAGAGAGATAGGGAAGAAAGCCTTATAAAGACAGAGGTAGAGCCTGGAGGGACGTCTCTACAAATCAGGAAACGCCAAGGACGGTCAGCCACCATCCGGAGAGAGTGACGGCATGAAGGGACCCAACTCTGCCAACATCTGGATTTTGGACATTTGGCCTCGGGAACTTTGAGGGAACACATCTCTACTGTTCTCAGCCACTGCGCTGCGGTCATTTGTCATGGGAGCCCCAGGACACTAATACAGATGTGAATTCCTGCAGTAAGTGGGCTTAGAAGGGTCTCCATCTTGGTCCTTCATCTTGGAATGCGGGTCCCTGAGTCGCCAGCAATTCCAGGGCCCCGCTCAGGATGATGTGATTTTGAGGGGAGTGTAGGATGTCCGAGGCTCTCTGCAGAGGAGAGAGGCAGGGTTCTGATCTAATCTCTAATTTAATTACTTTCCCCTGGAACCAGGAGACTGTTCTTTTGGATTTGGGGAACGTAACCGTAAATGTGCCAACGGAAAAGGAAAACACAAGTTATGAACAAACATCCTCCTCCTGTGATTTCCCCGGACGTGCTGGGCGGTAACACACTCAGTAACCTCTCTTTCCCGGGTCGCCTGGGTCTGCCCTTCCCTCCAGGCACTCAGACCATCGGCGTGAAGAAATAGATTCCAGCAATTTCTTGCCAAACTAAAAATAAGGAAGCCATCTGGGAGAGAAATCTACAGCCTTGTCCCTTCTGTCACACGTCATCAAGCAGGAGCTGAGTGTTGGTAAACACAGGTCTAAAGCCTGCAGTCCTCAGACCAGCCCACCCTACTAGCACTTGCCAGGACGGGCGTCACCTCTAACACCGGGTGACATCATCAGGTTCGGGCACTTGGATCTCCCTGTGAAATACTCTAAGTAGGCGACTCGTGTTTGGGGAAAGGGGCAAAGACATACACCCCTCCCTCACACCAGACCTCTGGGGTACTAAGTGAGATGGGGCGGACTAGCTCTCACATCAACCATGCCTTCCTGGGCCTCTGCCTCCCAGCATACGGGAGTGTTGAGTAAGGCGAACTGAGAACTGAAGGAGCTCAAGACGCAGGAACTTTCTTTCTCTTATTTTTATTTTTGGCTGTGTTGGGTCTTTGTTGCTGGGCGTGGGCTTTCTCGAGTTGCAGCGAGCGGGCGCTACTCTTCGTTGCGGTGCGCGGGCTTCTCATTGCAGTGGCTTCTCTTGTTGCATAGCACGGGCTCTAGGCGCACGGGCTTCAGTAGCTGCAGCACACGGGCTCAGTAGTTGTGGCACGCAGGCCCTAGAGCACAGGCTTAGTAGTTGTGGCGCACAGGCTTAACTGCTCCGCGGCATGTGGGATCTTCCTGGACCAGGGCTCCAACCCGTGTCCCCTGCCGCAGCAGGCGGATTCTTAACCACTCTGCCACCAGGGAAGCCCCGGCAGGAACATTCTTTTCCCATTTTGTTAGAGAGAGAAACGATAAGGACCAAAAACATCTTCATGTCTATAACCAAGATTGCTCTTTGATCTCCCCAGTACCCAACCTCCTCTTCTTGCAGTGATGGAAACCCCTCCCCACTTCACCCCCAAAGTTTTCACTGGCTGCTCAGCTGGGATGACCTCTGCCGGCCTCCCCTGCAGTCCAACGAAGCTGTGTTACTGGTTTAGGCTGGAGCTGACTCCTCTGGGTCTCGCCTTCAAGACATCACGCTTAAGTGTCCCATCCTCCCCTCCCCACTTCCATGCAAACCAGCTTCAACCATGCGAACGAGGAAAGCATCCCAGCCCACGGACAGAGCATCACGGTGGCAGAAACTCAGGTTCCTGAGTGACCACGAGGAGAGAGCTGCCCACCAGCTTCAGGACTGCCTTCCTCTCAGCTCCGCCACTGGGAGCTGGTATCTCTTTAACGCAGCTGCTTAGCGTTCACCCAGACTAATCCTCAGGGTCAGGCATTGAAGCACTGAATACGTGCTTCTTGATTTATAGTGTTCTTTGGTTATGAACAATTTACAAAACAAATCACAGTTCATGCGTCACATGAACCTAAGGACCAGAGGCAGTTTACAGAGCTCAGCGACCAGCAGCCCAGAAGGTTGAAGGGAGCTTCAGAAGGACCGTGGTCCAGCCTCGCCCCAGAATGATTTGCTACTTGACCCTGAGCGAGTCATCTGATCTCCTTTCCTCTGTGTGGATGCAATCTCTTGATTCCTTGGATGCACAAGAGAACAAATGACAAAAGAGGAAGTTTCTCATGAAACCAACTGATGCAAAATCTTCAGAAACATTCTCAGCGTAAGTCCTTTCTCTCTTTCTCCCCTCTTACCGCCCCCCTTTTTTTTCCTTTGCAGGCAGGTGGTGTTAAAAGAGCTTTCTTTGACAAAATGGTGGCGTAGCTGATAGTAACTTTTACTAATAGCCTTACTTTAAAAAAAAAATTAAAAGTTGACCACTCTAATGCTCATCCCATCCATTAAAAAATTGTTTGCTAGACCACAAAACCCCCGAATCTAGGACCAGTCACCCTCAAACCACGACATTCTGTGATCTCTGGGTTCACAAAGGTAAACTCAGAAAAGGCAACCGATGTTTCAGCAGCAATTAAAAAAAACAACAACAAAACACGTTTGTCAGAGATGACAGCTCTCTCGCTGACATGCTCAGAGTTACAGAGAAAGACCCTGTTCCCTGGAGAACCAGCCATGGCCCAGCGCCAGCCAACCTGGAAGGGAGCCCTGGACACAGGCCCCTCAGGGCCCCCGTGAGGCTGCCAAAAGATGGAGCCGCTACTCATTTTCCTGTAGAACAAACCAGATCTTTCTTCAAACCTTAGAGGAAGCAAGTCCTCATGGCCCATAATTAAATCCCCAAAATGGGCACTTTTTACTAGGAAGGAGCTATTTAGAAAGTTCCAGAATGATGAATGAAAACTGCATCTTAAAAGTAGAATTTGATTTTAGGCTGCTTTGAAACTGCTAGGGAATTTTTTTTTTTTTTTTTTTTTTTCTGTTCTAACAGTCTCCCTACAAGGATTAACAAGATGAAAAAAAGAGAACGATAAAAGCCTATAATAAAAGCCTGTACAAATTGAGCAGCAGATCCTGGGTAAGCACCTTATAGGCCTTATTCCCTGATTCTCAAAGGACTCTGGAAACATCTAGATTTTACAGACGCAGGAACTCAGCACAGGCAGGTTAGGTCACTTGGCCGACATCGCAGAGCTGGTCGTGGCCAGACAGGGATTTGAACCTGGGCTGTGTGACAGCAGAGCTGTGCTCTCCCCGCTGCGCTCGGCGGAGGATGGACCTCAACCCCACGGTGGGTCTCCTGGCTGCCCACACCCCTGCTTGTCGGGAGACTCTCATTCCTGGACCACCTTCCTCTTTAATGTCCTCTGGGGGCTGTGACTCATCGGACGCCCTCGTGCACACCCGAGCACAGCATCAGTGATGCTGTTTACACAACATTTGTAACAGAACCTGGCCGTCCGCAAACCACTTTTCCATCCAGCCGGTGGCTTGAATCTGACGTCCGTGAGGCAGGTGAGGCTGGCATCTTATTATTCCGGATGGACGGGGTCGCGCGCTTGACACGCAACTCACGCCAAGCACAGGTGCGGCTGCACCTTCCGTCATGGTCAGCGCTGTACGCGGTTTAGGCAGAAGACCATGTGTGGTGAGGGGAGCTACACGGACCAGCCCAAGGGAGCCTCTGTCCTGCCCACACCTCCCTTAACTGAAGACCGGCCTCCTGCCCCCGGGGCAGCCCCCGTGTCTGGGGTTGGCTGCCTCTGCGCCCAGAGGATGACCCGAGACCCAGGACCTCAGCCACCTCCCTGTTCCCGATTCACAGGACGCGCCTGGCACACGAATAATGTGGGGCTCTACTCCGAAGTCTGAGAAACAAGCAGGGCTTTGATCCAGTAATTCCAGGCTTGGACTCCCCCAGCTACAAGGAAGTAGTTAAAGATATTCACAAATATCCATGTTCACGTCAAGCCTGCTTTAAAAAAAAAAAAAAAAAAAAAGGAAAGCACCGATGTATCTAATAATAAGAAATCGTTCCAGATCTTCAAGACACAAAGGACACCTATGCGGCCATTAGAGCTGACACTGTAGGACTATATCCATTAGCCAGGAAGGAGATTTCCAAGATATTTATTAAGTGAAAAGGGAACGACCTGAAACGATCTGTACTTTACAGTCGCTCCTGCTGTTACACAGCACACAGCCACACATGTGTGACTCTGCAGTGGCTGTGCCCTGGTGGGTAGAGCTATGCTTTTGGTGGGGTTCGTGATGAACACAAATTGCTTCTGTATTAGGAGGAACGTCTCTCCGCTTTGGGAGAATGGCAGCTAATCACCATATGCTGGTGGGTGTTAGCAGGCTAGTCTAACCCTTTCAGAGGTCACAGGACACTCTGACCTGCAAGTGGGAGGTGGTGATCTCCTGGGCAAGGGTGGTGGCAGCAGCAACTCATTACTGAAGCCTCAAGCAAGGGAGCCTGGAGACCCACCAGGGACAAATGCATGTTCCTAAAGGTGATGCTTTAAGGAGGCAAAACAGACTCAGGAAGAAAAAAACACGTGTGAAAGCCCCATCCTGATACCATCTCAACAAAGAAGAACTGCCACGATCCACTAGCCTATTAGCACAGCACAAACCACAGGTGACCTCGGCCAACGCAGGGCGTTTGGGGCACCGAAAACCCACGTGTAACTTACAGTCAGCCTTCATCCCCGGCTCCCCCGTACTCGAGCATTTAACCAGCCATGGATCGTGCCGTATGTACCGTAGCATTTGCTGTTGAAAAGTATTTGCGTTCAAGCAGACGCACACAGGTCAAACTTGTGCCATTCAAGGGTCAACTGTAGTCTCAGAAGCAGAATAAACAGACTCTTTTACAGATGCTTCTCTTAAAGCTGTTATTGCTCTTGCCCATTTCTTCTTTTTCCTTCATAAAAATATTTTAGCTAAAAGGTCACAGACAGGGGAAGATACTGGTGACTCGTAACAAGAAATGCCTATCTAAAATACGTAGAGTTTCTCACAATCAATGAGAGAAGAGCCGCCTCTCTCCCATGTCCCTAAGAGTCAGAGAAAAAACAGGCCAAGGATATTATACTTCATACAACAAATATACGAGAAAGTACCTAACCTTCCCAGCAATCACAGAGAGGCAAAGGCCTGCCGCTTCACACCTGTCAGGTTGAACCTGTTCAATCTGATGAAAGCACTCACTGGTAGGAACCTGAGCCAACAGAGCCCTCCAACACCTCTGGAGAAAGGCAAACTGGCTCAGGCATTTTGGAAAGCAAGTTGCCAAACCCAGTACAAGGCAAGTCCACCTTTGGACCAGCAGTTCCCCTCGAAGTGTGCCCAGACCTGGGGAATTCTCACACGTGTGTGCAAGCGGAGTGGAAGAGTGCACACTGCAGCTCTGTTTAACAGAGCAGAACAGGGGACTTCCCTGGTGGCCCAGTGGTTAAGACTCCACGCTCCCAATGCATGGGGGCCTGGGTTTGATCCCTGGTCTGGGAACTAGATCCCGCATGCTGTCTCCAAGACCCGGCACAAAGAAATTAATTAATTAAGTAAATTTAAAAATGAAAGAGCAGGAAGGCAGAAGCAACCCAGCTGAATCCCAGCAGGGCAACAGATAAATTGTTGCCGCTATGTAACAAGGGAAGTGAAGGGACTAGATCTCCGTGAAACAATGGGGATGAACCTCAAATCTGTAACTTTGGAGCAAAGAGAATACACGTTATAAAAGAACGGTGTATCCTGTAAAACAACAGATGCAACATTTAAGACACACAATGACGTTAGACAATTAGCTAGACAGACATCTATACATGTGTTGAGAATGTGACAATGATGCACATCCACCTCAGAACAGGGATCACCTTGGGAGGAAGGAGGGAGGAGGGAGGAGGGGGGAGGGGAGGGGGAGGGGAGGGGGAGGGGAGGGGGAGGGGAGGGGGAGGGGAGGGGAGGGGGAGGGGAGGGGAGGGGGAGGGGAGGGGGAGGGGGAGGGGGAGGGGAGGGGAGGGGAGGGGAGGGGGAGGGGAGGGGAGGGGAGGGGGAGGAGGAAGGAAAAGGGAGGAGGGGCAAGAACATAAGATTTGACACAAGAAAATTCCCTGAGACAGACACTCCCACAGGACTGGGAATGCGGGGAGAGACGCGGCCGCAGTGACACTAAGGAAATGTCCTGTCACGTTCAACTTCCACGATTCCAGTCCAGGATTTCGCTCCTTTCCTATCCCAGGAGGATGGAAATCTGCGGGTTTCTGAGTGGACCCTAACTGCCGAGCAGACCTGCAGAGCCCGTTCGCAATGACAACGTCTGAACGACGTGGCGGCGGTGAGGCTGAACAGGCCCTTCGCCGTCACCTCTGCTGTGTCCACACCCTCAACCGTGACTGTGAGTCCACCTGGGGTTCCGATGGCTCCAGGCCCACGACTGCAGGCAGGGACAGGGTCTCCTTCACATGTCATTACGCTGTGGGCACTAAGCATCAACTGATGAGCGTTAACTGTCACCAGGTACACACAGCTCCAGACGCATCAAAACGCGGAGTCACTGGGGAGCGAGCCCCCAGAGGAACTCAGTAAAGATCCCTTCAGGCTGAAAGCAGTACCCTGACATCAGCATCACACAGCAGCAAGTCTCCAGGAAGGGCACGACCTCAGGCCGCAAAGCGGGATGGGCTTCTTTTAAGCTAAGTCCTAAAGGGACCAGTTACTGGTCCAGGGCTGAAAGGGCAGAGGAACCCATTTTTCTGATACAAGGGACGATGAATTCCGCGTGCCCTGTGTCTTCTGCAGGGAACACTGCTGGGACTCACCTCTCATCGCATCAGCTAAAGATGTGATCGGGGAAGTGATGCTAATCCTGGCTCATTACCTGAACACCTGGAGTGAAAAAACTTTTTTTTAAACCAAGAGCATTTTTGGAGGCCAAGTAGATACTGAGTCCTGGGCTAAAGGAACCCCAGAGCTAGGACAGGCCAGTGGGAGCCACTTGCACTGTGGACCCTGCGGGGGGTTCAGCGTTGATCTCCAGGGGCTCCTGGAAGCCTCCTCTGCCGATTCAGATCAGCAGGGTCATGGTGCCACAGCAGCAAGCCACAGTACAGGGCCAGGTACCGGTGTAGACTCTGTGCATTAATTCACTGAATCTAGCAGCCTGCGTCATCTAGAGAGGCAGACTCCCCCACTTGTCTGGATTCACCCAACGACTAGGTGTCAGACATAATCCGCTCGAGGACAAGAAAGCTCATGAGGTCAAGGAGAGTCCGAGTCCAGACTCCAGCACATTCGCTGAGCTCCTGCCATAAGTTCCGTGCTGTGCCCCCTGTTTTCACACGCTCCCATGTGCTGCTCGGGACCCAGCAGGGTAAATACCACCACCTCCATTTTCCACGAGGAAAGAGCCAAGGCTGGGAGACGTTAAGCCCTCAAGGCTGGTGAACGGGGAGACTGACTCTCAAACTTTTTCAAAGATCAGTCTGAATCCTCACCTCCAGCATCCAGGACCGTGACATTCTTTGGAAATAAGACCTTTGCAGATGTCATTAATGATCTCTCAGTGGCCCTAAATCTAATGACGGGCGTTCTCAGAAAGAAGAGGAAGATCTGACAGAGACACAGGAGACAAGGTCTTGTGAGGACAGAGGCAGAGACTGGAGTGATGCTCTACAAGCATCGAGACACCAAGAGTTACGGGGGGGGGGGGGAAGGAAGGATGCCCCCCAGGCCTCTGCAGGGAGCCTGGCCCTGCTGACACCTTGATTTTGGACTCTGGCCTCCAGGACCGTAAGAGAATGAATTTCTGTTCTTTTTTAAGCTACCCGGTTTGCGGTAATTTGTTACAGCCATCCTAGGAAACCGATCACCAGTTCACCTCGCAGATCTGCTTGACGCCAAGCCAGAACTAAGTGGGGACAGGAGGACGCAGAGGGGAGGAGACGGGAGTTGAGGGACATGGAACTGGCGCCCAAACGTGATGTTTTCTCCCTTTCTGCCCACCCAGCAGACTTCGGCTTTGAGCTCAAACCAAGATCAACCAGAGGAATTAAGAGCGGGAAATGCCAGCACTCTTCGAATATGTATCACCAGCTTCCTAGAATATTCTTGAGGCTTTAGGCTGTGGGTCTAGGACACACACCTCTGCAATCTTAGTGTTGCAAGAAAGATAATTTACTTTGAAGAGAGACTATAATAGCTTTGGGCTTTTTTCCCCTTCCCTTTTCAAAAGGCAAATCCATCTTTAAAAAAAAAGAAGAAGAAAAGAAAAATATTCATCACCCATAATCTTACCACCTTAACAGAATTATTTCTCATTTAAAAAAATATCTCTCAATTAAAATAATTTTCCTCTGCTCCTAACCAGGGAAAGTGATTTTTTTTTCTTTTGGCTCATTTAACTAAACATTAACCCAGGAGCTGTTTGATTTCCATCAAGGATACGCAAGAGCAGGACTATAATTCTTTAAGAATGTTTCCCCAAAGGAAACTAACAATTAACTGTGACTTCCTTCGGGATACGCCACTTCAAGTCTCATAGGAATACATTCAGTTTGCACAGTACTTAAAACTTTATCACCCATTCTTAACCCTTGCATTTTGGTATGTTTATGAAGTGTCCCCAAACAGAAAATCCTCAGTTCAGGATTAGATGCCTGGAGCTACTAAACATAAAACAATGTCACTCACACGTGGAACCTAATTTTAAAAAATGATAATAAATGGGGCTTCCCTGGTGGCGCAGGGATTGAGAGTCCGCCTGCCAATGCAGGGGACGCGGGTTCGTGCCCCGGTCTGGGAAGATCCCACATGCCGCGGAGCAGCTGGGCCCGCGAGCCATGGCTACTGAGCCTGCGCATCCGGAGCCTGTGCCCCGCAACGGGAGAGGCCACAACACTGAGAGGCCCGCGTACCGCAAAAAAAAAAAAAAAAAAATGATATAAATGAACTCATTTACAAAACAGAAACACACTCACAGATTTCAAAAACAAACTTATGGTTACCAAAGGGGAAACGTGGCTGGGGGGGATAAATTAAGAGTTTGGGATTAACATACACACACTACTAGATATAAAATAACCAACAAGGCCCTACTGTAGAGCACAGGGAACTCTACTCAGTACCCTGTAATAACCTATATGGGAAAAGAACCTGAAAAAGAATGAATAGGTATATATATATATATGTATAAGTGATTCACTTTGCTGTACACCTGAAACTAACACAACATTGTAAATCAACTACATTCCAATAAAATTATAAATAAATAAATAAATAAAACAGTGAGATAGGATAGGAAATCATCAAATCATAAAGCAATGTTCATGAGATATTCCCCAATCTGTCACTTAATCTGTCACCTAATATGTGACTTATCCAGCAGTCATACATCTGGGAACCTCAGTTATCTTTACCAGGCATCAGAGCCCAGCAATAATGTATTCACTACTTGAAAACAAAAAATAATGATAGCAAACACACACATAATGACAGCTCCCTCTGTGCCTGGACTGTTTGAAACGTTCTAACACGTATTCACTCGTTTAATCCTCAAAGCAGCGCTGTGCGGTAGATTCTATTTTCCCCCATTTTACAGATGAGGAAACCAAGGAACAGAGAGGTGAGTGACACAGCCCGAGACACATGTCTTCTAGGTGGCAGAGCTGGGACTCCATCACGCTGTCTTGTCCCAAAGTCCACGCACTTAACCTGCACATTCCACAAAGCTCTCGTTCTTAAGGGACCAGCTTGGGGGTCCCAGGCAGGGACTCTCTCCTCTGACTCTAGTTTTAATAAGAGCAATGACTATCTACCAGGCAAAGGCTGGGGAAGGTACACAGAAGACCTCTGCAGGGTGCACGCAGCATCGAGGGCGACATCCAAAGTATGAACCGGCCCACCCGGGCGCTGGTTCTCCACGGTCAGTCGCCCTGGGTTCTGCCCCTGAATACCTGGCACAGCCGGTGTGACCAGCTGGATGTCCTCCCTGACTACTGTCCCCACGCCACAGAAGAGGAGACACACCAGAGAAGTCACTCATCCAGGGAGACACGGTAAGAAGACGGGCCTGGTTTCTGCCCAAGCTGACTAAGAAGACGTCATCAGCTTGCTCTGAGAAGGCAGAGGAACGTTTAGAAGTTTTAGAGCGATCCCCTCTCAAATACGGTTAAGGAAAAACAAAAGGTGGGGTGATGTTTTGTGACAAGCGAACATCACGTGAACTTCACACTTCAGGGCCCATAAATCACGCTGCTTGGAGAAGAGCCACACGCGTGAGCCTTGTCTGTGGCCGCTTCTGCCTCAGCGGTGGCAGAGACCACCTGGCCCACGGAGCCGAGAGTGTTTACGGTCTGGCCCTTTGCGGAGGAAGTGCCCGGCCGCCGATCTAGACAGTTTATTTCAAAGAAGTACTCCTCCTCTGGTGACAGAATAAACGAGGCAGTAAAGGACTAATAAGACAATCCGCAAGCAGCACAGTCACTGCCGTCACTAAATTCTGTGAGTTCTAACGGGTGGCTGTGTACCAAGCATGCTCAATCCTCTAATGAGACGGACTTTCCACTCACTTCTGTTATTTCTAGGAACACGTGACAAATTGAGGATTAGAGAAAAGAATCCTCAAACCGCCCCCCCCCCGATTTCATCTGAGCCGTCCATCCTCCTACACACCGTATGAGTCCATTGGTATAAAGTGCAAACACAAGCAAAGCTAATCCAAGACGTCAGGCGAGGAGAGCCGTCACCTTCCCAGGGGGGCAGAGGGCGGGGGGGGGGGGGGCGGAGTGCCGGGTGCTGGGGTGTGCTGGGTGCAGGTTACACGGGCGGGTTCAGGGGTGAAAACCCACCGAGCTGCACACTGAAACTGCACTTTATACGAAATGCATGGGCTTGAATATCATAAAGGCTTACATATATGTAAGTGGGTGGCCTCTTATACTTGGCTCTGCAGAAGCTGACGTGCCTGTTCTTAGCTCTCTGAAGGGCAGAGAATGCAGGGGGCACTGGGGGTCCGAGCCCGAACACTGCCCCGTGGTCTCCCGCCGGGCGGCTGGGGCGCGGAGGCCCACCGGGAAAGCCAGGAGGGTAAGCCTCTTCCCACCCCGTCTGGTCCCTCCCCGACCCGGGGCCAAACCCTGCCGGCTTCAGAGCGCAGCACGGCCCGGGGCTGGCGATCTGAGTGGACCGCAGGGACGCCAGCAGGCCGGTGCAGACAGACTCCTCAAGAATCTGAGGCTGCAGGAGTCCTTGCTCACTCGCCCATTAAGGGAACGGAAATGTTAGCTTTTAAGAACAGACCCTGGGCACCCGACTAGGAACTGACTTTACTTCAGGTGTAAGCTTAGAGTTATTCATGATGCTGCTGCACTGGTACAGCTGGTACGGCAGACTGTTCCCGGGGGCTATGGAAGTAGGTGCGGGCGGGGAGCGGGGGAGACTGGGCTCAACTCTGGACAACAAGGCAAAGGGGGACCTTACAGCCTAGGAGCAGGTGGGGGTCAGTGGATGGAAAACAACCAGGAAAAAGCATCAAGGATGAGAGGAGGGGATTCTGGCTAAACCAACCTAACAGGATTCTTGCTGAAGGTGGGGCAGGGGGACCAGACGTCACCAGGGGTGGTGGGGGATGATGGCCTCCATCAGGCCTCGAGGGGATCACATTCCTGGGGGGGGGGCGCTTCCAGCTAAGTTGACTCAGCAGGATTCTTGCTAAGACCTGACAATGCAGAGACGAAGCCGGAGCCCACGAGTCAGGGCCTCGCTGAGGAGAGAGCTCAGAGGATGACCAAACTTTGGCCAAGGAGAGACCTTCGTCAAAGCCACAGGAGGTTACAGCGCAGAAGTCACATCAGAGTTTCTAAGATGAACTTGAGAAACCCAACTATACAGTAAGAGACCTGACTTCTCAGCTTTGTAAATGCACTTTCCCTCTATTCCTTTAATCTATTTACTGAGTGCCCACTGGGTGAGGGACCCTGAGAGATGCTGGCCTCCCCAGGGTGACCAAGGAACTCCAGCTTAGAGGACGGAGACCCACATAGAGAGAGTGACCTGCACTGGGCTGTGACGGGCAGGTATGAAGGGACTCGCCAAAGGGAGGAGGGAAACCCAACCCTCCTTTCTACCCCAACTAGGAATCAACAGCATGTGATTTCTCCTTGCTTCCCCTTCAGCCCTCTGCCTACCAAGCAAGTAAACTGGCCCCTTAAACATGCAAACTCAATCAGGTCACCCCCTGAACTGTTGGCATGACTCCCCGGGGACCGGGGGAGACTGGGCCCAGTTAGGAGGCTCTCACAGATCTGGACGAGCACATGAGCCAACCCCCTCGGATGTAGAGGGGGGGCCGGATTTAAAATAAAAGATGTACAAGGCCTGGAACCTGGTGACTCACAGACGGGGCCACTTCTGTAGAAGGAAATCAATCTCACGCATTTTCTTCCTCATAGTTATACACCACTCGGAGGAAGGGACAGTCTGTGCAAACCAAACCAACCCCGCGTGTGTGTGGCCTCACGGACGTTTTGTTCCGGTGACCAGGTGGCTGAACGGCTGGCTGGGTCCACCCTACCCAGGAGCTGCGTTTCCTGGATCGTCATCATTTTGAGAGGATAAACAGACATAGGCCCCTCCATGCTAAACTCCTCTTCCACTCTGTCCTTCTCCAAGGATTTGACACCCCACTGGACGTGGACCTGGCAGGTGGGAGCCCAGCTGGCCCGTAGGGCTCCACCTAGCAGAGGTGGGGAGGCTTCCAGGAGTGCTGACCTGGGGGCGGGGTACCCTGACTCTGGGGTAAGATGAACAGCAAATACCAAAGGGAGACGATGAACGTTGGACTGTTTTTTACTTTTTAAAAAATTCGGTCCCTTCCTCCGTCACAGATGCAAAGAAAAGCAGTTTTGGAGCCTGGCATTTCCCAGGTAACAAAGGGAAATGGAGGGGAAAGGTTAAAGGAAGAGCTAGCCGGGCTGGGGGGCACAGGACACTAGTCCTGCATTCGGGGCTGGGCGACACCTCGGACCAGGGGCTGGAGGGAGCTGGCAGCTCGCGAGGGGCGGTGGGACAGCGGGCTAAGCAGTGAGCTCTCAGGATCAAGAATGATGACTCACGCGGCACCAGGGGACCCGCCAGGAGCAGCCCCCACCCCCTGCCACCTGCATCTCACCCGCGACCCCTCCTCCTTCAGCTCCGAATACATGGACACACATGAAAAGAAATACAGGGGAAAAAAAGGCAATTTGAAAAGATACAGTCTATGCCCCTATAAAATAAACATCTCTGTGGGTGAGAAACAGAACTCAAAGCTGTAGGGGGGCTGGAGCTGCAGGCCCGCCGGGCTCCGGTCCGAAGCAGACCCAGGATGGGCAGCCCCAGCTCCCGCAGACGGAGGCTGAGGGTGGGGTAAGCGAGGGAGATGCCGGCATCTGGGTGCGATGAGGCCCCCCCGCCGCCCAGAGAGCCCCCTGCCCAGGCCAGGTCCTGCTTTTACTCTCCTCTGGAAAAGGAGCTTCACTTCTGAGGCCAAAACCAGGAGGGCAGCTCAGAAGCAGAAACAAAGGCCCCGAGGACTGCTCTGAGGGACGCAGATGTAATCGCCGTCTCTGGGGCTCTGACGGCCAAGGGCTCCGGACCCAGGGGTCTGTTTACTTCACCACCTTTTAAATCCTCTGACTGCACTGTTAAGATCAGAAGAGCACTGCTCTTCTACAGAGGAACAGCTCCTGGGCTTGAGAAGGGAGAAATGAGAGCCCACGAAGCCCCCCTACAGCCTTCGTAAGGGGGTTCCAGGCGCAGGAGCCAAGCGCCGCCCTCCTGCCTTCCGTCTTGAGGCCCGAATCTGCTCATTTATACACGCGCGCTCAGCAGTCAAACAAAATGAGATTTCAAGCCTGGTCAAGTTGTTCATGGATATCACATTTCTCTTGTCCTGTGAACAGCAGAAATGAAATTTCAGCATGAAAAAAGTCCTCAAGCACCTTGCAAAAATCAATAGGAAGCAAATTACATGCCGAAGTAAAGAGCCATGGGCTTTGGCGCTTCAAAAGGCATTTATTTCAAATTACAGACTGGTCCGGGATGATTCAAGCTCTTCCTTGATCATCATGATATCTATAAGGAGGGGGCTAAGTCTCTCTCATGCTCTAAATTAACTTCATAAGGCCAGAATCCAAGCTGCTTCGTGCCTTGTCAGTCACCATAGAAGCTGGCACTGTAACTGGGAAATGAATTCTAGTTCATCTTCTGATGCATATATCCTTCATTTAGGCACAGCAACGGTGCACATAAACGGGTATCCTGATGTCAACACTGGGTTGTAACTGATTTTCTATGTTGTGAGCGTCTTGCAAGCCACCATTTGGAACCACTAGAATTACTTGGCTTCTCCTCCAGTTACCGGATGATGCGGTGGGTCTAACTTTGTGGACTAATGGTAACTAACCCTAACGCAGAGGGCTTGTTGACTCTAGCCAGACACTGTCCTCAAGCGTTACTCCATTTCACACTCACAGCCATATATAAGGTGGTAACAGTCCATGTTTACTGCGTGCTTTCTATGTGCCAGACAAGGTTCTAAGTGCTCTGCGCGTTAAAATTTCATTTTAATCCTCACGAAAACACTCAGAGAGAGAGATTATTGTCACTCCCATTTACAGACTCAGAGGCTCAGAGGTTCAGTGACTGGCCGAGGCACAGAGCAGGTGCACAGCCGTCTGGACGCGAGTCTAACTGATGTGCAGCTACGCTCTGTGTGGTGTGACAGTCGTCCCCTGGTATCCACGGGGGCTGTGCCAGGACCCCCTGCAGACGCCAAAATCCACAGATGCTCAAGGCCCGTAGGGTCCCCGAGGTCTGTGCCCTCGGATACGGAGAGCTAACTGCACCGTCGCTCAACTGGCAAGAGCACTTCATAGAACAGCTTTTAAAATATGGATTCCTTCTTCAGGTCAATCAACACAGAAGTCACTAGGTCAAGGTTATAAGTAGTAAAGCTTATAGATACATCTTGCCAGATTCATTTCCAAAAAGACCCTATGAACTCACAGGCCACAGACAACATGAGATGTGTATTTCATCTCCCTTACCAACCCAGGGCGCTATGACTTCATTAATAAGTAGGGTCTTGTTTCACATTGTTTTCTTACCCTCGAGTCCATTTTTTCTAGATGTTTATTTACAAGTGGTATTTCATTTTCTGAGAAGGTGGAATACTTCTATGAGCTGGGTATATATTCTGGTGGGTGGATATGGCCCTCCGTAATGAAAACTACTACTTAGGAGGCTAGATATTACTCAGCAAAGCATAAAGTCAAAGAGGAGTGTTATGTTTTGTTATAAATGCTTGTACACATTTTTCTAACAACCCATCCCCTGAATTTGGGGTTACTTTTTATTTATTCTTCATATTTGACATTGTTAGAATTTTCTGTAATGAGCACAATTAAAAACACAGACACTTTTCAAACAGGAAAAAAAGATGGCTGTATTTATTATAGATAATGCTCTTTGCTTTCTGTTCGAATAGATTAATGACCTAAGTATCCCTGATTTTAGCTGAATGAGAACAGATCAGGAGTTCTTGGGGGTATAATATATACAGTCTGAAGTTTTAAGGTTGTTCTCTGTTTACTGGTTCAAAATTCCTTTACCTTTCATGTTTATAATGTAAGGGGCATTTCAGAAGCGTGGGCTAACCTGATGGCAGGGTTCTTACATCAACCAACAACTGGTGAACTCACCTTGGAGGAAGACGTAACGTGTGTGTGTGTGTGTGTTTGAACCATTTTCTCATTTCCCAGTTATGCTGTTGGCTCAACCCATGAATGAGTGTTCCTATATAAAATGTCTTGAGAGATTCATGGAAAAGTTCCTCTGTAGACAGAACAGTTTTTTTCCCAAACTCACAAAAACAAACATGTACTTTTTAAAGCTCCCATGCCAGCAGTTCTCAAAAGCTTTTCCAATGTGGTGGAGAGGAGATGTTACACTTCGGGTTAGAATTTCAAGAAAGCTGGTTCATGCTGGATATTTTCCTGAAGTCGTTATTAATTTTTTTCAAAGCTGCTCAAAGCACAATATTTGTTCTGGAAACTGTATAAATTCAACTGGAGGTTTAATCTATCAGCACCTAGAGGTATTAGGAGTTTAGCCAATTTTGTCTAGGATCACAGGATGGCTGGACCACAGTCACTGAATTCCATCAGTTTTCACCTCCATCAGTGTGCTGAACAGACAGCTCCCCGGTGACACGGATGACACGCCACAGCACACAGAAGGAATGTTCCTCACGTCCTAACGCGGAGTAACAGTTTCCCCAGCTTTCTACTCGTCCCAACAGTCTTTCCAAATCTCAGTAAAATAGACCTATCCGCCCCACGTGCTCCTTCAAACAGAGCGACCTCCCGTTCATCCGTCCTATATATTGAGGTTCAGTGGAAGGTTTTATTTGCAGGAATATACATCTGCTGCTAAACAACAATTTTAAAACCACTGGCCTAGATCAATAGTCTATTTTCTGAGAACAACGATTTCCAAAGAACTCACTTAGGAAGGTTGTTCAATTAAAATGAAGTTGATTAACCCATGGGTTTTCCTCTCCTCAGTCAGATATATCTCTCCTGATCAATTTATTTGACTAGGGACTTCCCTGGCGGTCCAGCGGTAAAGAATCCGCCTTACAACGCAGGGGACGTGGGTTCAATCCCTGGTCGGGGAACTAAGATCCCACGTGCCGCGGGGCAACGAAGCCAGAGTGCCAGAACTACCGAGCTCACCCGCCTCAACTAGAGCCCCCATGCTGCAAACTACAGAGCCCACGCGCCACAACTAGAGACAGAAAACCCGCACGCCACAACTAGAGAGAAGCCCGCGTGCCACAACTAAGACCCGAGGCAGCCAAAAATAAATAAGTCTTTTTAAAAAAATTTGACTAAACGTTCCAAATTAGCTTTTTCTTCCATCAAGGAGAACATTCCAAGTATCGGTGGTAAGAGTTAAAATGATTACGTGGTGTGAAACTTTATTCCTAATGTGGCATAATGAGTTGTTAACAGGCAAATAATTAAATTTAAACGTATGTGCATTTACTGACAAAAATTACTCTAGAAATACAGGTAAAAAACCCCAATCGTTTCCTGAACCAGCTCCTCTCCTGTACATCCAGCCATCCACTGTGGTCCACTCGTAACGTGAAAACATAGAAATAAGTGCGTGCGATTCTGCAATACGACAGAGATGAGGAACAAGAAAATTCTACACGTGAAGATTTCTCCAGAATTCCTCCATCATGCTGACTGTTTTTAACTGTGTTTTGGTTTTCATACCTCATGTGTCTACAGACTTTAATAAGGAAGTTTAAGAGACGTGCAGATGTGATTAGCAGCTCCCTGGATGTGTGAATTATGCAAACAGACGTATTACTCCACTGTCACAATTTGCAAATTGTGTGCACAGATACTACCTCGCTTTATCTGCCTAGCAACCTCAGAGATGGGGCGTGATTTCTTCCTGTGACTTTGCCGTCACTGACTTGCGGGGGTGGATACCTAGAGAGAACGGCCAGGTGACCTGTCCCCGGTCAGGACTGGATGCTGAAACCAGAACCCAGTTTCCAGCCCAGAGTCTATCCCACTGGATTCTGCTGTCAATCTGCATTGAAAATTTAACCCTTAGCATTCGGGTTGAAGTGTCTGAACTAAGCACTCAGCTCCAGACAAGCGTGGCTATATCAAGACGCGACATGGAATTTTAATAGGAAAACTGCCAAAGGTAGTAAAGGATGGAGGCGGAGCCCAGAACAAGAGCTAAGCAGAGTCCTCCCAACCGCGAATGACTCCTGGCAACGTCGCCAGGAGACCTCGCTCTCAGCTCCTTGGCATCTTTGCTTCTCTTCCCCGGGCTTCGCGGGCACCGCACAGACACTGTTGCAAACCGCACGGTCCCCTGGGCGTGCGAGGGCATCTCTAAAACCAGCTTCCTTTTCATCACGTATAACAAAGTTTCCACGCGCACACGTGCTAACGCACAGCCTGACGCATTATCCCACGAACCCCTCCTGGTATCGCCGCAGCCCAGCTGACAGTCCAGAGCCCCAAGGGCCTCTTCCAGTCAGCCATCCTCCCCCGCAAGCAGTACTGATGAGTTTTGCCTCTTTTTCCACTTTGTACACACGGAGTCATAACAAACACCTAACTCGGGGCCTGGATTCTTTAGCCCAACATGATGTCTGAGAGAATCACATTTTTGTAGCATGTAACAGGCTTTTCATTCGACGTTACACGCTATTCCACTGTAGGGTTACACACACAATAAACTCCGTTCTATCTGCAAGGAGCACCTGGGTTGTTTCCAGGTTCAGGCAATTATGGACAGCACTGCCATGAACACTTGGGGCCTGACTTCCGGGACAGACGCCTAGGAGCAGAACTGCTGTGTCATGGGGTGGCTGCTGACCAGGTCTCCAAAGCGGCTGCACCACCTCAGTACTACAGGCCTTTTCATCTTGTTCCTTCTTAGGAGAGGTGCAGGTACCTTGTTACGGTTTCAAATTGCGTTCCCCTGGTGACCGAGGTCGAGTACTTTTTCATGGGCTTGTTGTGCATTTGTACCTTCTTTTACAAAGTGTGCGGATTTATTGCCTAAACAGGCAGTGAGTGAATTGTCTCTCTTTTTGTTACTGATCTGCAGGAGTTTTTATTCTGGACAAAAGCCCTTCAGTAGTTACAGGGGTAGCAACATCTTCCCCGATTCCCACCTTGCCTTTCATTCTCTCAATGTTGTGTGTTTTTTTTAAAACAATTATTTCAATTGTTTTTTTTAATTTATTTTATTTTATTTATTTTATTTTTGGCTGCGTTGGGTCTTTGTTGCTGCACATGGGCTTTCTCTAGTTGCTGCGCGTGGAGGCTACTCTTCGTTGAGGTGTGTGGGCTTCTCACTGTGGTGGCTTCTCTTGTTGCAGAGCACGGGCCCTAGGCGCGCGGGCTTCAGTAGTTGTGGCTCGCGGGCTCAGTCGCTGTGACTCACAGGCTCCAGGGCGCAGGCTCAGTAGTTGTGGCGCACGGGCTTAGTTGCTCCGCAGCATGTGGGATCTTCCCGGACCAGGGCTCGAACCCGTGTCCCCTGCATTGGCAGGCGGGTTCTTAACCACTGCGCCACAGGGAAGCCCTCTCAATGTTTTAATTAACAGAAACTCTTCAGTTTACTGTGGTCCAATATGTTAATCGTTTCCTTTTTCTGGCTGGTGCTCTTTACTTTCCGCTTAAACACACATTCTCCTCTGTCATTTCATTTTCTAGAACCTTTACTGTTTTACAATTACAATTAGATCTACCATCTACCTGGAAGTGGGTTTTCTGGGGGGGTGGGACCTGGCGGGGGGTGGGAACCGAGGGTGAGATGTTTTTTAATAGGGATATCCTATTGGCCCAGCCTCATTTATCAAAGAGACCATCCCTTTCCCCCCGCTCAGCAGTTGAAGACATAGTTTTAACATGAAAATGTTGACCTTAAACATACACAGAAAAAACTCCCAAAGACCCCGAGTTTTCACCTAAACATCCCTGCCCAATCCTGTAGGAATACAGAAGCAGAGGCCCGAAGATGGAAGGAAGCCTTTGTTCCCAATTCTGCCACTTCATACAAAGTTATTCTTTTTCCTGACTGGTAAGCTTTAGATAACAGAACACAAGGAAATGATTTTTAAATCATCTCAGAATGAAGAGATTCTAATGTTGTTTGGTACCACAAGGAATTCCTTATGTATCTCAAAGCCTATTTCTTAAATTTCATTTGAAAATCATCCCTACTTCATCAACTCCCCAAAAGCTATTCTGAAGAGCCGTCCTGGGCAACAGCAGGTGGCTGACTGAGTTAAAGATAACCAGACTACTGCAGTGCAAGCCTTCCTGGTCTCTGATGGCCTCACGTAAATGGCATTTGAGAGAGAGCCAGATTCCCATTCCGTAAACCGTGGGTTCCTTTCTCACCTGCAGCACCCAATGGCATCACCTAGAATAAGCTCGAGAGCCCAGTGGGGAAAACGCTAACCTCTACAGAAAAAGGGGACTCTGGTTTTCTATTTCTTAATGCAGTTCAACATGTTAATCTTTTCCTTTGCATTTAGTGCTTTTTATATTCTATCAATCACTTTTTCCAAGAAACACATAAACAACAGTCCTCTGTGACGTCACCACTTGTCACCTTCCCTGTCCACCTGCTCTCACTAAGACTCTGCTGACATCACAGTCAAGGCATGAACTCAAGTTTCTGGACTTCTTCCCATCTGATTGTCGTTGCTAAGATGTGAAGAGTTTCAAATATTTCTGAGATGAACATCACACTGAAGTTTCCCAACACGGCATATACCTTGGATCAATTTGTCAAGTGTCTAATTCCAAGGTAACCTGGAATTCCAACCTTTATGTGCTGCTGTGGAGGAACCACCTTTCATGTCCGTGAAACCTTGAGGTAACAGAGGGCAGGGAAGCGAGAGGAAGCAGTGAAGTCCTGGTTTGGGAAAGGGCAGGAATGATGGATGGTCGAAACCAAAAACCTTTCAACCGTCAGGTCCATTTCCCTTCCCACGCGGAATTCCGGCAGCGGCATCGAGAGCTGGTTTAAGGCTCGGCCTTGGGGACAGACCTGCAGGTGGCCTGGCAGGATCTTTGACCCCTTAGGAACCAACACCCTGCTTCCTTCGCATCCACAATCTGGTAGCCACTCACCAGCAGGGGTCAGGCTCACTCACCATCACAGCCAGGCGGCCTCTCGGGCCACAGTCACACTCTTGACCTTTCTGGAAGTTGCCTATGATGCTGTACCATGTCTGGCCCACCTTGTCTTTTCATTCGGTCACCTCAGCACCCTTTTCCTATTTGCTCAATATTGAACTTTGATACTCAGAGAAATTAGTTGCTTACACTCATCCCGAATTTCTCATACTGAACTGAACGAATGACAAGTTCAGTGTTGCATACGCGGCCTCCTTTCCCCTTGACATTTACCAGTGACAGCAGAAAGGCTTGCCTTTTCCACGTTTCACACACCAGGTACAGGATGGACCCACCCACTCACAATGGAATACGTTTAAACACTATATAACGTGACGATTATGCTTTTTAATATTTCCATTTAGGCTTCAATTATCTATGTAGGAACTTCCTTTCTAAATTACAAAACATCTTTTCATTAAGCATCCTCCCCCAAACGTACCCCTCCAAGTCCCTGGGAGGCTGGTGAGGCGCACAGCTGATACTCCACACACCTGGGCTTCCCGGCCTTATTGTGAAGCTGGGCCACAAATACTGAGCAGCAAGGGTGCCCAGACGGTCGCCAGCAAAGAAAACCTGGGGTCAAACAAGAAGACTGAAGAAGCTATTTGTACTTCAATTTTGAGGGTGGTTCTCATTTAGGACACGTTGCCGAATTAACAAATAGTTTTAGTCAAAAAAATGACCATAGTTCCTGTTGGTAAGATAGATTACCTTTTCCTCTAAACAGTTTACCCCCTTAACCTAAGGCCCATCAAATATAACATTCAGGGGGAAAAAAGTTCTTGTTACCCAAGTGGGAAAGGCTGTCCCTAAAAACCAGCTCTTCTTGCCTTCACGATGCTTTCCTCCCAACAAGTGGTCTATTTTACTCAAATGAGAAAGTTTCATCTGAAAGTATGTTCTCTGCTTCCTTCTCCCTAAAATACCAAACATTCCTCGGGGCTTCCCCGGTGGCCCAGTGGTTAAACTCTGCGCTTTCACTGCAGGGCACGCAGCTTCAATCCCTGGTCAGGGAACTGAGACCCCGCATGCCGTGTGGTGCAGACAAACAAAAAAACCAAAAACAACAACAACAAAAGGTCCTGAAACAAACAGCGCCCACACCCCCCTCCGCACCTACCGAACCTCAACAGAGAACCGAGCAAGGGCACCTTGACGTGAGCCACAGGCCCCATCTGCCCCTTTGCTGGGCCTGGGCTGGTCATTCTGTGTAGGAAGGACTCCAGGGACCATGCATAGATCTAAGAGGAGCCACAGAGCAGAGGTGGTCAGGGCATCGCAGCCCACGGGCAGGGACGATGAGCCAGGCGGAGGCGGGATGGAAGCACTTCACCTCCCGGCTGCCCCTCCTCTGCCTCTCCCGCTGCAGTAACTCATCTCAGATTGAAATCTGACCATAGCGCTTCCCAGACATCATCAGGGTGACATCACCGACAGCCGGTGGGCCCGCGACCATTCCTGGGGCTCCCTTACCAGCCCCTGCATCTTATCACTCCCTCTAGTATGACCACATAACCTCTTTGATCATAAACCACCTGGGACCAGGACTGTGACGGCCAAATCTAATCCCCAGAGTCCATGGTCTCCAAAAATGCCTTCAAATGCACACAGCTAGTGGGCAAATCGGTGGGTTACGGTCAAGGCCTCAGTCGGAAACAGTAAACAGGCTCCAGAAGGTTCTAGGTACTGCTATCTCGTCTCTCGAGGTACTGGGAAGACCACTGAGAGAAATACCACCCCCGGGGCAGAGGAAGGGACCTCCCGGTACAAAAGCGAGGCTGCAGATCATGGCACCACGACTCACTTGCAGCTCCAGCTTCCCGCTCGAGCAACCACAATGGCCTTCACTTTGTACAGAGAGTCCCGCGTTATAATTGTGCGAGCGTGCTTTAAGGCTTTCAGCGGGAGCTTGGGATTAAAACTCAGGAAGAGGCCAGGTGGGCGCCTCAGAAAACGAGCCTCCCCAGGGACTGCTGGCTGAGAAAGGGAAAGGTCAAGAAATGTAAACGGAGAAGACGGCGCGCGTGGAACCTCAGAGCAAGCCTCCCGCCGCCGCCCCCCACCCCAGTGCCCTCAAGGCTGCAAAGCGGCCCGCAAGCTGGGCTAGGGGTGCGGGCTGGGACCTCACAGCTGCCGAGCTCGCCCCGGGACCGAAGCTGAGCAAGGACGACTTACTGAGTTCCCACGACCAGAGGGGAACGACTTTCTCCCATTTTAGAGGCAGGAAGCTGAAGCTGAAAGGGAAAGAAACAGCTTTGACAGTGCTCGGCATACAAGTAGGGGCCCGATAAACACCAGCTGAGTGACTTTCTGGAAGGGGCCTGGCAGACCGAGGCCAAGCATTATTTTTCTAGCAGACCTGCTCAACAGAAACGTAACGAAAAACCTAATGTGAGCCACAAAGATAATTTAGATTTTTCTAGTAGCCACACTTCAAAAAGAAGCAGCAGCTGGTACAATGCTAATGTACTTTAGTATATCTAAAATACTATCATTCCCATACAGAATCAACGTTAACCTATTAACGATGCTTCACACTCTTGTTTACACTGAGTCTTTGGAATCTGATGAGTAGTTTTCACAGACAGCACACACATCGCGCGGACCAGCCACACCTCAAGCGCCCCCAGGCCCACAGTCCGCAGCTCCCGGAGGGGCCGGCACAGCCCTGGAGTCTGGATTATTCAGACCCTAAGACAACAGGCCAAAAAGAACATTTTTCATGGCCCTTCTCGTCTCAGGACTTCGAGAGTAAAATCTGTAGGAAGCCGAAAATTTTTAAAAGCCTACAGGACTTGGAAGCAACCGAAATGTCCTTCAGCAGGTGAACGGATCATCTGTGGCCCATCCAGACAATGGATTATTCTTCAGGGATAAAAAGAAATGAGCATCAAGCCATGAAGAGACAAGGAGGAACCTTAAAGGCATGTCACTGAGTGAAAGAAGCCAACCTGAACAGGCTCCCGACCATGATTCCAACTCTGTGACTTTCCAGGAAACGCAATGTGATAGAAACAATAAAAAGATCAGCGGCTTCCAGGGGTGAAGGGGAGGGAGAGGTGAACAGGAGTACAGAGGAGTTTCAGGGCAGTGAAGATACTCAATGATGGATACATGTTACTGTACATCTGTCACAACGCACAGAACGATACAACACACAGTATGAACCCCTAATGCAAACTACGAACTTTAGTTCATAACAGTGTATCAATATTGGTTCAATTATAACAGATGTACCATACTATGCAAAGTGTTAAGAATGGAGAAAACTGTGTGAGGGGGGTGGTAATACGGAAACTACTTCCCACTCAATTTTTCTATAAACCCGAAAACGCTGCTCCTAAAATAGACAACTTTTTAAAAAGCGTACAGTACGGGCACTTCCCTGGTGGCCCAGTGGTTAACGATCCGCCTGCCAATGCAGGGGACGTGGGTTCGAGCCCTGGTCCCGGAAGATCCCACATGCCGCGGAGCAACTAAGTCCGTGCGCCACAACTACTGAGCCTGCACTCTAGAGCCCGCGAGCCACAACTACTGGGCCCACGTGCCACAACTACTGAAGGCTGCGTGCCTAGAGCCCGCGCTCCGCAACGAGAAGCCACCGCAATGAGAAGCCCGCGCACCGCAACGAAGAGTAGCCCCCGCTTGCCGCAACTAGAGAAAGCCGGCGCGCAGCAAGGAAGACCCAACGCAGCCAAAAATAAATAAAAATTTTTAAAAAATAGCATACGGTATGAAATACTTACTACAGTTGTTGGTGCTTTCACCAGAAATCATGGGGGAGAAATCATCACTCCATTCTGAACTAAAGAAAATCATTCTGTACAAAAATTTCCCATGCTGATTCATGGGCACTCATTCTACCCACAGAGACCATATACACAAGAGGGACACACAGCAGTCACCCACACTGATCCCAAGCGGCCGAATCCTGGTTAAATCCTGCCTCTGATGCTTGTTACCAGCCAAGTGCCCTGGACAACTATTCTCTCTGTCCTCATTTCGGTCATCTCTAAAATGGGAATAATAATAAAAAACCTTCTGAGGTTGTTCTATTTAAAGCATGCCTCACAGGACTGGACATATAGTAAGTTTTATAAAAATATTTTCACATACACTGGAGTATCTGAGAACACCAGCTAGTGGACACAGAAGGGCCCTAGAAGAACACCAGGTGCCTCGCTGGTGAGGGATGCCACGGGCCAGTCGCGGCTTTCCGTCTGTTTGTCTCCCTCACGTCTGGGTTCCTTCAAGGTCTCCCTCTCAGGCTGCCCTAAAGTATCTTGGCTACTTCCCTTCCACAGCTCTGAGCAAGAAAGAAAAGCACTGCGGTTGCCAGGCTGGCAAAAGCACTGAAGAGCTCGCCCGCATCTCCAGGGTACAGCCCTCCTGGACCACGACACAGAAGGCCTGCTCATACACCTATGATTTTCACTGTTGCTCTCCTTGCAATTTTTTTTGTTGTGGTAAAACATATAACAAACTTGACCATTTCTAAGTGTTCAGTTCAGTGGCCTTAAGGGCACTGACAATGTTGTGCGACCGTCACCACCATCCACTTCCAGAACTTTGTCATCCTCCCAACTGAAACTCTGCTAGCAACCTCACACTCACCCCTCATAATCCCCAGCCCCCGGCAATCACCGTTCCACTTTGTGTCTATGAATGTGACTCCTCCAAGGACCTCCAGTAAGTGGAATCATACAGTACTTGTCCTTTTATGACTGGCTTTTCACTTAGCGTGCTGTCTTCAGCGTTTGCCCGTGTTACGGCATGTGTCACAATTTGCTTCCCTTTTTTTCCTTCTGGTCACGACGTGCGGCATGCGGGATCTGAGTTCCCCGACCAGGGATCAAACACGTGATCCCTGCAGTGGAAGCGTGGAGTCTGAACCACTGGAGTGCCAGGGAAGTCCCAGAATTTGCTTCCTTTTTAAGGCCAAATAATCCTCCATCCCAAGGATGGACCCCATTGTGTTTATCCCTCATTCGCTGATGGACACTTGGGTTGCTTCCGCCGTTTGCCTGTTGTGACTCACGCTGCTATGAACACGAGTGTGCAAACATCTTTTCGAGACTCTGGCCCTCTTCTTTTGGGTATAATACCCAGAAATGGAATTGCTGGGTCATACGCCTTATTTCTGAGAGAGGAATCATCCCTGGGTGTGGAAATGACACACACTGAATGACAATAGCAAGTCAAGGGTTCACTCTCTTCTGATCCCAGAACATACGTTCTCAGTGGCATGATCAGAGGTCTAACCCTGCCTCAAAGGTGAAACGTGACTTTCCTCTGCCTGTTGGCTTGTGATGTTTATAGCTCAAAGCAGCATCGAGCTGCACCCTCTAGTTCAGCTGACACACTGACAAGGAAGCTGGGTTTCTTCATTAAAACAGGCTAATGAATTCTGTACTCAAAAATTTAAACTCTAGCTCCGCTGGTAAACACAAGATCTTTCATTGATCTTGACTGAATTAAAAACATGTGAAAACGATCCTTTCTGCACCTCTACCCTGCTACACTTCATGAGATTATCTCACCAGTCTAATCTAACAGGCTTCGAAATCATTCTAAATGATAGGTTTTGAGAAAAATCGTAGCTCTTGTTCTCCACAGGCCCACCTTCTCAGGCAGTTGTCTCATTAGCACTTCAAAACGCAGCAGGCTTTGGCTGAATAGACATTTGCTTGAGAAACCTTCCAGGGAAGCCCTGAGAAGGGTGACAGCAAGCAGAGGGGAAAGCAGAGCTGCTGTGAGGAGACAGCTGACGGTCTCCTCTGACCGCCCCCGCCCCCTCCACCCCACCCCCCCGAAGGCCGAGGCCAGGATGGGCCCTCAGACCCACCTCCTACGGCTCAGGCCTGAGGTTCTCAGCCACGCCTGCCCAGCAGAATTACCTAAGCGCTTTGAAAACTTCCAAGGCCTGGCACCAACCCAGACCAAGTGGAAGAAAAACGCCGGAAGTGGGGCTGGTCGTATTTTTAAATTCTCCAGAGTGGTTTGAGTGCACAGCCTGAATTTTAGAAACAGAGCATGGGAGGAGATTCAGACTTCATCTAGATGGCGTTACGCAGCCTACAGACTGCTCTTCTGTACATTATCTCAGCGGATTCTCAACAGTTCCATGCGGCTACACGGACTCGTGCCATTATTCCTATTTTACAGATGGGGAAACAGGTTCTGAGAGGTCAGAAGATGCGCTCAGGGTCCCACAGGGGGCTCGGGGCTGCCGAGTCCCAGCCCAGGGCTCTCCTTCTCCCCACTACATCGCGCTGCTTCACAGCTTGGGGAAACTTCCCGAAAGAACCACATCCCCATCTAAAAAACACAGACAACCTTTTATATCTTCCTGAGCCTGACTAGCAATACTCATGGAATGTTCCTAAGTTTTCACAGGAATGGCATCAATCTCCGTCTGTATTTTACATTTTAAGCTGCCTTCTCGTTTGCTCATTTTCTTGATTTCCTTTGGGCCCAGCCAAAGCCCTCCTGACCATTGCTTTATACCCTGGATTTCATCATCACACACCTTTGCTGGGCATTCAAAATGCCACTGCCTTCTGCAAATCTTTGGAGGAAGAATCAGCCTCTGCCACGCACACCCACCTTCTCAGCTCTACAGCTTGGAAATTACTGACGCGCCGTGTGTCTGGGAGAGCACATCGTCCTCTTCGAAGAGTAGCCGACACCCCAAATTGAACCTTCACCTCCAAACCTGACATCCCCACCACAATCCTTCAGAGCCCCCATCTCGATGTTCCAAGGCTCTGTGGGCCATCTTACAGCTCAGGGCTTATTAAAAGAAAAGGGGGGGCTTCCCTGGTGGCGCAGTGGTTGAGAGTCCGCCTGCCGAGGCAGGGGACACGGGTTCGTGCCCCGGTCCGGGAAGATCCCACATGGCGCGGAGCGGCTGGGCCCGTGAGCCATGGCCGCTGAGCCTGCGCGTCCGGAGCCTGTGCTCCGCAACGGGAGAGGCCACAACAGTGAGAGGCCCGCGTACCACAAAAAAATAAATAAATAAAATAAAATAAAAGGGGGAAAGTGACACTTAAAAACTCCATCAACAGTGAATTCCAAAATCTATCTGCCCCAGGGGCCAGGACTCATTAGATCTGAAGCTATTCAGCTTCTCACAGAGAGACGGGAGCCCAAATACTGCAATCCACACACATAGGAAATGATCCTGGTAACACCAAGATTCCACTTTTAAGCTGTTGACTTGAAACAGTCCTGGGGTTCTGACTGGCTTAATCCTTAAATAAATTAATTGTGAAAGGATTTTTAAAACTTAGACGTGAGAAATGTGAAATCGATAGTTAGTGGGAAGCAGCTGCATAGCACAGGGAGATCAGCTCGGTGTTTTGTGACCACCTAGAGGGGTGGGATAGGGAGGGTGGGTGGGGAGAGATATGGGGATGTATGTATATGTGTAGCTGATTCACTTTGCTATAAAGCAGAAACTAACACAGCATTGTAAAGCAATTAGACTCCAATAAAGATGTCAAAAAAAAAAAAATAGACGTGAGAAGGATTTAACGAAGATTTCCAAAAGCATCACTCAAAATTCTCAGTAAAAGAAGGAAACGTTGCTTCTGACGGATAGCTTCTCTGCAGCTCTGCCCCTAACTGGCCGCGTGTCTTTGGATGAATAACCCGCAAACTCTCTGAGCCCCGGTTTCCTCCACTCGATAAGGCAAGGCCGCTGAGCCTCGGTCCCCTGCCCCCGAACCGTCTGACTCACAGGCTCCTTTGCCCAAGCGTTCCGATGCAAGAGCCGTAACGGGGCCAGATGTGAGGGTCCCTGAGCTGGTCCCCCCGGAGCCCAGAGGGACACCATGTGCTTGTTCAGCTGTCGAGTTAAGCGGGGAGAGAGCCCCTCCAGCCCTGAGTCCGTCCCGGTGCTCACAGTTCCCCAGCGCTGCTCTCGCCCTGTCTGCGCTGGACCCATCCACCTGCCTCTAGTAAGACACTTCAAACGCTAGCTGAAAACTCCAGCCATCCTGGGGCACCCCCATCACGACCCACAAGGTACCATCTGGCAGCTCTGCAACTCCTGCCACCTCTGCTGCCACCACCCGGGTGGGGTCCTTATCGTCCCCCCGGAGCCACTGCAGTCGCGCCGCTGCTCTTCTCTCTCCCCTTCCCCCGTCTCCCTCTCTCTCTTTTTCCAGGCAGTAGTCAGGGCCATCTTTCTGATCATGTCACTCCCGGCCTAGAGCTCTGCAGCTGCTTCCCTCTGCAGCTCGGCTAGAACCGAGTCCCCGACCACAGCCGAGGAGGCCGTCACTTTCTGCCTCTGCCCCCTCCCTCCCCAACCCCTGCTTGGCCTGCACCTCGCCCCTCTCTGCCGGCAATGCTCCAGGCCCAGGCCGGGCTCCTCTCTCCCTGGAGTGCTCTCCGCTGCCCTGCCCTAGAGCCAGTCTACGCCTCCCAGGAGGCTGAGCGTGAAGGCCCAACCCCAGCAAAGCCGTGCCCACCACCCAACGGAGGAAAACCCTCCTCCTGTTTCCCACCAGGGCACCATGGCTTCTGTGCCCCTGTGGCACCTGGCACGACTTTAAACAATGTATTTGTCTGCATACATGTTCACTGTCGTCTTGTCACCTAGACCATCTGCCCCAGAAGGGGAAACGTCTGTTTATGCTCTTCAGTGTCTACCGGATGCCTGACAGGTAGTTGCTGTTAAATAAACATCTGGTGCATGAACGAGCCACCAATCAAACCAATAATCATTAGCCTGGGCTTCGAACCTCGCGGCTAGGGGCCTGCCGTGTCCCAGGAGAATTCCTGAATGCACAGCTGTTCCCATGTTGCTCGGGCTGTGAAGTCCTTAAATATTTCAGAGTCTGGCAGCTGTGGGCTTCACTCAGAGGCCCACATACCGACTGCAGGTGACAAAGATAAAACACCTACAAAACGTAGGTGGGTGAACTCGCTAAGCACTGTGGAGTGAAATACGTTCGTACAATTATCTGGCGTATTACAGGCATACATACCAGCACCCAGACTGGCACCTTAGGGCATCTGTTCTGCATATGAACTCAAACACTGTTCTCTGGCTATAACCCCCATCACAGGCTTCAGAAAATCTACCGAGGTGGGTCTCTCACCGTTCATTAGGGAAAGTTGTGGGAAAACGCTGGAAAAGAATTCTCCACATTTTGAAAGTCTGGGGAGAAAAACCATTGTGTCTGCTGAAGCACTCTGTGGGTTCTGCCACAAAGCACCTAAAAAGAGACAACGGGCCCTTCGCTAAAGCGGTTCAGAAAAGCCCCACCCCCAGAGAAAACATAGGCCATATTTCAGTACCTGTTACACGAGAGACCTGGCGCACCAACGATGATACTGAAAACATGCATTTGAAAATCCTATGCATTCCCCCCAATTTTAAGGCTTGAATACCCATTAGGCCATATACGTCTTTTTTTTTTGCATCAGATTTTGTACCCATTCAGAGAGTAACTGTGGGACCATCAGTGAGCTAAGAGGTGCCAAGCAGGTAGAGTGCGTGAATAGAATGTACTACTAACAATTTTAGAATCGTAATTGGTACCAAGTTGTCAGTCTTTGTGCAGCCTGCTTCACAGAGAGGAGGCCCTGAATAATTCATTACATCCCCACCCGAGTCTCTTTAAAGAAAACCAAGTCAGAGACACTGTAGATAATATGCTACCCCTTAAAGGAGTCCTACCCGGCGACACATCCCCCTGCAGCAGAGGGGGAAGGAAGTCACCCAGTCTCTGAGTGTCTCTGGAGACCAGAGGTTTACAACCTTGTGAAGGACTGAGTCCAGCTTCCGGCCTGCCGGCAGGTCTGGCCTCCATGTTCCCCGCCCTGGTCCCACCTGGTCCGTCCCTAGGGGGCATCAGAACAGCCCCGCTGCCACCACACCCAAGGGCCTTTCAAATGTCTAAAGACACCTTTGAGATCTTCACACCTCTCCCTTTGCTTAAATATCCCCATTTCCGTAGCTCCAATCTTCTCTTCAATCTTCTCTTTAAATAATGTATTATGGGCTAAAATGGAATTGGATAGCTTTTGCCACCCAATGCCCATGAAAAGTATTGTCTGGACTTTAAAAAAAAAAAGGGGGGTCCTCCTCAGACCTCGGAGCACAGGCAGTAACTCATTGGTATATGGCTCCGGGTGCAGATGCATATTTAATAGATGTTTTCTGGTGATAAAAAGTAAACCTTGAATTTTTAAAGGGCCTTTCAGTGAAAGACCCAAATGCGTTCAAAACGGAAAGCTTCCAGGCTGTAAACAGAAACTCGATGCCCGAAGGTGTCCTCAGAGCTGCAGTTCAGCCCCAGAGCCGCCCGGCCTCGGTCTCAGAGAGGTGGCGCCCTGGACCGCTCGCGCCTGCCTTTGCACTGAACATTTTCTCTCAAGAAAAAGTGGTAGCGAAGTGAAAATTCATTTGGCAAAACAAACGGGAAGGCTCTGTATTTAACAACGGGAACAAAAAATAATTAGCAGCGTTCCCTGCCAAGGTCTGACAAACGCAACACTTTATGAATTCTTCTTGGATTCCACGCATCTCTAATCTTAAATAGCATCTGGGGGGGAATCCTTCCCCTAAGGACAGCCTAAAATTACCACAGAAGCTAAGCTTGTCCACTGTGGTAGTTCGTAAGTGCCAGTAATCATCATCATCGTCATCCTGAGGCTTCTTGTCCCCGCACTCGAATGAAGAGGCCTTTTATAAGACATTTGTGAAGAGTTTCTACCACATTCCGTGAGGAAGCAGCAATCTTGCTTCTCTGCTCAAAGATGCCCAGGTGACATGGGGGAGGGTGCATCCCTCCCCGAGATTCTGGAATACGGTAGAAAAGCACGTCCTCGGTGGCCAGGGATCTGCCGGCGGCGATTTCCATAAAGGAGGCCGCGTGTGCGTTGCAGCCGACAGGGCTGGCTGCACAAAACAAAAAGTGACGACACTGGACCCAGCTCCCTCCACCCTCCAAAAGGCAGGCGGCCCTTCCTGAGCACCTGTCATGCTGGCTGCTCAGCAAAACGCAATCCCTCCCTTCAGAGAGCTGACCATCTACCAAGGAGACAACTGTGTGATCCGAAGTATTATGGGACAGAATTCCCACAAAACTCTCAGTGTCCAGGAGCAACGGAGAGTCCCAGCTGGCCGGTCCCTCCCTGTAGCAAGGAGAGGCCTCCCCGTGAATAAAAATCCAGCGGACCCAGGAGGGAGGAGAAGGCTGTTACCAGGGCAGCAAGTGTCACAACCAAACTACCTTCACATCCATGTACTTAACTTTTTTTGCTAGTGGCAAAAAAAAGTCCTTTAAAATTTAGGATGGTCTTGCCTTTGGAGAAGGGGTAGGATGTTGAAAGGTAGAGGCGGGTCCATTGGTATCAGAAAAGGGGGCGTCCAGGGGGCAGGAAGGGCATGAGTAGTCATGGAAATGGTTTCTTCCAGCCCAAAGCTTGAAACATGGGTCCCAGCACGGCTGCTGATGGAAGCCCTGAGAATCTCCCGGGCCAAGGATGCCCTGTGCAGGATTTCTTTCTTACCACCTGGGGCTCCAGGACCCCACACTCACGCTTGTTCCAAATCGCAACAAGTTCAAAGCTGCTTTTTGAGAAGAGTCTTGGCCCTGCCCTGGCGGGCGTTCTCCGAGCTCCCCTCGGAACAGGGTCAACGTCCTCTTCCTCGGCCCCATCCCGACACTGGTGCACCTACTTACAGGCCTGGGGCCTCTCACCTTCATAACTTTCATCACCTCAGGCCACACCCCAGCCTGCGGACCCCTTTGGCTCTCCACCGGCCTGTCTAAACTCCACCCCAGGCCCCAAGCTCATCACCCCTGTACGTGAAGTAAGCCGTCCTGGGTCACCGTCCCACACCTCAGCTTCCGAAGCACAAGGCAGCACAAGCTCTCCTGCGTGCATTCTTCGACTGGTTCTAAAGCAACGTAAGAAGGACCGTATCCTTTAGCTGTTGGTCTCACCTGCAGCGCTGACACGGTACCTGATAAACGGGAGGATTCGCCTCCAGGCTGCCTCAGCCCGTGGCTGTCGGCAGGAGGACCAGCTTCTCACCAGGAGACCCCTCGAGGGCCGCCCGAGCGTCCCCACGCGGGGCCCTTCGGCTCCCCAGGGTGAGACATCCCAGAGGGACAAGGGGGGGGTTACAGTGCCTTTCACATCTAGTCTCAGAAGCCGCACACTGCCACTGCCGCCATCTCCCACTTATTAGAAGCAAATCACTCAGTTCAGTTTGCACTTAAGGGGATGGGCGTTAAGCTCCGCTTCTCGACGGGAGGGATAGAAAAGAATTTATGAAAATATTTCAGAATCACTGTAGGGGAGCCCAGAAGACACGCAGGGAAAAAGGGGGAACCAGGAGGCGACAAATGACTCAACCAACCTGCCTTCATATCTGCGTGGTTATTTCATTCATTTTCTCGGGACAACAATTCTTTGACCTAACCACATCTGAGGACAAAGGAGTCACGATTTAAAATCACTTATCAGGGACCTCCCAGGTGGTTCAGCGGGTAAGACTCGGTGCTCCCAACGAAGGAGGCCCAGGTTCGGTATCTGGTTGGGGAACTGGATCCCGCACGCCGCAACTAAGACCCGGTGCAGCCAAAGTAAATAAATAATTTTTTTTTTTTTTGCGGTACGCTGGCCTCTCATTGTTGTGGCCTCTCCCGTTGCGGAGCACAGGCGCTGGACGTGCAGGCTCAGCGGCATGGCTCACGGGCCCAGCCGCTCCGCGGCATGTGGGATCTTCCCGGACCGGGGCACGAACCCGTGTCCCCTGAATTGGCAGGCGGACTCTCAACCACTGTGCCACCAGGGAAGCCCATAAATAAATATTTTTAAAAAATAAAAATACAAACTAAAATCACTCATCAGATTTTTATGGAATTTAGGTTTTTCCCTACAGCTCTCTATATTCAGACGTCCCACTGAAAAGACACACCTGGGATCAGAGACCCGAGGGGCACGTTTTATTCTGCACCGTGGTGGGCAGCTTGTGACAGGCTCCCAGTGAGGCCCCCTCCTGGTGTCCACGCCCTCTGGGGTCTCCCCTCCCCGAGGGTGGTACGGACCTAGCAACCGGCTTCTGACTAATGGAATAGGGCAACGTGTTGAACTGTCATCTCTGTGACCGGGTGACAGAAGACTGA
Organism: Pseudorca crassidens; assembly: GCF_039906515.1. NCBI lineage: Eukaryota > Metazoa > Chordata > Mammalia > Artiodactyla > Delphinidae > Pseudorca > Pseudorca crassidens. Next base: position 63,763,612 of record NC_090314.1, on the reverse strand, counting down.
CTGAAATCTTGCTGCCATTTCTTCCTCTTGTTGGCATTTCTCTCTCGATGCTGCACAATTTTAGGAGGCAAGCAAGAAACCCATGAGGCGGGGAACTAAGACAGTGAGAAACAACCCTGCCAACAGTCAGTCACGTTAGCCTGGAATCAGACCCTCTCTTAGCCAAGGCCTGAGATGAGGAGACCCCAGCCAAGTCCTGAATCACAGACTTTGAGAGACCCCGAGTCCAGGCACCCACCCAACGACATTTTGCTTGGATTCCTGGCCCATGAGACCATGAGACCATAAACACTCTTGCTTTAAGCCACTAAGCCCTGGGATGACTTGTTATGCAGCAAAAGATGACTAATACATTCAGCATTAATATAAATCCACAGTACTTGGCATTTAAAAAGCCTCCCAGTCCAGGCTATTCAAAAATTTAAATCCTATATATATTTCAGAACTCATCACACTTTAAAGGTCTATGCATTTCATAACATGGAAGACACACTTCAATAAAGGAAAGGACGACAAAAATTCTCTTCTCATGTATAAACGGGGGTTTTCATAGAACGGGCTTGCGTAAAGGGAAACTCACTCTCCTGCTCCCATAGGAGAGACAGCCTCCACAGCGGTCCCCGCACTCTGATGTCCACGTATTCCTGGACTGTCTTCTCCGCGAGTGTGGACCGGCCCCAGAGACTTACTTCAAACGTAAAGAATGCAGCAAAAGTGATGGGATCGTTGCGGTCACTTCTGAGGTCAGGTTATAAACGGACTTTGGGTTTGGGCTTGCTTGCCCTTTCCCGCTCACTCTGACGGAAGCTGTGAGCTGTGCTCTGGAAGCCGAGAGGTCCGTGTGCCACAGAACTGGGGGGGGGGGGGGCTCAGACAACAGCTTGCAGGGGACCGAACCCTAGTAACGGCCAGCCTGGAAGTGGACCCCCCAGGCCAGCCTCGCCGTGACCGCAGCCTGCATCCAATACTCAGCTCAGCTGGGTCCGGACCCCGATCCAAAGAAACTGTGAGACAGTAAACATTGAGTGTTTTAAGCCGCTTATGTTTTGGGGTAATGTGCTATACCCCAACATGTAATTAATATAACTGCCCACATAACTCATAATTTACATGTATTAAACTAGAAGGTGCCACTTAATAAGAGCTGTGCTTGGCAACAAAATATATTTTCATAAAACACACACACACACGCAAAGAAAAAACACTCTGCTCTTTGCGAGAAGGGCTGATGGTCTGTCTCTCTTTGCCTGCACCGTGGAGGTGGCTGAGGTCGGCCGGGGGCTCCCGTGAGGGCGGAGGCTTCCCACCCACCCTGCACAAATCTCTCCCTCTTCTGTTCCTAGAGCCTTCCTGAGGCCGCGAGGGAACTTTCAACTGTCAGGAGAATCGACGGTTTGTGCAGAAACTCAGCACGTGCTCCCCAAGGACCCACGACCAGGGACATCGGGCTCTGAGAGAGAATCGTGATTCAGGACCAGGTGATGGTCTCACACCATCAGTTTTAGTCCCATGGTCTCCTTCCCCCTCTTGGCTACTACTACACCCAAGAAGAAAGAAAGGAACCCAGCACAGGTCAGAAATGCGTGTCTGTTTATACACGAGACACTGAAAAATACACGGACTACGAGAGGCCAGGATAGTCCCTCGAGCTGTTCAAGCGGAGGCGCTAGTACACAGAGTCTGAAGAGTCTCTAAAGAGAAACACGTGGGGAATTTCAGAGGAATTTAATCGGGGGGACGGGGTGCGGCGCATGCGGAGAGGTGGCTTTTGCTGCCGTAAACTTCTTTCCTTCTGGACTTCAAAAGCCCCTTTCACTTTTTGTTTGTGCTCAAAATGAATTCTCTCTGTACCATCACCATGAAGGAGCAGACCCCGTTCACCCCATTGCCAATAGAGGGAGGGGGGAGAAATGGCAACACAGTAGACAATTCAGGATTCCTTTCTTGTAATTAAGAAATAGAACTTCAGAACGGAAAATCAGCCTCTCTCTCACTGGCAAGTGGTTTGCATTCCTACCACATACTTGAAATAATTCAGGTCAGAACCACCACCAGAGGAGCCCATACAAGTGCTGCACACCAATTGGTATGGAATCTGCTGTTTCTGCCCTTTCGGGCGCTGATTAAACGTGGATAAACAGGGACTTTCCTGCGGTCCAGTGGTTAAGACTTCGCCTTCCAACGCAGTGGGTGAGGGTTTGGTCCCTGGTCAGGGAGCTAAGATCCCACATGCCTCACGGCCAAAAATAAACCAAATCCTAAAACAGAAGCAGTGTTGTAACAAGTTCAATAAAGACTTTAAAAATGGTCTACGTCAAAAGAAAAAAAAATCTTTAAAAAAAAAAAAGCGGATGAACACAGTCAAATAACACTGTTGCTTGTGGCCTCCTGTGGTCTCCAGAGGGATCACTCTCGCCTGTCCAAGAACTCAGTCTCTTGAGAGGGGTCTGGACCTCGAGTGAGTCTTACTCCGAAGCAGAAGGGAATGGTCTGCAGCACCGCCTGAGACCCTGGCTGGTCCCCACCCACCTGTTAGCATCGGCCATAGAAGCAGATGAGCATCCCTTCCAGACAAAGGGGTCTCCAGCCAGAGGAATGGGTGCAGATCCCAGCTCTACCTGGGCTCAACTTTCTGACTTACAGCAGTCGATCCAGCTCTGTAAGCCTCGGTCTCCACCTCTGTAAAATGAGGCAATAATGGCGCCTGCACGAATTTCCTACCACTGCTGTAACCAACTACCCCAAACCTGGTAGCTTTCAACAGCAGAAATGGACTCCCTTACAGTTCTGAAGACCAGAAGCCCGAAAGGAGCATCACCGGGCCAAAACCAAGGTGTCAGCAGGGCTGTGCCCCTCTGGAGGCTCCGCAGAGGATCCACTCCTGCCTCTGCTTGCTCGGGCCACTGTGACAGCTAGAATTGCTGTGGCTTCTCTAATTAGGAAAATAAAACCCTTTGAACATTCCGATGATTCAAGGACGACTTGGGGTTTGTGCAGAGGCCTAAGAGAAAAAGAGCAAAGCCACACGTTTCACAAAGTTCCAAGTGGCCACGATACGTCATTAACGTCTCTGAATGTTCCCAGTCACGATCGTCTTACAGATGTCCACAGAATCTTAAGTGCTTTGATGCACGGGGATAAAGTTCCCTAAGACGGTTTTTCTGCTTGCCAAAAAAACCACCTGCCAAGGCAAATACGCCGATCAAACCCGTGGTAGTAACGGTTCATTATTTCCGACAACGATGTGGAAAATCACCATATTTTTTTAGGCGCCTGGAAGATATATATCCACGTGTTCTGTCACTGTTTGAAACGATGAAAATGACTCGACTCTCAAGTGACTTTCTATGAAGGAACAGTGAACAAAGAGCTCAGCCCAGGCGGACAGAATTAATCGCAGCACCTAGGATGGGAACATGTGGTCTGTTAACAAGTCTGAGCAGTAAGGATGGGTGCAGCCAGCACTCAACGGTTCCTTCACAGTTTTACTCGGTGTATACCGACTGATCGGTGATCGTAAGTCTGGCGCTGTCCGAGATGTTCAGAGATGGCTGTGACTCCTGGGTCCACGCCCTCCTGTCTGTCGTGAGGGGGCACCGTAGACTGTACAGTGAAAAGAGGCAGGAGCTGCGAGTGGGGTGTGTGTCCCCCAGCAGGTACACGAGGCACAGCTGGCACCACTGGATGACACACAAGAGGACGGGTTTGTGTAGGTTTTGAAAGGGAAATAACGGCTTGACAGGTAGATGAGGTGGACAGGAGGGCGTTGCTCATGGCTTGGCATGAGCCGAAGTACAGATGCGACACATCCTGGCTTATTCGGAGGCGCAGAAGTCGTACCTACGTGAGAAATGAAGGTAGAGAGGCAGGCGGGGGCAAGGTTGCAGAGGACCTTGAATGCCACGGTCAGTAATGCAAGTTGAGACTCCTGACGACACAGGGCAGGAAATTAGGGGCTTACCTTAGTCAGTAGAGAAGGGACAGATATGGGAGATGTTATAGGGGGCAAAGGCACAGCACCTGACAGAAATGAGGGGAAACGGAAGTAAACTATTGTAAGGGACCTACTCCATATGTGATGTGATATTATATTATCGGACGGCAGACTGTGATTGTATCATAAACCCCAGAGCAATCACTAACAAACCAACCCCAACGAGGTGCAGCTGAAGTTGTGGGTGGAACTGTGTCCCCCAGGACCATGTCTCCAACCCCAAGTACCTGTGAATGTGGCCTTGAAGATGGAATCAAGTTAAGATGAGGTCATACTGAGTTAGCATGAGCCCTGAGTCCAAGGACGGGTGTCCTTCCACCGAGAGGGGGATTTGGAGACAGGCCCACAGAGGAAGGACGGCCGTGTGAAGACAGGCAGGAACTGGAGCAACGCAGCTAGGAGCCAAGAACACCGAGGACCCTCAGCAACTAACAGCAGCTGGAAGAGGCGAGGACGGGCCCTGAAGTCTTCAGAGGGAGCACGACCCTGCCAGCACCTGCGTCTGGGGCTTTTAGGTCTCAGAACTACGAGAGAATGAATTTGCTTTAAGACACCCAGTTTGTGGTAATTAGTTTTGGCAGCCCTAGGAAACTAAGAGAGCTAATAAGCCAATGATGAAGATAAACTAGATTAAAATACTCAATTATCCCCCCCCAAAAAATACAGGAAGGAAGGAAAACAAACTGAATGCACTACCATAGAAAGATGGTAGTGATCATGAAATGTGAATACAATTCCATGTAAACTAATGATAATCCCACTACATGTAAATGGTGCAAAGACTCCAATTAAAAGGCAACGATTGTCACACTGGGTAAAAAGGCAAGACCAAGCTGCATGTTGTCTACACGAAACCCACTTTAAAGACACTGAAGTGTTAAAAGTAAAAGGGCGGAAAACAATAAACCATGTTAATATTCGTCAAAAGACAGCTAGGACGGCTATATTAACGTCAGAATAGATTTCAGAGCAAAATTAACACATCTGAATGAGGTATTATCACACAAAGCCCACTGTCCTTTTTTTGGTAAAGGGAAATGCAGCATTATTGTATTCCTGATGACACTACACACTACTCATTTCATGCTTTCCACCAGGATTGTTGACTTTTAGGATTTTTCAGGACACGTTCCATACTGAATGTGATTCCTAGAATGATCCGATTCTCAAATGTTCTCCTCTTCTGTTTGTCATTAAAAAGTTGTGCTTCACTGTCTTCCTTGAACAAAAAGTCAACTGCCACTGACAGAACCTGAGATGGTTAAACCATTTTTTCTCATTAATTTTCTTTATTTTAGCTCTGGCAGTCTAACTAGAGATGCAAAACACCAGTAGCGTGTACTAAGAAACGCACGACGTGATGTAGGAGTTTAAAAAATAACACTCTTAATATAAGGAAATAATTTTTTTTCTGAAACTTAAAGACATATAGTGTGAAGATAAACTCCCTAACTCTTGGAGCAATGACAAGTAGAAGTAACATCTTTGAAAGCTCAAAGAGGAAAATCTTCTAATGTTTGCTTAAGCCTAAACAAGTGTCTGGCAATCCATAAATATTTGTTGATTGACTCAAATCATGTAATCCTGGGCAAGTGAATTACCATTTCCTTATCTGTAAAATAGAGAAAATAGTAATCTACCTAGGGCAGTTGCGAGAATTCACTTTTTAAAAATTATATTGGAATTTATCTTTGAATAAAGACCCAAAATACTATGACAAGGCTTCATGTAACTCTTGTTGTAAGAGCATGTCCACATTTCCTAGATAATTATATGTTCTCTTTTTATGTACCGAGTCTTGTTTTTAGTTTTTTTTTTAGATGTTGGGGGTAGGAGTTTTATTAATTAATTTATTAATTTTTGCTGTGTTGGGTCTTCGTTTCTGTGCGAGGGCTTTCTCTAGTTGTGGCAAGTGGGGGCCACTCTTCATCGCGGTGCGTGGGCCTCTCCCTGTTGGGGCCTCTCCCGTTGCGGAGTACAGGCTCCAGATGCGCAGGCTCAGTAGTTGTGGCTCACGGGCCTAGTTGCTCCGCGGCATGTGGGATCCTCCCAGACCAGGGCTCGAACCCGTGTCCCCTGCATTAGCAGACAGATTCTCAACCACTGCGCCACCAGGGAAGCCCTTAGTTTTTTTTTTGTTTTTTTTTAAATTATTTATTTAATTAATTTATTTTTGGCTGTGTTGGGTCCCCGCTGCTGTGCGCGGGCTCTCTCAAGTTGAGGTGAGCGGGGGCTACTCTTCATTGTGGCGTGCGGGCCTCTCATTGCAGTGGCCTCTCGTTGCGGAGCACAGGATCCAGGCACGTGGGCTTCAGCAGTTGTGGCTCATGGGCCCAGCAGCTGTGGCTCGCGGACTCTAGAGCGCAGGCTCAGTAGTTGTGGCACATGGGCTTAGTTTCTCCGCAGCATATGGGATCTTCCCGGACCAGGGCTTGAACCCGTGTCCCCTGCACTGGCAGGCAGACTCTTAACCACTGTGCCACCAGGGAAGCCCTAGTTTTTTTGTTTTTTTGTTTTTTTTTTTTAAAGCCAGTGTGTGTACAAATATTTCTAAAATGTATTGTCCAGTACTCTGCTTTCTTAAACAGAATAAATCAATATAATTGAACATCTTCCCAACGATGAGCCTAAATCAGTGTTTATGCTACTCTGGTCCACTTCACGGGGTTCCCAAGCTCTATGGGGCTTCTGTTCCTACACCAAGTGGCCTTGACCACTTCTTCTGTATAATTACTGGACCTGCTGAAATTTAGTCCTGCTCTCAATGAGTCTACTATCCCCCTGTCCTCCCATTTTCTGCTTTTGACATCGGACACAGGAAGCCAGAGAACAGGCTTGTTTTGGGAAACGGACTTCCGGTGTGGCCATTTCTGCAGTGTCGGGTCCGGCTCCCAAGACTGCAAAGGGTCTCATCTTGCCCCAGACCTACTTCTACTTTGCACTCTGTTGCTTCCTATTAACCAGCAGACAAGCTGGAACTCATAGACTTCCTTCAGTCAGTTTCAAAAAAAAAAAAAAAGAGTAGCTGATATCATCAAAAGCCTTATCTCAGAGTCACTTATATGTTTTACTGTCTTACAGTTTCTCATTATATAAATAAGAAATGGAGTAGGGCTTTGGTGAGAAGAGAAAGAGACGCATGGTATTTAAAGACTGCCAAGCAGACAAGAAACGCCCGCATTCTTCTGAAGATTCCATCAGTAAGGAAATGCCCCCCAAATTATATTTGACGTAAACATCTTCAGCTTCATTCACTTCAAAGACATCTGCCGTCACAGAAAGGAAACAAGCAGGTGACCGCTGATGCGGCCGCTTGTAACAGTTCAGGTGCTAACGCAAGCACAGTATTAAATATTTTACTGACTATACACAAGAGTAAGAATTACAGAAGTGTGTAGCTTTGGAAATTGTATGAAAATAACAGCCTAACTCAACTTTAATTGGATTCCTGGACATGAAACAGTAATTGACTCTTTAGCTGTGATTCCAAGGTATTTTATAACGATCACTTTTTCCAAGTACAGTATTTTATATGAAAAGGCCTCAGTGGCTCATCAAATTCTACCTTTAAAATGCTACTCCCATCCTGAGAAAAGTACATGGACACACTGGAATAAAATGGCCTGGCAGATACAATGTGATTCTAATTTGGTAAAACAAAAATATGCATTAATCTGTACTCTGTCATTTAATAGCACGATGATAATTTTTTCAAGGGAAACCAACACAACACGTGACACACAATGGCAGGTGATGGTCAGGTCTCTCCAATCTGCTCCCACTTATTTCTCCAGGCTTCATGTCCTACCATAGGCCTCTTCCAGGGAATCCTGCCCAGCTCTTAGTTTCTGAAGAGGTTCCGAACTTCCTAATGCTGTGCTCTGCCCGCTGGGCACCCAAGTCTGATTGCAGCATCTTCCCAAGAAGCCTCCTTTGGGCATAAATGATCCCTCCCTGCTCTCCTCTCCACGTGCTCGGTGCTTCTCATCCGGGACGTCCACGCTCCAGCTTTATTTACCAGCCTGCCCATGGTTTACCGGAGTCCTTAGACTCCAGTAAACCAGTAAACCATGGATGCCCGTTTCTCATCCACACCCAAGGACCACCACGAGATGCCCAGAGAAACTGGCACAAAACTCCCGCACACAATGATGCTGAGAAACGTGATATCAGGAAGTTAACTGCAAACTGTATTATGGAAACTGTAGGCAGAACGAAAAGAGAAACAAAAGCTCCTATTTTTAATGCTGACACAGCACAGGCTCATAACCTCTCTAATAATTTGAAGGTTAGGAAAAAAGTTTGGCTTCGTCCACTCTGTATAAGATCTTTAAACATTAACTAGTAAGTTTTAAAAGCATGAAATGACTTTCTCCCCCTGTGGTTTTATACAGGCCCAGACAACTGCAGTCAGAGTCTAAGGCCTCTGTCAATGCCTGATACTCAGCTCCCACTACGAGCCTCACACAGAACAAATGTGGTCGAACTATCTGTAAAAATCTGCTGTGGGATCCAAAAATGTTTCAGGGGCTCATACAAGCTCAGGACTTTGACATTTAATTGTTAACTGGGAAGCATACACAGATGGAAAATCTTAACAGACCCCCAAGAATTATAAGCCACGTAATTATACATTTCGACAGGGCACATGTTTTTCTGTAACCTCCCAAATAGTAAACGTGGCATAAAGAGGTGATACTGCTACTTAACTTTCAGCATCAGTGGTCCCCTCCTTGTGTGGCTCTTGTGTGTAGCAGGCACTCGGAGTCCCCTGCATGGCCGAGGGACCCCAAGCAGGGGCTGGAAGGCAGCTCCACTTTGCACGTGTAATTCCTGCCCTCGGGACCACAGCTGTCATGCACTGCCTCTGCATTGGCCTCCGTCTGAAGAGTGGAATTAGTTCTCCTCCCACATCCAAGTCCAGGAGGGTAAACTCGCTTTGATTCCTGGGTAAATGCACTTCACTTGTTGCAGAAATTAATTTAAGCCACAGAGGGAAAAATGATAGCTTATGAGGGAGCTAAGCCTCCAAAGTCTTTTGGTTTCCCTTGGCTCTGCAAAGGGTCATCACTCTCCTTTTTTTTTTTTTAAAGATTTTTTCTTTTTTTTGGATGTGGACCATTTTTAAAGTCTTCTTTGAATTTGTTACAATATTGCTTCTGTTTTATGTGCTGGCTTTTTGGCCGCAAGGCATGTGGGATCTTAGCTCCCGGACCAGGGATCGCACCTGCACCCCCTGCACTGGAAGGCGAAGTCTTACCCACTGGACCCACAGGGAGGCCTCCATCAGTCCCTTTTAAGAACAGCAGAGGCAGGAGCCCCGCTGGGGGGTGCCGGAAGAAGCACTTTCCACTAGACCGTCTCACTGAACTAATCTTCAGCTGACTCTCGCTAATCTCTGCAAAGACAGCACAGGACAGATTAAAATCTAGTTTTAAAAAAAAGAAAAGACCCTCACTTTCACACCTTTGTTCATCAAACTTTCTTATCAGAGCTATTGCAAAGAACATGTCGAACTCCTCTGAGAGCCAGTTAAGACCTTTGCCTGCCCTTGTGGCAAGAAGAGTCACCGGCCAGCAGCCCGAGGACATACGAACATGAGGCTCAACGAGAAACTGCCACTTCTACCTCTGTGGGGTTGTACTCAATGCTCGCCCACACCCTGTCTTATCTGGTTATTCTCTGCAGGGGTGGCGGGAGGGCAGCACGGAGGGTCAGAGGGTCTGAGGTGAGATGCACAGGGATACACACCCGTGAGCATCCAACAATGCACTGACAGCTACCCTTGACCACGCACTGGTCTCGTGGCCTCGTCTTCCTTCGCCACGAGGGAGGCTCGCCACCCTCCTTCCCAGAGGAACAGAAGATGCAGGTAAGTGAGGAAGTCAGAGTGACGGGGGCGGAACTGATGTGGCAGCAGGTCTAACAGGCTCCACGGCCAGAGCCCTCTCTGCGACTAGAAACCCTTGGCAGAAGTACAGACGCTCTAGCCCAGCTGGCTTTCCACGCCCCACCCCCACGGCCCTAGCAACGTGCTGGAGCCCCCAGGGCTGCAGGAACCACCCCCTCAGGGGGCCGCAGCCCCTCCGGACCCACCAACCGGGCTCTTTCTGAGCCAGGCCCCCCCAGGCGGACTGCATCTTCAGTCCATAGATCACTCAACCTCCCCCGCACCCAGGAAGCTGACCCAGCGACCCAGCCGTCCTCCCAGCGGTCTCTCCCTGCGCCTCCCACCCCCTCACCACGTGGGGGCTGCTGACTTGGGCTGAATGTCACCCTTTGTCTCCGAAGCCCGGGCGGCTCTGGAGGCTGGAAAGCCTGAACGACAGTGATGAATCAGAGCATTTAGTCTTGAGATTTTCTCCAAGCTGCCTCTTCATCAGCCCTTAAATAGCAGCATTCAAGCTGCCACAGACACGTCCAGAAGTTTGCTGGCCTGCGGCGCCCGGTGGGGAAAACTCGGCCTCCCCGGAATCAGGCAGCAGCTCTCCTGACACCAAGAGACGCCAGCTGTGCTTCTCCAAGACAAGGCCAGTGGCTGACACGTCTAAACTGATGTTTAAAACTTACTTTCAAATTCCTCAGGTTACGCAAGCGACGCTGGGCTCCTATTTCTAAGTGTGGCGACCTTTCCTACAGCCGTTTTGTGCTCTTCACTCTCCTCTAAGTGGTACCACCTAAGACTACGGGTTACATCCATTTGGTGCGTCTGAGTGAGCTGGTGAATCTGTGCTTTCAAATCTGAATTAAAAAACCCAGCCACAGGCACAATGTGGTTTTCTGACGTAGAAGTCTCACGTAAAGTTAGCCGTTCCTACTGAGATTGAAAGCTTAAATTCAACAACAGAATTGTCAGGCTTGAGAAGGGGAAATGTAGGAATAATTTGCAAATCAAATATGCGTTCTTTCTTGCTGCGCCATTTAACTGTTGATCCCATGACAGAAGGATACGCCCCACCTAAAGCACTTACTTATATACACGCCGCGCCCACACCCAGCTTGACGCTTCGAAGAGTGCGAAGCAGCTTTTTCAAAGAAGGCAGAGACAGTTAGGGGGGAAAACCACAAAAGCCAACAGTGAAAACCTAAGGATGCGACACAGAAATACTGTGACGGCAGAACACAAAACCGCCTCCGAGAAAAATTACTTCACCGCATTTACCTGTGCATAAATCAGCTGAGTGTTACAGAGGTCAAGAGGGGGTGGACTCTTCAGGGCACTTGGATGATAAAAGGACAAAGTCTCATCCCTGATGGGGCCGTGCCTGGAACGAGGCCTCGGACTCAGGGCCCAAGAAAGAGAACACCGTGGGCAGAAACGGCTGCGCTGCTGTCTCTGGAACGGCCCTCCTGGGGTCCCTTGAGCACATCACCCTGTCTGGTAATTTGCCAACTTGAATGCCTTCTGGCTAAATGGAGAATTGTTTTGCTGTGGTTTCCATTCCAGCCTATGAAAGGTCACACTCAAGTCCCAAATGCCACTGATGTCCATTCTCGGGCCAGAAGAGTATTGCCAACAATGGATGAGACTGGAAAGCAAACACAACAGCGACCAGACGCTTGGGGTCTGTGTGTTGTTTAGTCCTCACAAGACCACCCCAGGGTACGTATGATTTCTTCCACTTTGTAGAAATGGGCAACTAAAGCTCAGGAAGGTTAAGTGGCTCTCAAAGATGCACAGCTTTAAGTGACAGAGCCAGGACTCCAAAGCCATGCTGTTCACCCCTCTCCAGAAGGTGCCAGCTCCGGGGCCTCGCTGCTCCCCAAACAGTCTTCAGTGACATCAAGAACAGCTGTGGAGCGGCCTCTGGATAAGAAGGCAATCCCTTAATCAGCAGAAAGATAAACATTTGATGATGCCAGAAATGGGGAAATAGAGAATACTGCAATTCTGTTCAGGGTGACTTTTCTACAGCAGAGATGAGATAAGATGTAAGTCTTATGCACAATGAAGAGAGTTCTACCAGAACCGTGCCTCATGACTTTTCCAGTGTGACATGAAGACCAAAAGTCACTTAATCACAGGGAAAACCTGTCAGTACAAAATCTTCCCACGAACACTCCTTTTTAAGCGGTGTCCCACATGTGCAGTACAAAAGCTCTCAAGTACAGACCCCGTCAAATGCACGCAGACGCAAAGGATTTCGCCGTGGTTCTCACCACCACCTCCTGAAACTCGTCTTTGGAGCGACAGAGCCATGCCAGTTTAGGGACTGTTTCAAAATTTTGTTTTATTTTCTCAATGACTCCCACCTGCAAGACTATGCTACCTGTGGCCCTCTAATAATTTTCGCCGTAAGTTACAGTAATAATTTACTCTGGTTGAGGGAGCTTTGCTGAACTACTGTTGTCAAAAAGAAAAAGAAAATTGGAATATTGTAGCTCTCTGCCCGCTCTGATCTAGGGCCAGCCAGACTTTTCAACGCCTGGACGCGTGCTAAATTACCATGCATAGAAAGTTTTAGGCGCGCAGTGGAGCCTCCCCGAGAGTAAAACTCACGCGGAAGAGCTGGAGCCAGAGAATGAATTACTAAAAGCCTTAAAGCAGAGACGCGGATAACCTAGTGGGGTGACCTGCAGACAGAACGCCTCGGTTCATGAATTAGCTGTGGAGGAGGGATTCCAGAGACAGGCTCCTGGAAGGCGGGTCCAAGCCGTTCACCTCTGTCTGTCCAGCACCCAGCCCAGGGCGTGGCCCCCAAGGTTCTCACTCAGTCTCATGGGTCCAGGAGGATGGAGGAACCGACTGGGGACTGGACAGCCACATGCTCTCCAGGAGCAGCTAGAGCCTGTCTTGTCAGCCCTTCCTGTTAACAAGGATTCTGATAGTGACAACCACTTAAAAGGATAAAGGGAGGCAATGAGAGAAAGGAGAGCTAAGTCCAAGGCCTGTTGTGCGTTAAGCCCTGCGCAGGGCACACGCACACGTGTCTGCCCTTTTCAGCCCCACGACAAGCCTTTGAAGGCGCCGGACGTGCTCTCAGCAGCCCAAGGGCTGTGCTTGGTGAGGGTGATGGTGTTTGCACCCACCGTCCCACAGCTCACAGGGGATAAGCAGGTAGCTCGAGGCCACAGAACCAGCAAGTGGAGAAGCCACTGCAACCCAGGTCTTCCTACTCTGAAGTTACCCATGTTAAACGCTGTCCTAATAGCATCCCAGATCTTTTAATTTGCATTACCCTCCTTTTCCCAGACTGTATAATCTAACACACACTGTAACCTCATAAAGCATTTCCTTAGGGGTTTTATTTTCCCATCTGTTTGTCTCTCCATGACTCTTCTGTGAATGAGCCTTTCGTGACTCATGGAGGATCCATCCATATACCACGGAATTCAGATGGACTGAATTAGCCAGAGCACACCAAGAAGGTCACAGCCATCAGAGGAACAGCCCGTGTTTCTTAGACACCATTGTCCCACGGGGGCGTCTCAACACCACGACGCGGCCCTGCCGCCCAGGGCTGCGATAGGTAACAGGCTGAGGGGACTGCGAGAAATAAACGTCAGGATTAGGAAAGTGGGACACGCGCAAAAATTTAAAAGTAAGAGTTTTAAAAAGAGATGTCTCTAAAAGGCAACGAGTCAAACCCAGGTAAGAAACGGAAATCGTGAGTATGTGGATACCAGAGGGCAGAAGCCAACAGCCATCCAAGAACTGGGCAAATGAGCAACCACGGGGGAGGGGAAGGAAAGAGAACAAATGCCGACCACCGACATGTGCCAGGCATGGCGCTCTTCTGGGCTCTAGCCCTCACTTCGATTTCAAATGTAGGCACGTTAGGATGAAGGTGAGTCAGGAAACCGGAGATCTGGCCCGGGTGACACGACTGCCCTGCTGTGTGGCCCCTCGTTAAAAGGAGGGGAGAGGACCAGAGGACCCTGTGGGTCTCACAACACCCTGGGATCCCGGGACTTTTTGCTGTTGTTTTTGTTGAGAGAACAAGAAGCCGGTGACGGCGATGAAGCAGTGAGGGGCCCACAGGAACGGAGGCAGGAGGGACAGAGCAAGCCGGCCGGGCAGCAGCCACAGAGGAACTTGCAGAAGCCCCGTAAGAGCCGTGCTGTCTGCCCTGGTCAGGGGCCGGCCCTGAGCAGCGAGGAACGTCCACCAACAGGGCAGCAGGGGCTCTGGGTCCACAATGGGCAGGTTTCATTAGCGGCCCCTCAAGACGGCAATGTATTGCTTTTTCCGCCATGGGCACAAATCAGATGCCTACTTGTTCTCAAGAATCTTTTAAGCAGGCCTCCTCCTCGGTGAGTTCTCTCCATCTGGCAAAATATGAGTGCCGTGGAAGAGGCCAGAGAGATGGGCGGTGAAGCGCGGTCACGCGGGAATTCGCAGGTCAGGCTGCGGTGTTCAGATCCCGGCTGTCACACTTAGTAAACCCTGGATGAGCTACTGAACTCTTCTAAGCCACAGCTGCTTCTTGCTGAAAAGCCGAGAGGATGATAGTGTGACCTCAGAGTCTGGGGAGGACTGGAGAAACGAATTCATGTAAGACACTGAGGATGGCACCTGGTACTCAGTGTGTATGTAGTTGACGCTAACTGCTGTTACTTATGATGGTGCTGGTACAAGTAAATAACGACAGTAAAGCACCAGTCAGAGCCTGGTCTCACTAGAATTGAAACACATTCAAATCATAATCATTTGGATCAATAAAATCAGCATAGCTAGCCCAAGTCTGCCCCAAGGGATCCTCCTTCATTTCGCTGTCAGTAACGAATAATAGCGGTATGGGCTAGACTCTAAGTCCTGACGCTTATGTGACCATTTCCCTCACGCTGGAAGTTTATCATTCAAACACATGTGGCCCAGAAGTTCAAAGAGATCAACTTGTGACTCTGAATGTTGAGAATACAAAACTCAAGAGGAAGTCGAACATCTAGGGATAAAATGCAACTTTCATCAGACTTATGGGGAATCCACAGAAGACCACAGAATTTCCCTCACGCTCCGGAGACACCAACTGAGCCACCGCACAGTTCCCATCCGAGGGGAACACGTGAACATGAACCTTTGGCTCTGACACAAAACCATGGTCAGCGCCACTCACACGGTCAAGGTTAACGCGATTAAAACTAGTCACGTTCAGGCTGGCTGGGGCTGGGGCGGGGATCAGCAAAGGACCCTCGGGGTGCCTCAAAGGACAGAGAAACGGACTGGAAGCTGAAAGCTCCAGCTCCCTCCCCGCCGCCCAAAGGAAGTGCTCGGTAAACACTTCTGTGCTGAAAAGAAGGAAGGAAAAGAAAGGGTTGACTTCTGCCCCACGGAGCCTGACAACCTTCAGACAACTTGTTCTAATGCCCGAGCAGCAGCCCCCACAGGGGAACAGATTCCTCTGAAGTGGCAGAAATGAGCCCGAGCCATCAAACGCAGCTCTCCACAGTCGACAGCAGCCTCTCGTTCAGGACGAACCCTGCAAGAGGAAACGATTCTCCCGGGCCAGGGCAGGAGGGCAGCGCGAAGAATCTTCTCTGGATCCTTCCTGGGCGGCTTCTGACCGACCCGCTAGGCATCCAATTAGAGCCTCAGATGGAAAAACCTGATGGGCGAGACTGGTCTGTAATGCAAGAGGAAGAAGCAGAGGGCTGACCCTCAAAACAGCCCTCCTCTGCGTAGCCA
Organism: Pseudorca crassidens; assembly: GCF_039906515.1. Lineage (NCBI taxonomy): Eukaryota > Metazoa > Chordata > Mammalia > Artiodactyla > Delphinidae > Pseudorca > Pseudorca crassidens. Next base: position 63,747,992 of record NC_090314.1, on the reverse strand, counting down.
AATTAACAACTCATCGTAAACCAAGCGGTTAACGTGCAAACTCCCAGCCTTGGACGCTTATGTGTTTCAAGACACGCGGCCTGATAGCATGGAGCACACCAGTGGGTATCAGGACAGGTAAACTCTGAGCTCCGGAAGAGGAGACAGGAAAACAAGGGATGCGGCCAAATGCTGCACTGCCTTCCAGGGGCTAGAGAGGCATGGCTCACCTGAGGGAAAGGCAGACAAGCGAGCAGAAGAAATGTTTTCTCTCCTAGGCAAACCAAAGGCAGTTACATTGCTTATGAGAAGGTGCTGGGGGGAGAAAAACAGCGCACTTCCTAAAGCGAAAAGAAGAGCTCTATCACCCTTCTGCACCTTTCTGGACGTCCCTGTAAGTACCACCGGGTAAGGGGAGAGGAAGTGTAGGAAAGGGAGGGTTGTACCTAAGAGGCACGTCACAAAAAGCTCTAACGTTGGACGTCTCTTTTGCCTTCAAATTCATTTTCAAAGGGCTAGTGTTGCTGACTGCCTAAGGTTCAAGTATTTTCCAGCCATGGATTTCCCTTCACCACAGGCAGGAAAGCAGACGTGTCCGTCTTGTGCTAAGAAAGCGCCGTCCCACTCACCCCCCCACCCCGCAGGCTGTGTGCGCAAACCAGGCCCACCCACGCAGCAGGTCAGATGCTGGGGGTGAACGGAGCCTCACGCAGCCTCAAAGGAGAGCGTCCTTTAACTGACTGTCGGGCGAGGCAGTCAGGGCGCTTGTCCACAGCCACGGCACCCGTGGGTGAGAAAGCGGGTCCACGCCAGCGCTTAGCGTACAGTCTTACCCCAGTCAAGGAAGGGAGGGCAATGGGCGTGCCATTAAATTAAAAAGACAAAGAGAGACGCTTATAAAAAAAGTAAGCATCAATGATACAAAACAACAAACAAACAAACACTTTCAAAGAACTGAGACTGTGTGGTGAACAACAGCCATGAAAAAGAAGGAATCACCGTGTAACTTCTTCAAAGTCCTCTGCTGGCTCTAATTCCTTCCGCACAGAGGTGGGCGCGACATACTCGAGCCAGAGCCTGGTCTTTAGCAGGAGTGAGTCACTTGGGGGAGAAAACCCATCCCCATGGGCGATGCCATCTGCAGCGTTCCCTCTGGGAAAGGCACCCTGATCTGCTTAGAAGCGGAACACGGAGCTCCAGGGGAGAAGGCACTAAATGGCATGGGAGCAACGCCAGGGAAGGCTCGGGGGATACAGGGCTGCATGTGCCGGGGGTGTAGGAACGCATGGACACCCGGTCCCTGGAGCCAGAACACAGCTCCTCTCTGGGGAAATCAAACTCCCCCGCTGGAAACGCGGGTTCCAGACCGTGAGCTAAGCATTCAGAAAATCAAGTTCAGAAGAAAGTCCGCTCTCTCTGTGTCCCGGCCACTAACTGGGACGCACAGACATCCGTGGCGTGTGGTACCCAGCGGGTCCATTTGCTGAGCTGAAGGTCGAGACGAGCTGATGAGGAAGTGGGTGTGAAAACAGGTGGTCAGGAGAGAAGTCTGAGCCTCGGCTCCTGCGGATGGGCAGAGGGCTCACCCCGAGGGGAGACGGCAAGGACGGGAGGCCACCACAGGGCGACTTGTGAAAGCGTGGGCCAGGTCACCTCACCTGCAACAGTCACATCACAAACACCGGGTAGACCCAGGGAACCCAGAGCCATTATCTCTGTCTCCTGACAATAGGCACAGAGGAATCTACTCTCCTACGTCATCGGGCGAAGCAGAGCCTCTCAGCCCTGGGCCCCCATGGGACCACCCGGGCAGCGCTGCCAACACACGGAGGCCACCCACTCCCACCTTGGGACTCGGACCTAACTGATCCGGAGAACACCCAGGCCTCCTCGTGCCTCCCTGGAAAAGCCCCTCGGGCGATTCTCAGGTGTAGCTCAAGGTGCAGCTTGGGCGGGAACAGCCTCCGGCCGGCACATCTGGACGCTGACGCAGCCCCCCACCTTCCGGCCGGCTGCCGCTCTGCCGGGCACGGGCTCTGCCCTCGCGCCGCGTGGTCCCCTGGCCTCCCCGTCGCAGGTTTTCCCGGAGCCCCGCACTTAGGCGTTTGCTGAGCGTACAGCAGCCAGACAGGCACCTGCTGGGACAACGGATGTTACTGAAAGGATCCTAATTATCAAAAATCCAGGTAAGCAACTGGAGGTGGTGTCAGGAGGACCTGAAAGGCCCGGGGAGGGAGGGAGAAAGAGGCAGAGACGAGGGGCCTGGCCCGGGCCAGGAGGGGAACAATCTCCACCACTCGCCCCAACACAGCTGCCCCTCGGTATTCATGGGTGAGCGGTTCCAAGAACCCCCTCGGACACCAAAATCCACAGACGCTCCAGTGCCTGACATAAAACGGAAAAGTAGTTGGTTGAATCGCAGATACAGGGAAGCACCTGTATTAACCCCTCAGAAAGGCAAGGAAGGAACATCGGCGTTTCAAGCCGTACGGCTGCATGGGGACGGCAGCAGAAACCTGAATAAGGAATCCCTGGATACCTCTGCCCAGCTTAGAGAGAGTCTGTAAAAAGGGCAGCGAGCCTGCTCCCCTGTGCTTCAGACACAGGAAGTCCATCGCTCTAACAACAACAAAATACAGAAGGTCTGGGAATCGACACCTCCCCGAACTTCTCTGGAACAAAGAAAAGAAGACGCTCGGAAAACATCCATTTTATCCTTCGTGGAAACAGAATCCAACTGAGGACGGTAAAACAGGTAACAAACTGCAGAGGTCCAGTCCTGCTGTTGACATCCAGCCACCTCGACAGCTGAAAAGATGTGCTACCTGATGATTCTTTCTACCCAAGTATTTCTTAGTTTCCCTGTTTGGGGGGGGAACCTTGGTGAAAGGACGGGGAAGTTCACCCTGCCATGCACATCTGCATGCATCAGTAAGACTTCGTGTCGTTGTCTTCGGCCTAATTAAATAGTTTGATGTGTTTATCCCTCCTTCCATCTCTCCAATCAAAAGATGGTCTCATCGGGAATAAATGTACTCAGCGTGCATCTCCACTCAGAGTTCAGAGTAGCTGGTCACCTTCAAGACAATAAGCATCAGATACACGAGGGGCTGCAGGTCAGAGCGAAGTGAACTCAGGGGCCAGGGCCAAATTTCATATCGTTTACTCTCGAGGAACTTTTAAAGGGCGCATTATGGACGGGTCCAAGCCCAACGCGCACGCTTCCTAACTTGGTTCACGGCGACTGGAGCTCCCTCTCCTCCCTGACGCCGGCCGCCTTTGCACCTTGCAGACCCGGAAGGACAGACAGGGAGCGGCGGAAGCGCATGGAGTGAGTCAGCTGAGAGGTCATGGCGATCTGCTCGGCCTGCACGCCACTGGGCAGTACCCTCAGCGGCTTGTTTCGAGGCCTAAGAAGAGGTGACCCTGGAGAATCCGCTGAGCCGTGGACCGCAACACTCAGGGACTTCGCGCTGTAACAGGGAGGAACCTTTGCATGCTATTACAAGTTCATCACTAAAGAGATGTTGCCTAGAAGCTTAAATTCTACATAATGGCCCATCTCTGGGAACCCTGGCTCCCAGGTAACCAGCGTGAAGCTAAAATACCTTTGTTCAGCTCAGAGGACACATCCTGCCCAGGCCCACCTGTGAATGGCTGCAGGAAGGAAGAAATTAACACAACCCATCCGGAGTCTGACCGGAACCAAGAAATGCTTGACCTTACTCGCTCCCCTTTTAGTAGAAAAGAAGCCTGCATTTTAACTCAGCCCAGATGGTTCGCTGGGGCACAAGCCCACCATCTTCGTGGTCGGCTGGCTTTCCGGATGAAGTTGCTACTCCTCGGCCCCAACAGCTCATCTCTCGATTACTGGCCTGTCGTGCAGCGAGTAGTACGGGCTTGGACTCGTAACAGCGTCACCGAGTCACCGCCCAGGGGACCCCGTGAGGACATTTCCATAACGATCTTCATCTAGTGGCTCAAAACATGTAAAACCAGCCTTGGGACAAATAAAAAGACTTGAAAAGTGTCAAAATCCTCATTTTCCCTGTGGAGAGAAATGCAGACTCTGAGGTTCGGGAATTTCCCCTGTGGGCCATGCCACCCCCAGGAGGGGGAGCTGGTCAAGCGCTAGCGGCTCCACCTGCAGGTGCGCAGACCCTTATCAGGCTCCACTAGGCGTGGCAGGGGCTCCTGTCACCAGTGAAGAGCCAGGCTCTGCCACGTCACAGGACGGCGGGACAGAGGGGGCAGGACGAGGAAATGACTCGCTGGACTCAAAGGCCCACAAGGCCAAGCTGCTGAGGGAACGCGGCAAGCCTATCACGACAGCTTCTGAGGACAGAGCCGGGGTGGAGAGCAAGCTTGGTGCACCGCACACGTCTGTGTCCCAGAAGGCTAGTGTCACCTTACAGAACACGATGAGAGTCCGTAAACATGTTTTCAGCTTAATGCTTGCACTTAGCCTTGTGCAAAGATCTCAATTACAAGAATACACAGTTATGAAAGGTAACATTTCAGCCCAAAATAGTCTGCTGAAAACCAGAAAGAGGCTTAAAAAAAAAAAAAAAAGAGAGAGAGAGAGAGACTGGCTTCCCTTCTAAGGCTGGAGTCATCTGCCCCCCTGACGTAACAAAACCCAAGCCAGGGAACAGCTTCCTGGGTTTGCGTATCATTTGATTTGGAACTTCAGACTCAACCACCTTCCCTCTCCTCTAACATTTAAAAGTCACTGGCTGCCTCTCAGTGTTAACCATTCAACCAAAATAAACTCACCAAGGCTGGATCAAAATACACTAGCCAAGTAAAATACACCCTCTTCGTAACTTTCTAAAGCATCTTCTCTTCAGTTGTATGCGCTGGATTCCTTTTCTATTGCTGCTGTAACAGAGTACCACAGACTTGGTGGCGGAGAACAACACAGATCTGTCAAGGCCTGGAGGTCAGCGGTCCAGAGCGAGTCTTCCAAGGCTATAATCAAGGTGGCGGCAGGGCTGTGCTCCTTCCGGGGGCATCTGTTTCCTTGCCTTTTCCAGCCTTCAGAGGCCACCGAGGCTCCGTGGCTCATGGCCCCTTGCCCATCCTCAAAGCGAAACACTCTGCTTCCTTATCCTTTTCTGACTTTGACTCCCTTCACTCTCCTAAGGACCCCTGTGACTACGAAGGGCCAGCTAGATAACGGCAGGATAATCTCTCCGTCTCAAGACCCATCACTTCTGCGGCGTGCTTTCTGCCATGTAAGGCAGCATTCACAGGCTCTGGGCATTAGGACGAGGGCATCTGTCTGCTACATACAGATACGTATTTATTACATGGTTCCAGCAGCGTACCTGCCATTTCATATCTTTTTTATGAAACACTGTATTACAAACATTTCCCATATTTCCGTACAGTCTTCCAGATTGTTTTTAAACCATAAAAAGTCCCATCCGGTTGAGAAAACCCATTATAAATATATACTAAGGGGGCGATAGGTATAATATAATGAATAGGTTTTTTTTGGGTTTTGTTGTTGTTGTTGTTGTTTTGTTTTTTTTTTGCGGTGCGCGGGCCTCTCACTGCTGCGGCCTCTCCCGTTGCGGAGCACAGGCTCCGGACACGCAGGCTCAGTGGCCATGGCTCACAGGCCCGGTCGCTCCGCGCCATGTGGGATCTTCCCGGACTGGGGCACGAACCCGTGTCCCCTGCATCGGCAGACGGACTCTCAACCACTGCGCCACCAGGGAAGCCCTATAATGAATAGTTTTTTCCTTTTAAATTTTCTTTGTAGTATTTTGCCAAAAAAATAATTTTATTAATTAAAAAAAAAAAGGGAGTGGGGAAAATGAAAAGCAGCATGAAGATATGCTGACCAGAGGCTCGGAGCTCACAGGGCAACAGAGAAGCCGAAAGGAGGAGGTCCGAGCACACAGAGGTCTGCAGTATTTCTCCTGGGAGGAGGGTGCTCGGGTCTGTACTTTATTCTACACAAAAGACAATCAGATTGTCTTTCAGCAGAACAGACACAATCACCCTATTGTCTAACCTCATGAATGACCAACAGAGTAGCCACAGCCCCCTCATTTGTAGGTGCTCTCGTCTAATTTGTCAGCTCCTAAATTTTGGTTGAAGGATTGGAGCTTGTGGATGTAAATTGTATTGGAATCCAGAGCCAGGATTACCTTCTCTCCCTATTTTACAGAAACACACAAGAATCAGAATGCCACGCACACCGGAAAAACCGTAAACGGAGCTGCGGGGCCGGGGTGGTAGGGGTCCAGGGAGACGGAGATTACAGCTGAATCTGCTTCACAGGCACATAATATAAAACGGCGGTCAGCAAACTTTCTGTAACGGGCCAGAGAGTTAACACCTTTCAGCTTCGCAGGCCCATCGGTCTGTCACAAGCACTCACTCGACTCCTGCTACAGGGCCAGGGCAGCCATTCACAGCTCACACATTAATGCACGGGCATGGCTGTGTTCCAGGGAAACATTTACGGAACAAGCCTCGCATGGCATTTGACCCACCAGCTGTCGTTTACAACCCTTGGTATCGAAGGAGGACGATACCTCCTTCAAAGGCGAAAATATCCCCAAACTGTTTCTTCACCACTGCTAATCGAATCCACCTTTTTGCTCACCTTTAGCAGGTCCTGGCTGTTTTTAAGAGTCAGATAAGGTGGTGTATCTCCTTACTGGCCCCAACTCCTCTCTCCTCCCTGTACCCTCCCTCCTCCGCCCTTTTTCACATGCCTTTGGAGTTCCTCCCACAAAGGTCAAATATGCTTCCTCGCCTCTGACTTCGGGCTGAGCCAAGTGGCTCGCTTGGTCCAACAGAAAGAGGCACAAATGCCAATGTGCCAGTTCCGACCCTAAAGGAAGCAAACTTGGGGTTTGCTTATTACCCTCCTGGGCTTCTGCCAGCCCGGGGAGGACACACCCAGGTCAAAGGAGGATGAGAGGGGTGTAGTGCAGACTGGACCCCCAGCCCCACCATGAGAAGGCGGGGTGCCCAGCTGAGCCCAAGTGACATCAGCCGGGCCTCCTGGGACCTGCAAATTATGTAACTGATAACACCGGCGTTGTTTTACAGCCACCGGCTTCTGGGGCGGTTTGTTAGGTGACCCAGCAAGTCGATAACGGGTGGTACACCAATCATAAAGCCAACTACCTCTTTATTTCAGACCTACCCCATTATATCCCCGGAAATCCTCTCTGTAGAAAGCCCTGGGACAACTGGCTGGTCGATATACAGTGACATATACAGTTCAGCTATATATTTATATAGCTCAGATATATGTTTACTTGAAAACTTGTTTGACTACATTATTAATAAATGTTCTCAGTTATTTCCTTAGAGTAGTGCGCAGCTGCTTTTATCTACGGATCAGAACAGATACACAGGTAACATAGGCAATTTCCAACATTTTTCAATCCCGGCGGTATATCATTTTCAGACCACTTCATAAAACATATAGCTTGTCATCACTATTAAGGCAATATGGAGCCACGCTGACCTGGACCGTTTATGTACAGGAAGTGTGATCAGCAAGGGCATTAAATAAAGTGGTATTCATAAAGCAATTATAAACAAAATATTCCCAGACGTTCTTCTGAACTGAACGAGAAAACAAAGCAAAAAACACAACTTTTGGAAAAGAGGGCAAAGCCTGTGGAGCGGCCCTGCCACGGCCCTGCTTAACTGATGGAGGCAGACGCCCATTTTTCACTTTGGACTGATGTTACCAAGTCATCACTTTCATCAGCACTTCCAGCAAAGAGACAAGTCTCAGTTCACTGAAATCATATTTGTGCAAATTCAGGCCAGGGTCATCTCAGACCCCCGCCTCTCCATCTGCAGCCACGTGGAGCAGGTCCACGCGCCCAGGAGCCTTCTCCCACCCACACTCGCACCACCACACTCACAGCGCTCGTCTCTCCTCACAACACACACTCGTCCAGTCACCACACCTCAGGAGGCTCTGTTGAAAAAGCTCGTCCCTACGTGGATGATTTCAAACATGAAAGTCACTGTCCAAAGCCAACCTTCCAAAGACTGTGTCATTCACAACAAATGGCAAATATATCAATATCTATATTAAAAAACACATAAATGTTTACAACTTCCCATTATTGAAGACGAGAACAGTTTGTACTGACGCTGCAGGTGAGCGCCTGGAGGTTTTAGGCTGGTGGACACTCACGCAGCTGCGTCCGGCTGGCAGCTGCCGGGGACTAGATGGTCTGTGACGGCTCAGTCACAGGCCTGGGGGTGATGGGGCTGGGGCTGGGGTGCTCAGCCAGAAAGCCCCTCTGCTCCACGTGGCCTCTCATCCTCAAGGAGGGTAACAAGGGCTCCTTCCGGCGACAGACGTTCCAAAGAGCAAGCAGGGGTGGGAGCTGCAAAGCCTCAGAGCCTTGGTTCACAACTGCCCACAATGTTGCTCGTGCCACATCTACTGGGCACAGGGAGTCACGGAGCCAGTCTGGACTCATCAAAGCGGAGAAATGGACTCCGCCTGCTGGCCGAAGGTCTGCACAACCGTGTTACGAGGAAGCTCGAGACAAGCGTGGGAGGGTTCGTGGCCATTTTTCACAGCGTACCACAGCCACCCGATGATCACATGGTCCACTGTTTCCATATGAAAGTGCACTGCCATCTCCATGACTCAGTCTCCCTGCACAGTCACGAGGGAGGCTCTAGAGAACAGGGAGGGAAGGAATCCTGGATGAAGGAAGAAGGATGTGGGTACCTGTCACAGGTCACCCCCCACCAGGGACAACAGGGCAGGTACACTTCCAGGCTCATGGCCCTGGAACAGACACTCCACGAGCACAGGGATCTTTGTCTCTTTAGTTCACTGATGGAGCCTCTGTGCGTGGGGGTGGGGTGGGGGTGCCTGGTCCACAGCAGACAAACAGGAAGATCTGTGAAGGCAGAGTGAGCGCCTCCCAGGGGGTGTGAGTCGAACGTTACGTCACTGATCAGGTCCACAGTGGGAGATGAGAAGGGCTAGACCCTGACACCCAGGAAAACACTAACTTATAAACACGGGTCAGCTGAAGTCAACGGCTTAGAAGTCAGGGACCACCACTAGGTAGAACTAGAGCAGAGAAATGACACGCCAAGATGCTCCCACATCCGTCTTCCAAAATGACAGTCACAGCTTGTTGAGACCAGACACCAAACAAACGCATGATGATGTACACCTTCTGTATAATCCAAACTGAACAAAAATGCTTTTCTGAGAGGAAATGTCCATCTCTGTGGACATTAAAGGAATGTGAACCTCAACCAGCAAATGAGCGAAACACGTAAGTCTTCCACGGAACAATGGGTGGTCCGTAGCACCAGGAACTGAAAAGCAAGGCTGTGCAATAAATGTCTTGGAAGGGGAGTGCGGTAGATGTATTTGCTGAACGATGGTTCGTGCTGGGGCCCCAGACCCCTGACAGCTGCTGGCCCTCCTGCCCGTCCCCACAACGAGGAAACCGAGGCCTCAGAAGCTAGTCAGGGGCAGAGAGCGGACAAGATTTCAGGAGTTTGGACTGAGCGTTAAGCTCCTTGCACTACACCCAGCTGATGGTTTTCAGAGGTATAAACAAGCTTTTGAACACAAGCAACTAAAAATAGCAATTAGTCAGAGTCTTGAATTAGATACAGCGCCATCATCAGAAGGCAATTCTGCTGGTAACAGGCCCCTCTGACGCTCACTCTGAAACGTCTCCAGAGTCACCGCCTTCTCTGCTTCCACTGGTACCACCCCGGACCCCCATCCCCGCCCCCAGGTCCAGACTCTCTCCTTCCAGCATCTGCCAGCAATCTGAACTTCATCACAAAGTACTCCCTTCTCCCAAAGCTCACGCAACCTGCATGTGCAGTTGCTTGTCTCATCCACCTGCATTGAATGTTCGCCAGAGGAGGGAGCGTGTTCTTCCTAATTCCTTTACACACTCCCACAGTACCGAGCAGCAGATGCACATTCTGGTGAAGCACAGTATCAGCTAACATTTACTGAATCATTACTATGTGACGGGCCATGAGCTAATAAGCTTTTTACATGCATTATTTCACTGAATTCATCCCAAAACTCTATAGATCAAGTATGATTGCTTACCCTCTGCACACAGATAAAGGAACGGTGGTTTGGAGAGGTTCACTGACCTGCTCAAGGTCACACAACTGGTAAGCGTGTCTGGAGCTGAGGTGCAACAGCAGGACTATTTGCCTCTAAAGTTTTCTTTTCCTAAGGCCTGGTCCTTCCCAACTAAGACCTGCCTGAGTTTGGAGGGGGTCCAGGAAATGCATTTGGGGAAGCACCCCGGGTGATCCAGATGTGCAGCCAGGCTTGGGGTCACCGCCCCACACTGATGGACTGAGACCGGACTGATGGCGAGCCTAGAACCCGAGCCAAACCCACCTGGCCACCTCTGCTCCGGTGGCTCGGGTCGCCCCCACCACAGGGAGCGCTGCCCGTTCTCCTGTACTCAATCCTGCCCACTGGGATCCTCCACCACCACTTCTGGATGCTCGTGGGAACCAGAGGGCAGCAGACCGCTCTTCCAGAAGCAGTGACAGAATTCACGCGGAAGTGGTGCCAAGGGTCCCGACACCACAGCCCGGGCTGGCAGCAGAGCTCAAGGCCCCACTAAGCGGGTCTGACGAGTGAAAAACGTTCTCGGCCTTCTCTGGGGGCCTGACTTGTTTCTTCAGTGAGTCACCCACACGTGTCAGACCATGACAGACCCACCGACTCAGGCTCACACCATTCCGCCCAAGTTCCGAAGAGATGCTATGGTTTTCACTGCTACGGCCAGTAGACCGGGCATCATGAAACACCCGCAGCATCCTTCTAGTTCACTTTGAGCAGTTGGTCCCTCCTCCCTCTACAAAGGGCCCCGTGGGGTTTAGCACAAACCACCTGTAAGGGACTAACCCAGCCCCTCTGTAATTAAAAAATATAATACCTAGTAAGGACTGAGCTTCTGCACGAGGTCACAAGCACGAGCTCGCCGTCGGCCCCAAGCTTCATGCTGCTCCGGGCTGTCTCTCCCGCTTCAGTCCCTCCTGCTCTCCGCCTCCACCCCATGCAGTTCTTTCCTTTGGGCTCCACTAGCAGCAGGAGCTCCTTTCTGCCTAGCAGAGTTGGGACAGACTCAGGGACATCACTCAATGGTACTAAAAGGAAATAAGCACAGAAATTGCAAGCAGCCAAAAGAAAGGAGGGGAGGGGGCTCATCAAGTGTGGGTGTTCTGTCCTGCCCCAGCCGGCTTCACCGGCTCGGTCCCAGGGCACCCGCTGTCCCGCGACGTCCATCATCTCCTCCCAAGCGTGGTGCCTGTGCTCCTCCTCGGGCTCCCAGTCTGCCAGCACCGGGAGGATGCCCACCTCGGGACCCCGGCGGCTCCCCACTGGACACCTCGAGGGGCTTTCCGGTCCAGACCAACAGAAGGCCCCCATGTCCCAGTCATGCATAATGGGAGCTGAGATACGGCCAAGGGAGGAATGAGAGGCTGAGCTAAAGGGGCCATGAGTTGCAAGCAGGGTTTTTCAGAGCTAAATCTGAGTTCCTCCATTCGTTCCTCACTTGAATATTTTACTTCAAAGAGCATTCAGCATTTTGACGCCTGCTCTAAAAGTAGAAACCAGGTCTCCCCGTTTCCTTTCTCGCCTTTCAGAGAAAAGGGATGAAACAATTCTTGACCCTGTTTCTTTTCTTACACACACAGTGTCCATCCATAAAGTTGAGAGGAGTTTGTTCTTTACATGAAATCTAAATTTGTCTCAGACTGGCCTTCTTTTCAACACAGCCTTGTAACCTAGGACTTCTTAGAGGATACAGATTGAGCCAGACGAGATTCGTCACTGCATAACTGGATGCTTACTGTTAGCTGTCCCAATTAACCGAAAAAGAGGGGTCAAATCGCATTTCAATTTTCCAGAGGAAAAACGGTTGAACCTCAGCTTGTCAATTTATACCATATTTTGAGATCCTAGAGACAGTGCTTATTAGGAAAAAGTAAGTGAAAAGCAACTGAGAAATGAGAGAAAAAATTCTGTGGTCACGCACTACCATTATCCTTATAGATGAGTTTATATCTGGAAGCTGAAAACATGTTTATAGACTAAAAAAATGAGAATTCTGACTTTGACAGCCATTATACTCTCTATACCCATCACTACAGTGTACCAGCAGGACTATATCTGTACTCCTCCACTATATAAAAACATGAGTTAGCGATCGCCAAATTCTTTCAAGGTCTGGGAACACACTTGCTAGAGAAACCGCCAACTGCTGCAGAATCCTGTAAATGTCAAACATTTTTAGGACTTTTCTTTTTAAGGGGGCAATTTCCAAATCAAAATTAGCTGAAGCTACAATCTGGTTTGTATCGAGGGGGCAGGTCCCCCAAGAGTCCTGACTCTGCTGCACGGCACACAGCGTCTGAAGCATCTCATAAATTAAGGCCCCGGTCTCCTACCGCCAGGGATGCCCTGGTGTGAGACTTTTAAATCACTGCAGTTTAAAAAAAAATACTCCACAGCAGGGTTTCTTAAAGCGGCAAAATTGGTCATGACAGACCCAGGAGAATTTCAGGGTGCCTAAAATAGCAGTTGCAAGTGGTACTGGGATCATTAGACTTTTTCCTGTTAAGTCTGGGGGCAAATCTCTAGGGAAATCAGCAGTCACTTAGGAATAAGGGTGCAGGCTACTAGCGTCAGAGTGTGGCTAACTGTTTCTGCAGCCCAAGCAAAAAGTACATTTAAAAATAGTAACTCTGGACACCTGAAGTTTTAGAAGGAAATGAGCACAAGGGCCAAGGGCCTTTGCCATCGGCCCCCAGTTCAACCTCAGTACAACTGACGGGAGCATGACCAATGGAAAGGTGATCGAGGAACCTGAGGCCCAGGGAGGCGATGGTATTTGCTGGAAGCTAGAAGGCAAGAGACAAACACCCGGGGCCACGGGAGTCCACGGCTCCTTCGACTGCTTCACTCCCCTCGACCCCAATCAACACAACACTAAATACCCTCTCGGGATAGCTGACGGGGCTACCTTACAACCTGGAGGCCTCCAAGCGTTCAAACTATTAGGCGCAGCTGATTCCCATCTCAGGATCCAATTTCTACCTCTAAACGGTTGTGGGGAATTTCCAACAATCCTTTTAAGTTCTGGCTTGCTCCTTTCCTGGACCACTCAAACCTCCCAAGCCTCTTTTCTCAACAAGCTAACCCTAACTGGACGTCTAGTGATGACCTGTCCTGACCACGGACATAACACATCACCTACAGTAGAAATGACGCGTGCCTGTTGCCTGTACTTTTTCAAGGCTCCTGAGGCTTAGGGCTCTGATGTTTGTTTCGTGTTTTAAGGGTGTCAGAGTTATATCTTCTTTGGTGTAAGCTCCAAAGAACACAGAGCTCCATGTTTCATACAATAGGCACTGTAGCACGACACTTAATAAAGGCTCTGTGTTGATACGACCTGCAGTAACTCTCCATATCAGGGAGTCCCTCAGACTGTGTAACAAAGCAACTCCAAGATCTGTTTCCATGACAACAGCAGCATCGCACAGGAAAGAAAAGGAAGAGAGTACAGAAGGCTCTTCAGAAACTGCTAACCAAATGCATACCCAGTTTAAGAGACCAAAAACAATGATCTGGTCATTCGATTTGGGGTTAAAATCTTTTTTTCTTGAACATGTTCCCTAATGACGTGACTATTTTTAAACGTCCAATAGGAACGGATTCAGAACACTATAGATACCATCCATGTGCCAAATTTCAGGAGGTCTAAAATTAGGTTACTAGGTTCATCAATTTCCCTTAGAAGATTCTAGTAGAAACAGACCAAACCTTTCAGGGAGTAATAACAGGGAAATGCTCATAATTCAAATGCTATGGTAAATAAATCATGTTCATTCACAAGCTAAAAACAAACTCCAAAAACCCACAATTTCCCCCAATAAAATTAAAATGGGAAGTATCTTATGAAACAAGAGTTCCAGCAGGCCCTTCAGATAATTTACCAAGCCACACACTGAAAACAACTCACCGCGGTGTGTGTTATAACTAAATCACATTATAAACACATATGGGAGAAGAAAACGTCACACTGTCCTCTTCTATTGTGGCCAGCCTCTGCTCGTGTTTGCTTTTCTTTCATGGATGAGGCGGAAATAAAATAAATGTTGGAGAGCCAGTGAGACTGCCAGATTCTGGGTAAGCACAGAAGACAGGAAGGTGAAAGGTGGCTTTGCCCTCAAGGGACAGCCACCTACGGGTAGAGACAATGACAGCACAGGGTTGTGAGTGTCTCCAGCGAGGGATGTGCAGGGGAACTAAAGGAGCAGCTGAATATGGGGCAGGGGGCGGGGGGGAGTCCATGGAGACAGAAAAGATGGTCGGGGAAAGGCTCTGAGAGAAGAGATGCCCTATGTGGTCCTCACAGGAAGACTAGGGACTGGCCGGGCGCCATGGGGGAAGGCATTCCAGAGAGAAAACCCAGCATCCTTCCAAGTCTCATAGCAAACTCTAGAGCATGCACGGGAGCCATCACCGCTCCTTCGGAAGAACGTGACACGCAGCCCTCGGTTACCCTTCTTGGGGCTCCCCCGTCCTGAGGTCCCTCTCCTATGGTTAGTAACGTCCGCTCCTTGGAAGTTCTTCTTGGAGTTTACACTCCACTCTGCCTTATAACACCTAGTCATGGGGTGGGTCGGTCCCTTGGAGTTCCAAAGATAAGCCCACCCTTCTTTCTAGGCTAGAAGCCACTGCTCATCAACGCCTACAACCTACCCCTTACTTCACGTTGAACATTCCTGACTGCTTTTCGGGTCTCTGTCCTTGGTTTCCTGCTCATCCCAGTTTCTCAACACCTTCCTTAATACCTGCTGTCCATCCCACACTTCATACTCCAAACGATGTCTGGTACCTATGGAGGATGCTGTTGCTGCTTTGAATGACCGAAGCTGCTTCCATGAACAGTGAGCAACTGGTATACCCTCTCTGCTTCAATCAACCCCTATTATTCACTATCAGCAACTACTATGTAACAAGAATATTATGACTGAATCAACACAATTATGGAATCTCAAAATATTTCATTATCAAAACAAAAAATGCTCCTCACAAGATAACTTAGAAGTACTGTCACCAACAGAAAGAACAAGTTTTGTTTTGTTTTTCAGAAAAGTCTTGCTAAAAAAAAAGAACTTATCGCAAGACTTCCTCATTCTTGTCTCCTTTTCCTATCATCAACAGATCAAGAAACTCAGTTAATTCGACTGTATCTGAAAACCCCTCATGACACCATGTCCATAACAGAAGGCTTCCTGTACCACCGAGATAAAGTCATAGCAACAGTGGTACAGGAAAGGGCGCGTCGCACCCCGGGTGGTGAAGGCGGTTACGTCTAGAAGGCAACGTACCCTCGGCAACTTCAACACAGAATCCACTGTTACCTGCCTATCCGATATTCATTCTCCTCTTCTTTGTTACTGAACTACCTTGACCTTGCTCTGGGCAGAAATACACCCACAGCTTCGAACAAAACAAAATAAAACTCCCACGGTTTTCCAAGTAGGAGTGGCTGTGTGATACAGTTCCGGCCAACAGGATGTAAATGAGGTTGTCAGATTGGGTTTCATGGGGAATCCTTTAAAAGGGAGTAGACTCAACAGGCATCTGTGCTTTGACCTTCACCCTTCTCTCTCCTCCTGCGTGGAACCTGGAAGGGATGGTGATGGAGCAGCCGTCTTACAACCAGGACAACAAAGATGAGGATGAAAGGACGAAAGCCACACGATAAGAAGGCTGAACTGAAAGGCTGGGTCCTTATGGAATCCTGGAGATGCCACGTGAGCCCCAGACTTCCCAGTCCAGACATTTTGTTACATGAGAACAAAACCCCCATTTAGTTCAAACCATTGCTTGGCCAGGTTTTCTATTACTCGTGTTGCAAATGGATACACTTAGCCCGTGGCAGCCCAGACGTCTGCAGCAAACAGCTCTGCCAGCACACTGCTGGGCATAGAATTATTCTCAGGTGGGTGGGTCTGCTCCATTCAGATGACGTCCTGGGAGACCACAGCACTTGGTCACATTTCAAAAGAATTTCGTGGATGAGATTCGAGAGGGGGCAAATATGCCAATTAGAGCTTTTCAAAAATTGTACTATTCCAACAAGATTAAATCCAGAAAAATAATCTATGTCGAATCATCTTAAAAATCAAATGATCATGATTTCGGCTTCCCAGGGTCCTTTGTAGTCCCTGCCCCTCCGCACGTAAATTCGGTCCCAGTCCTATAACCACAGCAATACCTTCACGTTAAGCTTTTGCACGGAGCATCATACAAGCATCTTCGTGTCTGTATAATCTCCTTCTTAACGGCTGCACCTATGCTACTGCACGGATGTATCACAATTGACTTAACGACTCCCCACCGCCCATAAGACTGTCAGTAAAAGAAACTGATGACTGCAGAGGGAAATCTAAGAGGACGCCGCACTCAAGCCAATATACAGCCACACCCTAATCTTCAACGTTAAGATCCTATTAGGTATAAATTATTCTCAAGGTTTCCAATTCAAGACTTATGGTAGTGATCTAGAATGGCTGACATTCAGAATCTGGTGGGTAACTGGGTATTCTGCTTCAGTAAGACTGATCGTATACGTTTTATTTTCTAATGAATTTTATAGACCACAGAGTCCTAACGTTAAGATTATGAAGCACATGCTTTTTTGGCTGTCAGGGAGATAGTGCAATCACACAGTAGGCCTCAGGCTCACCTGGCATGGCCAGCTGACTCTCATATGGTATGGCATTACAGTCACAGAAAAGGAAAAATCTCCACGATCCTAGGACAGTTCCTTTCAGTTACATTATCGGAAGGAAACAAACAAAACCCTGTAAGATTTTTTCATCTCTCTTGTAAAAGTCACATACATTCATCTGGGCAACAAATATTAACTGAGCACTTAGTACGTGGCAGACACAGTTCTAGGTCAAATAGAAGAGTGAGTGAGACAACAGCCCTGCTCGCACAGTGCTTCACGCTGGGGGAAGAGACAGACAGCAGTCAAGTGACAAATACATCGCACGGTTTCCCGGGTGACAAGGACCATCAAAGGCACATAAGGAGGACACGCTAAAGGACAATGGAGAGGGGAGGGCGGGAGCTGAAGAGGCCTCTCTGTGGAGTCACCTGAGCAGAGACCGGTATGGTATCAATGAGCATCGTGAAGGTCCGGGCACAAGAATCCACCAGTGCTAAAGCCCTCAGGTGCAAATTAGCTTATTAGCCTGTCCTGTCCGTGAGGTGGACAGGAACCAGACCCCAGTCACCACCGGCTTTGTTGACCAGAGTAAGACGTTTGCATTTCACTGTAAAGGTCAAGGAAGGCTCCCGCAGGGCGTGGAAAGAGCAATGCAATGATGTGACCTGCCTGCTACCTGCCAAACGCCACTGGGGATGCTGCCTAGGGGAGAAACTGGAGGGGACAGGAGCAGACGTGAGCAGACACAGCAAGACGCTCTTTGGCAAACTGCACGCATTTCCAGAGGTTATTTCATCGGACTCTCCCATCCTTGGGCTCCTGGATGACCAGGCGTTTGGTAAGTGAGAATATGACCAAACCAAAGCACGTAGCTCCAAGCAGACGGTGGGCATGTGGACTTGCAGGAAGGTCTGCTTCACACATGCACCCGATTCCTTTTTAAATTTTCTACTTGTCACTTTTCTTCCTCGCTTCCAGCTCTGTACCTTCAGTTACTCTAAATTACAGATTTGTAATGAAAAAAAAAACCCTGATTAACATGAATTACCTAAAACCTCAGTGCACCATTCAACCTTCGCAAATGCAGAAGGAAAGAGGCCTCCCTTTCTAATTGTAAGACCTGCTGTGTGAACTCCCCTTGTTCAAGCTTCCCTGGTCTTTCGTGATTAATTTTAGTAACGGGAGAACGACCTGCTTAAGAACAAATGAGTCATCATACAGCTTCATATCTTAGAAACCTAAAATCACCCTCCTGCACGGAAAGTATCATTTTCAGGTATGAAATTTCT
This sequence comes from Pseudorca crassidens, assembly GCF_039906515.1. Taxonomy (NCBI): domain Eukaryota; kingdom Metazoa; phylum Chordata; class Mammalia; order Artiodactyla; family Delphinidae; genus Pseudorca; species Pseudorca crassidens. Next base: position 63,729,958 of record NC_090314.1, on the reverse strand, counting down.
ACCCCATGTTGACTCTCCAAAGCTTCCTGCCTTGAAAAAGAGGTGGGGAGGGACAGGCTAGGGACTTGAGGTTACAGACAGCAAGCAACGTGCACACTGCCTCCTGAAAGGTATTTGTCTTAGGGATTTTTATGACATGAAAAAAAAAAAAAAAACCCTCAACCATTGTTAACAGTGTGTAGGCTGTGCATTTCAAAATATCCTTTCATACAGCAATCTCGTAACAATACAAATTTCTCCTGAGCACGAAACAGCAACCTCTATGACTTCCGCAAGGATTATTTACCCTGGCACAGCGAGGCATGTCTTAGACACGCACCTCTGAGTTCAAACTGGAAAGAAATCAAGGACTCCTGACTCCTCAGCTTTACCACTTCTCTTCCTCTTGAACTGTGGTTTGTTACAAACCTCTCCAGATTAGCTGTACAATTAGCAGTGACTTCAAGGAACACAAATCCAAAACATGCAGTCGACAAAGCAAGCATTTCCTTTGAACAGGTTCTTTCCCCACCAACATTTAACCTGAAAAACGTTCACCAAGTTACAAATCCTGGTCATACATTCAGCAAAGCACAGTGCAATGGGCATCCTGCGTAAGTTCCTCAAACGTGGAAGATTCTCTCGACACAGGTAGAAAAAACACTTTCTAAAGGAAATTCACTTCCTAAAGACTAATTTAAGATCAAGAAACGGCTGGCACTGATCTGAGAGAATCTCCTGAAACATTTTACAGATATTTATTTTATTTTGGGATCAGAGACCTCATGTTTTCTTCCATTCACTCTTGCAACACACGTTCATGATCACCTGTGAGTCAGAAATCATACGAGGCACTGGGAATACAGAGATGGGTGAGGTTCAGGGGAAAGGAAACATCACAACACAACCACAATAAGTCATCCTGTGGTAAACTGTTAAGCTAATGGCCCGAGCGGCCCAGCCCTCCCAGGGCCACACCTGTGCCCTGTCCCCCTGCGATGGATAATGCTGTGCTTAGTTAACTTCACTGGACCACGGGGTGCCCAGATATTTGGTCAAACATTATCCTGGGTGTTTCTGGGAGGGTGTTTTTGGATGAGATTAACATTTAAATGCCTGCCAGCCTCCACCGTCTCATGACCTAGTTCTGTATAAGAAATCTCTTTGTGGGAAACACACACACACCCGTGTGCGCACACCCACACCTGTACACACACGTACACCTGTGCACACAAATACACAGCCTATCAGTTCTGTTTCTCTGGAGAACCCCGAACTAATCTACCTTCACAGGGACCCTGAGCTTGGCCATGTGACTTGCTTTGGTCGTGAGACATCAGGACATATAATGTGTAAGTGCGCTAAGCCTTGCCCTCTTGGAAAACTGCCACCACTATGTAAGAAACCTGTGCTACCCTCCCCTGGAAAGGTCAAGGTGGAGGGGAACCAACCAACAGCCACAGCAAACAGGCAGCGGAGTTGTCGTGTGTGACCCTGTAGAAACCCTGGGAAAATGTGAAGGAGAGAGGCGCGGTCGTGTCATGGCGATGACGTTCTTCTTAGAACCTGGCTCTCCACCCTTGGACTGTCAGTCTCAAAATAAATGTGTTTTGGGAGCAGGCTGGATTATAAAAATAAACAGAGATGTGGAAGGAAGCGAAATGACTAGAACAGCTGACCTTCCCTCTGTCCATCTCACCTCCAGCTCATAACAGACTATGATCGAGGGCGTTCGCTCACAGCTTCTGGGGCAACACAGTATAAACAGCTGTCAGCAAAGCGACTCTCCCGCTGGTTCCATCTCTCTCGGCCACTGTCGAAGGCCTAGACAGAATTCCTACTAAGTAGGTTCACTGACTGTTGTCATTGTTTTGGACCCTTGCTCTCACTGTAAATAAAGAAATGTCACAGTGACAATGCTAACTAGAAAACCCTCCGTCTTCCTTCCTGCCCTGTCCCCTAGGAAATGCACTTCTTTCTGTCCACAGACTTCTCCTGAGTCTCCCACCGACAAGTTATTAAACAGCAAAAGCAGAGCCGAGGTGAGGAAGGTACCAGCTAATGGAATGGGGCTCCTCCTTCGGCTCAACAAAGATGACTCATTAAAATCCAGGAACAAACAAATCCCTCTGGGCCGGCTCTCAGCTTAGGGTGAGGCCGCTTGCACTGAATCTTTCCAGAAACCCAGGGTCCTGGGAAGCCCTACCTTCCCGTTTCCTTGAGAACAGAACCAAGTCTCCAAATGGCCGGGCTCTCACCTGGTCCCGTCACACGCTGCAGTCTTCACTAGGAGGCGCTGGCAGTCCTCTTGGCGAAGACTTTTCCTGTTAACACCTTGGGATTTTATCATCTCGAGTTTCTTACTGTTTTGAGATTTCTCATAGACACACTGACCCCAGACCCCGACCCCCAAAACAGCGCCTTCGCCCACAGAAAGCCTGCCCCTGAAGCTGGCTTTTACTAACCAACCATGAGGCGCCAGGGAAAGAACAGGGTTGGAAGCAGAGAGACCTGGGTCAAAGCTCACCACTTCCTGCTGGACTCCGGCAGGTCGCTTAACCCCCAGCCTCCATTTTCACATCTGTACCATGAAGATAATAACGTGTGCATTTATGTGGGTTACCCACGGAAGTAACCATCTGAATAAATAAGCAGGTTGATTCATAGGTATGACTTCCCACTAAGGATGAGCTGCTTGAAGACAAAGACCATGGTTTTTTTTTTTAACCTTTGCATCTCATAGCACCTGGCATGAAATAAACGCTCAAGGACCATTTAACGATTACAAATAAGAGCAGAAAAAGCACCAGACATAGAGACGCTAAGTACACATCAGGTACCATCGCCAAGATGCCATGATTGTGGAGCAGAACTTCTAGCTCTGAGCTGCCAATGATCTGAGCCACAAGTGGCCCCAACTCCCGTTCTCAGGCACGGGTTAATCTGGTTGTTTGTACGTCATGAACTGATATTACTAAGTCACTTGGTACGGGTCAGAAAAAATAAGGACGCCTTCACACCAATTTCCGACCCCAGTTAGTCAAAAGCTATTGTCCAAATCCACCATTTTTTAAACTCACCTCCAAATAGCTGAGACCATGGTTTGAAATGACTACTGTAAAGAGAAGGAAAGCCCATCAGGCGTGGCTTCCACCCTGCGAGGTGACATAATAACGCTGATGAAACATCCATTCCTAAGCTCTGGGCAAGGTCAGTAACAATCTCACGCGTAGCTAAAACTAGCCAAGCATTTGAAGATCGTGTAAATACAACTGGTGACCAAATTAGGTTATCAGACCTTCATCCACTCATTCTCTGGTTCAATAAGTATTCTTTGTGCACCCATTCTGTGCCAGGCTCTGCACCGGGCTGTTGGTTTCCAAGGGAAATGACAGAGGACGGCCCCATGAAGAATGCACTGTGTAGGCATGACCGTCGAGGTAGACAACAGTTTTCTAGAATATGGGTATTAACTAAAAGTGTCCGTGAGAAGCTACGCAACCATTCCTACGTGCTTTCCCATGCTTCAGGCACAAACGTCGCTTTCCAAGTCTGACGTCAGAGACAGTTTATAATTTTCCCAAGAAAATCACTGTCTACCTTATCATCTTACCCCCTTTCTGACCAAAAATGGTACCACCCACCTTAACCACACCCCTTTTTCAGAGCTGGCTCCACTGGGCTTTTGGCTGCTTCCCCTAAACAATCACACCACACTCTCAAAGGCTGACGGGGGGACAGGCAAGAGGAGAGATTCTGAAAAGAATGAGCTGCTGGCCATATGTGCCATTCTGAGCACAGAGTTCCAAAGACATTCACGCAGTGGCAACTTCAGCCATTGGATTAAGCTGAAAAGCCCCCGGGGTGACCCTCTCAAGAACAGGTCCTGGCCCCCTGGTTCCCGCACAGGGCACCTTCTCTATTTTCACACCACACACACCCCCTCTTCTCACTGGCGCATCAAGAGGACGGACGCCCCACTCTCCACGGCCCCCGGAGCGCATCAGAACTGCAGGTGGGGATGCAAGTGTTGGAGGCTATTTTTAATTCTCAGCTAAATTAATTTGGTGCAAAAGTAGCCGGAGTCCCTTCCCTTGTAGGAAACACTTCTGTGACTGTGAATCTGGTACATAAAATAACCCACCCACGGAAGCACAGAATTAGCACGGGAGCTTGGGGTTGGGTTTGCTTCCCCGAAATAACTTCTTTTCCAGGTTTCCCGTGGCAGCATGGCACGTGAGGAGTGCAGAGCGGGGTTTCAGGACCAGCGAGGCTTCCACTCAGAGGTTCACCTGGGGGGATCTCACCAGGATCTGCGGAACATGGCGGGTCTCTCTGGCCTGTGCTCTTTTATTTTTTTATTTTTATTATTTTTTTTTTTGCCGTACACGGGCCTCTCACTGTTGTGGCTTCTCCCGTTGCGGAGCACAGGCTCCGGACGCGCAGGCTCAGCGGCCATGGCTCACGGGCCCAGCCGCTCCGCGGCATGTGGGATCTTCCCGGACCGGGGCACGAACCCGCGTCCCCTGCATCGGCAGGCAAACTCTCAACCACTGCGCCACCAGGGCAGCCCTGGCCTGTGCTCTTTTAACGGGTCCCCTTGCAAGGATGTGTCACCTGAGTTGACACACCACTGAGTAGCAGCATTTGGTGAGGGATGAACTCCCTTAAGCCAGCAGGAGAAACAGAAAAATACTGGTCTACTTGTTTTTAAAAGAACATTTTGAAAAAAAAATGGAAATAAATCTTTAAAATGTCACCACCTTCAGGAAGCCTTCCCTCATTCTCCCATGAGATGCACTCTCCCCTCCACTCAAACTCAACAAGAGCTTGTTTCTTCCCCCACTGATGGCAGCCGTCACATGCAACCTTACGGTGTGAGGATCTGCATCCTTTTCACCAGAGAGGATGCACTGGGAGGGCAGGACCTGTCCATCACCTTTTTATCTTCACAGCTTGAAGCCCTCGATAAACATTTAGGTGACAGAATATTATTTAGTGCTGAAGACAACTGTAAAGATCACCAAGTTCAATCTCCCTATTGATGAGTAAGAAAACCACGACCTAGAAAGGTTTTCGGTGACTCGGCAGGGCAGGGCTCCCAGTTCCTTCTCTGAGACTCTCTTTACCTCACTCTGCTGAATTTTATTCATTTATTTTTTTTGAAAGGGAGGGAAATCTTTCTCCTTACTTTCTTTTCTTTTTCTTTTTTTCTTAAAAATTTTTCACCGTGTTGGGTCTCCATTGCTGCGCATGGGGCTTTCTCTGGTTGCGGCGAGCAGGGGCTGCTCTTTGTTGCAGTGGCTTCTCTTGTTGCGGAGCACGGGCCCTAGAGCACACAGGCTTCAGTAGTTGTGGCGTGTGGGCTCAGCAGTTGTGGCTCACAGGCCCTAGAGCACACGGGGTCAGCAGTTGTGGCTCACGGGCTCTAGAGCGCAGGCTCAGTACTTGTGGCGCACAAGCATCGTTGCTCCGCAGCATGTGGGATCTTCCTGGACCAGGGCTCGAACCCGTGTCCCTGCATTGGCAGGTGGATTCTTAACCACTGCGCCACCTGGGAAGTACCTCTGCTGAATTTTAAATGCCACTTTTTAGCGCCTGCACCTTTTACAAATCATTTTGTTGGTTCAGGAATGTAAAAAATGTCTGGGGTATAACAGGGTTTTTCTCACACAATGGTCCTATTTCCCTATTACATGTAAAAGCACACTTGCAGAAAACAGAAGATCCACTAAGTAAATTTATTTCTAGATTTATTTTACATGTTTCTAGTTTTGTTATAAATGCAGCTTGGAAAGGCTGAAATTTAAACAACTTAGCAGTCTTTTTCCCTCTGCTCAGTTTCTACGACACTGAGAAGAACTTGAGAACAAGAGAATTCGCAGGCTGTCAAAAGGCAAAGCAGGCAGCTCAGTTCTCGGGACACACGGCTGCCCACGGGGTCCAGCTCCCTCCGGAGGCTGCTCCAGCTCTGCGGCAAGCTGTGCACTGGGTCCCATTTTTGGCTGTGAGTCAGTCATTTATGGTCGATGCGCTCAGCTTCTTCAGATGGCTCGGTTTCACGGGCTTCACAGACGTGAAGGGGCACCCAGATCAGAAGCAGGCTTCCCTGCCCTGTAACAAGCTGGTTCATCTCCTCACTTGTGCTCTTGCAAACATGCAGGCGGCTGCAGCCACCTCCCGATGCCACCTGCACGGAGGAGGCTCCCCCCAACCCGGGAAGCTTCAGTAATGACCCCGGAGGTTGTTTTTAAATCCCTTGAATTCGACTCAATTGGACGGCTCAGATCCAAGAAGAGCAAAGCCCTTCAGGAATCGTTTCTCCCCGGACAGGCCAGGGGCACCGGCCGGTGAGGATGCGTCAGGTGAATAAAGGCAGGGAGACTACGCTAAATGCAGACCAAACTCCGGGAAGCTGATGACCTCCAGGGCTTGAAGCCTTTCAAAAGACCCCCCTCCACCTTCTCCAATATCCACATACCCAGCACACAGGGCAAACCTCCCAAGGATTACGTTTAAAGAGCTGTTGAGCACTTGTGTCATCTTAAACACATCACGTAAGACTCTTCTCTCCCTACACTTTTACAGATTGACGGGGTGAGTCCGGACATGGTCTTTCACAGCAGGACTGAGATTGGTGTGAGTCTCTCTCTAAAAGTGACGCTTCGTGGCTTTTCTCACTGAAGGCGCAGAGAAAACAACGTATGGAAAACAAGGATTTAAAGTGCTAATACACACGCACAGAAGCATGTGCACACACCCTGGAAACCCAGGTACCTCGTGTTCCCTCTGGCAGGAGGGGATTCACACGGAGACACAATTCTCGAGGGACAGAGGTTGTCCTAAGGACAGGGAGGGGCTCCAGACTGAAGGACAAAGTCTTCGAGCTGAAAATTTTAAAAGTGCAGGGAAGGGGCCTGAGGACAAGCCGGCCCCCTCAAACCCAGCCCGGCCGGCCTCACTGCAGCCCGGGCAGAGCAGGGACGGGACAACCATCAAGGCAGGTGGCCAGCGGCAGCGGAAGGAAGAAGGGCACTCTGGTCCCTTCGGAAGAACGAAGTCACAGGGCTCGCTGCCCCCAAGCCAAACGAGGTGACACTCCCCCCTCCACCTGCCGTGGCCTGGCTCCAGTCTTAATTTGGGCGCGGGGAGGGCGAGAAGAGCTATTTCTAAACGCGGACCCTCTCACAAAATCCTGGACGCAGGGCAGGAGTGCTGGGCACGGCCCCGAGCTGCATTCTGAGGGTGCACACCTGCAGGCCGCAATTCTGCACCAACTCAAAGCGCCCTCGCAAGGTGAGGTGAGGCGTGCGCTGCTCGTCCTGGGCCCGGCCGCGGCTCCGCATGCCCGCACCCAGCTGTGAGGCCGGGCTCTGGGGACCCGCAGCATCAGCGAGCGAACCAGCCAACCTCTCGCCAGCGTCTTTGAAAGGCTTCCCTCTTTTCCCCTCGGGTGCACGGGCTTGCGCTTAAAGTCTCAAAAATCATGGCTTTTGTGTGTAGATATGCTGGGAGGGAATTTCTGGCCAGAGAACACTGCTGGTCCAGAGGGGGTGGGGAGGCTGGGAGAATGGCCTGAGGGGTTTTGGGGGGGTCGGGGGGGGGGGGAGGGTCCTTCCACTGAACCCAGAAGCCTCTTCTCAAGGTTCCCTGCACTTCTGCATCCTTCCCACCAGACTGCTCCTTGAGACGTGAAGACTATGTCTGCTCAAAAGAATGTTTTGTTTGTTTGTTTTTCCTTTTTTGCGGTACGTGGGCTTCTCACTGCTGTGGCCTCTCCCGTTGCGGAGCACAGGCTCCGGACGCGCAGGCCCAGCGGCCATGGCTCACAGGCCCAGGCGATCCGCGGCATGTGGGATCTTCCCGGACCGGGGCACGAACCCGTGTCCCCTTCATCGGCAGGCGGACTCCCAACCACTGCGCCACCAGGGAAGCCGCAAAAGAATGTTTAACTCCCTTCGCATCTGGTTCCTGTAATCCGGGTACCACTAGGTTATTTTTCATTATTTTCCGTTCCTTTCCTCTTGAAGATGGCAGAGCAGGTACAGTCTCTGTGGATTTCACAAGATTTGTGGCTTCCTTCGCCCCCCCCCGTGGATGCTCTGGGGTCCGCTGAGCCCAGTGCACAGACACTGCGGTTTGAAAAAAGCTTGAATTTCTTTAATTTTCAGGGAACAAACGCTTGGGGTAGTTTTAAATTAGATTTCCCTGTTCCTGATCCTTCCATCCTTTGACCTGGTCTTTTTCATCCCCATCAGCGCTCTTCTAAACATCTGAACAGAACTTTCAATGATGAAACCACGTAGCAGGTTGTCAACGTGCTCCGCTGACCACAGGCCCAGGCCAGGGACCCCTCTCTCCTTCCCTTCACAACCGACACCCTGGAAAGAATCAGCCACAAACCTACCAGGTATTCCAGGGCATCAGGACACTGCCCCAGCTCGTTTCATTTTCTTTCTTTAATATGCCTCAGTCTCCACATCTAAAAAATAAAGTTAACCTAGAAAAATCTCTAATACCCCTTCCAGCTCTATAATCCCATGATTTTAAAATGTATTCCCCATCCTCAGCTCAGCTTTATGTCCTGCTCTTCCAACTACTTTCCTGGTGAGTTCAGTCTGGGAAGCTTGCAGGTTTGTTCAATAAGTAAATCCGTCCCGCACACAGACGGAAGTCACATCGCACACCCTGGCTCCAGAAAGCCACAATCACAGTCTCTGGATGCCAAGGACCCAAAGGCAAAAGTGTCCCGTGGAAAAGAATGCACAATCCTTTTTGATCAGACAGGCAGGACTGGCCCATTATTCTGTACCTTTTTAATAGCTCACCCACTTCTTTTTCTCTCAGACTCAATAAAAGCTCATCTCGTAACTTAAATTTTGAATATATTAAAATGTGAGGCAAGTCAACACACACAAAGATGAGCAGGGGCAGAACTCGGGGGGACTCGGCGGATCACAGGGGCGCCTTCTGTTACGCTTCACAGCGAAACGCTCTCTGCTAACGCTCTGCACCTGGCCCCAGGCTGGCCACAGCGATCAGCCAAAACAGGATAAAATTCTGAGCCGGTTGTTTGTTCTTTTGTTATTGAGCTGCATGAGCTGCTTGTAAATTTTGGAGATTAATCCTTTGTCAGTTACTTCATTTGCAAATATTTTCTCCCATTCTGAGGGTTGTCTTTTCATCTTGTTTATGGTTTCCTTTGCTGTGCAAAAACTTTTAAGTTTCATTAGGTCCCATTTGTTTATTTTTGTTTTTATTTCCATTTCTCTAGGAGGTGGGTCAAAAAGGATCTTGCTGTGATTTACGTCATAGAGTGTTCTGCCTATGTTTTCCTCTAAGAGTTTGATAGTTTCTGGCCTTACATTTAGGTCTTTAATTCATTCTGATCTTATTTTTGTGTATGGTGTTAGAGAGTGTTCTAATCTCATATTTTTACATGTACCTGTCCAGTTTTCCCAGCACCACTTATTGAAGAGGCTGTATTTTCTCCACTGTATATTCTTGCCTCCTTTATCAAAGATAAGGTGACCATATGTGCGTGGGTTTATCTTTGGGCTTTCTATCCTGTACCACTGATCTATATTTCTGTTTTTGTGCCAGTACCATACTGTCTTGATTACTATAGCTTTGTAGTATAGTCTAAAGTCAATGGGCAGAAGACCTAAATAGACATTTCTCCAAAGAAGATATACAGATTGCCAACAAACACATGAAAGAATGCTCAACATCATTAATCATTAGAGAAATGCAAATCAAAACTACAATGAGATATCATCTTACACCGGTCAGAATGGCCATCATCAAAAAATCTAGAAACAATAAATGCTGGAGAGGGTGTGGAGAAAAGGGAACACTCTTGCACTGCTGGTGGGAATGTAAATTGATACAGCCACTATGGAGAACAATATGGAGGTTCCTTAAAAAACTACAAATAGAACTACCATACGACCCAGCAATCTCACTACTGGGCATATACCCTGAGAAAACCATAATTCAGAAAGAGTCATGTGGGCTTCCCTGGTGGCGCAGTGGTTGAGAGTCCGCCTGCCGATGCAGGGGACACGGGTTCGTGCCCCGGTCCGGGAAGATCCCACATGCCGCGGAGTGGCTGGGCCCGTGAGCCATGGCCGCTGAGCCTGTGCTCTACAACGGGAGAGGCCACAACAGTGAGAGGCCCGCGTACCGCAAAAAAAAAAAAAAAAAAAGAAAGAGTCATGCACCAAAATGTTCACTGCAGCTCTATTTACAATAGCCAGGACATGGAAGCAACCTAAGTGTCCATCATCGGATGAATGGATAAAGAAGATGTGGCACATGTATACAATGGAGTATTACTCAGCCATAAAAAGAAACGAAATTGAATTATTTGTAGTGAGGTGGATAGACCTAGAGTCTGTCATACAGAGTGAAGTAAGTCAGAAAGAGAAAAACAAATACCGTATGCTAACACATATATATGGAATCTAAGAAAAAAATAAAGGTCATGAAGAACCTAGGGGTAAGACGGGAATAAAGACACAGACCTACTAGAGAATGGACTTGAGGATATGGGGAGGGGGAAGGGTAAGCTGTGACAAAGTGAGAGAGTGGCATGGACATATATACACTACCAAACGTAAGGTAGATAGCTAGTGGGAAGCAGCCGCGTGGCACAGGGAGATCAGCTCGGTGCTTTGTGACCACCTAGAGGGGTGGGATAGGGAGGGTGGGAGGGAGACGCAAGAGGGAAGGGATATGGGAACATATGTATATGTATAACTGATTCACTTTGTTATAAAGCAGAAGCTAATACACCATTGTAAAGCAATTATAGTCCAATAAAGATGTTTAAAAAAAAAATTCTGAGCGGGAAAGGAGCTGCTGAAGATAGTTAACAGGCATAAACAGGCATCCATCAAGGCTCCCCGAGGTGAGCAAGTCTGTCCTGTGCAAATCCGGATGTGTGTTACCATCTACGTGGAATATCAGGAGCCAACAGAGGATTCAGAGTAAGATGACAGATGCGATCAGAGCTGGCCGACAGGCCCTTTCGGGAATCGTGAACTTGGCCTCTCACCTGCTGGCCTCTCCCGGCCCCCTTCCTTCCTCTCCCACCCGATCTGCAGGATGGGGCTCCTCAGAGCTCTCTCCTGGCCTCTAACTTCTTTTCTTCTACCTCTGTAATCTCCCTCAAGGCAAGATGATCCACTCGGAATGCCTTAAAAAAAACAAAACCCAAAAAACCACCCAGAACAATGAGAACAAGCACCAAAGGTAGGAATCACTTGGAGCAAATCATTTCAGTATTAGTGGCCAAAGGGGCGCAGCACACGCCATCCAGAAATGCCTACTCTCCCGGGCCTACCCTGCAATTTTTTTTCTCAGTTAAAAACATGACTTTCCATGTAACAGCTCAAGTTCCCCTCCACTGGTTGTATTTTAGGCACTGGTGCTTTCCCCGCCCCCAAACTCCCACTCTGCTCTGCCAACCCCGCTTTTCAGCCAACAAGGGATGCAACGGAGAGACTCAGCAGAGACAGGCAGAGTCAGGTCACAAATCAGAGAGATGAGGTATTCACATGTGGGCAGTTTGAGAGATCATTTGTCCAGGGAAACAGACGCTGAATTATTCAAGTCACCAGGAGCATTTATAATACCTAATGAAAGGCAGCAAGGATCCCATGAAACCAACTAGGGACAGTTTGTTACATCGGCCAAAAGCATGAGAGCCCTACTAGTTAATCGACCTTACAAATAAACTGAAGGGCGATATATGTTCACCGTAAAATGTGTCAACATTTTCCAGAATAAACTGCCTTGTGTTTGGGGAAGCTACCACTATAAATCCGGTAGGTTTAGCTACTGTGCCACCCAGAGCTGAAGAGTACAAACAAGGTTAACAGGAAATTCTCCTCTGAGCCTGGGATGGTCCTGCCAGGGTTCAAAAGGACTGTAAATCTATTCATTAGTAAAAGCCAAAGTTATATGAAACGAACTGGTAAGTCTTCCCATTAACAGTGTGTGCCAGGGCAACAGCAGCTCAGCCGTTAAGAACATCAAACTCGGAAACACCCTCATCAACATAAAACAGTCGTTTCCAGGCTACTTACATCAGTGTCGGGTCCTTTATCTGCACCCGGACAAGAGAAAGTAACAAATTCATGGCACCTCTTGTGAACCACAAAACAGCAAACTGGTGGAGAGAGAAGAAAACTAAAATTAGTGAAGTCTAGACTGAATATACAGAGCTTTGTTTTCCAAACAGGGCTACATGCTGTCATAAGTCAAGTTAATTTCACTACAGAAAGAATCTCGTAAACAGTAATCAGAAGGCATTTCATTCAAGACTCAGCCACATTTGGTTTTGGGGGTTTTTCTAATAAATTTATTTATTTATTATTTATTTTTGGCGGCGTCGGGTCTTCGTTGCTGCACACGGGCTTTCTCTAGTTGCAGTGAGCAGGGGCTACTCTTCGTCGTGGTGTGTGGGCTTCTCATTGTGGAGCACGGGGCTACAGGCGTGTGGGCTTCAGCAGTTGCGGCTCACAGGCTCAGCAGTTGTGGCGCACGGGCTTCAGTAGTTGTGGCGCGCGGGCTTAGCTGCTCTGCGGCATGTGGGATCTTCCCGGACCAGGGCTAGAACCCGTGTCCCCTGCATTGGCAGGCGGATTCTTAACCACTGCGCCACCAGGGAAGTCCCCACATTTGGTACTGACTGGACTCCTACATAACAGAACCACAAGATGCCAGCACGGACAGGGCCCCGGGAGACCTAAACCTTAGTTCCTCTTCTCTAAAGTTGAGGGGAAGGGCTAGGGATTGTAAGACGGTTCTGCCAAGGTATAAACCAGGAAGCAACACGTAAATTACTGTGCACCCTCCTCCACCAACACAGAGGTGTGTAAACACTGATAAACACTAGACCCTATTAGTAAGAGAATAATTTATTATAAATAATACGTGTATATCCCCAACTGTGGGTGCAGCACTTCCTTAGAAGAGTTCTGAACGTCAAGAACTCCTGAAGACACAAACCCAACCTACAGAAAACAGCCCTCTGAAGTGAAGAAAAGCTAGGGTGCAACCTCACACCCCTCTTGTATATGCCTGCTCAGCACTAGCTGGGAGGGGACCGCAAATCTACCACATCCACGACACAAAGCGTTTCCCAAACTCAGCACGGTTTGGTGAGTATTCCCGAAGACGAATCAGTAACTGAATCATTAGTTACAGAAATCAGTAAGTAACCTAAGATTTTTATGAAAAGTATAACATGGAGGATACAAAAAAAATAAGTGACCGAGGTCACCCTTCCTTAAAAGCTTCCGGTTCAGCTCCAAAGGGCATAACCCACTACTCTGTTGTTCTCTGCTGAACGGCACGCTAAAAAACAATACTCCCTCAGAAATACTGGGTGAGTCCTTAGTCTTTAGTGAAGGCAGGCTAGAAATTCCCAGGTTCCCAGCTCTCGGCTACTCCCACAAGTGACACCAGCAGTGCACCTTCCTGCACATGTGTCAGTAGATAAAGCCAGCTGAAGAGGGTCAGGCCCAGGAGAGGGTGGGAGAGGCTGGCAGGTTTGCCCAGAGCCAAGACCCTAAAACTAAGGGCGCACTTAGGGGCCAGTAAGACATTCAGGATATTTGTGAGGGGCACGGGCAGCCCCGAAAGGTGTGAGCCAGATAAACAGACAAAAGCGGTGCTTCTGAAGGGCCAGGGGTGCTGCGGCAAGAATACACTGAACAGATCAAGCCGTAAGGGCCCGCGGAAGCCCACTGTATAGTCGGGGGATGAAAGTGATCACCCAGCACTATTCAGTCTGGAAGAGATGGACGTAAGAGACGTCAGGGAAATCGAAGAACTGATGGGACCTGCCAGCTGACCACAGACACCATTTGTCGAGCCTCCTGTTCTGTGTCACTCTGATGGGTCATTTCACCTGCATGATCTCACTGAGTCCTCATAACACTACTTAATATGCTCTGACGTCTACATTTTATGGAAGGGAAAACGCTGTACTGATCTCTGCCGTCTAGCATGTTACAAGCGCACAGTGTCTGCAGACAGAAGAGATGGTGGCAGAGGACAGATGGACGGAGAGATGAACGGGGCAGACAGAAAAGGGTCTTAGGTGCAGTCACCCTCCCCCATGTAGTGGAGTGAGGACTCTAAGGTTTGCTGGACGCCACAGCCCTTTCCCTCTACCACGTCCACTGGTGGACAGGAGAGCAAAAGATGCTGAAGGCGATGCCAAGATTCTGCACGTGGGTGCCAGGAAAATGGGTCCATAAAAACATACTTTTAAGTATATTTAATAAATATATACACATAAGTATATGTGTGTGTGTGTGTGTGTGTCTACGCGGGTGTGTACATATGAAACCTGGAGGATGAAGATGGGGGTAAACCATGTCAGGGAAGCAGGATAAAGGATGACTGTTTTCTTTTTAAACGGCTTTATTTTAAGATGGTCACAATACAAGGTCACTGTAAAAGTGTATCTTTTATAAAATTCCTTCAGGCTCGGCATGAGCAGGCAGAATTGGACAAGTGAGGGAACCGTCCACAGGAAGGTGAACACTCAAGACCTCACAGGAGCATCCTTTCAGAAGCAGAGATAACCTGAGGAAGGGGCTCTCTCGGCTGCTGCCCACTGGGCACCACTGGGGCCCGAGGGGGGGGGGGTACTGTAAAGGAGCAGAGGAAAGAGCCCCTGGCTGCCCGGGCAGGGCCCAGACACCGCAAAGGGCAGCACTTCACTCCTAACAGCCTGCAGAGCAGCGGGCTTTCGCGGTGTTGCAGAAGCATCCCCATCGCGCCGCTCCCTAAGGATGGATAGTAAAGCGGCGGACGGCTCAGATTAATCCCATCCGCTTGCTCTCCCCAGACAGAGTCAGCTTCCACTCACTGGGATTAGGACGATAAATCACTAAAGGGAGAGGGCCACGGGAGCCCTACTTCCTCATCACAGTTATTATGGATACGCTGTTTCGAAGGGAAAAGGCGCGTTCTGATTCCCTACTTAATCATTCAAACATTCGAGCCTTTCGTCTCTTTTTTGTCCATGTCATTCAGGTGGACACTGAAGAAAATCCATCTTTATCAGATCCCTTTGGCTAGTTCGGTGTTTGCACCTGTCCTTTCAATCCGCATTTACCTGTCAGTGCAATTACATCTCTCCAGCTGGCCGTGTATTGATTGTACACCTTAAATCGCATGTCCAATTTTATCCTGAAAAGAACCGCACCCTCACTGCACGATATAATCCGAAAGGGCAGCAAAAACCCCAGCCACCCCAAAATCACTTCTTCCCAACCTGCCTCAGCGGCCCCTCTCGCCCCACCTTACATCTAAGGTGCCTGTACTCACTCCCCAACGGGAGAGGGGGGAGAAGGGTCCAGAGAGCGGCTCCCCCAGGAGAGTTACCAGGGGATGAAGACCCTGCAAGGCCTGTTCAACGACTCAAGATTCAGACTTAATGAAAAAGATCACGCCAGCACCCAGGCCGGGGATGGGGGCTGATTAAGGACAGGGAGCGCCAGACACCCTCTCGGCTCACTCCAGCCCAGCTGCGGGGAGACTGGGCGGCCAGGAAGAGGAGCTGGGCTGGAGCGGACTCCAGGCGGAAGCAGCACTGCCTGGAACGGCTGCCCAGGAAACGGAGCAAGGGCCAGACACTCCGAAATCCCTGACAGCTGGCCTTGACCTCTGGCTTCAGGTTCTGAACTAAGGTGGGTCATTCTTACTTTGTAAGAAACAAAACACCAACATTTGCGACGTCTTGCTAGTGCAGTTGAAGATTGAGGAAAGCACTGAATAGAACAAGAGAATGCCCTGGGTCCACCAGGTCAGCACAGACTTCCTTGGGCTAACAGTTAGGTGCTATTGTTTCTATCCTTTATTATTCGGAATTCTGAAAGTCTGCATCTCACCACGTTCTGCGGGGCAAGGGAATGGGGAGCATGGAGGGTCGGGGGTCACACAGGACGCTTGCCGTATATGTGCTTGACCTTGGCAGGCAAAGGAGGAAGAAGTAGAGACACAGGGCCTGGCAGCTTCCTACCCCATGGTCTGTGTCCTGGAGCTGGACCCCTGGCCCCTCAAGGAGCCTTTGCTGAAGCAAGCCCAGGCTGGCCTATACGCCTCTGAATGGGGTTTCATTTTCAAAGACTATGGGTCACCTCTGCTTATATAACCAAATGAGAGGTTTGAAAACACGAAGCTATCCTGCAGCTTGAAGCCGCAAAGTAAACCTTCATTCAATTATTTTCTAAGCATAAAATGGCTTTCCCTCTAATGCTCTGTGATGCACTCCTGCTGGCTGGCAGTGACGGATGACACACGGCACTAAGCGAACGACACGGAGGACAAGAGGTAATCCAGGCCGCAGGCCTGGACAGACAGCGACTCTCGATGCTGCCTGGCTCTAAAACTGAGAACACCCCCTCTCCTGACCCACACTGCACGCTCGTCTTACTTATGGAAGCGAAATGAACGGAAATTAGGCGAGTTTTCGCCATCTGTCAAAAGTGTGCTTCAGATACAGAACAAAGAAGTCACCTATGTTTGGCTCGAGAATTCGTAAAAAATCCCCCCCCCCCGAAAAAAATAGAGGTGTGTGTGGTGACGCTGACCTGTTGATGTTCACAGCGGTTCTCAATCACGATTGTTAGTTTCAAGAGAACAAAAACCAGTAGAGGGTGGGCTGAAATCCACTCAGAGAAACAACACCCCCTTCTGACTCTGTTCCCCCACCCACGAATTTGATAAGAGCGGGCTCAGCTCTAATGAGTCTTGGCCCATCACACACACGGGGTGGACCTGAGTGCTCTGTCTCTGTGTCAAACGTCATCGTCACACAGATGGGCAACTGGGAGCCCGTGACACTGGACAATGTTTCCTAGAGTGATTGTGGGCAAATGCGAAGCCCAGGGACGCCTTCCATCCTCCATTCACGCACAGAGCTCTACTTAAAAAGAAAAAAAGCATATGGTGAACTGATGCCACATAACAAGGAATCAGCTGCACTCAAGTGCTTCTTGCTCATCAATGCAAATTCCTCCTTAAAACTGCCACCAACACGATCACACACAGGAAAGGTGATTAGTCACTACTTCATACCTACTAGGAAGGCTATTATTAAAAGAAAGAAGAAAACAAAGCACCAGGTGACGGTGAGGATGAGACGAAACTGGAACCTTTGTCCACTGCTGGTAAGAATGTAAAATGGTGCAGTCCCTGTGGACAACAGTACAGCTATTGCTCAAGAAATTAAACATAGAACTACCCTACCATCCAACAATTCCACTTTTGGGTGTAAAACCAAAAGAACTGGAAGCGGATCTCAAGCAGAGATTTGTGCCCTGGTGTTCATAACAGACTCACTGCAGTAGTGAAATGTGGAAACAACCTTGATGTCCATCAGGGGGTGGACGGATCAACAAAATGTGCTCTATATACAACGTAACATCATTCAGCCTTAAAACGGAAATTCTGACACCTGCTACAACGTGGGTGAACCTGGAAAACATTATGCAGAGTGCAACAGGCCAGTCTCAAAAGAACAAATACCGTATGATTCCACTCGTATGAGATCCCTAGAACTCGTAGAGACGTAGAGTAGAACGGAGGTTGTGCGGGGTGTGGGTGGGTAGTTTGTTTGGAACGATAAAGGATTTTGGAAATGGTAAGTGGTGATGATTGTATAACCTTGTGCCTATACTAAACGCCACTGAACTGTACACAAAAAAATGGTTAAAATGGTAAATTTTACGTTCTATACAGTTTACCACGATATAATTTAAGTAATGCGTCAAACTAGAGTGACTGACGTTTATGAAGCTATAAACAAGGGGCACAGCTGTAGAGTCTTGCTTATGTGAATTTATGATTGTCTTGTGTTCACAGGGGAGTCACAGCTCCAAAACCAAGGCAGTATTTACTTCCATTTCATAAGATTCTACACACAGTCCATGCCGGATCACACTGGGGACACAGGGAAAACTGAGTCTCAGGGCCAAGGACTCACAATCGTGTAGGATCAGAGATGCGCTCCTTTGACTCTCACATCTCACATGCGAACAGTCAGCATCGGTACCAGCGATGGAAACGAGGACCTTCACCCTGTGAGCCCGGCTTTCCTACCAAATCCTTGAGATACTTTGTCACTTCATTACACGCAAAATGGGATCATCCCTGCTCACACTTCACAAAGATCGCCATGCCCATCGTGGGGAAAAAATACATACTGATGTGTCATTTTCCCTTTCTTTTTAAACAATAATTCCCTTTCACCTCCAAGTCTTGAGACCATATCATTTCAAATTCAGTTCACAGTCAGGTAACATGGAACAGATGCATAAAAACGTTGTTGTCCAAAATTAATGGGGTAAAAGCCATTATGTAACGAATCCTGAATTCAAAAAAGGAACCTACTAAATTTAATAGTTTGACTTCATTCACAGCAGAAGATGGGTAGCTGAGCTTCTGCGAGTTCCTTTTTTTAAATACATAAATGGCTGTCGTCATGTGAGATGGTTTTAATTAAATTTTGCTTAGCTGGAAGGGATTAATGGAAGGTAACGTCACGTCGGAACGCAGTGAAATGAAACTCTCTAAGGCGAGTGAGCTGCTTTCGGCTTTGTAGGAAAAGCAACGAAAAACTGAGCTTATATTATATTTGCACGTTAAAAGAAAAGTATTGGCTTCAGATTTGTAAAAATGAAAACAGTCTTCTCGTGTGATACACATTAAAGTTGTATGAAAACAAATCAAATCAATGTGCTTTATCACATAGTATAAGGAATGCCATTCTTCAGCCGGCACACTGATTCTGCCCCTATGCCTTTGTGCACGTTCTCCCAAACAGACCCTGTCAAAACCCCTAATATTCCTATTTCTGACCAGGCAGCCCCCTTCTGCCCCTCCCCAGAAGAATCACCTTTAACGTCCTCTCAACTTTCTCGCTAACGTCACCAAGTCCCACGGATGCTTCCTCATTTGCATTCCTCCCTGGCTGGAACTGAGATGTACTTTGAAGAAAGAGCTGAGGAACTGAACCCGAGGTGTGAAGGAAGGGGAGCCAGAGGTGGCCCCCACATTCTTAGCCAGAGGATCTAGGCCAAGAGTGTTGCCATGCTACAGCCAAGACGAGAGCCCTGAGGTGAAAAGAGCAGAGAAGACCAAGGGGGAAGAGACAGACAGAGACCAGATCTCAGTGTCGGTGTGGCACTCGCCCTCCAGGTCCGTGATCCGTCGAACACCCTTTAACATTTTCACTTCCTTCATATACACCTGTACCTTCCTACATCCCATCTAATTTAATACACTTGGATACAGAGGCGCGTGTCATACATGCTTTTTATGGCTAACGCCAGCTGGACCCGAGCTGCCTGCACCTGCAGCTAAAGGAGCCTGAATGACAAAGGGAGAACCAGCAGGTGGTGGAAATGAACGGAGGAGACCAAGAGGCAGGAAAGAATCGTGGGGACCCGCAGCCTGGGCCCGCTGTTCACGGGAATTACACTAGCTGAAGGAGGAGAGACTTCTCCCTGTGCCGTTGTTTAAACAGGGGCCTCGGGTTTCGCCAAGTTGCGCATGACGTCCTGGGGGGTCACCAAGATACAGTGTCAGGCAGCAAGAGAACTTCAGAGCTGGGGGTCAAAGGACAGCTGACGACCGCAGACGACGTCTGAGAGGCATCACTTGGCTGACAGCTGAAGGCAAGGCAGTGAGTGAGGGCTCCAGGAAGGGGGGTCCTGTGGACACCCACCTCTGCAGGTGACGTGGAAAGGAGGTGGTGGTATGAGAGGAGAGAGCGCGGGGGGCCTGGAGGGGCTGAAGGAAGAAAGGATTTTCTACAGGAGTCTCCAGAAGAGAAGCGCCCTCTGCAGCCGCAGAATAAAGCTAAGCTTCGACGGTTACTGGCCCATCACAGCCCCAGCGTCACGGAAGAATGTAGACGACAGCCGTGCACATGCCGACAGGGAGCTGACAGCCAGTCTTCCTCCCTTTCCTTATTTCAACTTCTTCCCATATTCAACTCAGAACTGAAACGGAATGGCCTTTTCTGATGCCAACTATCAACATACAGTAATAAGATCTGACTTCCTTAACTGTAGTATAAAGGCTGATCTGCGTTATGGAACCAAGAGCCTCCCTTAAAGTAGGGGACAAATCACGCAACAGTGTTTGAAGCGAAACCCTAAGGTTTGATGGTTGAGCTCAAATCTGCAGTGCTTCTGTGCCGACTTCAACATCATCTAGAAATCCAACTCTCCTTGTAGCTTCTTAAGGGCATAAAGCCTCCCTACCCTGGCAACAAGAGCCCCTATCTGAACACCCACAACCCAGGATGCCCTTCAGATTTCCTTGTTTTGATGCTTAAACACTGCACACGTTCTACACAAGGGTTTACCAAGTCCGTAATACCAGACTTCTCTCTACAACACTTTTTAACGGTTTTTTTTAAGAGTTTTAGGTTCATAGCAAAATTGAGTGGAAGGAACAGGGCTTTCCCATGCAGACCCCGTCCCCACACACATGCAGCTGTCTCTGTTGTCAACGTCCTCCACCAGAATGGGGCATTCGTTTCAACGGACGACCCTACATTGACATATCACCACCCGAAGTCCACAGTTAACATTGGGGTTCACTCTCACTGCAGTATTTTTAAGTCTTTTATTTCTTAGTCTGGAATGACTTCAACTGGGGTTTGTGAGGGACTTGCAAGGAGGTAAGGTTGAACTGGGCACTAGAACCACAGACCAGTCTAGAACCCCCTTATTTTAGCAGAACAGGACTTGTCTCCTCTGCACTGACGTAACTCACTTACAAGAGCACAGGTCTACCTGCTGTAAGGACACCCGAGACTGTACTCTTTCAGCAAAATGCATGCCACTTGTTTTAAGAGCACCCCGAATCTTTCCAAGAATGGCGGGCAAAAGAAGCTGCAGCTCCAGAATCCTGGGAGGGTGGAAGGTGGTAAATACACTTAGGAATCATGCTTCAATTCTCAGTGCAAATGAAGAATGATCTCCTACAGTGTAGACAAACCTCTAGCTTCTAACTAATCCCATCTCGCCCGGGGCACAGCACGCAGCAGGGAGAAACCTATCTCTCGCTAGGGCTGTGAAAATGCTGCACTGGGACTGAATGTCAGGGAAAGTAACTGGGGGATCTCTCCTTTTCTCTGGCTCTATAGCCAAACATGTGTTTTTCTCAGTGGGTCTGCGCAAGGCTTTGGGGGAACTTCACTCTTATTCAATTACTCAGCACATGTTTATCAAGCACCTCCCGTCCAGCCCCACTCCCCAGGCAGGAAGGTTCAAGGACGGTGTCTGCCCTTAAGGAACACAGGGTCTAGTTAAGAAAAACAACATGGAAAGGAAGAGGTGTCTCTCACACCTTCCCTGTCCCTCCTCCTCCCTTTACCTCCCATTTTTTTTTCTACTTCAGTTCTAATGCAGAAACCAGGGTATGTTTTATATTATGGAGCAGTTTTACCTTTCTCTTTCTTAATTTTAATGTCACAAATTGTAACCTCCTTCATTTACCTTTAAAAAATAGGATGTCTTCAATTTCCTTTAGCAGCCTCCAGAAAGAAAAAAAAAAGGATAAATGAAACAAGAGTGGCAAAAGCCAACCACTACCGAAGCTGTGAGATGGGCGTGCGGGCTTCCTTCCCTCTACTTCTGCAGACATTTGGGATCATACACAGTAAAAGGCTAAAACACAAGTTAAATGTGGTCACGGTCTTTTTCTCCCTCCGTTGGTCAAAGGCCCTGAAGAAATCATGTCACTATATTGACGAAGAGTTAATCAGAGAAACCGGAGCAGGGACGTGTAAACGAAGTTTCTTTTATACCTACTATGTCAAGGATGATCAGACAATTCCATAGGACGGAATTTACGATCTTGCAACAGTTGTCTTTCAAGTCTCTGAAGCACACTCAGTGGAATTTATTGTCATTTCTACCCATCTCTCTTACCCAGAATTGCCAAATGACAATGTCTGTCATCTCCTCATTTCAGGCATTAGCCATACTGTCACGGCTTGAACTGTGTCCTCCAAACCCCACAATTCATGCTGAAGCCCCAATCCCCAGTACTTCAGAACATGAAATTATTTGGAAATAGGGTTGTTGCAGATATAGTTAGTTAAGATCACACTGACGTAGGGTGAGCCCCAATCCAATATGACTTGTGTCCTTATAGAAAGGGGAAATTCGGGCACCCAGGAAGGATGTCCTGGGAAGATGAAGGCGGAAGTCAGGTGATGCTTCCACAAGCCAAGAAGTACCTGATCGCCAGCACCTCAGACCAGGGGAGGGTCATGGAACAGATTCTCCCTCTCAGCCACAGAGGGAACCAACCCTGCCGATGCCTTGATTGTGGACTTCCAGCCTCCAGAACTTCTGTTTAAGCCCCCCAGTTTGTGGTACTTTGTTATGGCAGCCCTAGAAAACTTACATATACACACATATAAACCAAGGCAGTATCTAGAAAGTAAATAATTCAATAAATGAAAACTGTATTCAGATGGGTACGTGTGTGTTTAAGAAAATAGCAACACTGTGCTTCCCAAATGGAACCCAAGTTACTAAGAGAAGGTTACGTCTACAGTGTCCAGGTAAAGCTTCATAAAAAAATCAACTTCAGGGACTTCCCTGGTGGCACAGTGGTTAAAGATCCACCTGCCAACACAGGGGACACATGTTCGATCCCTGTTCCGGGAAGATCCCACATGCCGCGGCGCAACTAAGCCCGTGCGCCACAACTACTGAGCCTGCACTCTAGTGCCTGCGAGCCACAACTACTGAGTCCACGAGCCACAACTACTGAAGCCCGCCTGCCTAGAGCCCGTGCTCCGCAACAAGAGAAGCCACCACAATGAGAAGCCCGCACACTGCAAGGAAGAGTAGCCCCCGCTCGCTTCAACTAGAGAAAGCCCGCACAGCAACGAAGACCCAACGCAGCCAAAAATAATAAACAAATAAATGTATGCCTTTATGTATTAAAAAAAAAAAACAACTTCAGATTTCACCTAAAGGAGATGAACAAGAGCAGGCTGTAACAGCTCCGTGGAACGGCACATCTCTGTCTATAAAATATACCTGCATCACCGGTGAACACTGAGGACAGCTTTAAGTCCAAAGCAGCAGTGAGCAATTAACAAACTCGTGAGTTAGGGTTCTGTTCACACTTCCACAGGGAAAAATAAGGGCCCACAAAGATTATGGGTGACTGTCGGTTTAAAAAAAAAAGTTACTTCAAACCTAAATTGCTGGTGAAATGGAAATGGTGTAATTCAAAAATATTGGGGGCACTTGTTCAGACTCATTTGCTCATGAGTTTAATAAAGTCAGAACTCTTAAAGGGTTTAATACAGAAGCGGCGTCGGAAGTCCCAAACTGAAATCATCGGCTTTTTTCCCCTATGTCCTGCTTCATACATTAGCTAGTATTTGCAATCAAAACTGTAACAACGATCCTGTCTGTAGAACACTTGCTGATTATGTGAAGTACTTGCTCAGTCTTTAGTGGTGATATAACACACGTTCCCACACAAGTATTAAACCACCCAGAAAACAAGCACTTGGCATCCTCAAGGGTCGAGGCGCTCAGGGAAGTAAACTCTAGCATTCACCTTCTTAAAAGGCGGTAAACATCACCGAGTATCCGAGAATAACATCATCAGAGGAGAGTTCAGACTCTACTGCAGTAGTTTCCAAACTGTGCCCTCTGGAAGCTTTTCTTCTGGGCGGGGCAGGAAGCTGGGCAGGTGGGTAATGAGGTCATGACTCTCCCCACCTCGATTCTTCTCTTGTTTAATCCTAGGCTACAATTTCATCCTTAAGTGAAAGCTCTGATATCCTACCTAGCGGCCTCGTGAAGAGTCAACATCTTCAGCACGTATTTGTTCAGGAAACAAGCCACTTGGTTACGAGCTGAAGGTCAGGGTAAAGCCAAGAACCGTGTCTATCTCTCTGGTGTTTGTAAATTTCATAATCTATATCAATCCTTCAAACTAAAGCTGCATGTTTGTCCATTTGGCCACTCGTTCCACAAATACCCGTGAAGCGGCCAGTAAAAAGCCAGGAGGCACGGAAGGACTTGGGGTTTAATGAAGCACAATTCTTTGCAGACATCTGCCTACAAGAGATGCTGGAAACCAGCAGCATCCTCCCCAGGCAGGAAGGTTCAAGGACGGTGTGTGCCCTTAAGGAGCACAGGGTCTAGTTAAGAAAAACTACATGGAAAGGAAGAGGTGTCTCTCACCTCTTCTGAGAAGAGATGGTGAAAATCCTGAAAACAATATCAAGAAAGGTGGTGTGCTAGACGGCAAGAAGAAGAATCAGTGGAAGAGCAGAGACTGGCCTCGGAGAGAAGCAAACAGAGCCTGAAGCCCTGAAATCTCTAAGGCGGGAGCGTTTCAAAAAGGAAGTTTTCAACAGCGTCACTCCCGCAAAGAATCGGGAAGAAGCTGACTGAGGCAAGTCTATCAGATCAGGGACTGGAGGGTCATCGTCACACACAGGTCCTGGTTTGGGTGGTGGTAAAAAGAGATATCGAACATAGGGGTTAATATGATATCACTCATATGTGAAATCTGAAATACGACACAAATGAACTTATCTACGAAACAGAAACAGAGTCACATAGAGGACAGGCTGGTGGTTGCCAAGGGTGTGGGAGGAGGGGTGGATTGGGAGTGTGGGGTTAACAGATGCAAACTATCATATAGAGAATGGATAAACAGCACGGTCCTACTGTCGAGCACAGGGAACTACATTCAATATCCTGTGATAAGCCTTAATGAAAAATAAGAAAAAGAGTATTACATATATATATATATATATATATATATATTTATAACTGAATCACTGTGCTGTATACCAGAAACCAACACAACACTGTAAATGAACTATACTTCTATAAACTTTTTTTTAAAAATTAAAATTTAAAATACAGTGGGTAGCAGGAAAGCAGGCAGTAAAGAAACAGAGGCAGTAGACAAGAAGCATTCAGTTTAGTTAAATTCTGGTCAACAAAGATTTATTGAGCAAAAGCTACATCCCACGTGGGGGCGCTGGGCCCTGATGATGGGAAAGATCGATAAGGCCCAGGTCTCCCCAAGAGCTTTGAGTCTAGTCTGGAAAACAGAGTCACAAACCGGCGATTTCAAGATCAGGAAGGAGGCAAAGCCAAGCCCCCCCAGTGTGCGAAGCCCACAGAAGGCCCTGGCCCAGGCCTCAAGTGCACAGAAGACTCGGGGTAGACATCTTACTGCTGGGGGCTGAAAAAAGACAAAAGGCCAAGGGACACTCCCCCAGGTGAGTGACGGGGTCTGCAGTCACATCTACGTGAAATCATGAGGACAGGCTTCGGCCACCTCACGCACACTATGGGGCAGGCAGGGGGCACGGGAAAACTCCAGCACTGATGGAAAGGAACGTGCTTCGCATCAACCAAGAACACACCACTTGGGGTCACGGTTCACAGAAGGAAGTTACGAAGTTGCTCCAAATCCTTTAGGAAACACTCTCATTTCACAATCCAGCGCTTTCTTTCGTCTGTTTGTTTTAGCCATGACGTGATTACAAAGCATCTGCGGGTAACGTTAAGGAAAAAGTGTTTCATATTTAATGTTCTGGTTTGGCTTTGATTTCAATCAATGTTGGAATGGGGGTGAGAACTGTCTCCGAATGAAAGGAGGATATTAAAGTTTAGTTAGAAACCTCAGGACACAACGGCAAACACGGTACAACGGTACTTCTGGAATGAGAGGGCGGCCACAAGGCAGTGGCAGTTTTTAATTCTTAGAGATAAATACCGGCAGAAAGTTTCCCTAAATAAAACACTTTCACTTTCTTTAGATTACATGGAGCTTACGTGACAAAAAAACATCAGTCCACATTATTATGTGAATTTTTACCCATCATTTTCCCTCTACTTATCTTGGACAACAGTTCACAAGAAGCCGTAATACACTGATTACCTCTCTTTTATCAAGTATGTCGGGAACTACTAAAGCATCAGGGATGTGGAACACAACATAATTACAAAGCAATGAGGCAAGAAGTTTCCAAAAAGGAAATCTGAAGGTGTCCAAAGGATTCCATATGCCCACCGGTAAATGGTGAGGAGACAAAGGAACCGGGAACGTTTTCATACAAATAAGGACACTGGGCAGAGAGCAGCAAGGAGAATTTAAAAAAAAAAAGTCAACCTTACAAAATGAGTATTACATTTCCAACCTGCATGCCAGAAAATATAAGACAAAATAAGTTTAGCAATATGGTAAATTGGGAACTCGCTGGCAGTCAAGTGGTTAGGACACGGTGCTTTCACTGCCGCGGGCCCGGGTTTAATCCCTGGTGGGGAACTAAGACTGCATGAGCCGCCCAGCGCGGCCAAAAAAAAGGTAAATTGTTATCCAGAATTTCGACACCAGAGTGATTTTTAATCTACACTTATACATAACACTTTTTTAAACACTTACATTTGACAACAATCGTGATATAGAGCTGTTTACTGAGTTTAGAAGTTGTACGTGTTTGTGCATGGGGAAGAGTCTACAAAGATACAGACCAAACCGGTAAAGGGACGGTGTTTGGGAAGATTTTATTTCACTTTTCCCCCTTTCGTTCATCTACATTTATTTCAATTTCTCAACCATTAACTAAAAATATAACTTTAAAGATGATATTCATAGTAACAAGTTAAAAGATCCTGAAATGCTTTTTTTTTTTTAACATCTTTATTGGAGTATAATTGCTTTACAATGGTTAGTTTCTGCTGTATAACAAAGTGAATCAGCTACACACACACACACACACACACACACACACACACACACATATATATACCCCCATATCTCCTCCCTCTTGCGTCTCCCTCCCACCCACCCCAACCCACCCCTCCAGGTGGTCACAAAGCACTGAGCTGATCTCCCTGTGCTGAGCTGATCTCCCTGTGCCACGTGGCTGCTTCCCACCAGCTAGCTATCCTACATAATGCTTTCTGAATCATCATAAGAGGAAATTAGTAAGCACACATTTAGAATTAAATTTGTCTTAATACATATGATATCGCTTATATGTGGAATCTTAAAAAATGGTACAAATGAACTTATTTACAAAACAGAAATGAGTCAGAGATGTAGAAAACTTATGGCTACCAAAGGGGGAAAGGGGGGCGGAGGGATAAATTGGGAGATTGGAATTGACATACACACACTATGATATATAAAACAGATAACTAGTAAGAACCTACTGTACAGCACAGGGAACTCTACTCAGTACTCTGTAATGACCTATATGGGAAAAGAATCTAAAAAAGAGTGGACATATGATATGTATATCTGATTCACTTTGCTGTATACCTGAAACAACATTGTAAATCAACTATGCTCCAATAAAAAATTTTTTTAAAAAGAATTCAATTTGTCTTGTTATATAGTGTGACCTATCAGGTACGTATTTAATACAATTCCATGACTCATGGTGCTGAGGGCTCAGCCACGGGGGTCTACACAGAAATGAGAAAACACAGCTCTGTAAAGCTTGAGGACAGTAACAGAGACAAGCACAAGAACCAAACAACAAAAGAAACAAAAAAGAACAATCAGACCTGCGATAACGTCTCCTTGTCATCTGCTTAAAAACTTTTGGCTTTTTATACCAGCAATTCCACACTTCGCAATTCATTTTTTTAAATTATCAGATATGCACAAAGATGTGTGGCAAAGAGAGGTTTATAACAACAGCATTATCTGTAAGAGCCAAAAACAGGAAAACGGCTAAGAGTCCAACAACGGAGATGTAGGTCTCCAGGTGTCCACCTGATACAACACTCCGCAGCCACACAAACTTACTAAAGCCGGTAAATGTCTGAGACACGGTACGAGACAGAAGGAAAGCCGGCTACTAAAGAGAACGGTGCGCCTGTGAAAATGCACGCACTGTCCACCTCGCGGATGAGGACGGCACAGAGCCCGTAGGGCCGGCTCAACAAGAACTGCAGTCCACCAAGAGGCGCACTGCTGCCTCAGCGAAGGGGAGGGGGTCGCCGCTAACAGGTTTCTTCTGGGGGATGAAAACATTCTAAAATAGATGGTGTTGGTGTTTGCACAACTCTGAAAATACTAGAAACCACTGACTGCACTGTAGACTTCAAATGATATTTGAGTGATCGTATATTATGTGAATTCAAACGACTGTGTGTTGGGAATTATGTCTCAAAGCTTTTTTGCTTTCCTGTTTGTGTTCAAACTATTTCTCTTTCAGTTTTATTTAGAGACAACTGATACACAACATCGTGTAAGTTTAAGGTATACAGCCTCATGACTGACTTACACGGTGACACGACGACCACAGTAAGGTTGACATCCATCACTTCATACAGATATGAAAAAACTTTTCCATGTGATGAGAACTTTGCTATTTTAAAAAAGCTAAAATCGAACAGAAACAAGTATAACACTCAAACAGCCCTTGGCTGGCCACGTTCCACAGAGCCTCTGAACAACAATGAAAGGCCATGCCTTTCCCATAATGCCTTATTTCCAAATTTAAAATAATTTTCTTAACATTAACATGTTTTTATTCTTTTGAGATGTGTTTTCCCCTAGATTTTCTGGATTTTTCTTTTCTGAATTTTCTTTGAAATGGCTCTCTTCGTGGATATTTGAAATATGTTCTCGGGTGGTTTCTGATGAGTGTGCATACAGAACAAAGGCTCCTTGGCCCGGCAGGACAGGAGGGCAGAGAGGCACACGCCCCCAGGGACAAGCTGACAGAGCTTCAGCCTGCCCCCCTTCTCAACCCCAAAGACCCCCAAAGTGCGACCATGTTGGTCTCAAAACGGGTCAAACTGCCACGGAGGGGGGTCACAAACCACGGCCTCTCCAGTCCAGGGCTGGTGGAAAAGCGGATAAAATTAAACCCACCACGGGCAACTACATGCATTTCCTTTACATGTTCATCAACAGCAATCAAAATCTCTTGTTCCTTATGTGTGATGGCGCTCAATTCCATGGACCTTAATCAATACCTATAATGAGCAAATACCTGTATCTGTACAGACCTTCTGACACGCAGGAGAGGGGAAATGCATCCCCTGATGAGAGCCGTGAGGGAGACCAGCTCATGAGAGGCGGAGACAGACAAAAGGCTTTACCTTCTAGACCTTGGTGAACCCACATCGGCAATCTTCCCAGGTGGGAAAATGGGCAGAAAATGGGAAACTGGGAAAGACAGTACATGTCCAGGCAGGCCAAACAAATCCCCCCAAATCCAAAGCTAGACTAGGGTGGTTCACAAGCTAGACACTATCGAGATGCCATCAAGCAATAAGGATAATTCAAATTCCCACACCTGACCTCAAAACTACAGGAGTGCAGAGAAGGACCACAGATGAAGAGAAGAAGGGATTTAATTAGGACAATTAACAATGAGGTGGGGCTGCCCCAAGAGCTACTAGGAAAGGGGCTGCATTAACAGAGGGAGACAATCCAGGATGGAGAAGATGTACCACGCAAGTCTTCATTCCTCCCGAGGCCCTGCGTCCCTGTGTCCCTGCAGACACTCCCTGGTTTAGGTTGTCTCCAGGCTAGGAAGATGGTGAGACTCAGAACCGCAGCCTCAGGGGACCCGGCATCCACCCAAAAGGGCAGGCTCAGCCTCCAGGGAGCTGTCTGCAAATACTTCGAAGTCTGGTCTTTGCAGGGGGGATTAAGCTAGCTCTGTTTGTCCGGAGGTCGGAAACCCTATAGGACCAAAGCGTGGAAGATACAGGGTATCAGATGTCAGCCACCTGCAGAAGGTGATGTAAGGGCTGCTGGAGTGGAAGCGGCTGAGGGGAGAACCGAGTGGTCACCAGAGCTGGCTGTTTAGGTGGAGCCTGGAAAACCGGTGGGTGCAAATCCTGGGGAAGGCACCCCATACTCCACGTGACACAGATTCCACATCAGCTTTAGAGTCTGCGTATCCACCTCGAAATCCTAAAACCACCGAATTCAACCAAAGCCATCCACTGCAATAATCCTGTCTAGGAAAAGTTTGTCACTCTTGACCACCTAAGTTGAAAGGAATAAACTTCTGGTACAGTCAACACATCTGAAGAGGACTCTCCGGCAGGGCCCGGGGAGCTTTACTTTCAGGCACATTTTAAACCTAAAGGCGGAGTATGAAGTCGGAAGCTGCAACCTGGGTCCTTCCTTCCCCGTGGGATTCGTTGCGGCTGCTAAGCGCACGCGGCAGCCCCAGCAGCATCAGCACCCACCGGCTCAACTCCTGCACCGACCACGGCGCTGACACGGAGCTCCCGGGGCGCCGGCAGGAGAGCCACGCGGCCAGTGGTCCAGGGTCCGCCTCAACCACTGAAAGCCCTCACGCGTGCACGCGCGCGCGCGCGCACACACACACACACACACACACACACACACACACACACACACACACACACGAGACCGAGAGAGACGACGTCATCGGAGGTTTTGATAACGTCACTCGCACGGCGGGCGCTGTACTTTCCTAACCTGGGTGTGGCTGCGGAATGGTCTCCCGGTCAGGCTGTACGGCGCTCGCGCTTGAACGGGATCAGTCACGTAAGAGGAGGAACAGTAACCGTCTCCAGATACTCTCGCTCAGTGACTTTATTACGGATGAGCAAACAGCAGGCAGACAGGAGGAAATCGCAGTCAGTTATCACTGGGAGGCTGCGTTCCAACCCCGCAGGCTGGTGTGAGGGCTGGAGCTTTTCCAGGACACCAGCCTCGGGGCTGGTCAGCTCCACATGACAGCAGCTCCTGGGGTTCTCATTTTCGGTGCCGGTATAGTCATTCTAATGCTCTGATTTTTCCGACCATCACGCTTGGATTTGAGCAGTAAGAGGGGCAAAGACTGGCTGCACAGGGGGACCCGGTGGTTACCACGGGCCTCTGTGAAAGGCTGGGTGTGCCGCGGCCCAGGTGTGAAGACGGGCCTGAACCGGGCGAGCGGCTCCAGCTGAGAAGCAGATGGGCAGCAGGGCCCCAGGTGAGCTAAGCGGGACGAGCCCCGCGATGCGCACAGGTGTGACGGAGCAGGTCTGGGGGCCAGGACGCTGAGGCTGGAGGCCGGTCAGAGCGGGAATCCCGGCCCCGGGCAGACGGAGCAGGTGCGGGCACCACAACTACACCGACCCCACGTCTAGGTCTAAGGACCGCCTGCAGAGGGCACGGCCCACCTGTGCAGTCAGGGGCATCTGATGCTGGGGCAGAACGGAGGGCGGGGGACGAGACGCCGACGGGCTCCCTGGTAAGAAAGCGGAGTGAAAGTATGCTTTCCGGGCGCGGACCTCAGCCTGGCCGCGGACAGAGGGCGCCTCGTCCAACCCGCTCATCGGGCAAGTCTGGGCTCAGGGGCTTCAGGTGGTGGCAGAAGCAGCTGCTGCCTCTTCAAAAGGAGCCAGTTTCTCTGGAAATTGAAAAATGACCTCTCATCATTGCAGGTGGAGGCTGCGATTCTCCAGCGACTTTATATCTGGGATCCAGAGGACCCCAAGGGAGCTGCGCCTCTTCTCCCGAAACCTCCTTTGCACGAAGGAGTCTGGTGGGAGGTAGCGTCTGCAGGCGCTGATGGGACCTGGAATTTCGTTCGTCTGAAGACACTCCCTCCCAGCGCCTCGCCCTAAACTCTGCGACTCTTCCCTACTTTCTGGCAACTGAGCAGTAAACCTGGGAAGGAAATATGAAGTCAATTTTGTGGAAACACCTGATGATGAATTTCTGTTCCCTTGAAAAACAAAGAGCAAATTGGAGAAATACTAACAGGACTCCTGGGCCATAAGTAATGACTCAGACTACTTCCACCCTGTTACCCGCAACAAGCAAATGCAGGGACGTCCGCCCGAGCCTGGCGGGAGGAGCTCAGGCTTCCAGAGGCTACCGCCCAGCTTGGGCTCCGAGGCGGCTGCCGCGGCTGCAAACAAACTTTAAGCTTGCTTTCTTTTAAAGATTTAATTTTATTTTTGGCTGTGTTGGGTCTTCATTGCACAGAGTACAGGCTTCAGTAGTTGTGGCACGTGAGCCCAGTAGCTGCGGCTCACGGGCTCTAGAGCGCAGGCTCAGTAGTTGTGGCACACAAGCTTCAGTAGTTGCGGCTCACGGGCTCTAGAGCGCAGGCTCAGTAGTTGTGGTGCACGGGCTTCAGTAGTTGTGGCTCGTGGGCTCAGTAGTTGTGGCTTGAGGGCTCTAGAGAGCAGGCCCAGTAGTTGTGGTGCACGGGCTTAGTTGCTCTGCAGCATGTGGGATCTTCTCGGACCAGGGCTCGAACCCGTGTCCCCTGCACTGGCAGGCGGATTCTCAACCACCGCACCACCAGGGAAGTCCCCTGAGCTTTACTGATCCACCTGATTGAAGCAGTTCTGCTGCTTCTGACTCCTCATCTTTCTTCTCTAAACCCCCCCGAGTCACTGAATCTGAGTTTGCCCCACCCACACCCACGAGCTGTTCGGTGACCCCGCAGGTAAGCCCTTTTCTCCCCAAGGGTCAGGCTGACTTTGCCAGACCTTTTTACGAAAGCACATAGGGATGGGATGAGAGGAGAATGCAGCCAGACACAGTTCCCTCTGGGGATGTAAGAAATCCAATTTCCAGCTCTTCACTGCATTTAAAACAATCACTTGCACTGTTCTGTGTTCCAGACGCGTAAAGCTTAGAAAACAGTCCACTCGATATTTCAAATTCATTTGGATTCACCAGTCTGAAAAGGTGTTTTATATTTGTTCTCCCCTAAAATCACGGAGGGCTGAAAAGCCTAGTTCTGCTCTGTGATGGTATTTCCCTGTGCATGTCTTGTCTGTGACACATCGCTGCAACCCAACTCCATTCAATATCCCGTTGCCGGGTATTTATTATGTGCCAGACACGGGCCCTGGGTGGGATGAATAACCCAGGACACGCGAGCTCACCTGCGCAGAGACAACACACAGTCAGCGATGACACACTCTCTCAGAGACAGACAAGTGGCCCGAGAACAGAGTGCAGAACCTACGTGATGCAGCAGGGCATCCACTCCTTCTCTGTGAGGCATCACTTCCGGATGCCGCCAACATAAAATAAACTCCGCTCGGATGAACGCTGCTCATGGGACACAAAGATCAGGGAAATAAATATTAGGTCGGCAACCGCGAAGTGAGAATGAAATTGCACAAATTAGAGGCTACGTCCAAAATAAGGTCCTTTATTTAATATATCCTCATGGTCTAGAACTCGGGCAACACGTTACACAAAAGAAACCAAAAAAACGGGTAACCAAATATAGGCCAAACCTAAGTGCTTAAAAAAGCCTGTGTTTCCTCTCTCACTGGAAATAGAGCCTACAGGGCTAACTGAACAGACACTGCGAGGTGCGAGGGGCCTCCTCGGCCCAGGAGGGGACTGACCCGGGGGGGGGGGGGTGTTTCCCACGTCTGAATCTCACCGTTTCCTCTCTCTCAAGTCGTTCACGTTGGTCTCCGAGTCTCGCTCACCGGCTGCCTTTGCTCTGCTAACAACTCACTCCTCGAATGGCAAGTCCTTCAAGGCCATTTCCCCAAGGGCAATCCTTGGTACTGACACAAGGGGCTCTCGGTCTGAACTGTGAGGCACATGGGGGATCCCTGTGTGTGCAGAGCCCGGGGCCCCAAAGCCAGCTGGCCCGGGACCTCTGACCGCAGCTGGCTCTGCCCTGAGCCAGCAGGCAAAGCGGTTCAGCTCTTGACGCGTGTCGGGGGATTTCCTTCTGGGCAAGTGACTCTGAGGTTTCTGGCTTCTTCCTGGGATGTGCAGCCAAACCTTATTTTCTCCCCCTGCCCACGCCCCCAAAGAGCCCATCCCCAAAACAGTGACCGTACGCGGCCTGCACCCACGGGCCGAGCTGTGGGCCCAGGAGCAGGACCTTTCCAAGTCGTCTTTGACCTTCCTGATAGAAAGCTGCAACCACACTTTCTTCACAGGTCCCTGAGTTCACGGAGACTAACAGATCCTGGGGCTGCTTTTCCCTCAAAGACCCCGGCAAGCCTCTCTCTTGCTTAGGAGTTGGGAGACCTAACCCAAGGGCGGTCACGCTGCTTCTCACCCTGTAACGGGGAATGACGGGGCGCCACACGGAAGTGAGGACCCGAGGGCCCCGGAGCCAAGGGGACGGTGACCAGCCTGACCTCCAGGCCCCCAGCGCTCCAGGCCACGCGGGCAGCCCTGCTCAAGGGTGCAGGTTAAAACCGGCTTTGTGGAAATGATGTCTCACAACTGCCAGCGGCTCATTAAAAAAGGAATATCTATATGTGTGTATACACAGGAATACGTGTGTATGAATGTACGTATGTGCGGTTCTCCCTTCACACCTACACCTAATATTTCCTAGGTTGTACCAGGAATCAATCTATGCACTGCTTTTAGTAAGAAATTTTTTTCTTAAAAATGACATTTTATTCCCCTAAGCTAAGAAACAACATTCTTACAGAAAGCAAAAACTGGAGGTGGTATGCAGGGGTGTTTGTGTTTTTGTAAACTGACTCTAAGAAAGCTGCCATCATTAGTAATAAAGACCTAAATCTTGGCTTAGAATTTTCCTTAAAAGGACACAAAAACATGCTCCAATAAAGTTGTTAAAAAAAAAGACACAAAAACTGTTTAAATGCTTTAATAAATTAAGAGTTGATGTCTTATTCAGAGAAGGAGACTTGATATAATGAAGATATTTATAGATAGTACAGGTAAAACTAAAAAATAAGACACCATGGTTTGTTGTATAACAAGATAATAAATCCCTCACCTACTTATAAAAAAAGATTGCAAATAAATCCATTTAATATTTTTAAATAAAAACAAGATATTCAAATCTTAGGCAGATGGAATTTCTACACCGAGATGAGTCATCACGTGAAGGTGATCACTGGCTATCGGATGGCCTTCTCTCTTCTCTCATTAAGCAGCAACAGGGGGCCCACTGCCTGCTGCTTGGAATGAAGAACCTTAACGCTGCCCTCCAGCCTCCCATTTCCTCCTTTGTGTCCTTTTAGAGAGAAGCTGTTGCATAAGAAAACGAAAAACACTGACAAACCAGGCTTGGCTGGGTCGGGTGCTCGTCTCAGAAGCTGCAAAGCACCACTCAGCCTCCATCCGGGGAAGCACCTGCCCACCTACCTGAGTCCAGAGCAGAGAGACCTGAACGTGAGCGTCACAGAGCCCATAACACACCCCTGGTCCACAACCAAGGGTTCATTTTTAAAAGTGATGAAGTTAGATTTGAAAAAGAAAACCACCAAGAACCGTTCATGAACAACTGAAACACCCTCAGTCACCAGGGAATCCTCAGCACATGCCCGTTCTCTCCAGGTGCCGACTTTTTTTTTTTTTTTTTGCGGTACGCGGGCCTCCCATTGCTGCGGCCCCTCCCATTGCGGAGCACAGGCTCCGGACGTGCAGGCTCAGCGGCCATGGCTCACGGGCCCAGCCGCTCCACAGCATGTGGGATCCTCCCGGACCGGGGCACGAACCCGCGTCCCCTGCATCGGCAGGCGGACCCTCAACCACTGCGCCACCAGGGAAGCCCCCGACTTTTTTTTTTAATTGAAGTTTAGTTGATTTACAATACTGTGCCAATCTCTGTACAACAAAGTGACTGCTTCATACGTATATACAATTTTTTTCATTTTTTTCATTATGGTTTACCCCAGGAGATCAGATATAGTTCCCTCTGTTAAACAGTAGGACCTTGTTTATCCATCTGAAATATAACAGTCTGCATCTACTAACCCCAAACTCCCACTCCATCCCTCCCCCACCCTTGGCAACCACAAGTCTGTTCTCCACGTGTTTTGTACATTAATTCACTTGTGCCATATTTTAGATCCCACATATGATACGGTATTTGACTTACTTCACTTAGTATGATAATCTCTAGTTGCATCCACGTTGCTGCAAATGGCATTATTTCACTCTTTTTTATGGCTGAGTAGTATTCCATTGTATACTTGTACCACATCTTCTTTATCCATTCATCTGTCACTGGATTTAGGTTGTTTCCATGTCTTGGCTATTGTAAATAGTTCTGCTATGAACACAGGGCTGCATGTATCTTTTTGAATTATAGTTTTGTCCAGGTATATGCACACAAGTGGGATTGCTGGGTCATATGGTAGTTCTATTTTTAGTTTCTTAAGGAACCTCCATACCGTTCTCCATAGTGGCTGCACCAACTTACATTCCCCCCACCGTGTAGGGTTCCCTTTTCTCCACACCCTCTCCGGCATTTGTTACTTGTAGACTTTTTAATGACGGCCACTCTGACCAGCAGATGTGGTACTTCTGTAGTTTTGATTTGCATTTCTCTAATTAATGATGTTGAGCATCTTTTTATGTGCCTGTTGGCCATCTGTATGTCTTCTTTAGAGAACTGTCTATTAAGGTCTTCTGCCCATTTTTCGATTGGGTTGTTTGTTTTTTGGTTGTTGAGTTGGATGAGCTGTTTGGAGATGAGGCAGGTGTCAATTCTTAACACTCTGGCTGCCGGTTAATTCAAGAGCTCCCACAATGCCCACAAAATGCTTCTACATCAAGCAAACAGGTTCCTGGGTCAATATGCTTTAGCACCTACTATCGCTAATATAACCCTAGGTGCTCAGTGCACACTGGTTCATCTTTGGATATGTTTCCCCAGAAAATTTTACGTCATTTCGGCCACTCACTAGCTGTCTAGCACATGAGCTCTCTGAGCCTCAATTACTGCAGGATGAAATGGGCACAGACAACCCTTAGGGCAACTGCTGTACTAGAATATGAGGTCACGTTCTCACTTTGAGTATCAGAAAATGAAGGCTTTTCTGAAACTGTTCATCACAGCTCATGCTGCACTGGTGTTCCCGTTAGGACACTTTACTGTTACTATATGGTTATCTACTTATACTTCTTGTGCAAGATTATAGAGGTCCGTTGAGATTGATCAAAAGTCTGGAGGAAATCTGGTTGGAAATATATTTTTTATATACAGACGAGATTTTAGCAGTTGAGTTTTTAATTTGGCACACGACCTTCAAAAGTATTTGGATGTGCTTTTCTAAACAGACAGACAGACATATCAAGGCAAGCTCGGAGAAGGCTATATATCCGTATTTCTATTTCATAAACCTGTCACTGGGATAAACCCCAGGGTAGGGCTGGGACATGTGAAGCCTTTAGCTGCTGCTTCAATAACCTGCAGCATCTCCCCAACGTCAAATCCTGGGAACCCTGTTCTGCTCCCACAGCAAAGGAAACAAGGCGAGCCTGACAGTTTGCCCCACCAGCCAGTAGGAGGGCACAAAACCCCACGATTACATCCAAAGGTGCAACTCAGCTGGGTCTCCAAAGCCTTAGCAGAATGGGTCACTGGGAGGACAAGACAAAATTTCATTCCAGCAAACCTCAAGAAGCGCCATGGGCCAGACAGATCGAGCGTGACTTTAGTACTTCTCCCTTTCTGCGTGGCTAAAATTCAGAAACAGTGGAAAAGCACAGAACACTCCCGCAAAAGTTGTTCAAGAGATGGGGTGAGGGATCAAACAGGTGGGCTTGGAAAGGCCAGCCTGGCTTAGCTTGCCAACCCTGAATGTTAAACACATGTATTTTCTCCTCTCAAACACAAACACTGCAACATACTCTGAATGTTTAAATTGGATAAAATCTCAAGGGAGCTAACTGTTTAAAACCTACGTAGCAGGAAGAACCAGGACTCCAACTACGTGGGGCATGAATACAGACACACTTACCCAGCCCACGTGCCACGTTCAAGCCTGCTAGACATTTCCAAGTCCACAATCAATGATCTTCATGGATTTCGTTTACAGAATTCATCACATCACATCATGATTCAAGCTAGGAATGCCTATTCCTTTGAATTTACAAAAAAAATAAAAAAACAACACTGGGATTCATACAAAACAGTGGCAAAGAGGCAAAAAGAAAAGGTTAATTTTTTTTTTTTAATCAACTTTGCAAGAAAAGCTTGCATCCAGTGAGCGGGATGGAAAACCGCTTTCATGAATGATGCATCCGTAGAAACTGCAGATGGATTACTCCAAGCCAGTGGCCGTGACCCCTCCCCTGCACAGTACCCGACCACACTGACAACTACCGCCCGGCAGGCTGCGTGCTTCCACTCGGTAGCACCGCAAGAGAGAGTCAGGGAACGGGCAGAGAGCAATGCTCACACACCCAAAGGAGAAAGCGGCAGCCATGGCCCAACACCGATTTGCTCAGAAGCACTCCCAAGAGACGAGATCAACATGCACCCTAAAAACGAGCAAACACCCCCGGCCTACGACCGTGCCTCTCTCCTAGCCTCTTAACGTCACCAAGGAAGAACGAAAATGAAACAGCCAAACCCCACTCACCAGCACCATTAGAAGACAAGGTGTTCCACCAGACGAATTTCCCAGATAACAGAAACACCCCACAACGACCAAAACGTATAAAGTAACTTGGAACCACCAACATTTCTGAAGTGTTGCAGCATATACGGTTGGCGCTCCGTACGTGTGATTGACGATCGCAGACGTGGATCCGCAGACCCAGAGGGCTTCGTGTGCAGACGTGCGCAGCCGTGAACTCGGGTATCTGACGGGGGGTCCTGGAACCAATCCCCGCAAATACTGAGGGGCTGTACTTTCTCACCTTCTCAAACAGGAGGCATGGGACACAATTTGATCTTCCAGTGAGCATCCTATATGGTCTTAGGTTCTAGGTTCGAATGAGCTTTTTCGTGCACCCTCTGAAGTCAGACTGCCCTTTGTCACCATGCAGGTGTCCACACCCAAGAGTGGGAAAGCTTTGCAGACAAGCAAACACAGGTCCGAATCCTAATTCCACTACCTCATAGCTGGGTAAACTTCAACAGATTACCTTCCCTCTCTGACCCTCTACACTTCCCCATCTGTAAAATGGGCATAATAAAGCTCATGCCAGGTCCCTGGCACACACAGCAGGCTTTTCATAAAGCTTCCTTCCCTCCTTCTCCCCTTGTTTTCTCTAATCTGATGTAAACTAGAAAAGTCAGTAGCCAAACCTGTAAGAAAAATTACAATGGATTTTCAGAAGATTCTGAAAGGGCCCTTAAAAGGGACCCGAGCAGCATGAGAATGTTCCATTAGGGGGTTTTCTTGGTAGCTGTTCCTAGTACTCAGTTTAATTCCAGAGTCTAGGCTCTGTTCCAGAAAGTTGCAGCTTTCTTTGAGCCTTAAATCAATGTTTTAGATATAACTTTATTCCAGTGGCCTAAATGGAAAGAAGATTAATTCACACAAATATCCTAACAAAAGAAACATCACTGTGTGATTCTGCAAGACAGCTTCTGTTTCGTGGTTCAAAAACACCTCAAATTTTAAAAATTGACATCACTATACCCCCAGAGACTAAGCAGCTTGGAGTACTCATCTCATCTACCTCGTCTCGGGAATCACCGCCTTCAGAATGTGACTTTGTAAAGGTTGTAATGTTTATGCCAGGCTGCTTGTCCAAGCCAACCTGATGGATGCGACATGACAGAGACTCCCCTATTCAGCAGAAACCCACAAAGGCACCGGGCCTCGGTCCTTCATTCTGTAAAGAGACTGAGGTCTAGAAGGGCCCAGCAGGTGACTCAGCTAGTTAGCGATGACAGCTCACCTTCCCTGAGCACTTGGGGTGAGCTCAGCGCTGTGCTGGGGCATCACCAGCCCCTGGAGGTGGCACCCTCATCACCACCATTCAGAGAACGTCACCCCAAGACTCGATGAGATAGAAGAAAACCTGAGCCGTGTGGGTCGCCTAGATTTCCACAGGGGTGCTGTCACAACGCGCCCAACCAAGAAAACCCCAGACTCTGTCCCCCAAAACAAAGCTCCTCCCCTCAGGAGAGGCACAAATAGGGACCGTTCTGATCCACACAGGCCCCAAAATACATGGCTAAGAAGTCTTCTCTTGGACAGGCACCTAAAACAAGTGGTAAGGTTGTAAGTCGGGGAGAGTATTCCAAGGTAACTCAAATTCCTGGTGAAATACGGCATTCTGCCCTTATCACTCCAGACAAAAACGTTTTCCATCTCAGTTCTCCAAGCCCCCTCCCCAGGCCACGCTGGTGGAAGCCACTGGCATTCAGGGCACCCTGGAATCACTAAGCCAGCCTGAAGCCCTGAACTCCCCCATCTGCTATCACCCCCACCCCGTGCCCTCCTTCTAAGCACAGAGGCTGCTCCTCTAAGGCTGGCGTTCGCCCCTCCGCAGAACAGCTACGGCGGGAGCCGGTGGGTCCGCTTCTGCCTGGGCTCGAGCCCTCGTCGTGGAAGTCAGGGCTTGGGGGAGGAGAAGAGGGATTGCTTGGCTTGTCTTCTTCTCTGACAACGCTTCTCAAACAGCAGAGAAGGGAGCTTGAAGCAAGCACGGAAGCTGTGGCCAGAAACTGGCTGAGCGGTCAACAATGTGAACTCTAGACGCCCAATATCCACCCCAATCCACTGCGGGAAAGACCAGGCGTCACAGCCGGGCAGGGGCTCCGACCATCCCACACTCTGGGTCTGGGGCCACAGGCCTCCTACAGAGCCTCGGACAGGAAGGGAAATGAGCAGAGGCCATTAGCCGCTCCTAAATCAGGCAGGACAAGAGGAGACCCAGTACGAACAGCAGCCTGCAACCTGTATGAAACGGACAGAGAAGACACAGGCGTACAATGGCGGGTGGGGCTGCGTTAACAGAACACCACAAGCCAGCTGGCCTAACAGACAGGAGCTCAGTCTCAGGATCCTAGAAGCCCAAAGTCTGAAATCAGGGTGTTGGCAGGGCCTGTCCCCTCGTGTCCCCAGCAACCCCTGGTGCTGCACGGATCCCCTCCACTCGCTGTCACGAGGCCTCATAAGGACAACGGCCGCCCACTCCAACCCAGAATGACCTCATCTTAAATCCCATTTTGCAAAGACCCTATTTCCAAATAAGGTCACCTTGTGAGCTTCCAAGTGGATGTGAACTGTGAGGGGACACCATCCAAAGCCAGCACAGGGACGAACAAACCAAGGGGAGGAGATGAGTGTGTGTCGGGGCCTGCGACAGAGGAGGCTCTTGCAAACTCCCCCTCCCCTACTCAGACACGCACTTACAGAGCAAGGAAGGAGCAGAGGGAAGGCCCTTTCACCTCCGCCCACCTCTGACTTCATGGATCCAGTGGCAGGAAAACCCCGTGCAGGTCAGAGCCCAGTCAATCAAAGCACCACAGCAGGGCTCCTCCCCTAAGTGCACTGAGATGATGCCTAGTAAGTGTGGTACAGCCAGACTTCCGTCACTTTGAAAACCTGACTGGGCGTTCACAGAACCTAGGAAATTAGGATCATCTTGGGAACTCGGGAACGATCAAGTCCATGGCCTCCCAGGTGCTTTGGCATCGTACGTTTCTCTGGCAGCTCTGACTCAAAATGCTCTGGGGGCCTCTTTCCTCATGGCATCAACAAAACCTCTCTCGGAAAACTCATTGCTGCCGGCAATTTCATGGTGTCTGTGTGGCAACCAGACGTACTTTACTTTTTCAAGTACATTTGTGCAATGTGTGGAGAGCCGCCTAAAAGTAATGAACTTTTCCTGCCAAAAAGAGCTAGGCTCCAAAATTAGTCTTGTGTTGTCAAATAGACAGTGTGAATGAAGTCAGTTTGTGAAGAAGAAAATAAGAACATTCCAAAGGAGAAGCTGAACACAGGCGGCCCCTACATTTTTCATGAAGATATTCCTCATCTGAGAAAAATAAGTCCATGCCCGCAGCTGAGTCCACCACAGGCCCGCCCCCTCCAACTACAGCACCCTCTGCCGCCTGCCCCCCAACTCCCTCCGCCCTCTGCAGACCCCACCGCTGCCCGGGCCCACCGTCGCCCCCCTTCTATCCCCGTCAGGCACCTCTCCCGGACCTGGCCAGCCCAGCATAAATGGCAGCACGACTGACAGTGATGACGGAGGGAAAGGAATGCACCCCACCCGCCAGGAGGAGCTCCTCTGTGCCTCGGGGCTCGGCTACCTTGCAAACCTGAAGCCTGCCCGGATGCCACGTCCCCCAACCCCAAGTACCTGAAACTGGTGTACTTTCAAAAGAGGGAGAAGAGTGCTCACTCACCCACCCCAAAGTCCACGCACTCACCTGCTGGTCCCCACTGTCGCCTGGCACTCGCCTGCCACTGAGGCCGCACATCTGAGGCTGTCACCCCCAAAGCGCTTTCCCTAGGGGGCCGGCACGCTGACTAGGAGTTAGCACCTGCGGCAGGTGCCCCACCCCGGGGTGGGGTGGTGGTGCAGTGGGCCTGGCTCGGCTATTGCAAACCACTTTGAAGCTGAATGCAATTAACTGTAATTTTGAGTCCTTTCAGATTAGTTCTGCTAACAGCACATCGTGAAACTAGGGCATCGGGAAGAACCATTTTCAGAAGGAAATCAAAGTCTCCAAGTACTGGGTTCATATCCAATACTGACGACTAAGCATAACTGGGGTTATTGATAAAAAATTAATTTAGCTCAAATACATAGAGATCATGTCCCACAATTTAAAAAAAACCCGCTGCCCCTGCTATGGGATCTGGGGCAGTGGGGGAGATGGGGAGAAGGTATTCCGACTCCACTGAAGCTAAAGGGGTCACACTGAAAACCTCGAAAACATGGGAGACCAGTGTTAGGTCTGAGCAGAAGAAACCCACAAGTGTGGGAGGAAGCACAATCGGATTTTCTTCCCAGCGATGTCCTGCTTTCACT
The DNA here is from genome assembly GCF_039906515.1 of Pseudorca crassidens. Classification (NCBI taxonomy): domain Eukaryota; kingdom Metazoa; phylum Chordata; class Mammalia; order Artiodactyla; family Delphinidae; genus Pseudorca; species Pseudorca crassidens. Next base: position 63,687,241 of record NC_090314.1, on the reverse strand, counting down.
CCAATTCATCCCAAAAGAGATGATGGCCGTGGGAAGGGAGGACCCGACCAAGTCTGAACAGATCATGAACAGAGAAAAGGGGAGATGGTGTAGAATCGTAACGGTAAGTGGGGATGGGTCCCCAGTCTCTTCCTGGGACCCCTGAGGTCCCCAATCCCCGCCAACCCCAGAGCCCCTACCCCAAGCCACGGGACCAATGGGCCTTTCCCACTTGGGGCGTTTCCACTTCCCCCACCCTCCAGCCAACAGGGAGCAAGAGGACGGAGAGTTTCCTGGGCCCCGATGGGAAAACTGTCCTTGGCCCCCCGGGGGACCCCCCCAACGCCTCCCCCCATGCAAGCGTGGTTAAATGTGGTGAGGGGCACGACTCGGCACTTCAGGGGCAGCAAGGGTGACACGGGCCCCGTGCTTTTGGGAACCCAGCCATGACAAGTCCCATCATTTCTGAGGGACACCTGTGAGTGCGGTTCACTGACAGCAGAAGTTCGGAGCCCACTAGGGGTTTCGGGGGCATCCTTTCAGCCGGGGTGCCCGGGCCCCATTCCTGAAGGTGTCGGCACCGCAGGAACGCACAGCGTGGGCCCACATGTGGCACGGGAAGCGCTGAGGTTCCTGGAAGGCACCCCGTCTCGGGAGGAGACAGACAGTTCAGGGGGCCTTCCTCATCCTACCGTCCATCCACGGCGGTGCTCCCTCTTCGCCAGACGCCCACCATTCCCACCTCCCCGGGGACCCTCACAAGGACACAGCATCCTTTCCCGAGACGCCCCAACAAGAGGCCCACCTCGGGAAACCCTGCTGTGCCTGGACCGACGTCCCCACACCCGCCTGGGCCGGGGTCTGTCTCCTGGGCTATGAGGACAGGGTGACGCTCCCAACAGGTGCCAGGAGGTACCCATGCAAGAAGGCAGGCGGCAGAGACACTTCAAACGAACTGGACCCAGTCGTAGTATCTTCAGCAAATCGGACCACCCAGGCCCGGGGACGGGAAAGGTCGCCCGACGCCTGTTCCCTCAGGCGGTCTGGGGAGTATCTCTGCCTCTCCAAGGGGCCATAAAGGACTTCATACAAGCAAGGTAGGAAGCAAGCGAGGTACAAACCTAATCAGGCTTGCTTCCCGGCAACGTCCTGCTCTCCATCCAATTTCCTGCACAGTTAAATAGAGGCAGAATCAAAAAGGTATCTGCCAGGAGCAATAGAACAAAATTTCTGTCCCCTGGCTTCTGTCAGAGATCACCCTCGAGGTGGCGGGGGTACTAGAGTCAGGAACTGGGGCTGGCGGGCCGCGCCCTGGGAGGCGGGGCTGGCCCAACCTTCCCGGCCCCGCCCACCCTCGTCACCACCCCCAACGCCAGCCCCGCCCAGGCTCCAATAGGAACAGAAAGGCAAATACGAATATAACCCAAGTACAACTCCTCCCAAATACCTGTTCGACCCTCTAATGCTGCTGGAACACGTCAATTAAAATCATCTTCTGTGGACACATTCTAATTAGGAAAAAAAGTGCCTTATGTTATCCTACGAAATAACAAAATTTAAAGTGTATATGGATCTGCATGTTAACACACAAGCCAAAACAAACGCATCTTTCACTGAAACTGCCCCAGGGAAAAAGTATCTCTAATTCTGTACTTTAAAATTTTTTGAAATTAAAGATCACTCCTTGATATTAACTTCTATTATGTTCTATCAGGCTCTTCACTGATAGACCAAATCTAGATAAAACCAATATTCAGAGCTTAGACATTCAGATGTAATATGTAGCTTTACCAGCCTGGCATGTACACCTTTTATTTCCTTCTAAAGATGAATACCAATGTCTGATTTTCTAAACTCGATCATTTTAAGTCAATATACCACTTGGTTAATGAATTGAAGAATCAAAGACAGACGACGACGACATTCACTCCGTGGTTTCCTCCGAATGAACTGAAACATCTCCTTCCTCTTCCTTCCCCGTCACCGGACATGTTCTAAGGTGAGAGCCTTCGAGTGGGCCACAGCCTACTTTCAGCGAAGTTCTAAGATCTTACTCGGCAGGAAAGCGCCTCGTCGCAGTTCCAAACCATACCATTTTCTTCAAAAGTTCAAATGGAAAAAATCAAAATGTTTTGCTAGTTGCATGAGTTTGCTAGCTGCTAGTAGGTTTTCACAAATAGTGCAGCACAATTTATTGAAGACACACACACTACAGGGCAGGAGCCCATCGCTGGGCAACCCGGATGCTGGCCCCACGCATGCCTGGCCCCCCATCACTGTGTGTGTGAAAGCAGATGCCTTCCCCCGCACCCGCGCCCCGAGAACCTGCAGGGCAGGGAGGGCGTGGCTGAAAGTTACCTTGGTAATAACTAGGACACCGGAGAAAATGCCACCTGCCTGGGACCCTTCTCTAATGCCAAGCTCTCTGTCCCCTTCAGTGCCTCCTCTTCCTGGGATCTGTCTGTTCATCTCCAGCCTGGAACCTTCTTGTAGACTCAGCACCCTCCCCTTCTAGCTCCCATCGGGCCCGGGCCCTCCCCGGGGCCAGTGGATAGGAAGCAGCCCTCATGTAGCAGACTGGGCAGTAGGCATCTTTGCTTTTTTTTCTTTTAGGCAGGAAATCACCTGGTTTTATTTAGAGGCTGCTGGTCATATGATGGGAAGGCACATATGGTACAAAATTAGAGGTTTATAAGTGTCCATCGACAGATGAGTGGATAAAGATGTGGCACGTATATACAATGGAATATTACTCAGCCACGAAAAGGAACGAAACTGAGTTATTTGTAGTGAGCTGGATGCACCTGGAGTCTGTCATACAGAGTGAAGTAAATCAGAAAGAAAAACAAATTCCGTATGCTAACACATATATATGGAATCTTAAAAAAAAATGGTTCTGAAGAACCTAGGGGCAAGACAGAATAAAGATGCAGACGTAGAGAATGGACTTGAGGACAGGGGAGGGGGAAGGGTAAGCTGGGACGAAGTGAGAGAGTGGCATGGACGTATATACACTACCAAACGTAAAATAGAGAGCTGGTGGGAAGCAGCCGCATAGCACAGGGAGATCAGCTCGGTGCTTTGTGACCACCTAGAGGGGTGGGTTAGGGAGGGTGGGAGGGAGACGCAAGAGGGAGGAGATATGGGGATATATGTATACGTATAGCTGATTCACTTCGTTATACAGCAGAAACTAACACTACTGTAAAGCAATTATACTCCAATAAAGATGTTAAAAAAAAGGTTTAGTTCATTATACACAATACAAATCATTAAGGCTTTACAGTTCATTACAGAGTCTTCGGATTTTTTTTTAACTCCCATTTCACGTGTAGCAAATCAATAGTCCCCCAATCAAAATCACTTCTTTGGGGCTTCCCTGGTGGCGCAGTGGTTGAGAGTCCGCCTGCCGATGCAGGCGACATGGGTTCGTGCCCCGGTCTGGGAAGATCCCACATGCCGCGGAGCGGCTGGGCCCGTGAGCCATGGCCGCTGAGCCTGCGCGTCCGGAGCCTGTGCTCCGCAACGGGAGAGGCCACAACAGTGAGAGGCCCGCGTACCGCAAAAAAAAAATAATAATTTCTTTATTGTGAACCCATCACCCATCATAGTTACAGACGCTCCAAGGCTCTCCCAACACAACTAGTCAGCAACACGCAGAGGGCACAAAGGACTCCTCGAAGAGAAGGCTGCACATGGGGACAATGGAGGAGGTGGAGGTCTCAGGCTTCACAACCCGTCCCAGAGGTGAGGCAGGACAGGCAGACGGGGCGGCCAACCCTGGGAGCGGGCGGTTCACCTGACTTACTCTATTCAGTGCTCGGGACTAACCCGATGACGTACTGTAATGCCCGCTTCAGAGGAAACAGAGACCAGGAGGGGCGTGTCCTCTTCTTCCAAAAGCCAGAGTGGGTGGGACATCGTGCCTCAAGTCAGTCCTGCGAGCTTCCCTTAACTGTCCCCCCACTGTCCCTCTGCAACACGAGGTCTGTGAGGGCACAGCATGGTAGCCAGCACATAACAAGCACCCCACTCACTTAGTACAAGAATTAACTCTTGGGCTTCCCTGGTGGCGCAGTGGTTGAGAATCCGCCTGCCGATGCAGGGGACACGGGTTCAAGCCCCGGTCTGGGAAGATCCCACATGCCGCGGAGCGACTGGGCCCGTGAGCCACAATTACTGAGCCTGCGTGTCTGGAGTCTGTGCTCCGCAACAAGAGAGGCCACGACAGTGAGAGGCCCGTGCACTGCGATGAGGAGTGGCCCCTGCTTGCCACAACTAGAGAAAGCCCTCGCACAGAAACGAGGACGCAACACAGCCATAAATAAATAAATAAATTTTAAAAAATAAAATAACACTCCAACAAAGAAAGAATTAACTCTTGTCAAAGGTCACCAGTATGTAAGGGACAAAAATGCAATTCCAAAGTCTCTAGTCTTCCCAGGCTTTCAGTGAAAGCCCATCGAGCCTGTAAATGATGCTTTTAAGGAAACACAAAATTCTCTCCAAAGGGCACCTCCTTGAAAACAAAACCAAACAACAGGGAGAAATCACTCCTTAAAAGTCATCAGTACACAAGTACAACACATGCTTCCAGAGTGAAGCTCCTGGGCAATGACAGTGTATTCCCGGCCCACATCCAAGGATGACCAGGGAGCATCATGGCCGGGGGGGGGGGGGATTTTTCCCTCCTCTGCCGCCACCTCCACCGACACAGCGTGCTGTAGGAACACGCCCTAACCGGTAAAAGCAGCCACCCCAAACCCACAAGCCCCCGTCCTGGCCTATTTCTAGTCCGAGCCTCTCACGTGGCACCTGACATCCTGCTTACAAAGGTCACAGCTTCGGGTCCGCATGCCTTTTCTCTGGACCAAACTGAATCTGAACAATGGACAAACTTCAGCCCAGTGTTAGGGACACAGAGGAGGAGTTCTGGGGGAGAAAAAGGGTTGGGGCCTATTGGATTCAGAGACCATGAACAAGGTCAGGGCTGGGTCTGTTTGCTACTTTACATATATGTTATTTTTCAAAGGTAATACCTCAGTTTCTCCACCTATCCATCCTCTGAAGCTCATACAGCACAGTTTTGGGTTTTGTTTGTTTACGTGTGGTGTTTCCCAAAAGCTGGGCTAACCCCTCTTTCAAAGCACTATAAACAATGCAGAAAAAAAGCAAAATCGACAGATTCCATAAATTTAAACAGTACTGGATCTGGTGTGTTGGCCAGAACCTCTCCTCTACCTGCCCACAGAGGCATTAGACGACGTTACATCCAGCTCACTTTTCTAAAGCACACTTTGGGGTAGGGCTGTATGAGGATTTTCAGTGACTGCTTACAGGGATTCGTTTTAGCAAATCAAAGTCACAAAATGCAACAGAACACAAAGGCCACCTCCCACCAAGATTTCACTCTGAAGAGCCTAAATTTCATGGTGCTAATTCAAGGGCTTAACTGATCCATTAACTTTTATTGAGCATCTTCTCCGAGCCGTATATACAGCAAAACTACAGGCTCGAGCAAGACAGCCTCACCTTGTAGATGCTCACCGCCCAGCAGAGGCAGAAAAATAACCAGATACCCACACAATGTGAGGCGCAGAGACACAGTGCTTTGGAAAGTAGGCAGAGAAGTGATCACCTCTGCTAAGGCCTTCAGACAACGTCAGCTGCCTAAGGGAACTGAGCAAAGGGCCGAAAATCTCCTACTCAGAACTCACCTGGCCACACACACACAACTAGCCAAAGCTGCATTCAGGAGGCCGAGGGCAGAACTGATGGGGGAAAGTGTACGGGACTTGAAAAGGATACACGTTAATGGCTCCCTTTTTCCAAAACTCACTCTCTAGTTATCCCCGTCACCTCTGTCGTCACCATTCCACACACATCTCGAGGGTACGGCACCTCCCTTACCCTTTACACATTACTAACATCTTCAGGCGCCGGCCAGAACTTTCTCAGGGAGCTAGTCCTCCAAATACAGCACTTACCCTCCTAATGGTTTATTAGCCTGTCTTTTGATGGCTTAACATTGAAGCAATTCTGGAACTTAAGTCCATGGCAAACTACTGGGACATAAGACTATGTAAACTTAGAAATTAAAAGGGAGTCCTTTGTTAAGTGAAATATGTCGACAGAGAAATAAGTACCGTAAACTCTCTTATAGAGTAAGTACCATATTCTCTGTGGAATCCACATGAAAAACCAAGTTCATAGGTACAAACAACAGACTGGTGGTTGCCGGAGTGGAAGGTGGTGGGTGGGAGAAACGGGTGAATTTTTTGTTTGTTTAAATAAGTTGAATAAATAAAAGAGTAGTCTTTTCAACAAACGGTGTTGGACATCTGGATACCCACGTGCAAAAAGCATGTAGTTGGCTGGACCCCCTGTCTCACACCATATATAAAAATACTCTCAAGATGGATCACCTGCCTGGCTGAGTGTCAGACGTAAAACCATAAAACTCTTAGAAGAAAGCATTAAACCTTCATGGCCTTAGCTTAGGCAAGGTTCTCTTAGGCAGAACACCAAAAGCGACAAACGAAAAAAAAATGAATCAGACGTCAAAAGTTAAAAAGTTTTATCCTTCAAAGAACATCAATAAAGTGAAAAGCCAACTCACAAAATGAAAAATAAAAACTTGCAAATAGTATTAACAGATAAGGGACTTATATGCAGAATATATTAAAAAGACAACTCAATAAAAAAGAACCCAATTTAAAAATAAGTAAAGGGGACTTCCCTGGTGGACCAGTGGTTAAGACTCCAGCTCCCATTGCAGGGGGCCTGGGTTCGATCCCTGGTCAGGGGACTAGATCCCACATGCCGCAACAAAGATCCCATGCGCCACAACTAAGACCCAGCACAGTCAAATTAATATATATTTTTTAAATGGGTAAAGGATTTGAATAGACATTTTCTCCAAAGAAAATATACAAATGGCCGATCAATTTATGAAAAGATGCTCAGCATCATTAGTCGTCAGGGAAACGCAAATTCAAACCACAGTGAGGTAGCACTTCACAACCAGGAGGATGGCAACCATCACGACGACACAGCAAGTGTTGGCAAGGCTGTGAAGGGGCTGGGACTCCCACCGTGTGGACTGCCGAGCCGTGTGTGGTGCTTTGGAAAACAACTTCCAGAAGTTCCACAGTTTAAACAGACTCACCATGTGATGCAGCAGTTCCACTCCTAGGTACAAACTCAAGAGCCTAGAGAATCTATGTCTACCCGTATGTCTTCCACTGCCCACAGGGACAGCCTTGCCAAAGCCTGCTTGGTTCTTTCTGGAAAGAGCACTGGGCTAGGTGCCAACTTAATGAAAAAACCGATTAAGAACTGCACACATGGGTCATATATATTATTAAAAGCCTGTTTCACCAAGAAATAAAAGGGAGCCAAGAGGGAATTTCTTCAATGGTTAAGAAGGGTTTGTGTGTCTTTAGAACTAGCGAAACAAGCCAGAAGCTCCTCTCCTGAGTTCAGTGCAGGAAGATACTCTCCCTGACACAGACGCGCACACACCCTGACCAGGTCCTCGTTCGTCTAAGCTTCCTCTGTTGTGCGGATCTGGGGGATCAGAACCCCGAGATGCTCCTTCCCCGCAGCCCCAGGAGAGCACCTCAGTCCTCAAGGGTCCCAGTTCTGGGCTTCCGGGGATGATTCACAGGAGGCTGAACCCAGTACCGCTGCCTCTGGGGGTCTTGTGTGTGGCCCCTACACTCCTGGCTTCCACCCAACACCAAAACTGCAGCCACGAGTCACGGCGGCTGCAAACCCCAGGGCCCAGGGGGAGTCAGCTCTCCATACCAGCCCTTTGCCAGAATCCAGATGAGGGTGTGCTGAACTATAGTCACATCAAAAACAGAGCTGCTTGGAAAACCAAAGCCCAATTTTTTTTTTTTTTTTTTTTTTTTTGCGATACGCAGGCCTCTCACTGCTGTGGCCTCTCCCGTTGCGGAGTACAGGCTCAGCAGCCATGGCTCACGGGCCCAGCCGCTCCACGGCATGTGGGATCTTCCCGGACCGGGGCACGAACCCGCATCCCCTGCATCAGCAGGCGGACTCTCAACCACTGAGCCACCAGGGAAGCCCCCAATTTGTATTTTTTTAAAGCAGAATTAGACTGTGTCCCTATCAGGGTCCAGTCAAAAGATGCTGGAAACGTCTGGCATCATTGTCTTGAGTCAGAGTGACAAGCATGGAAACCACTTCCACCTTGGAGAAGGGGCATCAGGAGGGGGACCAGTGAGGGGGCTGGGTCCCCACACCCACCCCCAGGCTAATGAAGGGGCTGGGGGTACTGCTGGGGGGAGGAACACAACCAGGAAGCAGTGCCTTTGTCAGAGCCAAGGTTGCCGGAGTCATAGGAAACTCAAAGGCCCCAAGTCCACCCTGGGGGTTCCCCCTAGTGGCGCAGTGGCTAAGAATCCACCTGCCAGTGCAGGGGACATGGGTTCGAGCCCTGGTCCGGGAAGATCCCACATGCCGCAGAGCAGCTAAGTCCGTGTGCCACAATTACTGAGCCTGTGAGCCACAACTACTGAAGCCTGCACGCCACAACTACTGAGCCTGCACTCTAGAGCCCAAGAGCCACAACTACTGAGCCTGAGAGCCACAACTACTGAGCCCACGTACCTAGAGCCCGTGCTACACAAGAGAAGCCACCGCAAGGAAAAGCCCCCTCGCCACAATTAGAGAAAGCCCACGCACGGTGACGAAGACCCAACACAGCCAAAAATAAATAAATTCATTTTAAAAAAAAGTCCACCCTAACTCCTCCGGGACAGGTGAGCCCAGCCCTGATGGCGTCAATTAAAATCACCACCCCCCATGCCAGAAGGCCAGCCCCTCAGCATCCCCTACCCCAGGCACGGGGAGCACAGACCCAGGCTGGGCACACGTGCACTTCTGTCAGCTCGGCGCTCGGCACGGGTGCAGATGTGCCAGCGCGCCGTCTCAGGCCCCCGGCCACGTGCAAGGCCGCAAAGTGAGTAGTTCTACGTAAGAGCGAGCAAGTCCTCTGAGGCGTCGCACGACATTAGCGGCTCGATGCCAGGATGGTTCCAACCAGGCATGCGCCGTAGGGGGGTGCATGGGCCGTCCTCCTCCTCGGACCACCAGACGCCTTCCCCTCCGTAGTCACTGTTCCGCGTGGCCTCTGGCGTCCAACACTCGGGCTCCGGAGCCGCTGCCCCCGGGCTGGAGGCATCCGTGTCGGACGCGCTTCTGCGGGAACAGGGCTCCGTGTTCCCTCCGCCTTTTCATGCGCCGACCCCCGGGTTGCGGCCTGGGAGCACCCGGGCGGGTGGGGACTCGGCCCCAGGCAAGCGCCCTCTGAAGGGAACCAGAGGGCACAGGGCTTTATTCAGAGCCCCACCCACCCGGGCAGCGTCACAGTCAGCTCAGTGTCACCGAAACCTCAGTGCCCGTTAAGACCCCGTCGGGCCGGGCAAGGTGTGCCGTGTGCACCGCGCGCGCCAAGCGGCGGGGAAGATGCTCAAGGACGCCAGAAACTGAGTGGGGTTTTCCAAAACGCTAAGGAAAGAAACAAGGAGGGAAGGAAATCATGTTTCGCTCTCAAAAGCTTTATTCTCTCCACCAGGTGCAAACAAGGGCTGCAGAGGTGGGAGTACCTTTCAACAGGTAATATGCAACCCTCAAGTGCTAAAATTAAACGCCTACACAGGCAACAAGGGGAAAATCCTCCCCGAAACGCACGGCCAACACGGCCTCCAGGTGAGTCCACAGAAGCCCTAGCCTCAAGGCAAGCCTCTCTTCTCCACCACCCGCCCTCCCACCCCCAACCAGGGACTCGCTGAGCCGGCAAGTTTAACAGCACATGAACCCTTTTACCTTCCAGAAAAAAGGGTGTTCCCTGCAGGCCACGGGAGGAGGGCTCTGAGCCCCAGGTCTCACCCACCAGGCAGCCAGCCGGCTTCTAAGGATCCCTCCAGAGAATCAGATCACTGTTGCCACCTCCTAAGATGCGCCTCTCAAAAGAACGAGAACAGACCACCGCTAATCACAGCCCGACAGGCCAGCAACTGTAAGGTGGCTCCAGGACTGGAAGGCGGGAGCACGTGTCTTAGACCCGATGGGAGAGCGCGGCACCCGACAGGCCCAGCTCCCCTCAGAAGCTCCAGGACCGCAAGAACCAAGCCTGCAGGGCCGCCCCAGCGCCCAGGACGCCCCACGACGCCTTCGTGACCCTGCACCTCGGCCCTGCTCCCCAGTGAATCCGCCAAGCTCTGTGCCGGGACCGGCAGAAGGCGCTTTGCGCACGTGTGGCACTGGAGTCCCAACCACCCGATGAGGCATCACGGTCATCGGCCCCCTTCAGGGAGAGGGAAACAGACTCAAAAGGCTAAACCCCTTCTCGAGGCCAGCGAGAAGCAGGGCACAGACCCCCCGCCCGGGGGTGTCTGGGCTCCAAACCCGCCGCACCGTGCCCCCTTCCCGCCACGTCTTGGACAAGCCTATCTCCAATGGAGCAGGGACCTCCTCGCACACTGGCCCCCTACTTGGTGGCTCTCCAGCCCCGTCCGGGGCTTCCGGCAACCAGGAAGCCGCCTTCTGCATCCGGCTGTGGGGGGTCAGGACGCAGCTCAGCTCAGCGCTCCCCTGCCCTTTCTTCCACACACCTTCACCCCACTCCTCCTGTTAAACGGGCACCGCGTCCCAGCAGGACTCCAATCAGCAGGGAACCATTGCCAAAGACCAGTGCCTGCCTCCTCGGGGGTGGGGAGAGGCGGCGGGGAGCCTGCACGCAGGCTTAGTGCTGGCCGAGCTTCCCGGATCCCCACACGCCCCGACCTGTCACTCCTCGGACTGAAGACGTCAGCCGAAGGAAAGCGTGTAACCCGTTTACCGAGTTACAGACCCAATCTCCCCCTTCTGCACCACGTGGGGATTCCCTGCCGCCAGAGCAAACAGGCACGTCTCCTACACCACGACACTGAAGACGTCTGACTCCTTCAGTCTCCAAAACCAAGGCTAAACTTCCTTGCAGGACTAACAGAAGCCCACCACCTCACCACAGCTGTCCCCCAGTTTCTTCTCATCCATGATTTTCGAGCTGCAAGCCAGAGGGCAGCTAGCGAGGGACCAACCTAAGCATCTCTGTAACGTCCGGCAGACCTGCATGGACACAGTTCAGACAGGGCGGCCCCAGCATCCAGCTGGGAGCAGGAAACCTCAGCGTTACACCTTCATCCACCCACCACCTGCAACCAAGGGGCGAGTGAGTGACCTCAGATTCAGCTCTTGGTGTGATAAAATAAAAGCTGCTAACAACCAATGGGCATTCCATGAGCTCCAAGGAGACACTGTGTAGAACGGCCCTGGGAAAGCAGCACACGGATAAGTGGTGACCACCCACAGGAGATGAGGGCAGGGTCACTGGCAGGGATGCTCCTGTGTTCAAGCCAGCGACTCCAATGTCCTCCTTCCCCAAACGTGAGGACAGTTACTGGCTCTTAGACAAACAGGGATCCAGGACCTGCTCGTAACCACCCAGTTCTGGAAGTTATCCCGAAAGAGAAAAGCAAGCCTGTGTCTATGTGAGAAAAAGTCAAGTCATATATTAAAGTGATATGACTGAGTGGTTACGTGCCGAGTGTTGGGGTTCAGGGGTACACAAAAGGATGGCCTCTGGCCTCACCAAGCTTACAGACAGGACAAATACGAGTAATTACAATCCTGAATACATCGTACCCAGGATGAGCGCTGTGAAGAAAGTGTGGGGACATGAGTGCAAATCAGGGGAACCTGAGATAGTCTGGGGCCCAAGGAAAAGCCTTACAGAGAACAACAAGGTCTCAGCTGGAAGCCATGAGAAGAGGAGCCCATAACCAGGTGAGCAGTGGGGACGAGCCCGGGGGAAGGCCTGGGACAGGAAGGGGGCGCAGGGCAGGGCACGCTCATGGAACCTGGAAGATAAGAAAAGGGCTCAGATAGCGGGCGCGGCAGACGACACAGAGCCCCACAACCCATTTAGAGAATTGGGGGCTTTGCCCCAAAAGCAATGGGAAACCTCTTGATGGCCGTAAGCATGGAGTGGAAATGGGAGTACCAACGTCGCTCAACAGAGTGGAAAGAGATTGGGGCAGGCGTGGAGAGCCCGGGATGGAGTCAGGAAGACCAGCCGAGAGGCTGGAGGGTGAGACCCAGAAGCCAGAGAGAGTGACACGTGTGCTGTCACACCCTTGGCAAAGCTGGGGCCGTAAAGGTGAACTAGTTGGAACCTGGGAGCATAATCCTGGGTGACATTTCTGTCCATCCGTCTACTCAGCACTTACCAAAGGCTACGGCACTTGAAGCGTGCGGTGCGGCGCGTGGTATAAAATAAACCCCGAGAAGCTTACAGTCAGCCCAGATTCCTTCTAAGAAAGCCGTCACCCAGAGGTTACATCACTGGCAGCTGTTACGGTATAAACACGCATCTCCCCCTTAGTCGCCAGGGCCAGGGCACGGATCACTTCACTTCAGCGTTCCGCCTTCGCCGGAATTACACTCATCGCGCCGAGAACAGAAACAAGAAAACAGGCTCCATGCGAAAGAACTGCCCAGACGCCGTGACCCTGCCCCTCCTCGGGAGGCTGCTCCCGGACGCTCACCTCCACTTTCCAGGGGGACGCAGACAGGTCCCCAGACGACCTTGAAACACACCTGAACCAGAGAAGCACCCTCACCGGATGAGGGGCAAGTCGCGTGAAGCTGCATAAAAATAAGCATCTTCAAGAGGAACGACCACCAGCAGACAGCTGGGGTTGCAGGTCCTTTTCAGGTACAGAGACAGACTTCGGGGGAGGGGAGGTGAGGGCCACAGCTAGGCAACAGTGGTCTCCCTGCACCCCTCGGCCCCGGTGGCCCCTCGCTGCCACCTCCCCCAGCCCCGGCCCCCCTTGACCACCAGCCCCAGTGGCGCTAGAAGCACTTCCAGAGCCCGGTGCTGCTTCACGCCACTCGCCACCGTCAGGGTTCCCTACGCACCGGGGCTTACGGCTGAAGGCCCAGCTCCCTGGCAGCCTCCACCTTCCATGGGGCAGAGGCCCCTCCTCCGTTTTCCACATCCACCAGGGGCTTAAGAGAACGGAGTCTGATAAGCATTTGTTGGCTTCTTAAACAGCCAAATTAGTCAAAAGTAACCAAGTTGACAACCTTTAAAAATTAAAAACTGAAAACTAAGTATAGCTATAGACAATCGGGAGTCTTTTCCATCCTGCAGCTTTGGGGGAAGAAACGTACAACTGTGGGTCCTAGACTTACTTTTAGCTCCTGTTTTCATTCTCCTCTTCAGAAACTTGAGCCCACCCACTCAATGGAGCCAATCACCATCACTTTAGAAGCCAACGAATGACCTGATACTTTAGGAGTCAGTGTTCCTGGTATTTGATAGGAAAAGGACATTTTGTGAGGTGAGGGGGGAACCAAGACCCTTTATTTAAAAGGCAGGCACATGTCGGCACCTGAGGTCTTTCTGGGAGCGATTTAGGAAATCCAGCAGCACGAGGCCGCTGCACTAATTACGGGATTTCCAGGGTGCGCGGGAGGGATGACAAAGAAAAACATTTTTTAAGGCTGAAGTTTTTTAAAGCATGGAGAAACTGATTCTTTCTCTGCCTATGCCAATCAGGGGTCCTTCAGGTCAAATGCAGGAAAGGTTTTCTCCTCGAGTTCTTGCCGAAACAGAGCATCAGCAAACAATCGTGTAGGCCAAGGCTTCTCGCAGGCTTGGGCAAAGATGCAGAGAAGCAGAGACCCCTTGTGCTCTGTTTCCAACTTCTGGCGTCCGCCAGCCTCAGACATGAAGGATCTCAAACCACTGGGTACAAACACAAGAACAACAAAAGACCCTGTGCGAACTATTTAGCCACCTAAGGGAATGTGCTCCGGAACGGACGGCACAGGCCAGCAGGGCCATATGTCCAGAGGGAGGGAGCAAGTTTCCTCCCCCATGAAGCGTGGGTACAGTACCATCTAGTTTATGACACGTTGTTGGGAGGACTGAGTGGAAATCCGATGAGACGCAATCTGTGGGTGCTCACGAGCATAATTCCTTCTTCGTGCACCGAGGTCTTCCCTGAGGAGGGCTTGTTATTGGCACTTACTGCTGCCAATAATGACAACGATTATTACCACTTTCAAGAGGGGATGTTTGGTTCTCTGTAATCCCCTTAAATCCTCTTCTTGGTCTGGTTTAAATTAAGTAACTGGTTCTAACAGAATGACTTCCCACAGGTGATGGAAGTTGGCCTGACAAAGTTCTCCAGACAGCCTGTTTCCTCTCTAAAAGGCTCCCTTTTTTGAACTTTTTGTGGCCAGAAAAGAGCCCAGTTGGACAGTGGCAGATGCGGGCTTCCTGATTTCACACGGACCAGTGTCCAGGCAACGGCGAGAGGCACTGAAACGCCTGGATTCGCCCTCTGTCCGTAGGGCTGGCTTTGCTGACGGAGAAACGGAAGAATAGAAAAGCATCAGGATCTCGGCCTCGTGAGACCAGGAGCCGGAGGCCACCCGATCCTCCAAACCTGCGTCTCTTCTCACCCCGGAGAGAAGGGGATCCTTGGCTCCCTGTTGTCTTTGCAAGTTTGGGAATTTGTTTTCCATGCCCCTCACCTCCAAGCCCCTCTGAAGAGCACCTAGGCATCCCAACCAGAAGCCCGCTGTACAGTTGTAAAGTCACCTGATTTATTTATTCATGGTGTCTAAACAGGAAGAGAGCCTGTTAAAAGATATTTATAGACGCTGAGTCAGTTCTTAGAAAGAACCAACAGATGAAGAATTTTCAGAAAACTAAGGAAGATCGGGGTGGGAGACCAGTTGGCCTACGTGGGTTTGGACCCGCTAAGGAAACATCCTGCTCTTGGCTAAGCTGTTAGAAGTTAACAGAAGGAAAACTGTCCACCTACTTCTCAGATTCACAGCATCCTGACCCAAGCTGCCCTGGGGTCTCCTCCTCCTGAGTCCCACCTGCTCGGGGGCTGCAGGTAAACGGCGCTGCTCCAGCCACAGACTCGGCGTCTCCAATGGGAATGAGCAAATCCCTCCGTAAACTGTCTCTAAACTCATGTTTTCTAGGGGAGATGACAGCTTGAAAATAGAAGCTTTTAAAGCTCTCTGAGCTACTTCTTTCCCAACGCTTAGAAGCCTGCTGAATAAGAAACCTATCATTTGCAAGAAGGGGAAAACTGCAGTTTAAGGTTTGAGTAGCACCAACACGCACGCGATTCAAAAGCAGGCTTTTCCTCCCGCGGAGAGAACACCCGTTCCCAAGGCCTGTGCTTCTGCTGCAGTCCTGCACCTGCAGCGCCTCAACCTGGGCAGGACACCCCCCCCCCACCCCGCTCCCCTTCCTTTCCTCCTCTGTACGCATGATGCACCCCTCTCGGCATCCCACAGAAATCCCTCCTGCACTCGCATTTCTACTGTCTTGCCCTCTACTGGTTGCTTTTCGCACGTCTTTTAAGACACTCAAGTCTCCCCTAGGCAAGTAGGGGTTTCATTCGCTCTGCAGCCTCATCCTCTTCATCCACAGTGCCCGTATCCCTGATCTCGGCTTCTGTAATAAATTAACCCGCTACAGAACTGCTCTAGCATCTTTAACAATAACCAGGCCTAATCAGTGTTTTATTTTTCTCCTCAATTTTCAGCCAACTCTCAAAGGACTCTGACTTGCATGACATTGTTTTTTAACATTAAAAAAAAAAACCCCTACTCTCCTTCCTTGGTTTCCATGACGACAGTCTCTTGATTTGCCTAATTCCCCACTTACTCACTGTCTCTTGGATTCCTCGTCATCTGCTCACTGATCCAGGGGTGTCCCCACAGCACCGTGTCCAGCCCCATGTGACGATCCCCCATTCAGCAACCTCCGCGTGCATCCGTCAGCAAGAGCCTTTGTTCCCAGCGTCACCATCTGCATCCCCCAAATCTAGACTGCTCATCCTCATGCTGGCGTCTGACGCCCTGCACACGTCTGATTTTCAGTATGACGAACACTAATAATGAAACGGCACCAACGTTTACCGAGCACTTACTACACAACAGACGCTGTTCCGAGCCTTTTACGTATGTTATCTCCTTTAGTCCTCAGAACCGTCTGATGAGGCAGGTGCTGTATCAGCCCCATCTTATAAATGGGGAAACTAAGACAGAGGTAGAGTCAGCCACAACTGCACGGCGGACCACAGGTGGAACTGGGGTTTGAACCCAGGGACACACATCTCCCTCCCCTCTTTTGAGAAGAGCTGAGGAGTCCCTAAGGGATCAGCTTCTGGCTGTCACATGGTCTCCACCCAACACCAGTGCCATCCACCCTCCAAGCCCTCCAGCTCTGCAGACCTGGAGTTATTTTTCTTCCCTCTCTTTCTTTACAACTCCTGAACAAGTCCTGATGACTTCCCCCCACACTGCCTGGAAGCGTGATCTCACCTTTCCCTGCTGGCGTCCCGGACTGGCCATCCGTCTCCTCCTGCATCACCAGGTGCTTCTTGCTGGTTCCCACCTGATGGAACGTCTGCTGCGCATGATGCCTCCGTTCCAACCACAGAGCCGGGATCGTTGCCCCTGACCCATGATGACGATCCTACATCCCTTATCTCAACTCAGCAGCTCCAATTCTAACTTCCCACTGAGCTCAGCACAGGATGGGGCCTCAGCGTAGCCGTGTCAAACATGCACCTTCTTGGTTCTCACCTCTGTACACCGTATTGACGTTAACATTAGCCATTCTGCCTGAAAAGCTCTTCAGTCTTTCTTTAGGATCCAGCTCAGAATCACTGACTCCTACAAAGTCTTCCACCTTAGCTCATGAGAACCGTTCCCTGCCCTTTGCACTTAATGCATCTTGTTTCAAATACATCTTTTTCTTGTCTCTTTTCTATGACTTTATATTTCCCCTATTTCAGAGGGTGCCGGCTGCTCTTCGGTATGCCTCCACCTCCCCTTTCTAGGACCCTCATCCAGTGCTAATGGTCTAGCTGTTTTTAATGGAACAGTCTCCCCTCGCAGGTGGGGTCTGTGACCGTGTGCCCGTGAGCACACCTACGATGCCCATGGGAACGCAGCACACGTGCACCCTTGTGTCCACCTGACGAACTGGCACCTGTAAAGAGCACGGAGCCCTATGATGGCAACACGTGGGCCTTTCTTCTGACAACACAAGCCGCACTTCATAAAGCAGTCGGAGGAAGAAAGGGAGAGTCTCAGTTTATGTCAGGAAGTCCATCCGGCAGGGACGGTGCCAGGCCCCCGAGCGGGGCTGGGAAGGAAGGGCCAGCACAGAGAAGGTCTAGCAACGGTCCCGAGGCGGAAAGGCGCTCAGGACGCAGCACTCGGGCTGCAGCACCGGCCCGGCTCTGCCCCGCTGCTCAGCAACGTTTTCCTTCTCGCTCTGGCTTCACGCACATCAGACTCCATGGCTGAAGCCTGGCACCTGGATGTAAGTATCTTTTGCTTCCCTGACACTTGATCAAAGGTCACCCACAAGGATACAAGCAGCAAAGTACAAATCAATTTGAAAATCAGCATTAGGAAAAATATGGATCTAACCAGAAAGTCAAGTTTGGGAGACAAGTAACAGAGCTCTCGAAGCTAGGACTTCTTGGTGGCAGTGGCTTCGCTAACATTAACTGAACACGCGCTGTGTTCTGGGGGGGCCCTAAGGACCAGGAGGCTCCAATTACTGTACTTTAATAAACCTCACAACAACCCCAGAGATAAACTGAGGGACTGTTTTCTCACGAGCAGCTGCCACGAATCTAACCGAGGCAAGCTGCCCAAGGCCACACAAAGCCGAAGTCTGAAACGGACAGCCTGACTCCAGAGCCGCGGGCGGGGCGCTCCCTATGAACACCTGGCTCTGCACTTCCCAATCAGCAAAGCAAAGGGGGGACCGCCGAAAGCCAGAGCAGCCCACAGAAAGGGGTCTCCAGCAACAGGGGCTGGACGGGCCCCGCAAGACCAGCTCAGCGCCTCCTCTGCCTTCGGAAAATCATTTCAAGCCGTCGATTTCCTTTTATTCGGGTCCCCTCGCACTGTGAGGCCTGTGATGTCTTCACAAGGCCCCCACGGACTGCGGTCGGTAAGCCCATCACCAAGCTCCTACAGGGGGGCTGGTTCCCACTCCCAGCCCGCCCCTTAACGGGCTCAAGGGATGAGAAGGGACAACACAGCCACCGTCCACGGGGAGAGCAAAGCCATCGTACAGATTAAGGGTCAGCCTCCTGCCTCGTCTCCCAAACCGCAAGGCTCAAGCACAAACAGGACCCAGCTCCGCGGGCTGCTGACAAGAGCCCCAGCAGATTCTGGTGAGGGGCAAAGAGCGGCGCCCAGGGACCCCGAAGCCAGGCCCCAACGCGGCCCGGCTGCTCCTGCAGGGACCCGCCTCGCGCGCCCTGCCTGCTCTACCCGCAAATCCAGGGAGCCCGGCTAGGACAGAGCCTATTCACAAGGGGTGCTTCATCCCCAGGAAGATTCCACAAGGACAACCCAGTGCCCAGGCCTCGCTGCAGGAGGGGCTGAGTCCCTGGGTGTCTTGGGTGTGAAGCCTGGGGGGAAATCTCTGGCCCAGGGATGCCAAGCCCGTGCCTCTCCCCGAGCTCCTGTGCTCTGGATAGGCAAGTCACGCAGTGTTTCAGAGAACAGAGCAGAAAAAGCAGACGGAGAGGCTGGAACGAACTCAGCAGGGAGAGAGGCTGCTCTCGACTGTGCTTACAGGAAACTGCCATGGAGGTAACTACCTCTCAAGATGTCCCGAGGGTCCGGGGAGGCTGAAGGCGGCTCTGGGCACCGGGGCTTCGCCAGGGCACATGCTTCCGGAACAGCCTCCCCAAAACAGCCCAGTTATTGGAACACTTTACCTCCAGAGTTCTCTGCCTCAAAGAAAAGGGGGGCAGTAACGATGTATCCAAATTAGGAGGAATTCTTTATTAATGCTGGTCAGCCTCCCCGCCCCCACCCGCCCCGCCCCCACCCGTTTCCTAGGCTACCCACTTCCGCAGGCTCATCACACACATCCCAGCCTCAGCATCTCACAACCTGCCCGGGTTGTCAGGCTGCCCCCGAACCTACTGAAGGTGCATCCTACGCTGCCTGGAAAGGCGGAGTTTGGAAGGCTGCATCCACAGTGAATGGTCCCAGGCTTCGGGAGAGAAAACCTGACCTACTCAGCAGCACCGGCAGCCTCCTGGTATTCAATCAACATCTGCTGCACACCTACTATGTGAGAAGGGCTACACAGACCCACAGAAGGCAGGCACAGTGCCCAGCAGCAAGGTGCTTCAGATCCAGAGAACCGGGAAGGACTAGGTCACAAGGACAATCGTGGGAGCCTGGAAAAATGGCCTTCTGAAGCCTTAGTTTCCTCAAGTATTCAGGGCAATGAAAACCACACCCCTGCAAATGAAGCCCCATCAGGAAGGAGAACGAGTAAAGGTAGGAAAGACTCTCCCTGGGGGTGGGGCTCTCCTGCAGCTTCGTCTCAGGAAGCACCTGAGGGGGAGCTGATCTGTAGTCATGGTAACAAGAAACCATCCGTTGAACTGATGGATGACAGCTCAGCATCGGGACACACGTGTCTGCCGCCCCTAGAAGGCTCCCCCGTGTGACCTTGACAGTGACCGTCCGCTCAATCCCACCTCCTCCTGAAGCCTGCCCAGCCCTGCACCCCAAAGCCTCGGCTTCCCAGCACGGCTCCGAGAAAACTGTCTCCGAAGCAGAGCTACGCCCCTTCCACCTGTGAGGGGGGATCGATCCCCCTGGCCCTCCGACGCTCTGGGTGGTCTCTCCCTGGACCATGAATCACAGGAAGCCTCCCACCTACCTTCCAGGCTACAGCTGCGTCTAAGGAGGAAACAAGAAATGGACTTGAGTGCCCTGGAAATGCTGAACTGCCCCAAATGGAGAGAGGAGGAGAGTGCAGGGGACGCTGTTACCGGTTTCCACAGCACGGGTCCCCGGGTCCTCCCAGGGCCAACGTGGCCTCGGCTGGGCTTGAATTGTAATACGCTTAACTACTGGCTTCCGATGCTCGCTGAAGAGTCACAGCTGCCAACAGCGTGGGGCAGAGAACTGGGGAAGCCGGCCGCCGGGGCACAGAGCTGCAGCCCCACCAGTCCAGCTCAGGACCCCTCCCCATTTAGTCCCCACTGCTCAGTTTCGGGAGGAATTTCAGTGTAATACAGGAGGGAGG
This sequence comes from Pseudorca crassidens, assembly GCF_039906515.1. Lineage (NCBI taxonomy): Eukaryota > Metazoa > Chordata > Mammalia > Artiodactyla > Delphinidae > Pseudorca > Pseudorca crassidens. Next base: position 63,667,068 of record NC_090314.1, on the reverse strand, counting down.
AGCAGGGGGTCCATGAAGGAAGACGCCACAGTGTGGGTGGCTCTGAGGGGTAAACCTCAGCGACCCAGAGCAAAGCTTTCTCCGTGGGCCTCCCGGCGGCTGAGATGAAACTTAGGCAAAATATTTCTGGTGTCGTCAATTTTTCTTCCGACCAGCTTGGGTCAAGGACCCCAGGAAGCAATAAAAGCCAGTTTCCCCACAGGCAAGGAAAACATGAGGGCACGTTTCCTGAAGAACGTGGCCTGTTCCAGGAAGAAAAATCTGGAGAGACCTGAAGTGTCAAAGGACAAGGGGGAAAAGGAGCAGAATGAATGCATTTTCGTGACCACTGTCCAACACAGCTGCACGGAACTCATTTACATCTGCTAGCAGATGGCCTTCATAAGTATGAATATCGCACCACGTAGAGCACGAAAAAGGCCCGTTTGAAATATCTGAAGGTACAGAAAACAATAAAGCCAGTTGCTCAAGCGGCAGTGTAGACTTCAGATCCACTGTTATTTCCCCTCCCATCAGAAAGGCAATACATTAGGGACCATTACAAGAAAGCCCAACCTTCTGGAAGCTGGCTGTTGGTGGTCCACAAACAGGAATACATTTTGCAGCCTGAACACTCACGGCCGCTATGGCTGCATTACAGCCCCGAGGCCCAGACACCACTCCACAAAGCAGCTTCACCCTGAGAAGCAAATTCAAGCTCCACTTCTCCCCAGGTCCTGCGATTTCCCCTGAAAAGCCCTGTGCCGGGGGCAAGCTGGACGTTTCCTCTCTGCACGGCGGGTGAGGGATTCGTGGAGAAGCACCCAAGCCATCAGCAGTCAGCTAAAGAGCCACCTTCGACTCTGAACCCGAGCACCTGGCCACCTCCTGTGGCCCCGGGTCTCCTAAGCCCAGCTCACCTCTCACCTGTGTGGACCAAGGTAGAAGAGCAGCGGTGGAGAGGTGCAAGGTGACTATGCCCCTGCAAGCTCTACTACCCCATGAATGAAAACCCAGCTCTGCTGGAGGTGGATCGGGAAGCAGTTCCCACCCGGAGCGCCGCTCAGGGCACCCAAACGCCTCAGACCCGCTCTGCCCCGGATGCAGGTTGCACCCCTCAGACAGAAGCCATTTCCTAAAGGACCAAGGAGGGACGTGGCAGCTGCCTCAGTCAGCTCACCACAAGCCCAGCTTCTGACCACACCCAGAAGATGCTGGCTTTTCTGCAGCCAAAGCCCCGGGACCTGAGGCACAGCGCGGGGGCCTCTGCAGTCTGCTGGGAGGCTGAGGCCCTTGTACTTGTGCTGCCCCAAAGCCCAGACGGTCAAGGCACCTGCCGTGAAGGCAGGCAGGAGGTTTCTCTCTGCATGAACGTCACCCCAAAGCTTCCAACCATGACAGCAGCAGGAGGGTGAGGGCTGGCTTGCGCCATAGAGCAGCGTCCATCAGGGACCCTGCTGGGGGACAAAAGGGAACGGCCCAAAACACAGATACAGGTGTCTATATCTTTATATAAAATAAAGGGCTTCCCTGGTGCCACAGTGGTTAAGAATCCGCCTGCCAATGCAGGGGACATGGGTTCGAGCCTTGGTCCGGGAAGATCCCACATGCCGCGAAGACCCCACATGCCGCGAAGACACTAAGCCCGTGCGCCACAGCCACTGAGCCTGCGTGCCACAACTACTGAAGCCCGCGCGCCTAGAGCCTGTGCTCCGCAATAAAAGAAGCCACCGCGATGAGAAGCCCGCGCACCACAACGAAGAGCAGCCCCCGCTCGCCGCAACTAGAGAAAGCCCGTGCGCAGTAACGGAGACCCAATGCAGCCAAAAATAAATAAATTTTTTACATTAAAAAATAAAAAAAAATACAGAGGGGACTTCCCTGGCGCTTCAGTGGTTAAGGCTCTGCACTTCCACTGCAGGGCGCACAGGTTCGATCCCTGATTGGGGAACTAAGATCCCGCGTGCCATGCGTCACGGCCAAAAAATAAATTTTTTTTAATAAATAAAATGAAGGATGTGTAGCTCGGGGGTCCTTGAAGGATGCAGAGAAAAGCAGTATGTATTCTGTCTTACAGACCAAAGACATGCTGCCCACAAACATAAGTATATAATTATATCCACAGCCCCCCAATCGGCCCAGAATAAAGGTTTCACTTTAGAAAAAGATCTTAAAGGATAAAACCACATAGAACCCACCCCCCAACGTGTCTATAATAGTTCTTTCCCATCCATGACGCATTAATTCTCATCTCTAATGTATATTCTTATGAAATTCTGCAGGGAGGGACGGGCAGGGCCAAGGAGACAGGTACATGGTTCCACTGAGGAGAGCAGGGTCCAGGCTCGGGGGAGCGTCCTGCCCTAAAAATCATCAGGAGTTGGACGTGGGTAAGGAAGGTAACACTGGTTTCCTCCTCCGGAAAATAAACAGAATGATGCAACCGTCAGCAAGACCTCTTCCCAGCCCTGACAGCCTATGTAACACACACGCCACCTCTACCTGGTTCTTAGATGATAACCACGAATCAAACCATAGTAAAGTAGAAAATCCTTATTCCCTAGAGCCATAATGATATTAATTGGGGTTCTGTTCCTGGAAACCCATTTCATACATGAAATATATCAAAACTGATCAAGAAATGAAGACAGTACAGCCCAATATATACATTTACACACGTTTATTAGGTTCATGAAACCAACAGCAACAAAACGAGGCTATAATCCATTTTCATTTTGGAGGACGTTACTACCCACACAGAGCTAGACTGACTGGGCATCTCAAAATACAAGTCCTGTAAAGTCAGGAGTAAAACACGTTTAATTCTGTACATATTTATGGAGCACCTGCTGTATACCAGGAGCTATGCCAGATGTTAGCTGACCAAAAGCACAGTCCCTACTCTCAAGGAGTTTGGACCTGGTAGAAAAGCCAGAAAAGCCATCACACAAATTAATCCCCAGTAACAAAAAGGTATTCTTTATCACCCTCAACAGACTTTCAAACTACATTTTTAAAGTAAGACGATTTCTCTCCATGTGCATGAATGCTGATTCAACATGCATGCACACGGATGGCTTGCAAAGTCTTCAGGTGATCCAAGCTTTAACAGAAGTCTAATTTTACTATCACTTCAAGAATCCCTTATTCCCTCTGTTTCATCAAAATTAAATACCTGTTGGGACTTCCCTGGCGGCCAGTGGTTAAGACCCAGTGCGGGAGGCACGGGTTCGATCCCTGGTCAGGGAACTAAGATCCCGCATGCCGTGCGGCCAAAACAAAACAAAAAATCCTCTAAAAATTAAATACCTGCTGTGAGGAGTAGCCTTCCTCTTCAAAGCTTTCAGCTTAACTTCTCTGGAATACCTTTCAAGCTTTTCTGAAATGCCTTGTGCCGTTTCCCCTGAATGCTGGCTGGTGTGACGCCAGCCATTTTTTCCCCAGAATTGCTCAAATAAATCCTCCTTGTCTTCCTTTTGGCACCTCATCTCACCTGTTCATTCGTATTTTGAAGACAGCTCTATGCCTTTGCTACAATCTTTGCTTCATGGCAAGGCCCACAGGTTCACCTTCTGATCATACATCCTTGCCATCAAATCCATCTTATCAGCTTCCCTAATCCCTGTTCACTCAGGGCATCAGAGCCACAGGCTCCAAGCAGCGTCCGCCAGACAGTGGGACCGAAGCCAAGAACACGAGTTTGGCCGTTACCGTGGAGAGAAGAGATGGTCTTATTTACCAAAGCAAAGGGTCATCAGTCAGTCGTAAGCTGAGGGTCTCAGGTATCCCTTCACTCTGTGCCCAGTGCCACAGGAGCAGGTACCACAGAAGCTATAAAATAATTTTACTCAACTTTCTCCTTGTCTGGGACCATCAGATTAAACATGAATCTTCGTATCTGAGACCATCAAGATGCATCTCACGTTCACAGCTGCAGAGTCTGGGTCTTTTAACTTGAGACAATAAACTAGTCTCCGCCCCTCATTTTCTTCCTATTCATCTCCTCTTTCTAAGCAGGTGCCATCAGGCTCCTGGCTCGTCGCCACCACACTGAGACCGCAACCCACCTGGACCTGACACGACTGGCTGCCCAATTCTTGGAAACTTTCTGGCTTGGTTTCCATGCTCCTGACCCCCAAAAGCACATCTTCAGTCTAGACTCCATGTTTGACCTACAAAGCCCTTTTCTACGCAATGATCTCCAGCCACCAGGTATAAAACAAGGTCGATGTCTCCACAGCAGAGGCACAGATAGAGAATCTCACTCAAAATGACTTCAACCAGGAGTCGGCAAGCTTTCCCTCTGAAGGGCCAGAGAGTAAATGCTTTAGAACACGTGGCTCAGAAAGCCTCTTTCACAGCTACTCGGCTCAGCTGTTACAAGGCAAAAGCAGGCACAGACAATAGGGGAAGGATAAGGGCATTGCCGTGTTCCTATAAAACTTTAGGGAGAACAGGTGGTGTGGCCCGTGGGCCACAGTTTGCCAACCCCTCCCTTAAACAATAAAGCATATTTATCTAACAAAACAAGGAACGCCTGAGGCAGGAAAATCCCAGGGTTGATTGACTCAGCCACCCAACCCATGTACTAAGGTCCTATTTCCCTCTACCCTCTGCCATCTGACAAGGTTAACTTTCCTCATGGTCACAAGACAGCTGCCACAACTCCCCACAAGGCAACATCCAGCAGCAGCAGAGATGGCTTCTTCCTTGAGTCCCTTTTTAGGGTAGGAAACCTTTACCAGAAGCCCCCTGTCCCACCGACGGGCTCACATTCTCCCCGCCCCCCCCATGGAATTCCCGTAACTGTCTTAGATTAATCAAGACTTAATACAAAGTCCCATAAGTAACGCCCTCGCTCCCCACACCCCAGCCCCACGGGAACTGGGCTCTGCCGGCACAGAGAACCACCACACATGGTGCCTACACGAAGCTTCCTCCCCAAAC